>NC_138044.1:1743049-2461683 GCF_964106645.2 Podarcis pityusensis | reverse complement strand
CTCTGAAAGGGCACCTTGGTTTGTGCCTAAGAGAACATGACCTCTTGTAAGCTGAATATATGGTGGGTTGTTATGGTCAGTGTGCAGACAAGGTTTCTGAGTTGGAATCTGGGACAGGGAGGAAAGATCCAATGCAGCAGTTGGGTGTGCGTGTCATATTTGCCTGTGTTATTTGGGATATCAGCAGCAGCATGCCAGGCAGATCGTTAAGGTGATGGATGATGGTGGAGTGGAAGGTGCTGTTGAAATAGTAACTATGGGGTGCCTATGGAGAAATGCACAACTTTGATCTCCATGTGAACTGGAGGGAGGCAGGAAAGAACCACTTTGCTCCTTTGGGGGGAGCAACCGGCCAGTGTCAAAGCACATCTGGTATTTTAAGCCAATTTCATTTGTTTCTGTTCATTTCTAAATAATAATTTGAAATTTGGAGTGTGGAGGGCCACCCCCCGTGCATCTGGGGACAGGAGCAGGACTTCCAGCCCAGTTTTCAGTAGCGTTCACCCCTGACACTTCTCTTCCTTTTAAATAATCAATCACTTCTCATAACCACCTGCCTTCAGTCCTGTCCCACTGACTGCAGACCCCATTGACCATGGGTGAGCTTTCTCTGTCGCCAGCCGTGCTGTTCCCACAAAGGCAGTCATGTATATTCCTTCGTAGATTTCACAGATTTCTCCCCCCTCCTTTTTTCTGCCTGCCTGCTTTGACCACGCCCAGCTTCCCTTATCCACGGTTGGCTTAAATCTTTTGCAACATGAAGAGCTGTCTGCAATAGAACTGGTCTTTAAATGGGAACAGGCAGCCCACCAGAGTGCACACACATCCACCTTTTGCATTGACTGTGTCTTGATTCTCACCACCTCCCAAACACACACACACATACTTTCCCAGCTCACCTTTTGGAAATCTGGCTGCAGCCACCATCTTGTTGATTATTGAGTAAGCTCCTTCAGAATCTCGGGTGGGCTAATTTTTGCTCTTGTCTGCTGAGCATTCAGAAGCAGAGTGTAGACCAATAGTGTTGTGGGTGCGTCTTGAGAAGCAAGCTGGGGAACAATGCAACAAACAAAACAAAAGGTGTTTTGTGATGTCTATGCACAGAGAAAACCTGGGTTTTGCAACCTGTATGCCTTATATGCAAATTAAGCACACTGGGTGGTTGGTTGGTTGGTTGGTTTGCTTAGATATTTGGGGAAATGTATCACCTGCTTTTCAACTGTGAGAACCCAAAGAGGACATTGTGTGCATTTCATTTCTCACTGATGCATAATTTACACAAAATTATAAATGGGGAGGGGTGGAGAAGAGGGTGTGGCACTGGACCTCTGTCTCTTAGCCCCTGAACATGCTGCTCAGCTTCACAACTATATTCTTTGGACATGTCACCAAGCATTGCCCTCATGTAACACTTGGAAATTTGCCTTTTCAGTCTTAAGGACTAGAATCTTGGTTGATTTGCTTGCTCATCTTAAAAGAAGCTAAGAATATCACATAGGGTGAATTCTGCATCTGGTCCAAGAAAAGGCGGCGGGGGGGGGGATCAAAACCCAGTATAATGAAGAGAAATGGTTTTAAGGGGCTGAAAAGGAAACAGCTGCACTGTACATATGGTTTGATCAAAAAGATCCTATGTGGTTTTCCTTCCTCTAGCAACTATGGTATCGGGAGAAAAGAATAAAGACAGGCCATTTGGTCCCTCTCTGCAGAAGGTTCAGCTCAGGGCAAGTCTCTGTGGGAGGTGTCATTGACTCATTCAGTCCAGCAGAGATGCAGCATAAACACCTGCCCACAGATGAGCCCTTCCAGTACGTCCCTGTATGAGTCGCTGGTCTGATCATCCTCCTCCCTTCTGAGTTATGCAAGGGCCACAGTGAGGCCAAGGAGGAGGCAGCTGGCATCCAGGGCCACTCCCTGAACTGGTTATAAGCAAGAAGGCAAACAGGTGGGAATGGCTGATTGCAGATTGAGGCAGGGCTCCATTTGCCCTAGTGGACCAGCCTGCACCAGTGATGGTAGCCCAGCCTGGAGGGCAACAGGGTGGGGAAGGCTGGAATCGACAATACCAGGCTGGAGGGAGAAATGATCTCACCTGGCAGGTTCCTGTGTACCTTGTCAGTGTGAGTTGTTGTTCTGCAGAGTTCACCTCCATCCTGAGTTTCCTTCTCCAGGAATTCAACACCTGAAGTGGTTGCATATTGCTCCAATAGTGCGCATTCATGTCAGTGGGTGCACACAAATGCTAAAGCTCCATGCCAGGCATAGCTTGCCATTGCGTTTATTTATTTATGATTTCATGTTGTGAAATTTGTATACTGCTTGACTGTGAAACAAGAACCTCAAAGCAGTTTGCAAAAGAGAATAAAGCGATAAAAATTGTATCAATGAAGCCAGTTTAAAACAATCAGAAAAACAATTAAAACTGACAATAAACTACAAACAGCTGTCAGCATTCTATATATCTGAGTAGGCTGGCACAAGCACACATGTTTTTAGCAGGCACTGAGAAGAGCCCAGTGAAGGAACCTGCCTGGTGTCAACAGGCAGGGAGATACACTGTGCAGGTGTGGAGAACAATTTCTCACAAATGTGGAGCAAGCATTATGGGGGCCATAACATTGCTACTTCTGCAGACTGAAATGATCCCGTGGGCATGCGGGTGAAGCAATCTCACAGGTCTATTGGTCCCAAGCTGCAAAGGACTTTTTATAGTCAGAGTAACCCTGTGAACTTGGTCCTGTAGCAAATCAGCAAGCAGTGCGGGTCTCTGAGCACATGACTTATACGCTGACAGGGTCTCACTCTTTTATACCCTGCAGTTGCTGAAGTATTTTTCAAACCCACTGATGTATGATTAGGTTCCGCCCCCCTTCCCAATCTGGCCTTACAACTCAGTGGGAGGTAGACAGTCATAGAGCCTAACAGATACAGGGACCAATCAGAGGGGTAGAGATAATATTGAGCCAAGGGAATAGTGTGTGGGAGGTGGGCCAAGAAGAACTGGATTGGCAGCCAACTTGTGACCTCTGCCTCAGTTTCCCAATCTGTAAAATAGGAATCAATTCATTTTTTCCTGGGGCTACACCAGATACAGATTGCCTGGCATATACATTGCATTTGCCATGTTGTGCTGTCTAATAACTGGTGGGGATGCATCTGCTTAATCTGTAGTTTGTGGGAGTTTCAAGAATATTCCGCTTTTCTCCCATGAAGGGTATGGTCTAGACCAGGCGGCCCTCCCAATGTTGGTTGACTGCAACTCCCATCAGTTCCAGCAAGCACAGCCAATGGCCAGGGATGATGGGAGTGGTAGTTCAGCAACATCTGGAGGGGGGTGTTAAAGGTTCCCCACATCTGCTGTAGACCAAATCTCACTAACATGGAGCCCTTCAGATGTTGGTGGGATACAACTCCCTCTCATCAGAGTCTGTTCTGCCAGACATTACAGCTTGATGGGGGAAGGGGGCTGAGACGGGGTGGGTGGGTGTGAGGCTGGTCCCAACTTTGAGCAGAAGGTGGAGCTGGGTGTTCTTTGTGGGTTTTCTTCATGTAGCTCAAAGTTAACTTCCTCCACCAGGAGGCAGTGATGGCCACCAACCCGGATGGCTTTAAAAGAGGATTGGACAAGTTAATGGAGGAGGAGAGGGCTATTGATGGCCGGCAGTCACCATAGCTTGGCTCTGCCTCTACAGAGGGAGGCTGCAATGCTTCCCAGTTGCTAAAAGTCACAGGAAGGGAGAGGGTTGCTCTTGTGCTCAGGCCCTGCTTGCCGACTTCCCACTGGCATCTGGGTGGCCACCATGAGAACAAGATGCTAGGCTACATGGACCCCCTTTGGCCTGATCCAACAGCGCTCTTCTTATGAGCTCTCTATTTGCACCAGGACAAGGGGCTTGCATCGGCTGGTTTTTTTGCTGTGCGAGACAGATTTCTGGAACACAGAGCCGCTGCCTCGTCCGCCACTCCCCGTCAATCCTTTGCCCGGTCAAATGGCTCGTTAAGAGCGAGCAGAGGGTGGTGTTACGAGAGCGGCTGTTTGTTAACAAGCTTCCTGGCACACTGATTGATGGCCGGTGCTGGCGTGGAGCTCTTATCAGGCCGCGCTAGATGGTTCATCTCTGCTCTCGGCCACTTCAGCACCAGGCTGCAAATCAAGCCCCCTTGGCAGGAGTACGCAGGCTTAATTGGGAGAACATTTCTTCCGTGAAATGCATGTGGAGGAGAGACATTGGATCTCAAGGCCAAGCTTGGAACTGACTCAACTACCATAGCGAAGGAGCAAGGGGGAAGGGCTTAATTAGCCAAGGCCAACGGATTGTGCTAAACTGACCTTTTTGTAGCAGCTGCAGCATCTTTTCTGACGAGATTAATCTCTTTTCTGAATGCAGATCAAAACTTGATAACTCACCATCTTATTATTATTTTCTGTTGTATAATTTTTTAATTAATTTTTTCAAACATTTTCACGGTCAAATGATTACACGGTTTCATAAGTTGATTCCCCACCCTTGCAATGTTTTCACTCACACCTTTTCTGCTGCATTATATCTTTATCTACTACTCAATTACGGTTGCTAACTCTTATCTTGTTGTATTGCATTTATATCCCAACTTTTTTTAAAAAAAGTTTTTTTATTCAAAATTAAAACAAAACATATTATCCAAAAACGTATCATCCTTGTTTCCCCCCCATTTTCCCTCCCTCCCTCCACCCTCCCACACAAAACCCACCCACCCCCACCCCCCGACTTCCCTCAGTTCCAGTCTTTGGTTTCTCTGTGACTGCTGTTTTCTGCATGTTACTAAGTTGTATCGATGCTCAGACTATTTAGCTGACTATTATCAATAAAAAGTTTGTGAATGTTTATTCAAAACCTGCCAAGGAGTCCAGTTCACTTTGTTACATCTTCAGATACTTTGTGAAGGGTTCCCATTCATCTTTAAAGTCACAGTTATCCTTGTCCCATGGTTTATATGTCAGTTTTGCCAGTTCTGCATAGTCCGTCAATTTTTCTTGCCATGATTCTTTAGCTGGGGTTTCTTCAGTCTTCCATCCTTGTGCTATTAGGACTCTCGCGGCCGTTGTCGCATACATGAAGATGTTTTTCAGCTTTTTTGGCAGGTCTTTCCCTACAATCTCCAGCAAAAATGCCTCGGGTTTTTTAACAAATGTTAAATGGAACATTTTCTTCAATTCATTTAATGCATTTATATCCCAACTTTTTCTCCAAGGTGGTATACCCCCTCCACATTTAACCCCCTTACAACCCTTTGAGAAGGATAGACTGAGAAGCAGTGACTGGCCCTAAAGATCACCAAGCAAACTTCATGCGGCTGAGGTGGCGCTGTGGGTTAAACCACAGAGCCTAGGGCTTGCCGATCAGAAGGTTGGCGGTTCGAATCCCCACGACAGGATGAGCTCCCATTTCACAGTCCCAGCTCCTGCCAACCTAGCAGTTCAAAAGCACGTCAAAGTGCAAGTAGATAAATAGGTACCGCTCCAGCGGGAAGGTAAGCGGTGTTTCCATGCGCTGCTCTAGTTCGCCAGAAGCGGCTTAGTCATGCTGGCCACATGACCCAGAAGCTGTACGCCGGCTCCCTCGGCCAGTAAAGCGAGATGCGCACCGCAACCCCAGAGTCGTCTGCGACTGGACCTAATGGTCAGGGGTCCCTTTACCTTTACCTCCCAGGTCCTAGCTTGATGCTCTAACCAGTACACCACCCCTGGCTTTGTAGAGAATACTAAGCTCTGTGGACCATGGATGGACTGGACTTAATCGTCCAGGGGTCCTTTACCTTTTTTAAAAAAAACAAAACGCATTTTCCTATGTCCTATGTTCTTAAGTAAACAGTCAGCATGGAGAGTTTAGCATGCAACTCAGGGGAGAGCATGTGTAGCTTGGCATCCAAAGTTCAAGTCCAGTCTCTGCACATGAGCAGAAAAATGTAAGAGCTGTTTCGTTGGATTGGGCCAAAGGTCCATTGGCATTCAGTTGCCAGCAAAGCTGTCCATGGAAACTCACATACCAAACTGTGTATGGTCCCTAATAGCTGTTAATCAGAGGTAGACTCTTTTAGACAAATAAATGAAAAGTACACACACAGAGAAAAAAGAAAGTCGCAGGTTATGTGCATAGTGCCATGCCTTGTTGGGTCCTAGCGTGAAGTGTCAGCCATAAGCCATGAGCAGAGCATTAAGTAGTGAAGTGGTAACATTCTTATAATTGGTCCTGTTCAATTACAATGGGTTGTGCTCGTTGCCGCCATGAAGGCAACCAGCCTCTGGTCTTCCTCTTGCCTTCCATATCCAGATCCTGTTTCAGATATATATTTGCTTACACTAGTCCATGGGTAGGCAACCTAAGTCCAGCCCGCGGACGGTCCGGGAATCAGTGTGTTTTTACATGAATAGAATGTGTCCTTTTATTTAAAAGCATCACTGGGTTATTTGTGGGTCTTCCTGGTGTTTTTACATGAGTAGAATGTGTGTTTTTATTTAAACTGCATCTCTGGGTTATTTGTGGGGCATAGGAATTTATTCATATATATTTTTCAAAATATAGTCCTGCCCCCCACAAGGTCTGAGGGACAGTGGACTGGCCTCCTGCTGAAAAAGTTTGCTGACCTCTGCCCGGCTAGTCTTTAGCCAAGGCTTTTGGAGCCCATTTCATAAATTCAGTAAGCCTGGTCAATAAAGGCAAGAACAGCTGATGATCAATGGCAATCAATTAAGCAATAAAAGCAGGAGAGCAACTCACACTAGAGATCAGCAATGCAACTGAGATGTAAAAGAGGAGCTGTATCCAAAAACCCTGTGTCTCTCACTTCAGATGTAATATTATTTTTTATTCTTGCATTTATATCCCGCCTCTTCTACAGGGTACTCAAAATAGTTTCTAAGTCCTATTTCCCCCCCTCACAGCAACTCTGTGAGGTAGGCTAGGCAACAAGATACAGTGGTACCTCAGGTTACAAACACCTCGGGTTACAGACTCCACCAACCCGGAAGTAGTACTTCAGGTTAAGAAGTTTACCTCAGGATGAGAACAGACATTGCACGGCGGCAGCGGGAGGTCCCATTAGCTAAAGTGGTACCTCAGCTTAAGAACAGTTTCAGGTTAAAAATGGACCTCCAGAACAAATTAAGTTCATAACCAGAGTTACCACTGTAATTTTCTCCTGTGACAACCCTGTGAGGTAGGCTGGGCAGACAGGTGAGTGACTGGCTGAGAGATACTGGCAAGGCAGCACCCAGAGAATAGCACTGGGAGAACTGGACTCCTTTGAGAGTCATATTGAGAGCCAGCGTGGTGTAGTGGTTCAGAGCAGTGGACTCGTAATCTGGTGAACCGGGTTCGCTTCCCTGCTCCTCCACATGCAGCTGCTGGGTGACCTTGGGCCAGTCACACTTCTCTGAAGTCTCTCAGCCTCACTCACCTCACAGAGTGTTTGTTGTGGGGGAGGAAGGGAAAGGAGAATGTGAGCCGCTTTGAGACTCCTGAAGGGGAGTGAAAGGTGGCATATCAAATCCAAACTCTTCTTCTTTTTCTTCTTCTTTGGGGGATGGTGGGCTCTCTTTCCTTGGAGGTTTCCAAGCAGAGGTTGGATGGCCATCTGTCAGGGGTTCTTGAGCTGTGATTCCTGTATTGCAGGAGGTTGGACTAGATGACCCTTTGGGTTCCCTTCCAACTTTACAATTCTATTAATTGTGCCTCAGCTCCAGGGCCTAATCCTGTCACAATGTGCTCATAGCATCTATGGGAAGCCTTTAGGAGCAGTCACTGGGAATCTGGGGGCAAAGTCTCATCAATACGTTGGTGATACCCATTTTCTGCTTCTCCATAGCATCTGAGTCAGCAGAGGCTATATCTGGTCTGGAACATTGTCTAGAAGCAGCTGGGCGGTGGATATGGGCTAATAAACTGTGCTTGAACTCTGAGTGGTTCCAGTGTCACCTGCCTGTCCTGTATGGGGTTACACTCCCTCTGGGCAGGGCAGAAAAACCTCCAGAATTCCTCAGAAAAAGAATTGTCTTCTCAGAAATGTTCAAACACAAGCTAATAATAATAATAATAATAATAATAATAATAATAATAGTAATAATAATAATTTTTATATACCCCACCTTTCCTGGTTCAAAAACCAGGCTCAGGGTGTCTAACAACAAATTTAAAACACTTTAAAATGCTTAATTATAAAAGCAGGCATAAAATACATTATGCCTTGATGTATCCATCCTCAAGACATTCGCTCCTCCATCTCCATCTCCATCACCCTCTGCCCTCTGGGGTTCTCCAGCTTCCTCAAAGGACGTGGTCCTCTTCTCCCCACCCCACAGGCCTAGAGCTGCTTACCTGAACGCCCACACAGAATCATAGAAGCGCAGTGTTGGAAGGGGCCCAATGGTCACCTAGTCCAACCCCCTGTGATGCAGAAGTCAGATGACTCCTCTCTCTCTCTCTCTCTCTCTCTCTCTCTCTCTCTCTCTCTCTCCCTCTCCCCAGAAAACCTTTGTAACAACCCGTAACTCTACATCCTTTGCCAAAACCAAACTTCAACACCTCTCACAGAAATGAAAACATTTCCTTTCTTTATTTACCTCAACCTCCATTCTCTTTTGCCACTCTGGACCAAATGTTGGATTGTAAGCCCTGTGGGGCAAGGGGCCTCTCCTCTTTAAAGCGCCACTGCACATGTGGATGGTGCTCTGTACATCTTCCCCTATGTAGAAAAATGGGAGGATGTTGTCACAGACCCGCCACTGGGGGACCTGTAGGATCGCATCACAGTCCTGGATCTACAGAAAGAAATTGGCTTGGGAAGGTGAGAAGTGAGCTTGTAGTTCCATGGGGCGGCAAGGGAAAGCTCCAGGGGGCTAATATGGGAGGCATGGCGGGGGGGGGGAGTGTTGGTGAGCTGAGTGAGCAGAGGTAATAAAGAAGCAAGCAATGTTCAGGGCATGTGGCTTTCAGCAGAGGGCCCTGGTTCCATTGCAATTTAGGCACACAAATACAGTGGTACCTCGGGTTACAGACACTTCAGGTTACATATGCTTCAGGTTACAGACTCCGCTAACCCAGAAATAGTGCTTCAGGTTAAGAACTTTGCTTCAGGATGAGAACAGAAATCAAGCAGCGGCGGTGTGGTGGCAGCAGGAAGCCCCATTAGCTAACGTGGTGCTTCAGGTTAAGAACAGTTTCAGGTTAAGCACAGACCTCCGGAACGAATTAAGTTCTTAACCTGAGGTACCACTGTAACAGCTTTCTGCTTCTTTGGGTTCAGGATCAGCTGGGCATCCTCTTAGAGCAGGGTGACCATTGGTCATGCTGGCAGTGTGGTTGGTGGGAGCCCACCAACATCTGGAGTGCCACAGCTCCTCAGCCACAACCACAGCCTCCCAGTGTTTTCACAGCCATGCATCTCATGGCAAGGGTACCCACTGGTGTGCTGCCACTGGGCACACCTTAGCAAGAACTCTGACCTGCCTTAGCAGCCGGTAACAGAAACATCTTGCCATCCCTTTGCTTGAATTTATGCTTTAACTTCCTTTCAGAAAAATGGGATTTGCTTCCAAACTCGCCATCCAGTCACCTTCTTTCTTTCTTTCTTTCTTTCTTTCTTTCTTTCTTTCTTTCTTTTCCCTGGCCCCTGCAACTTCGTTTGTTCCCCCCATTATCCCTGGGGCCACCATCTCCTCCACATTTGTCCAAATGCAACTAATCTCTTTTAAAAGAAAGAAATAATACCCGGATGATTTAATTTACTGTATCGACCTCTTTTGCCAAGGCTGCTGGGCTGCCGAGATTTAATTTGGAAGGAAGAGGTCCTTAATTATTATGAAGCTGTGCAGTTTTCACCGGCCCCCCCTTCCTCCCCTTCTCAAGTTCTACTCACAGATATCATTCTAGGCGCGACAAATGTCCTCTGAGCATGCAGCCAGTTGTTAAATGGATCTTGGAAAGAATACAGCGGTGAATTAATTAATAGCAATGAATGCTTTTCCTAGCAGGTTTTCATTCCTCAGGCCTCTGACCTTTCCCCTCTCCTATCAAAGAGCCATTTCAAATGCCTGGAACGGCAGCAGAGAACGCTGGGCTGGGGAACTGCTGGATGCCTTAGAGCAATCTGTTCCCTTTCTCTCTCAGCGCTTCTCATCTTCTTCTAGCGACTGAAAGAGATACTGCGAGGCAGGAGCTCACAGAGCGCCAGTCGATTCACACACAGGCTTGCATCTTCAGCCCTCGCTGGCTGCAGTTTCCAGCACTGACCTGAATATGCAGATGGGGAGGCTGTAGCTCAGTGCCAGAGCATCTCTAGCTGATTCACGCCATAGTGCACAAGGTACAGTTTCTCAGCACTGGATCAGCTCGCAGTGGAATGTGAGAATTAGGGACTCGGTGAGAATTATTTTGGAATCTGGCATGTCTGCTACCCCAGGCTCAGTTTCCTTGGGACAAAGGCCATCGGAGATTGTGGTGTCTTTAGGATATATGGTTTTATTTACACATCTATACAACCTGAGCATGAGAAGGAGGGGCTCACAGCATCAACCTCCCAAAGGGTCTTGTTTCTCCATCAGTCACAGCTTTGGATCCAGCGCAGGGCAAGCGTTTCTCTGGGTCTCCAGCTTCCAGCCTGCTTTTTTCAGCTCATCTCCCACACACCACCCTGGCTCTTGTTCTCCTACCTAGCAGCCAGGTGAGGAGGGAGAGGAAAGACCTGCCCATCAGCCTGGAGGGCCTCATCCCTTCATTGCACCTCTTGCAATGGAGCCCATCCTTTTGGGATGCGGATGAGGACACTGCAGGGGCCAGCCAAGGCCATCGTCTTACAAAGAAACTTCTCTGGCTATTTCAGCAGTAGGACCCTCTCTTTGAATCTAACGCTCCCTGGGTACAGGATCCTAAGAATCGGAAGGGACTCGTGGCATCATCCAGACTCACCTCCCAAACCCACAACATCATGTTACTATCCCACACAAAAGCCTTATTAGCTGAGCCCCAGTTCTTTTGAGCTGATTCCTAAATTTCCTCCTCTCCCTTCTTCTTGTTTTCTTCTTTTTTTGTAAATAATTTTTTATTGATTTTCACAATTGAATTCCACATTTAATCACAATAGTACTTTTTTTTCTAACCCAACCCCCAAATTCACAAATACCTTTTTCAAAACCTTATCTTTGAGGTTCTTTAGACCTCATGACTTCCCTCCATTCCCTCTTCTTGGTTCTTTATATAGACAAAATTATTCTGCATTTCCATATTCATGCTTAGCCAATTATTATTTCTCTTAATTTATCCAAATTTCTACTGATTGCAAGGAGTTTAGTCAAGTCCTACTGATGTTTCAACCTATTTGCAATACCCTGCAATCGAACAATAAACATTTCCCATTCCTTTTCCTAACTTTAGCATACTTAAATTTCACCGGAAGGCGACTATCTATTGAGTCAGATTTTAAATCCTGCTCCCCTTCCTCCCAGGCTTTTCTCAGTCTCAGAGGCTGTAGTTTCAGCCTTGTTCTAACTCCCAAGGCACCCCCAACTGATTCCTGCCTGTCCCCCAAACCATCCACCTGTACACTAGGCATCTTTTTTTTAAAAAAAACGATATTTATTGAAAATTTTTTAGAATTACAGAAAAGAACACAGCAGAAAAAGGAAAAAAAACAAAGAAAAAACAAACCACATCAAACAATGTAAATTCAAAAAAAACAAACAAAAATACACCACAAACAGATAAAAACAAATCCATCATTCTCGAATCCTCAACTTTCATTACCTTCTTTCTTTGACCTCCTCCTCCTACCTTTTTTTGTATCCTAGTTATTAATTATCGTAGCAAATCCTTTCCATATTTCATAATATTCTGTCATTACATTACCTTAATCTATTTTCATCTTATCTTATAGAAAACCTTAAAACTTAAAACTTAACTCTTATTTTTACCAACTTCTCATATCCATAATATTCTTACCTAATTCTTTAGACATTTTTGCTAGAGCCAAGTAATTTCGTTCCAACATTTTTCTAACATTCATCAATTTTATAAAACAATCCTAGTAATAAAAAGAAATAAATAAAAACAATCCAATCTTCATCCAGCGTCCCTTCCTCCTGGTCCCGGGTTTTGTCAGTCCTCTTTATCCCATTGATCTAGCGCATTAACCTGGTAACCTTATATCCGAGGCCCTTAAGTCTCTTCCATGTCCCTTCCGCAGCTCTTCTTCATATTCTCCTTTCACACATGGGAACTCCAGTTTGGTAATGTTTTTGACCCTTTTCAACAAATCAGCCCCTTTTCCAAAGTCCAGACTAAACTCCATGTGGTATTTAAAAACATGTTTCAGAATCTCTCCAAGATTAAGAGCGCCCTCAGCCCCAAACATCTCACGGCCCATTGCCAGACTTGGAAAGTCCAAACATCACTGCATAGGGGGGGGTCTATCCAACCCGCCATTTCCAAACCAGTCCAAACCTTATCTTTCCAAATCTGGCTTTTTCCAAGTTCATTTGTCAAATCCAAAAGCTCATGTTCCTGCAGGGCCACAGCTCCCTCCATCTCTGGCGCCCAAGATTCAGCAACATCCTCTTCTCTCATCTGTTCTGTCAGGGCACACTCCTGGTTTAATTCCTGGGTGGGCTCCACATAGTTTCCCACTGCCTGTTCAAAAATTCTGACCGCATTAGTCATCAAATCTGTATTCTCATTTAACTGTTACAGTAGGGCATTTGTTTTACAGAGAGCACACAACAGAGCTTCTGAATACATTGTCCTACAAGGTCACAAGTCTATTTCCCACGATTGTAATCTGTAACAGCTGCAAGCTCCCTGGAATTAGTTACAGTTTCACAGTCTCCCTCTAGGGGGAAAACTTCTATTTGTTCTTTCTTTTAAGGACGAATCTAGCAACAAAGTTTCCTTTTTGAGATATTTTGTCAATATTTGTTCCTTTAAAATGCGAAAGGGAACAGTGGAATCACTATGTTTCTCTTCTTTTAATTATCTGTCAAAAGCGTTTGTCTCTGGTCAATGAGCTTCAAACGTCAGTCCTGACACCCCGCTCCAGGATCAGGACGGTGGAAAGTTACTTTACTTTAAACTCACTTCTGCAGGTTTAAACAGTCCGAAAAAGATCCCCCTTCTTCCCCTGCTTCCAAAGGGGGGTTCAACAATTTTAAATGATGAAAGTTAATCTTTTAGAAGCGATTTTCTGAGCTCTAGTTTACGTTGTCTTTGCTTTATTCTGTCTACAAAGAAACGGAAGGCTGACTTCCTGTTTAGACCTTCCCGTTTCAGTGCCAAATTGAAGTAAATTTTTAAGTCCAATTCCTTTCTGCTCGCAAGTCCTTATTTAAAGTCCAATTGTCCGAAATTTAAGTACTCACGGGTGATTATTTTAGAAGCCAAATTGTCCCAGGAAAAAGGCAGCGCTCTCCGGCAACGGCTATGCGCTTTGTTCCACGGAAAAAGCAGTTGACTCTCAGCACCGCACCACTTCCCCCTCTTCGCTTCGGAGCCCGTTAGTGGGTTCCTTTGCGGGTTGGGGGGGCGCTAAGGGTGCCCACCGAGTCCCATGGTCACAGGCTTCATCCGCCTGTGATTTTTAGAAGGGTCCCCGCTTCGCCGTAGCGGAAAAGACCCGTTTCGCGCGGAGCTAGTCCCTCCAGATCAGAGGGAGTCCGCCATTGCCGATGGCGCCACCCCGGAAGTCCTGTACACTAGGCATCTCCGGCTCTTTCTTCATATCAGATCCTTGCACGGCCACCTATTCCGCTTCTGTTTCCTTTGTTGATGGTTCTATCTTAATAATCAGTTCTGTCATCATTTCAGTATTTTTATCCATTCGAACTGGTAATTTGTCTGTTGGATTTTCTAAATTTTCCTTCATCTCTTTTATCAGCTGTCTTTTCAATTCTGAAAAAAGCTTCACCCATTCAAAATGGGGCTTATGTCCTGTTCGGAGACCCTTCTGTCTGAACTTAAAGTCATCAAAGGTCATCAAGCAGCACTTTCTCAGTAAACAACTTTCCCTGTACTTTCCCACCCTCCTAACCCTTTCCCCTCCAGCTGTATTACCTTGTACGTTTATACAAGTTAACATAAAGTCCACGTTTCAAATTAATTCTAGATTTTACAGATATTTACTTTAAAAAGAAAATGAAGAACAGTATGTCCAAAAAGAATTCAGCTAAATCATCCAGGAGAAAGTACTTGCTTCTTAGTAGACCTATTTTCTTAAAATGTCTCAGAATGATGTGAGAGATTGCAAGCAGTTAAAAATCCTTATGATTTCCTCCTTTGAAGGGGTTTCCAACAGATCCAGTCCTTCCAAAACTCCAGCCTCTTGCTTTTTTCAGTTCCACTTTAGAGTTCCAGTTTGTCTTTAGAAAAAGAAGTTCAGACTTCTATAAGTCACTGCAACCCAGATATATAATTCCATACATTCCCCCAACAGAGTGCACAATAAGTTTTTTCCAGGTTTTCTCTGCTTGGTTCGAATTCACCAAGGGCTGTAGTTCAAAGTCAAGTCCACAATTGTAAATCTGATAAGTCAGTAACTCCAATAAAAAGCAATAAAGAATGGGTTTCAGTTGTTTTTACTCCAACTTCCCCATCAGCAGACAGTATCCATAAGAATCATAAAGAAAGATTTAGTAGTAGTAGTAGTAGAAGAAGAAGAGGAGGTGGAGGAGGAGGAGTTTGGATTTGATATCCCGCTTTATCACTACCCGAAGGAGTCTCAAAGCAGCTAACAATCTCCTTTCCCTTCCTCCCCCACAACAAACACTCTGTGAGGTGAGTGGGGCTGAGAGACTTCAGAGAAGTGTGACTAGCCCAAGGTCACCCAGCAGCTGCATGTGGAGGAGCGGAGACGCGAACCCGGTTCCCCAGATTACGAGACTACCGCTCTTAACCACTACACCACACTAACCTTTTCACTTGCAAATTGTTTCCATGCAGTGATAGTTACCGATAAGATGGGGATGGACTTCCTTTTTACACCTCCGTCTGGTGCCGAATTCCACCTAATTAATTCCGAAAGTAAATCTTATTTACCTTTCCATCAGCTTAGTAGTAATTTTTAGAAGATCTCTTCTTCAGGCTTGAGCTGACGCTTCATTCCCGCGGAGTTGCAATACTGCCATGACTACAGGCTCGATCGCCGCTTCCCCCCCCCCCCATACTTTCCAGCACAAAAGGAGTTTTGGGGTTGCAGGAGAGCCCTTTTGTCTTGTTGTTTTCTTCTAAAACACTTTCTCATGGAGGATAAGGCTGTCAGTTGGTTTTAGCCAAAATGGCTATGCTCTGCCTCCACGGCCAGAGGTAGCAGTGCTTGGGAATCACGGTTGCTGGAAACAGGAGGGGAGAGATCTCTTGTGCTCCGATCCTGCTTGTGAGCTTCCCACAGGCATCTGGTTGGCTGCTGTGAGAACAGGATGATGGACTAGTTAAGCCACTGGCCTGATCCAGCAGGGGTCATCTGATGTTCTTCTACTTCCAGGGCTGTTGGGCATGCTGTGTCAGGAGCTCAGCCTACACTCGAGTAGGACCCATCATGTGATAGACAAAAATCCCATGACTGCAATCATGGAGCAGGAATTCTAACATGCTGCCTGCTGGAGCAGCGAGACCCCAACCAACCACCCAAATTTAGATTTGGTCACAATATAAATTTGCGTCTAGCTGGCATCCATCTGTCTTGGGAGACCATGGAGGAGTGCAGCTTTGCAGGTGAAGTCAAACTGTTGGAAGATTACAGCACCTGCTGTGGTTGTGGAGAACGATAAGCGGGATATGTGTTTTGTTGCAGCTGGGGCAGAGAAAGGAGTCCAGTTGTGCCCCTGCAGATGCATATGTAAATTTGCATCTACAATGTTTAAATTAGATAAAGGTAAACAGAACCCTGCCCATTTGGTCCAGTCGCGGATGACTCTGGGGTTGCGGCGCTCATCTCGCTTTATTGGCCAAG
Organism: Podarcis pityusensis; assembly: GCF_964106645.2. NCBI lineage: Eukaryota > Metazoa > Chordata > Lepidosauria > Squamata > Lacertidae > Podarcis > Podarcis pityusensis. Next base: position 2,445,714 of record NC_138044.1, on the reverse strand, counting down.
GGAACTGGCGTACAGCTTCCGGGTCATGTGGCCAGCAGGACTAAGCTGCTTCTGGCGAACCAGAGCAGCGCACGGAAACACCGTTTACCTTCCCGCCGGAGCGGTACCTATATATCTACTTGCACTTTGACGTGCTTCGAACTGCTAGGTTGGCAGGAGCAGGGACCGAGCAATGGGAGCTCACCCCGTCGCGGGGATTTGAACCGCCGACCTTCTGATCGTCAAGCCCTAGGCTCTGTGGTTTAACCTACAACGCCACCCGCGTCCCAACAGGAGGCAATGATGGCCACCAATTTGGAGAGCCTTGATGGAGGTTTGGACAAACCCATGGAAGAGGAGGAGACGAGCCACAGTTACTGCGCTGTGCCTCCGTGGTCAAGAGGCAGCAACACTTCTGAATACCAGATGCAGGAAACCACAGGAGAGGAGCCCTGCTCTTGTGCAAGGATCCTGTTTGCTGGTTTCCCACAAGCATCAAGTCAGCCACTGTGAGAACAGGACTAGATAGCTCATTGGCCTGATCCAGCTAATGGCTCTTCCTACCTTCATAAGCTTCATCTGCCTGGATGAACAAGGACTGACCTTGCCAGCCTAATGCTTTGCGTATGAGCATCAGGCTGGTCAAGGCTATGTGAGATAAACAAACTGTATCGGACAATCAGTTCTTCTTCTTGCATTATGGTGTTCCCTAAACAAACCTTCATTTCAAAGCCACTCTGTTGTGTTCCTCTCTAAACACCGGCTGGAGGGATTGGGGCTTAATCTGTTTGGCCTTCCCAGATGACAGCAGGGCTCAGCTAACATGGAAACCATGATCCAAGGTGCCTGAAGCAGCTCAGCCAAAAGGCAAGGGGTAGGAGGATGAGAGAGGCAGGTGTGAAGGTGTAGGTCCCGCCCTGTGGAACGCGTTTTCGTCAGATGTCAAGGAAATAAGCAGCTATCTTATTTTTTATTTATTTATTTATTTAAAGGTAAAGGGACCCCTGACCATTAGGTCCAGTCGCGGACAACTCTGGGGTTGCAGCGCTCATCTCCCTTTACTGGCTGAGGGAGCCGGCATTTGTCCGCAGACAGCTTTCTGGGTCATGTGGCCAGCATGACTAAGCCGCTTCTGGTGAACCAGAGCAGCGCATGGAAACGCCGTTTACCTTCCTGCCAGAGAGGTACCTATTTATCTACTTGCACTTTGACGTGCTTTTGAACTGCTAGGTTGGCAGGAGCAGGGACCGAGCAACGGGAGCTCACCCCGTTGCGGGAATTCGAACCGCCGACCTTCCGATCGGCAAGTCCTATGCTCTGTGGTTTAACCCACAGCGCCACCTGTGTCCCAATGTTTAAATTAGCACATGGGAATTTGTGCCCTGGATCTGTGCCCCACCTAGGCTTTTGAGGACCTAGCAATGACCCCACGTCTGTGTTTGGGTGTGTGTCAGCTGTATCCAAAGGGACAAGACACATGCCTCAAACCTCTTCTTATGTCCGCCTCTGCTTCCGTCCATTTCGCCCAACGTCCACAGCAAACCCAGAAGTACCCAGCAGGTTTGCCACCATTCACACATTCGCAGGAGCGGCGATCACCGTTTGCGCATGTGCAGAAGCGGCAATTGCCGTTCATACATGCACAGAAGCAAGCAATTGCTGCCCATGCCTGCGCCCAATGGCACCTCTCCCAGTGACCCATTTCGACCTCCGGACAGACCTCCAGAACGGATTATGGTCACAGGTAGAGGTTCCACTGTACTGAGTCAGACCACAAGACCTTTGCACTTTAAGGGATTAGCTCTGCAAATGAACAGGCAATTGCAAAGAACTGTGTGCCCCCTGAGCATGGGCAGATTGCACTTTCTCCCCACTGAGTAACCCAAATCAGCTGCTGTGTACATGGGATTAAAGAGAATAGGGTTCAGATCAGTGTGTGGGATTTGCATGCAGTCTTGAGCAACCCAATTTTTTAAAAGCAAAAGTGAGCAGCCAAGCCAAAGGTAGACAGGGAAATGTTTGGAGGGGCAATCTATCAGTTCTTAAAGTGCTTGAGCCCTTAGGCCAAAAGGGAAAGGGTGGGCCTTGTGGGGGGGGGGGGAGGCACGTGTGGAAGATTCAAGGGCACCCTGAAGGTTGCTCCCTGTCCCCATCACACCTGTATTTCCTTTCACCTTGTTGAGGCCTCTGCAGATCTGCCGCTTTTAATGTAACACTTCTCAAACCAGGGAGCTTAATTACTGGTCTCTAATTAATGACTGTCTTAAAAGGTGATTGTCAAGCAAGGTGAGGGAAGAGGGCAGCTTGGTGTGAGGAAACGTCTGGAAATTGCCCGCTGTCTCTCTATGTCTAGAGCTTCCATAATCGTTATGCGCTGCAAGTCAGTTATATTTAATGCTTTAAAAGCCATTAATTGCCCCACCCTGAGCTAATGAACAAATGAAATGTAAATATGATACAGAACCTCATTGCCCATCCTCTTTTGAGGCTGTCAAAGGGCGAAAACAATGTGACTCAGGTAGGACATATTGGCATTTATTTGGTTTTGTTGTGCCAGTGTAACTGTCATGGCTGCCCGCAAAGAATCCTGGGAACTGTGGTCTGGCAGGGGTCCTACCCAGCCTTATTTGGAAAGATGGCTACTCCTTGTTGAGAGGGAATGTCAGTCAAGCAATGCTGTCTGCATAGCTGCCTTGCAATTTGCGGTGCCAGCCTAAGGCATGTTTACTACGAAGCAAGGTTCACCGTGTGGAGTGGGATTTCCTTCCTTGTAAGAGATTGGCTCTCTGGTTTGCATTAAATCTAAGAACACTGAATGCCCAATTATACCTCAGGGACAAACATAATCATCATTATCCACAGAAACTCAGAGCAGGGCTTTTAGTGCATCTGCCCCTGTTCTGTGGAATGGCATTCCTGTTTGAGGTTCCCTAGGCGCCCACTGTCTGCACTTTCCAGAAACAGTTGAAGACGGTCTTTTCAGTTCCAACAAGCTTTTCCAGCTGAGTGTGTCTTTTTCACAAGTGTGCACTTGTTAGGGTTAAATGTACTGAACTGTTTTAAATTATCCTGTGTGTAAACCACCTTGAGACTGGTGCTTTAGAAATCCATTGCAATAATAGCAGTAATAATAACTGCAGTTGCTGTTGAGCCTACTGTATAGCTGATGCTTTACATAGGTGCCTTTGTGTTAAGATCAGTGCAGAAGACTCTGCCAGTGGTTCCTGCAGTGAACGAAGGGCACACTACAGGGTTCTGCAGAAGAGACTGATGAGTTGAGTACTTACATAATCTATTTTAATATGTTGGTTTTGTCTTTACCCCAAAATAAAATATATGTTAAAAAAATGTAAACTGCCTTGTGACCATTTCTGGTGAAGCATGGTATAGAAATATCTTAATTAATAAATGACCTCTGTCCCTGAGCCCAAGGAGCTTACAGTCTAAAATAGGCATTGGGTGAGCTGGCATTAAAACGGGGATGAGGCATATTGCTGGAGGGAGAGAGGTCTCCCGGTGGCTCTTTGGAAATGGTAGATAGATTGAATTGTTGTGTTCAGAGGCACCATATCACACACATACCTACTGGCTGTTGAAGTTATCTTTATTGGGCATTGAGGGAGGCACAGAGGGGGCTGGACTGGAGAGCCCTTTGGCTTGGCCTAGCAGGGTTCTATTATTATTATTATTATTATTATTATTATTATTACATGATAGTCAGGAATGGAACATCCATGTGAAGTGGCAGTCTACCCTTGAGGACCAGATGGTGCTGAGGGTGCAGGGAAGAGGGATGCTGCCTCTATGTTTTGCTTGTTGGCTTCCTGGACTTGATGGACCTATGGGACTTACATCTTCCTTATTAAGATCTAGGGGATTGTTTAGCTTCACTGGGTTTGCAGAAGAGGCAAAGTTCACCCGGAAGAGCTAGCTCATTTTCTGGAGTTCATAATAATAATAATAATAATAATAATAATAATAATAAGTTTTATTTATACCCCACCCACCCCAGCAAAGACCGGGCTCAGGGCGGCTAACACCAGGTATAAAAACAACTGATTAAAAGACAACTTAAAAACAAAATGAAGTACAACATTAAAATGCAGCCTCATTTCAGTAGAAACTCAAATCAAAAACTTTTTGGGGTTGAAAACATCAAGTCTTCACCAAGGCCAACTATCCAGACTGGTCCTACATGGGCCAGAAAAAAGCCAGGGAATTCCCCAAATAGGAGTTCCATCACAGAAGGAGAAATGAAAAAGGAAAGGGGGGGATCAAGTTGATTCCAAGCCAAAGGCCAGGAGGAACAACTCTGTCTTACAGGCCCTACGGAAAGAAATCAGGGCCCCAGTCTCATGAGACAGAGCATTCCACCAGGCTGGAGCCAGTGTTGAGAAGGCCCTGCCTCTGGTTGAAGCTAATCTAACTTCCTTAGGGCCTGGGACCTCGAGGGTGTTGCTGTTTATGGACCTTAAGGTTCTCCATGGAGCAGACCGGGAGAGGCGGCCCCGTAGGTACGAGGGTCCTAGACCGTGAGCACAAGCTTCCCATTCTCCTGTCCCATTAAGATAACATCAAACCTGTGGCTCATTGAGCACAATGCAGCCCCGATTGCTGAATGTTCTGGGCTTTGGTGCCTGCTTTGGCTGCTGATAGGGACGGGGGGAGCAGGACAAGAAATGGGGGAGCGGGCATTGCTGTCGTGTGCAGGCCACAAGGTGTGGCTGGGGAGCTGCCTTCAGCTCAGTGAACCACGTGCCGCATTGGCTGACTTCGCATGAAGCAGGGCATGCCTTCTTTTGCAGACAGTTATTGGACAATATAATCAGATGGCAATTTGCCTCTACTTCACACACACTTGGATCATTTTCGAGTTACAGAAGCAAAGGCTTCTGGGAAAACAGATTTTCCCCATTGTGAGCTCGGAGTCGGAGACAGGTTTTTAACAAGGCACCCCTCTGGCAGTACACAGCCACCCTCCGCCAGTGCTGCCGCCTGTGCCAAGGAAATAAACCAGGACAGCCTTGGAGGCAAAATGCAGTCAGTGGGTCTCATTTGTAAGCAGAAGCATGTCTGCAGGAACTGTGCTTGCATGAACAAAAGCGGCCAACTTTCTAGAGGCTTGCAGCAATTGCTGTGTGTGTGTGTGTGTGTGTGTGTGTGTGTGTGTGTGTGTGTGTGTGTGTGTGTGCGTGCGTGTGTGTGTGTGTGTGTGTGGAGAATGCTTCTGCTCTGACTGTGGGATTGTAATACAAGACGCACACCTTCGCTCCTCCCGCGGGGCGCGCCCAGGGCGGCGGCTCCACCTCCCGGGGTGGAGCGCAGGCGGCGGAGCGCAGGCGACGGAGCCAGCCGGGCAGCTCGAGCGCAGCAGCACCGCGGCCGGAGGGACGGAGCGCGCGATGCCCTCGGCACCCCCGACGCCCTCGGCCCCTGCCGGGCCGGCCGCGCCCTCCTGTCCCGGTCCCAGCAGCAGCGGAGGTCCCGTCGGCTCCGGAGACGTCCAGAACAAGAAGATGAGCTGCATGGTGCAATGTTCGCCCTGTGTGGTTTCTTTTCACTTGCGCTACCCCCGGGTCCAGCTGGCTGGCCATGCAGGCAACTTCAGAGCCGGGGGTTTGGGCCGCATCCTGAAGAAGCACTGCCCCAGTGAGCAGCAATGCCTGGAACGCCTGGTGTGCGACGTGCTGCAGCCCTACGTCCCGGCCTATTATGGGGTGGTGGAGCGCGATGGGGAGACCTACATCCAGATGGAGGACCTGCTGTCCGGCTTTGACAAGCCCTCCATCATGGACTGCAAGATGGGAGTCAGGACGTACCTCGAGGAGGAGCTGGAGAAGGCGAGGCAGCAGCCCTGTCCGCGCAGAGACCTGTACGACAAGATGGTGGCCGTGGACCCGGTGGCTCCCACAGCGGAAGAGCATGCGCAGAGCGCCGTCCTGAAGCCCCGCTACATGCAGTGGAGGGAGACCCTCAGCTCCACCACCACGCTGGGCTTCCGCATTGAAGGCATCAAGAAAGCGGACGGCACCTTCAACACCAGCTTCAAGAAGACCCGCCAGCCGGAGGAGGTGACCCAGGCCTTCTGGGACTTTGTGGACGGAGACAAGAGAGTCCTGGCCAGCTACCTGGAGCGACTGCAGGAAGTCAGGCTGGTGCTCGAACAGTCTGAGTTCTTCAAGACACACGAGGTAGTGGGCAGCTCTCTTCTCTTCGTCCACGACCAGACAGGTCTGGCGCGGGTGTGGATGATCGACTTTGGCAAGACGGTGCCGCTGCCTGAGAAGCAGACCTTGACTCACCGCCTGCCCTGGCAGGAAGGCAACCGCGAGGACGGCTACCTCTGGGGCCTCGACAACCTCATCGCCATCTGGGAGAGGATGTTGGGGGAGTGAGCCAGGAAGATGCAGCCGACACGTCGAGATGGGGTCCGTCTTGGCCCCCGGGACTCTGCTGTTTAATTTATTCAGCCAGATATGCTACTGGAACCAGGGGGATACAGGGCCTGTGGAGGAACTGGAAGAGCACCAGGGGCCTTTCGGAAGGGGCCAGCTGGTTTCTGCACCGCTAAGTTTAGTTATTGGCGTGGCGGATGTGGTGGAAACCCCCCCCCCCCCCGATTGCCGTTCTGCACGTGGTGGACAGTAAAGACTTCCATGGGCCAAGACAGAGAGCTCACCAGGGGTGTTGGGACTGAGTTTGGGATGTGGGGTTATTGGGGTGCCTGGTTTAGGGTCAAGACTTTGAACCACAGTGCTGGCCGTGCCCATTTCCCAAATGTCGGGAGAGGCCTCGGTCAAGCGAAATACTTGCGTTTCTCTTCAGGGTTTGGGGAGTAAAGAGAAACTTGTTCCCTCTGCTTTGACTGTTAACTTTCCTGGTGCCCAGATAACTCTGCCAAGGCAAAAAGGAGCAGTTTGTTGCTTTTACAACCTGATGCACCAAAGGGGTTTGGGGAGAGAACACCTTCCCCAATCGCTGCAGAAATAAATAGTGGAGTTCCACTGCTTTGGCAGGGGCAGGCTGCCTATTTTTTTGGGTGCTGAATTTGGGTTAGTTTTAACAAGCAGAAACCAGCGGGTAGGATCTCCCTGGGTGTGTGGTTTTTTTTAATGGTGGTTGGGAGGGGATTGTGGCTGTGCTTCGTCCTGCCAGGGAAGGGAGCCGCTCCTCTGTATTTGAATGTATGTGTTTTTATATGTATTTCTGTATTTGTATTTCTGTATATGTGTTTTTATATGTGTTTCTGTATTTGAATGTATGTGTTTTTATACGTAAAAAAGTTTTTCTTTTTTTAAGGGACATAAAGAATTACAAGTGAGGGGGGGGGGGAAAGGTGCACAACTTGGTTTCAAAACATTTCTTCTCAAAATGAATGCGCTGAGAACCAAAGAAGAGAGAGAACCAAATGCTGGACTGGGCGAATGGCCCATCTGGTCCAGCACCCTGTTCTCACAGTCTCCAGCCAGATGCCCCCCCCCCCCCGGGAAACCTGCAAGGAGGACCTGAGCACAAGAGTCTCTCCCCTCCTGCAGCTTCTGGCAGCTGGCATTCAGAAGCATTGCAGCCTCTGACCTTGCGAGGCAGAACACAGCCGTAGCGTGTGTCCATTCATAGCCTTGAATGTACACAGAGGCTTTGCACTCAGCGTACATGGTCCAATCTGTGCCCTGTTGCCACTGGCAGAATCTTTTATTAAATTGTTTACCTTGCCATACATTAGCCTTCTCCTCCTTTCTTCCACCTTGGAACTAAAGGTGGGGTACGTGTGGTTCCCCACTTACCAGTCCCAGACCTGCTTAGCTTCAGCAAAGTGGTGGTCTCAGATGCCTTTGGACCACCACCCTGAGACCTTGCCAGGAAGAGCAGCAGAAGTGGGCACACAATAATTTTTTATTTATTTAAAATTGTGTCGAGGCAGCCTTTCACTGCTGAAAGTTACAAGGCAGTTTAGAAGAAAAAACCAGCACATTATAAAGCATAAACTATAAAGCGTTCCATGCTAAGGATCAGTGCCCATAATTTTTACTAACCAGCAGAAGACCTGCAGAAGTGTTTGTGGGGGGTGGGTATTATTCATTAGTCTTTATTTTTGTTTCATTGTGTATTTTGTGTCCTCATTTTGTAAGCTTTTGTTGTGAACTGCCCTATGATCTTCAGGTGAATGGTGGAGGAAAAATTTAATAAAGGTTGGTGTGTGTTTTAATCAGTTCTCTGGCAATGATTTTAATTTTTTGGAATGATTTAAATAGTTTTTAACTGTTATAAATAATTTTAGTGCTTGATTCTCTGGCAAACTACTTTGAGGTTTTCATTTGTTTGTTTGTTTTTACAATCAAGCAATGTGTAAATTTTATGAAACAGATAAAAGAAATTATCCAACAGGGCCATTGCACAAAGGCCTTCCTTTAAATCTCCACAAGATCTCTTATAGATGTGGCATGATTGAAAGGGCCTTCTCTTTTTTTTATATAATAATATTTATTAAAGTTTCAAAAAATACATGAAAATACAAAATACAGAAAAAAGTATAAAGTTTTTAAGATATAACAAAAAAGTAAAAAATAAAAAGAAACATACAAAATAAAACAGTTAAAAACACATTAATTTTCCATAGCCTATCTTCCTTACACTTATTTCCCCGGACCTCCTCGTACCTCCCTTTTTTGTATTCCAGTTCAATTTGTTAGTTCAGCAAATCCTTACCATTAAGCTTTTACCCATTTGTAAGCCTTTTTTCGTATCTCTTAAAGCATTACAGCTGGAAACCACTTAGTTTCTATCCAACATCCTTCTAAGATTCCTTAATTTTACAATATTTCTGTAAATAGTCTTTAAATTTCTTCCAGTCTTCTTGATTGAAAGGGCCTTCTCAAATGGCCTCAGCAAAGGGTCTATTCGGGTGCTCTCTCAGGTAGCATAGCCCTAAGATGTTCAAAGCATTAGAAGTCAATTAGCTCACAGCTAATTGCATGCATTTCCTTCAGCACTGGTGTGATATGCACACAGCAAGGTGTTCCACTAAGATACCCACCAGCAAGGAGAGGTATTGACCTACTGTAGCAAAGGGAGGTCAGCAATTCCTGGTTCTCTAGGGAAGACAGTGAGGCCAGCAAAGGCAAAAGTCAGCACCTTGGAGAGATACCCAGGTCTGAGTTCAAGACCATAGACAGTGCTCCCATAGCTGAGGCCAGGCATCCAAGTTGTTTCAGCAAGGTCCTGGAGCAACTTGGGTTCTATAGCAGGACTAAACATTAGGAAGAACTTTCTGGTGGCAAGAGCTGTTTGACAGTGGAACAGACTACTAAGGAAAGTGATTGACTCTCCTTTATTTGAAGTTTCTAAATAGAGGTTGGGTGGCCATCTGTCAGGGATTCCTGCATTACAGGGAGCTGGACTAGATGGCCCTTGATGGTCCCTTTCCATTCTACAGATATATGGTTCTATGACTAAGGTAAAGGTAAAGGGACCATTAGGTCCAGTCATGACCGACTCTGGGGTTGCGGCGCTCATCTTGCTTTATTGGCCAAGGGAGCCAGCGTACAGCTTCCGGGTCATGTGGCCAACATGACTAAGCCGCTTCTGGCGAACCAGAGCAGCGCACAGAAACGCCGTTTACCTTCCCGCCGGAGCGATACCTATTTATCTACTTGCACTTTGACGCGCTTTCGATCAGCTAGGTTGGCAGGAGCAGGGACAGAGCAACGGGCGCTCACCCCGTCGCGGGGATTCGAACCGCTGACCTTCTGATCAGCAAGTACTAGGCTCTGTGGTTTAACCCACAGCACCACCCGCGTCCCATTCTATGACTAGCTAATCACTAACCAGAAGTTCCACTCCCTGAGTGCTTCCTTCTGGCCATTTACAGAGCTGATGCCATCTGTTGCCATTGGTTCCTTGAAGTTAATGAGGTTTCCAGCTGAGGAGATCTTTCCTTGATCCCTCAAGGGGTCTGTGGAGCAACCATCAGGTTCTGGCAGCAGAGGCGTCTCCTTGGAGGAGAGGAAGTAGACTTTGCTGCCTGCCAACATAGAGGGACACAGGAGGTGTGGCTCTATCTCGTTCTTGGAGCTGTGTTTGCTGGAAGACCCTGCCTTTGAGAAGGTAGTTTCCAAAATGTATTTGTGCCTTGACCCTTTTCATTTGTTGCCTTCCTAATGCCCAGTTTCCCAGCAGCTCAAAATTAAATCAAGTGATGCCGTACTCTCCCCCTCCCCCCCCCCACCCAAACTGGGCAAAATGTCTGAGGCATCACCTCAGTTGGAAGGCATCCAACAGAAAAGATCAAGGCTGCCCCGAGCAGCTATATGCAAATGGCGCTGCGATAATTGGCTCTCTGTGTCTTGCAATTAGCCACGAAACAGATAGCTGCCATCCCTGACCTTTCCCTATGCTAGCAAGGCCATTGTTTGGCTGTCCTGCTTAATTGCAAAAATGTAACCTCGCATCACGGATTCAGATGGCTCCCCCCATGTTGTTGGCCGTAATTTGATGAGACATTGCGACAAGGGAAGGCGTCTCCTACCAAAAGCACAAAACTAATAAAGCATGAAGTGGTGGTAGTGGGTTCCACACACACACACACACACACACACACACACAGGTACTCATAGAAAAGAAGAGGGAGAAGCGTTAATTTCATGTCCCGTCTCTCTGATATTCGCTCTTGCAACCGTTTGAGTATGTGGCTCTGCCCTTTGAGGAATGCAGAAGCTTATGGAGTTGCTGCAAAAGGTCTGGTTTCAGGAGGACTAGTCCCTTGAGCAGGGCCAGAATGGGTAGAGCCAGTGTCCCAGACATCACAGATTTACCTTTCAGTCGGCTTGCTGGATGAAATGGCCCTCCTGCTTTCCGTCTTAGCCAGCCCAGATGCCTCCTACTTTTTGCTCAAGGGGGCTTACATTGTTCTTCCCCCACCCTGTATAATCCCTACAGCAACCCTGCGAAGCAGGTTAGGCTGAGATGTAGGTGACTGTTCCAGAAGGTGTGTTTTATGGCTGAGTTGGGGGGGGGGGTTGAACCCTGGTCTCCTCCAGGTCCTAGTCCAACACACAAACCAATATCCAAACTGGTTATTAACCCCCACTCCCCCAATGTTTGCCCTCTGCCCACTCCAATACAGAGCTGCTACACAGAGGTAGACTGCCTCTGGGCATGGAGGCTCCATTCACATAATCGCGGCTAGCAGTCAGTAAAGGCTGGGGGTTTTTGTGGGTTGGTTTTTTTGTTTTTTGCACGTTTTATGATAACTAGCTCCCTGGCATCTCACACTTCGGTGACTATATCTGTCCGGTCTTGTTTGGCCTTATTCCCAAAGGATTAGATGCAAGCAGGGAGGGCTTGTTTAGATCCTGGTGACATCTAGATTCCTGTTTGTCTTCTTGACAAACCCACACTGTGCAACAAACACTCCTGCCACAGCAGGGAACACAGTCTGTTGTGACAATGTCTGTCTACGGATGATGGCTGTAGAACAAAGACATGCCTACCTCCTTCAGAGTTAACAACCCAGGTATTAAACCAACCCTGATACTTTGCAACAAGCTTCTACTTACCATGTTCACTGCGTAACAGGGATGGATGGCAAGCATGGTGCCCTGCAGGCCTTGTTGGACTATAACCCCTATCAGCCCCCATCTAGTATGCCCAAAGCCAGGGAAGGTGGGAATTGGAGTCCGGAAGCGTCTGTCTTCTGTCGTAAAATATTGGTGCATGCATATGGCTGCTCAGGGCAGACTTGATCCTTTCGGTTGGCTGCCCTCCAACTGAGGTGATGCCTCAGCCATTCTGCCCAGTTTGGGTGTGGGGAGTTCTGATTTATGGGAAGGAGCATTCCTGACGGCGATGCAGGCTTCCTTTGCCAACACTCACCATTGTCTATCTGATTTCTGCTACTTTCCAGAATGCGCCTTGACAAAGCACACACTTAAACAGCAGCTCCTAAAAGGCACAGAAAATGCACACACACACACACACACACACACACACACACACACACACACTTCTGGCGACTGAGTAGGTCTGAGGGACAGTGGGGCGGGGGAATGATTTTGCTAGGCCACCCCTCTCAGCCACCATCTATTTCTCCGCTCCTGGCATCTCTGCACGCCCAGGCCCTTCCTCCTGCCCCACATCTTGTGCCCCTTCCCCACCTCTTCTCCTGCACAGTGTTCCCCTTCTTTCAGCCCTTGTGGGAGGCACAAAACCCCATAAATCACTGCTCCCTTCCCCTGAGTCAGCTTCTGGCCCCATGGCCTCTGCCATGCAATCCCCAGCATCCTGCCAGTCCCTGGTGGGCGACTCAACCGTAATGAACTAGAAAGTTTAGCCTTTTTAAAAAAAGAGAGAAGGAGTAGGTCAGTTCTTTCATACTTTGCATGACTCACAAAATCCTGACTTCTGGGCATTTGAGTTCAACACTCGCCTTGGGCTTTGGACAAGTGCTCGCAGCACCCCACGCCACCCCATTTTCCTTTCAGAGTTCCTCCTTCCGCCATTCATCCCAGTCTTCGCTGACTCCCTCCCTTCTTTCCTGTTGGTTCTTAGGAAACTGTCTCTGGGTCTTAGTGAGCCTCTGCGCAGTTGAGTGGCAGGCAACCCCCATGCTGTACGCAAGAGATTACATGCCTCTCTGCTTGTAAGCCTTTCGACTTCTTTCCCCTCCGGGGTGCAGGGATCCCTGTGTAAGATGCTTGCCATTGTGTGGCAATTACCAAGCGCTTTGCATAACTCTCTGGCACCCGGCATAATGAATCCACTGCTGTCCTTGGTGCAAGGGGCTCTTGTTCCAACATGGATTAATGCCAGCAACCTGTAGCCTCGTGATCAGATGGCTGGTGCTTCCAGATTGGTGTTCAGAATTAGCCCTCTCCTGTGGCTTCGCCCCCAACCCAGTTACCTGCCCTTGCCTTCCTGCTACTACACCCAGGCCCTGTCTGTGAGTTCCCTTGTTGCCCACTTTCCTCTTTGCCCCATTCATTTTGCCAGCTCTGTATCCTGCCCCCCATGGATGGATCCTTCCTTCAGTCTGCTGACTCTCCTTCCTGCAAAACAGGGTCCTTCTTCATGCAGCGCATGCAGCGCATGGAATTTGCTCCCATGGAAGGCAGTGATGGCCACCAATCTAGATGGCTTTAAAGCAGGATTGGACAAAATCATGGAGGAGGAGAGTGCTGTTGATGGATACTAGTCATGATGGCTATGTTCTGCCTCCACATTCAGAGGCAGCAATGCTTCTGAGTAATAATGAGAGTCCTCCAGGATGCTGGACTTGATGGGCCACTGGTCTTTTCCAGCAGGCTTTTACTATGTTCTCCACACAGCCCCTTCTCTCTGCAGCCCCACCCACTGAGCTGAGGTTCCCTATAGAGTGATCCCCTCTTTTCCTCCTTGGCCATCATTAGCCCACAGCTCTTCCACAGTTTCTTGATTCTCTGGACCACTGCCTACTCTGTCCCCTGACCTATCTCCTGCCCTATGGAGGGCTCAGATTCAGGCTACTCACACTCAGGGGAGGAAGAGCTCTTGGTACACCACCATGGCTCTCCCATCACCTTCTGATTCTGGGGGCAACTCCCTTGTAGCATCTTTGGCTGCTTAGCCACACGGCTGCAGATTCAGCAACAGGCCTTTTGAAGGGGTGTTGCTTGAAGAGCTGTGATTCCTTCATTGCCCGGGGTTGGACTAGATGATCATTTGGGTCCCTTCCAACTCTACAATTCTGTTATTCTAGGGCAGGGGTCAGCAACCTTTCTCAGCCGTGGGCTGGTCCACCGCCCCTCAGACCATGCGATGGGCTGGACTATATTTTGGAAAAGAAAATGAACAAATTCCTATGCCCCACAAATAACCCAGAGATGCATTTTATTTTAATTTTTTATTTTTTTTCAAAAAAAAATTATTCATTTTATAACACAAATAAACAACACAAACAGAAAAACAAACAATACAAACAAATTCTTGTCTTACCCTTATTTTTTCTAAACATTGTTAGGTGGGCTTCCCCAAGTTCCCCCCTATCTGATTTTCATTTTACCTCATCTTTAGCAGTTTACAATATCATAATTTCTAACCATTTTTTTTATCACACCTACTTTTACCATAAAAATCTTCACATTTTATCACTTACAAATAATCAGAGATGCATTTTAAATAGAAGGACGCATTCTACTCATTCTACTCATGTAAAAACACCAGGCAGGCCCCACAAACAACCCAGAGATGCATTTTAAATAAAAGGATACATTCTGCTCATGTAAAAACATGCTGATTCCCGGACCATTCGTGGGCCGGATTTAGAAGGCGATTGGGCCAGATCTGGCCCCTGGGCCTTAGGTTGCCTACCCCCGTTCTAGGGTTTGTAGACAACTCCCTGGCCAGCCTCCTCCAGCCTTTAGGTGACTGTGGTCCTTTGCTGAGACAACATTATTCAAAGCTGAGACAGCAGGGCCCACTGGGAGTTGTTCAGCGTTCTTCCTTGCTTTGTGTGCCACCATTTCCCCAGTAAGTCCCAAGCCTCTCTTCCTACAAGCAAGCTCCATCTGGGGCCCTTTTCCTTTCATCACCCCTTCTTGCTCCTGACACATTTGTGGGTGAACTGCAGAAGGAAGGTGCAGGAAGATTTCTGGATCATTGAGGGAGCATTTCACGTTTAGGATAGTTTTGCAGGACTCCAGGGAAGTTGTGTGGTTTGGGTGGGTGGGTAGAACACAAACCTCTTGTTTTCACTAGATTTCCTTCTCAGGAAACCCCCTGCCTGTTCCTAAGAAGATAAAGAGAGATGTGCCCTGTCACAAAAACAGGGCAAGATCATGCCAGGTTTTTCATGGAATGATGGGTTGTAAAATAATGGGAGCCAAAGGCATCTCTCTCTCTCCGCCGCCACCCCTCTCACTCCCAAAAAAATCATCTGGTTAAACAAGGGGAGCAATCTCCGGAACAGTCGCTCCAGGAAATACAGTTGTGTTCCATGGTTGTGTCTTTTCTGGGCCGAGAGGCAGGTGCGCAGGTGCATAGTGAGCATCATTTTTAATAATGGATGGTGACATTTCCAGACAAAGGAGGACCAGCAGAATGGCGCTTCTCTTGATCGGCTGGCCAGTTGTCCCCTGAACCGGAACAATCAGAGTATCCTTGGAAGGCAACACTTAATTTACAACACGGGGGCGGCCGGATGAACCGATAGGCAGACTGGGCACGGGCCCAAGGCGAGGAGGGCTCAGTTTTGCAGGTGCTGAAGAACCTTCGGAGGGAGAAACACCAACAAGGCCATCTCATTTAATCCATCTGTCCTTGCTGTCTTTCCACCGGCAGGTGCAAACCTTTGTTATTGCAACAGGCTTTTGGTAACGAACTAGTTTTAATGAAAGGGATAGTGCCATGCTGTTTTCATTGTAATTATCCGTATATTTTAAATAGATATTTTACATTTATATATAGTTTTAATTCTATTAGTGCTTAATAGTTTTTTAATGATCTTTTTCTTCTTCTATTTTTAAGCTGTTCCTGTTTTATCTATAAGCCACCTTAAGTTCCTGTCAGGGAAAAAGGCAGACTAAATTACTACTACTACTACTACTATTACTACTACTACTAATAATAATAATACCTCAGAATTTGGAAGGGGATTTTTCCTTTAAAAAACCCCCAGATATATTTATTTGTAACATCACAAGTTATGATAACAAATGTCAAATAAAAGTAGAAAGAGATGCCTAGAAATACCTCCAAGTTGGCATAGCTTTTTTTGACAACAATAAGAAACCAAGACTTTAGTCTCAGTGGTCCAGGCCTGTGGAACTCTCTGCCACTAGAGATTCAGCAGGCACCTTATTTGACAACAATAAGAAACCAAGACTTTAGTCTCAGTGGCCCAGGCCTGTGGAACTCTCTGCCACTAGAGATTCAGCAGGCACCTTCTGTGCCAAGTGTTAAATGCCCACTGAAATTTTTCCATACCACCAGGCCTTTGCAGGCAATTAAGAGTGCTTCTCCCACAATGGTCTATTGATGTTTGCTTTTAATTCTTTTGCTTTTGACTCGTTGTTAATTTGTTATGATTTTACTTTATGGTTTTATGATTTTACACTGTTGCAAACTGTTGCAATATTGTTCTACACTACAGTATATCAATATTTTTGATAAATAAAGACTCAGTTTCTCAATACAGACACTATCATGTGGTCTGCCCTCTCTGGTAAGCTTTAACCATGTATACTATGTTCCAGATTTTAGTTATGCATTCTCTCAAGGATGGTGTTCTATCCATGCATCCCCCCCCCCCCCCCAATTCTGACAAATAATAATTCTGGCAGCAGCTCAGAGAGGGAGAGGTTTTTTCCTAACACACTCACTTTGCCATGGCATCAGACTTATTTTGAGGGGTTTTTTTATAAGCACATTTGTGTGCAAGGTATCAGCGTTCAGTTCTGTTCAAACTTAGCACCTGGGATCTTCCCAGAGTAGAGAGAGCTGATTCACCCAGCAGATTTCCAAACCACCAGATGATCCTGCATAGCCTTTGGGTCCATACATCTCTGTTGCAAGACCAGAGGCCACCTGGCCACCCCCATCAGCTTCAGAGGAAGAGAAGGCAGGCAGGCAGGAGATTCAGGGCCACCAAACTGGTCATCTACCTGAGGAGAGGGAAAGTGCATGGAAGCGCTAGCTGGATCAGGGCCTGACTGAGAGCCCAGAAGGTGTGGAGCCCCCATCTCAACATATTCTCACCATCTGAGCTGCTGAAGCGACAACTCCCTTCAAGATCCAAGCTTCCTGAACTGGGAGAATGGTCAGCTGATTGACCAACCCTTTGAATCCAGATTAGGGCAATAAATAGTTTCCTGATGTGTTCAACTTTGGAACAAAGTCCTTAGTTTGTTAAGTGACTTGTGGGTGCTTCAGCTCCTGGATGCTTCAGCTGGAACGAAAGTGAAAGCCTTTCTGCATATGCTCAGAGGCAGTTTTTGTGATCAGCTGTCATCACCCAAGGGTAGGAGAACGACCCCAGACCCTGGATCTCCTGTTGCTCTGCCTTCTCCTCTCTTCCACCCCTTTGTCCCACACTCTTGATAACTTTGGTAGCAGGGAGTGTGCACATCTCATTTTGTATGGGGATCCCCATGCAATCCTTGTGCAGTGTGAGAGCATCTTGATGTTACCGTGGTGGCAGAGGATACAGTGAACACACAGCAGGGCCTGCAATGCAGATGAGACTTGGCTGTTTGATTTCCGCTCGCTGTCTTTCCCAGGGCTGGGCCATCTCTCTCCCCTTTCCTTTCTGCATTCTGCATTATAATTCAGAGAATATATCTGCAGTTTCAGCTTTTAACTTGCTGGGAGATCAACCATTCTGCTCCTCTAGGCAGAAAGGGACCAGGGCCGGATTTAGGTTTGATGAGGCCCTGAGCTCCTGAAGGTAATGGGGTCCTTTATATGTCCAGCTGTCCTTTGTCAACAACAAATGGTCACTATTTTTTTGTGTTGAATATATGCTATATGGTAATTTATGGACCTAATAGGTATCTCAAGCCATTTGCACATAACAAAATATGTATCAAAGTAATTGTTGGACTGAAATACAATTACGAAGAAGTATATTAATAGTGAAATTGGGGGGGGGGGAGACAGTGGGGCCCTAAGCTAGAGCTTGTTTAGCTTATACGTAAATCTGGCACTGAAAGGGACCTGCTTAAAAACTCATTATCAACTCCTACTGCAGCTGCAGTGACAGGAGCTCAGGTTACTCTCTTCTTGACAACAGCACACTCCCATGCAGCTGGGATAGGCAGAAAGACTGTGATTCGCCCCCCAGGGTTATCCTGCGAATGAATGAACTTTATTACAGTCACAGACCAGGATTAAAAAGCATATAGATAAAATAGCAGTTAGGATTTTTTGACCGATAATTGTTAGGCAAATGAGGACAAGGAAACAGGTATAAAACATCTGAATAAAATACAAGATTAAACACAGATAGTGAATGGATAAAAAACTAATAATTAAAACAGAAAAGAGCTAAAAAACCAGCAAAGACACGCAGTTAAAACAACTGTAAGAGCATAAGAACTAAAAGACTCGCAGATAAAACAGCTATAAGAGGCTGCAGAGTAGAAGCCTTTTAAATAGAGGGTTATCCTGTGAGTTTTGTGGCTGAGTGGGGATTCAAACCCTGGTCTCTCAGGTCCTAGTGTGACATTCTTAACCACTACACCACACTGTACCGACCTTTCTATTTTCTGGAGAGTTGGAACTCTAGAGATGGTAAGCCCTGCTTTTGCATTCCATATGTTGTTGGACTCCAGCTCATGAACACATGAGAAGAGCCCTGCTAGATCGGGTCAAAGGCAACCCACCTCGTTCAGCATCCTGTTCTCACAGTGACTAACTGGGTGCCTCAATGGGAAACCCACAGGCAGGACCCAAGAACAAGAGCCCTCTTCTCCCCTCCAGTGGCTTCTTCCAGCAACTGGTTTACAGAAGCGTTGCTTTCTCCAACCATGGAGGCAGAGCAGAGCCACTGTGGCTAGGAGCCACTGACAGCTCTCCTCCTCCAGGAATTTGTCCAGTCCTCTTTTAATGGCATTTGGGGTAGGTTTGCGGGTTTGGCAGAAGGAGATAGGATCTGCCCAAGCGATGCCCACTTGGTGGAAACTCTAGCTCACATGGCCCTTAAATGTAAAATGTATGATGATCTTCACCAACAGTTTCTAGACCATCTATGTATTCCAACATGGAAACCAGAAACGGAGGATATGCACTTCTTACTACAGGGGAGAGACCAGGAGCTCACCTAGACAGTAGCTAAGTTCCTCTATTTGATTTTTTGTTGCCAAAGCATGCTACAGGATCCTGCCCTTGCTGGAAACCCACAGAGATGAGGTGGATTGCTCGCCTCTTCTGCCCTTTAGCAGGTGACTGTGCTGTTGGGGGTGGTGACGAGATCGCACTGGCCTATCTATTCTGAATGTATTCTGAATGTTCTTATGTGATGCCAATAAAGGTTACTTGACTTGACTTTAATGGCATCCAAATTGGTGGCCATCATTGCCTCCTGTGGCAGTGAGTTTCACAGTTTAACCAGGAGCTTTTAACTTGCTGGGAGATCAACCATTCTGCTCCTCTAGGCAGAAAGGGACCAGGGCCGGATTTAGGTTTGATGAGGCCCTGAGCTCCTGAAGGTAATGGGGCCCTTTATATGTCCAGCTGTCCTTTGTCAACAACAAATGGTCACTATTTTTTTGTGTTGAATATATGCTATATGGTAATTTATGGACCCAATAGGTATCTCAAGCCATTTGCACATAACAAAATATGTATTTTATCAAAGTATTTGTTGGACTGAAATACAATTAAGAAGAAGTATATTAATAGTGAAATGGGGGGGGGGCAAGAGAGTGGGGCCCTAAGCTAGAGCTTGTTTAGCTTATACGTAAATCTGGCACTGAAAGGGACCTGCTTAAAAACTCATTATCAACTCCTACTGCAGCTGCAGTGACAGGAGCTCAGGTTACTCTCTTCTTGACAACGGCACTCCCATGCAGCTGGGATGGGCAGAAAGACTGTGATTCGCCTATCTATTCTGAATGTATTCTGAATGTTCTTATGTGATGCCAATAAAGGTTACTTGACTTGACTTTAATGGCATCCAAATTGGTGGTCATCATTGCATCCTGTGGCAGTGAGTTTCACAGTTTAACCAGGAGTACTTTCTTTTCTCTGTCTTGCATCTTCCAACATTCAGCTTCTTTGGTCGCCCAACACCAGTTCTAGTGTTAGGAGAGAAAAGGGGGGAACTTCTCAACTCTCTCCATGCCATGCATAATCTTATAAACACCTGTCTTGTCACCTCTTGCTTGCTTTTCCTCCAAACTAAAAAAGTCTGAAGTGCTGCAGCCTTTCTTCATAGGGGCCTATAACTCCCACCACCCCTAGGCAATGTGGCCAGATCATCCATGATTCCACTGCTGGCAGTAGCAGCAGCAGGGAGAGGGGTGGTTGAGGAGCGGGCAGGAGCTGCAGTAGGTAGCTGCAAGAGGGGTGAATATGGCAGCCTGGATGTGTGGATGATATGTGGATATGGCAGTATGTGCAGGTTTTCCAGGGCCAGCTGGCATTAAAATCATAGAACTGTAGAGTTGGGGGATCCCTGAGGGTCATCCGGCCCAACCTCCCACAATGCAGGAATCTCAACACGCTTCCCCCGTCTAATTCGAAACCACGCCGGACCCTGCTTAGCTTTGCAAATGTGCCAGGAGCTTTATTGCTGGAAGGGAAATCCATAGTATAAAGACGCTGGGGGACATAGTGGAGTGTTGGGAAAGGAAAGGGGATGGGGGGAAGGGAGCAGCTTGTACAAACTCTTCTTCTAAGATGACCAGAGCAAGATAAGAGACCAATTAAATTTGCACAGATGACTGAGCAACTGACCAGCAGGGGGCCTTGCTCAGCCTCCATCCAGCAGACTTGGATGCAAACTGGTGACCTGAATCTGTTGTTTGTTTGAATAAAGAGTTCTTATGGAAGGAAGGAGTCGCTTCAGAAGTGTGCATGGAGTTGTTTTGCCAGCATTTCTGCATTGGCATCAAAAAGGGAAAGGCTGGCTTTGAGCAGATCCATATCCAGGAGTTTGTGTGTTCAGGTCTGTGTCCCAAGACATTTGTGTCTCTTTTTCCTCTGGTTTCTCCCATCTTGAAGAATAAGGCCCTTAGTTAATCTGCAGCCTTGATCCACTTGAATTATTCTGTGCATCTCTATTGCAAAGTGCTGTGTGGACATGAATATGTACCTGTTGTGTGTGTACATGTGTTTCAAATCCGTCCTTTCGATGGACAAAATTAAATGCTCTCCAATTCTTCTCTAATTTCCTGAAGAATAAAATGTGAACAAAACTAATTACTTTTCTTTTGAAAAGAAGCCCCACCACAAAGCCCCCCTCCCTCTCTCCCTCTCTTTTCCTCAGCACAGTAAATTGATTTATAATCGGTCGTTAATTCTTTATAGCCCATAATTTGCAGAACCAACAGGAACAACAATCTCTATTGCAGAATTGGAGGGGTGGGAGGCATTGTTTGGAATGAGGAACACAAAAGGGGGGCAGGGTGGAGAAGAGAAACGCAACCTAAACATGAGGCCTTGGTGGGTTGCTGTGGCAAGACTAGAGTGCAGAGGCACACACGTTAGGACCCCTGTGGTTCAAACTACTGCAGAGACAGGGGAAAAATTGGAGTCTTGCACAACTGAGATATTATCTGGTTAACATGAAAAGCAGGCATTAGCTGTGATTGTCTTTGGGTGCAAAGAGTGGAACTATCTTGCCCCTGGGGTCTATCTTAGCACAGGATGAAAGCTTTTGAGTTTAGCCAACAGGCGAGTAAGAGGCAACGAAAACTGATGCATAGCATGGGGGAAGCGGGTAGAGAAAACTTTCCCTCCCTTTCTCATAACACTAGAACTCATGGACATGCAATGAATCTAAATGCTGGAAGATGCAGGACAGGTAAAACGAATGTCTTCTTCATGCGGTGAGTGGCTAAACTGTGGAACACAGGAGGCAATGGTGTCCACCAGCCAAGATGGCCATAAAAGAAGATTAAACAAAATTATGGAAGAAAGGGCTGTTGATATCTGCTAGTCATGGTGGTTGTGCTCTGCATCCACAGCTGGAAGCAACATGAGGGGAGAGAGCTCTTATGCTCAGGTTCTGTTTGCTGGTTTGCCACAGGCATCTGGTTGGCCATTGTGAGAACACAGTGCTGGACTAGATGGGCCACTGGCTTGATCAGCAGGTCTCTTCTTAAGCTCTTGTTGTTGTTGAGTCATTTAGTCGTGTCCGACTCTTCATGACCCCCTGGACCAGAGCACGCCAGGCACTCCTGTCTTCCCCTGCCTCCCGCAGTTTGGTCAAACTCATGCTGGTAGCTTCGAGAATACTGTCCCACCATCTCGTCCTCTGTCGTCCCCTTCTCCTTGCGCCCTCCATCTTTCCCAGCATCAGGGTCTTTTCCAGGGAGTCTTCTCTTCTCATGAGGTGGCCAAAGTATTGGAGTCTCAGCTTCAGGATCTGTCCTTCCAGTGAGCACTCAGGGCTGATTTCCTTCAGAATGGATACGTTTGATCTTCTTGCAGTCCATGGGACTCTCAGCCTTCTTTGTGGTCCAGATCTCACTTCCATACATCACTACTGGGAAAACCATAGCTTTAACTATACGGGCCTTTGTTGGCAAGGTGATATCTCTGCTTTTTAAGATGCTGTCTAGGTTTGTCATTGCTTTTCTCCCAAGAGGCAGCCATCTTTTAATTTTGTGACTGCTGTCACCATCTGCAGTGATCATGGAGCCCAAGAAAGTAAAATCTCTCAATGCCTCCATTTCTTCCCCTTCTATTTGCCAGGAGGTGATGGGACCAGTGGCCATGATCTTAGTTTAAGCTCTTAAGTTTGTCAAACTACGCATGCTTGGGTATATTTCTTTCCCGTGAAAATATACAATGGAGGTTTTGCAGCTCTTAAATTGCTGTGTGCTGTTCAGACTGAGTGTTACATTTGGAGTCTGGGACTTAAGGCCCTGGCAAGGACAGGAGAGGTCCTTGTGTTGCCTCCTGCCCCTTTCTTTGGAAAAAGAAAGATTGAGATTTGTTTTTGTTGTTCAGATTGCCTTTGATTTGCCTCTTTGTTCATATGGAGATGAGGTCCTTTGTCTTGCCCTCATTCAGTCATCTTGTAAATCCCCCTTTGCTGGACAAAAGGGGTGGAGATGCTCCACAGAGGAGGAGAAGGAGGGAGGCTTCCTTCCGATCTCTATATGCTTCAAAAGCCCAGCTGCCGGTCTGCCTCTACCATCTGCTTTTGCAAATATGTACCAGCTCATCAGAATGGTGTTCTCAGCTACCTGGTGTCCCAGTACTTCTCAGCTCTGATATGCAGAATACACTGATTAACAATTAGACTATTGCCATTGTAGCTTTAGGACAGGCTTCCCCATCTCAATGCCTCACAGATGTTTTCAGATAACAACTCCCATTGTACAATCATTGATTTCAAGCAGGTGCCGTCACTACAGTCTTTTCGGCACCTGCTAAAAACAGTATTGTTTAGACAGGCCCCCAAATGTTCAGAAAGTTGGTGCAAGTTTTTAGTCTATTGCTATTTTAGCTTTTCAAAAGTCTTAGATTATTGGTGCTATCAGGCAGTGTATAAATTTTATGAAATTTTATGGTGTGTAATAAATCTAATGAATTTTTTTTTTCCATAAAACGTACACACTGCCTGATTGTAAAAACCCTCTCAAAGTGGTTTACCAAAAGATAAAACAATAAAATCCAGAATGAATTGCAATCATACTTTTTTTGTTTTAAAGGTAAAGGTACCCCTGACCGTTGGGTCCAGGGACAGATGACTCTGGGGTTGCGTACTCATCTCACTTTACAGGCCGACAGAGCCGGCGTTTGTCCGCAGACAGCCTCCGGGTCATGTGGCCAGCATGACTA
Source organism: Podarcis pityusensis (assembly GCF_964106645.2). Taxonomy (NCBI): domain Eukaryota; kingdom Metazoa; phylum Chordata; class Lepidosauria; order Squamata; family Lacertidae; genus Podarcis; species Podarcis pityusensis. The sequence continues at coordinate 2,422,251 of NC_138044.1, read as the reverse complement.
AGTCGCTTCTGGTGAACCAGAGCAGCGCACGGAAACGCCGTTTACCTTCCCGCCGGAGCGGTACCTACCGTATTTTTCGCACCATAGGGCGCACCGGACCATAGGGCGCACCTAGTTTTTAGACGGGGAAATCAATAAAAAAAATCTTTTTTCTCCCCCAGCCCCAAAGAGCAGCGTACAGGCTGTGCACAACCTCTCCCTGCCAGAAGGGTTGCGCGCAGCTATGGCACAAGCCAAGGCAGCGAGCGGGATGGATCCCGCTGGCTGCTTTGACTTCCTCTTTAGCCCCGCGCAATCTCTCCCTGCCAGGAGAGGCTGCGTGGAGCTAAAGAAACCATAGCCCCGTGCAGCCTTTCCCTGCCGGAGGGATTGCGCACGGCTATGGCACAAGCCTGCATTCGCTCCATAGGACGCACACACATTTCCCCTCAATTTTTGGAGGGGAAAAACTGCGTCCAATGGAGCGAAAAATACGGTATTTATCTAATTGTACTTTGACGTGCTTTAGAATTGAGAGCCAGTGTGGTGTAGTGGTTAAGAGCGGTAGTTTCGTAATCTGGGGAACCGGGTTCGCGTCTCCGCTCCTCCACATGCAGCTGCTGGGTGACCTTGGGCCAGTCACACTTCTCTGAAGTCTCTCAGCCCCACTCACCTCACAGAGTGTTTGTTGTGGGGGAGGAAGGGAAAGGAGAATGTTAGCTGCTTTAAGACTCCTTAAAGGGAGTGAAAGGCGGGGTATCAAATCCAAACTCTTCTTCTTGTGCTAGGTGGGCAGGAGCTGGGACCGAACAATGGGAGCTCACCCCATCACGGGAATTCGAACCGCCGACCTTCTGATCGGCAAGCCCTAGGCTCTGTCCATGGGGTCACGAAGAGTCGGACCTGACTAAACAACTAAACAACAACAACAACACTCTTCTGAAATTCAGCCTAAATTTGCATCTATTTATAGACGTATAAATTAGCATATGCTGCTTTTATACAAATTTGGACCATAGGCCTGCACCAGTAAATTATTCCATCTCCTTGATCACTCTAAGGTTGCATCCACATGGTATGTTTAAAACACTTTTATTCCATTTTAAACCGTTGTTCCTGAAGAAGCCTTGGAAATGTGGTTTGTTGGGAGCTGAGAGTTTTTGGGGTACCTCTCGCAGAGGCACAATACCAAGCACCCGGAACGAACTAAATTTCCCAGGTTCTGCACATTTTCCAGTTCTGCAACATCCTGGCTTTTTCAGACTGGCCCACCAAACAGAGCTGAATCTAGAATTCCAAAGACTACATAAACGTCAGGTGCAGGGGCTATGATACTTATTGCACAATACATGAACTATAGTGTGTTTAAATGGATGCTCAGTCTGAGTCTTTCCAACTTCTCAATAAAATGCTTTCAAATTGCTATCAGCAGGGGAGACTTCCTCATCAGCTACTCCTTACTAGCAGTGGGCGCCTGAGTATTTGTGAGCTGTAGTTCTCCCAGGAAACTTGTACAAACCCCCATTGAGAGAGACTCACGTCTGACATAATATCTTAGCGATGACTCAGACAAAGATTACAGAGCCTTTCTGTAGGCATAGATATTGCAGAGAGAAATATTCCTAGATGCTTTGGACCTAATCCTGCACAGATAAATGAACTCTCTCTCTCTCTCCACCCATTCCTGCCCACCTGTCTGCCGCCTGCCCCGCACCCTCTTACTGTAGTGAACTCCAGATCAGTATGAGGTTTAAAAATGCAACGTCAGGTGAACACAGATGTAACACATAGCTCAACAGCGGTGCAATATCAGGTCGGTTTTTGCAATATAGTTTCACACATGTTCCAAAAAGAGACAGCTGTGAAGAATGTTAAAATGTGGCTTTGGCTAGTTCTTCTATGGGGGGTGTTATGCTGTTGCGGGTAGGGGGAGATTGTACGGATGAGGAGAAATTAAAAAGTGAGATTATAATTTATAGAAAAACCCTCATACAAAACCTTTGCCTCCCTTTGCAATAGATATTGTGGCATACAAAACATTGGAAGCCAGACTACTGGTCCGTGTTGGGCCACATTCATGGCATCCATCTGAAGCACCGCAATACTACTTTAAACAGTCGTGGCTTCCCCCAATTAATTCTGGAAGTTTGTTAAGGGTGTTCAGAGTTGTTAAGAGACCCCTTTACCACACCTGAAATTTCCAGTGTTCCCTGGGAAGAGGAATCAGTTGTTGAACCTCTCTAAGAACTGTATTTCTCTGTGGACTCCCAGAATTCCTTGGGGGAAGGCATGACTTTTTAAAGTACAGTGGTACCTCAGGTTACATACACTTCAGGTTACAGACTCCGCTAACCCAGAAATAGTGCTTCAGGTTAAGAACTTTGCTTCAGGATGAGAACAGAAATCGGGCTCCGGTGGCGCGGCAGCAGCAGGAGGCCCCATTAGCTAAAGTGGTGCTTCAGGTTAAGAACAGTTTCAGGTTAAGTATGGACTTCCGGAACGAATTAAGTACTTAACCCGAGGTGCCACTGTATAGTCATACCTCGGGTTATGAACGTTGCGGGTTGCGCATTTTCGGGTTGCACCGAACCCAGAAGTACCGGAATGGGTTACTTCCGGGTTTCGGCACTTGCGCATGCGCAGAGACGCAAAATGACGTCACACATGAGGCATGAGAAAAATTATGGCAGGAAGGAATTAACTTTACTGCCTGTACTGCATTAAAAGAAAATGTTATGAAAATGATGTATAGGTGGTACCTAACACTAACCAAATTGGCCAAAATGTATAAATTAAAAAATAAGGAATGTTGGAAATGTAAAGAAAAGGAAGGGAATTTTTATCTCATGTGGTGGACATGCAATAAGGTAAAAACTTACTGGGACATGATATATAACGAGTTAAAGAAAATGTACAAAAGTACATTTGTTAAAAAAACCAGAAGCATTTTTATTGGTGATAATAGGTGAGGAAATTCTAAAGATAGACCAAAGACTTTTCAGGTATGCAACGACGACAGCAAGGACTTTATTAGCTCAAAAATGGAAGCAACAGAAGATGCCGACGATTCAAGAGTGGCAAATGAAGATGATTGAATATGCAGGGTTGGAAAAGTTGACCAGGAAAATCCAAAACCAGTGGGATCAAAAGTTCCAAAAAGACTGGGGTAAATTTATACAATATTTGAAGGCTAATTATAAACATTTAACAACACTAGTAGGGCTGACTTAAGAAACTTGTAATGTTGAGGTTATGTACTTTTTTTTGTATTTATTTAAGATTTGATAATTGAGATGGATATAATGTAAACAGGAAAAAATAGAAATACGGTGAAATAGAAATAATTAAGGTAACCATGAGGTGGGAGGGAGGGAAGTTGACAGCTCTTTTGAGCAAATAACAAGACAAAAAATATAAAAGTACAGAAATAATATATAATGGAAAATTCAATAAATATTATAATACAAAAAAGAAAAAAGAAAACTTTTATGTGTTCCCTGGAGCCTTGCTTCTTACACTTGATGGTCTGTTGATGTTTGCTCACATCTGACCTGGTGGTGGTGGTAGGTATGTCACTTGTGCTCAGTGCAACACATGGAGCTCTGTTTTTTTGTGCCTGGCTTGCCTTTAAATGTATAATTTATACATGTATAAATAGGTCATTCCCCCCCCCCCCAAAAAAAGAATATTCCTCTTATGTGCATTTTTGTATGTTTCTGAGCCAATGCGTACTGCATAATTTGAAGCACGGAAGCTGAAAGACAATTACATTGTGATCCACTTATTGCTCCAGTTTACTTTTGAAAATGCGGACGAATGAAATCATCCTCTGCCCGCGTCTCCCCACCAGTAGCTTGAAGCAGTACAATCCAGGAATTCTTATTTTATTTTCTTAAATAACAACCCCACATTGCCAATTGCTTCTTGTCTGGATATTTTGTCCCTCTGAATTACTGCTGGTGGTGGAAGAATATTTTCTGCTTTTGGTGCAAATTGCAGATGGGCTGAGTTTTGTTTTGCTTTTTTAAAGTTCTTTTGTGTGATGTTGATGTAAGGCACTTTGGGTTATGTTTTAATAAAAGTGGGCTAAAACTATTTAATTAACAGTGGTGCTGGTAGGTGATTTTGGATGGACTCCCATGGATGGTGGTGGATTCTTGTCCCTTGGAGGTTTTTAAACAGAGGTTGGATGGCTATCTGTCAGGTACTCTTGAGCTGAGATTCCTGCATTGCAGGGGGTTGGACTAGATGACCTTTGGTAGTCCCTTACAACTCTACAGTTTAGGATTCCATGACTCTGGGATTAATGGACTTACTGGGCATGCTGGTGGGAATATCTATGTGGATTGCTTTCTTTAATTAACGATGTGGCAAGAAAGCCCCGCTGTATCTCTGCTGAGTATCCAAATAAACCCCTGTGTTGCAAAGAGAATGTCAGCAATGTTTAGGCAACACAATGACCATATACATATGTAATAGACAAACTTTATAGAACTCCTTCAAATCATAAATAGTTCAAAATGAAATCTTCAGTCTCAAAGTCTCTGAAAATCTTTAAATGAAGCGAGGGACCAAACTTTGTACGATGACAACAAATATGACGTTCAACACTGGTCATCGTCCGTAAAATTTTATTTTCAGTTTATGAAGCATTCTATATCCTCCCACCACGCTGACGAAGAATTCTACGAAACAGTAGGCAATATTGACAATCACTGTTCAGTGTTGGACATATTTGTTGAATACACAAAGCTTCACAGCTTTTCTTTCATCGTACAAAGTTTGGTACCTCGCTTCATTTAAAGATTTTCAGAGACTTTGAGACTAAATATTTCATTTTGAACATCTTATGGTTTGAAGGAATTCTATAAAGTTTGTCAATTACGTATGTATATGGTCATTGTGTTGCCTAGACATTGCTGATGTATCTCTGCTGAGTCAGGCCCCGGACTCCTGCACCCAAAGTCCTCCCTTGATGGCACCACTGATTTCAAAAGGAATATACACTTCAGATGGCCTTCACTGAGGCCCGAGGGTGAAAGAGAAGGGGGCATATAGCTCAGCATCTGCTTTGCGTGCAGAAGATCCCAGGTTCAAAGGCATCTGGGAATGCCTCCTGCCTGGGACCCCAGAGAGACACTGCCAGTCAGTGTGGGCAGTATTGACCTAGAGGGAACAATGACCTGACTTCCATAGGCAGCTTCCTATGATCCTATGGAGGAAAGAGCACAGAAACTTGTAGAGCTGGAAAGGCCCCCAAGGGTTGTCTAGTACAGGGGTCAGCAAACTAAGGGCCGCGGGCCGGATCCGGCCCACAGACAGTCCGTGGATTGGCGTGGGGATTCTGTTCGTTCAGGCTGCGCCATTTCCCCCCTTGCACCATTCCATTTCCCCCACACACACACCACGGCAGTGCCTCCTCCCTCCCTCCTCCTGGCTTCTCCTCGCCCTGCCTAGAGGAGGAAGGGGGTTCTGCTAAACTGGCTGAGCGCCATTTTGAGCAGCCCCTCTCCGGAGACAGCCCTTTCACGCTGCTCATCTTCCCTCCGCTGCCCTGGTGCCCCTGTGGGCCAGAGAGCGGAGCGGACGAGCTCCCTCTGCCTACCCACAAGAAGGCAGTGGTGGCGATGGCAGTGGCGGTAGCCCCTGGGAAGTAAGCGCAGCGGCTAGGGCTAGGGCTGGGGAGGAGGACTACTTGCCCCCCTCGCCTCTTCTTCCAGCTCCCCCTGGTACTGCTTCTCTAGCCTGCCACAAGGTCTGAGGGACAGTGGACCGCATAGCTGTCAACTTTTCCCTTTTCTTGCGAGGAATCCTATTCAGAATAATGGAATTTCCCTTAAAAAGGGGAAAACGTTGACAGCTATGGACCGGCCTGCGGCTAAAAAATTTTGCCGACCCCTGGTCTAGTCCAATACTCTGCAATGCAGGAATCACAGCTGACCAGTCCCTGACAGAGAGAGCACAAGCACACAATATTTAGGGGTAGAGGAGAGTTTCTTCCATCATCCTTTCTGCCCCCCACCCCACGCAAAAAATGCCTTTTGATCAGGTGCTGGACACAAACCAAAGTGGGCTGTTTTTCATAGCTGCACTTAAGCAGAATTACTCTAGTAAATGCCACTAGCTGGGATTTACCTGCAGGCAATAAAACAAGGATAAATTGAATAAGAGGCTGAAGTTTGGTTGGGAGAAAGAGCCCCATAAATTTACATGGGAAAGTTATCTTCTGTAATAAAGTTACTCTCTGTTTTAAAACATGGATATGTATGGATCGAGTTTTTAATGCTCCCCAAACACTTAAGTCTTTCCACTGGGAACCTGATGTGTTAACACGGCCCACCAAAATTTATGGTTGAGCCCCACAGTTCATCTTTTTAAGGGTCCTATTATAGACAGTGTTCTTTGCCTAACTACAGGGGATTATTGATTCCAGGGATCAAATGGCCGTCTCCTCCCTGCTTTAGATTCTGCAGCAAACTTGGGGTGAGGGAAACTAACATTTGGAAAGACTCATAACAGGCTACCTGATCAGGGTAGCAGCTCTCCGACGGGGCCTGACGGTCAAGCCAGTGCTGGTGGATAATGATGATGATGACGATTAATTACTAATCGCCTTCCAAACCACAGTAGCAAGGAAATTTGCACATAAATAAATACCTTTAAAACAAGGCTAAACTCTAGAAGCTGTTGACATTCAGTGAAGCTGAATGCTGGAAGATACAGGGCAGAATAAAAGGTAAAGGGACCCTTGACCATTAGGTCCAGTCGTGGCCGACTCTGGGGTTGCGGCTCTCATCTCGCTCTATAGGCCGAGGGAGCCGGCGTACAGCTTCCGGGTCATGTGGCCAGCAGGACTAAGCCGCTTCTGGCGAACCAGAGCAGCGCACGGAAACGCCCTTTCCCTTCCTGTGGAGTGGTACCTATTTATCTACTTGCACTTGACGTGCTTTTCAACTGCTAGGTTGGCAGGAGCAGGGACCTAGTAACGGGAGCTCACCCCGTTGCGGGGATTTGAACCGCCGACCTCCTGATCGGCAAGTCCTAGGCTCTGTGGTTTAACCCACAGTGCCACCTGCGTCTGCAGAATAGTGCATAGTTAAAGTAGGGAACTCCCTCCTGCAGTTGGTGGTGATGACCACCAACTAGGATGGATTTACCGGTAAATGAGGATTAGACAAAGTAATGGAGGAGAGGGCTATTGATGGGGAGAGGGCTCCTGTGCTTGAATCCTGCTTGGCAGATTCCCCATAATAAGCCTCTGGTTGGCCACTGTGAAAAGAGGATGCTGAGCTAAATGGGCCACTGGCCTGATCCAGCAGCGCCTTATTAGGATCTTATGAGACACCTTACAAAAGACCCACTAATTCAGCTGGGAAAGCCTGTTGGAAGAAAAATATATCCAGCTGTTTCCAGAGAGTGCAGATAGCAGGTGACTGTCATATTCCACAGGACAGGGGCGGCCACACTAAAAGCCCTGCTCCAGGTTATTGCAGAGTGGGCTTCTGAGGTCTTAGGAATTTGCAGGAGAGACTCTTCTGCAGACCCCAATGATCCACTGGGTGCATAGGAGATAAGGTAGTCTCTGAAGAAACCTGGTCCTGCAGGCAGCTGGTGGGCAACTGCTAGCAGGATCAGGGCTGGAACTAGATGGGAGTCTGCAGAGGGTCAACGCCAGTCGTCAGCAGAGGGGGCAGCCAGAAGGGAGCTGGAATAATGAAACCATCACAGGCTTTGTTTTTATCTTAAGGGGCCACTTTCAACCTTGACTCGTCTGCTGTGGAACCTCTGTGCACTGTAGGGGCTTCTGGGGAATCTCTGTGTGAGCCCCCAGTTCACTTGTTCACATCCCAAACAGGGATGATCTGACAGGGCTGGCTGTTTTGGGGGGCTGTGTGCCTGCCAGTTCCCCATTGAGGAATTTCCAGATGAGGAGTGTTAGCATTCCCCGGCATCAAAAAAAGTTTTCGGGAGACCACAGAGTCCAGGGAAGGTACCTGCTCTATGACATTAACAATACCACCTGGAGAGAGATGGTGAAAAAACCCTTCCAGGGACATCAGGAAATAGCACCCAATCCTTTGGGGGGCAGGGGATGCAGCTATTGACTCCTTTTGCAGGTATCAGATTGGATTGGAGGAGGCTGGGGCTGGCAAACACTATGCACAAACACTGTGCAACAGAATGAAGGATCAGTATCCTGCCCTTCTTTCTCCCCCGCTCTCTCCCCACCTCTCTTTCCCCCCGCCTAGTGCATAATGTCTACAGAGCCTCCAGGGGGGGGGGGCGCTGAGTGTGTGAGGACTCCAACGCCACCTTAATTTCCCAGAGGCATGACATTTGCAATTTTTATGCAATTTTTTGTGCTGAGCTCTGGTCTGCTCTCACCTCCAGAACTTTTGTGTTCTGCATAACACCCTGCCCCTACCCTCTGCTCCTGCCCCTACCTCCTCTGCCCCTACCCTCTGCTCCTCCTCCTCCTCCTCCTCCTCCTCCTCCAGTGTCTCACATCTGCCTTTGGACAGACTCCTCTTCAGGGTCTCTCCATCATTTTCTGTTGTTTGTGGCTTGCAACCACATAAGCCCTGCTGTTGGTTTTAGTTCTTCCACCCATCATGTAGGTGGTCATCCCCTTGGCTTTTTGAGACTGTAGGGTCTCAACGCCAGCACTGCTTTATTCCAGGCATGTCCAACAGGTAGATCACTGGAGTTCTGTGGTAGATCACTGGTAGATCACTGGCTCCCCCCAAAGAAGCTCAACAACTTTGCCTCCCCTACTACATCCATAACTTTTTATCTTTGTCATATCCAGTTATTTGTTTGTTCTAACTTTTAATGATACCCCTAACACTGCATGTTCTATGTCATGTTGTGCTGTTCTTAAGCTGCTCTTAACCTTCCACTAACAAAATCAGGAGGGGAAATGGACCATTTTTTAAAAAAATGAAAAGTAGAATAAATTAGGCATTGTGAGAGTAATTTGGTAAGTGTGCTTAATTTATATAGAGGCTGGAGAATTAGCACACATGTTAGCTAGGTGCAAAGTTTTGATTTGTTTTTTTAAAACAATGGTGCTCTCCATCTCTGCTCTGGACCTACTGAATTTTCCTGATCATCATCAGGTGCTGTGGAAAGGCATCTGTTAGGGAACACTTTGATATAACAACAACAACAACAACAACAACAACAACAACAACAACAATTTATTATTTATACCCCGCCCATCTGGCTGGGCTTCCCCAGCCATTCTGGGCGGCTTCCAACAAAATATTAAAATACAGTAATGCATCAAACATTAAAAACTTCCCTAAACAGGGCTGCCTTCAGATGTCTTCTGAAAGTCTGGTATAAATAATAATAATTTGGCAATACATTCTGTTTGTAGACTTTTTAGACTTTACAGGTGTCCTTTCTCTGGACCCCCACTGCTGACCTGGTTTGTGGGGAAATGGGGGGAGGGTGGGGAAGGTTTAAGGTTAGCTAATTAATTTGCAAGTGCTTCCTAATTGGCATGGGCTTTTGTAGCACTGAGGTGGCAATCCTATGTAAGTTTACTTGGGAGTAAGCCCTGTGGGTCCGGTGAGTAAACATACATAGGCTTGCTCTGCTAGAATCAAGTCCAACCATTGTAAGACAAGTTACAAGAGAACCTTGCCAATAAGCAAAAAAAGTTAATAACCTCCGTTTAATATGTTTATTTTTCTCTTTTATTTTTACTTTGTGCCTATTGGCTTTTCTCAAGAGGCTGCTGAAATTGTTTGACTTTGTGGTGCCACATATTACCTGCAATTTAGATTGATGCTTGCATTTTTATTCCACTTGCTTTTTAAAAATATTGTTTGATTTTGTCCTGTGGCTTGTTAAGATTTCTGCCTTGGGTGTCATGGGACTAGGACAGCATACAAAGATCTCAATCTGGTAGGAACACATTAATTCAATTTCCCCAAATACACAAAGAACTACAGCAAATTTGGTTTGTGTGGGGGGGTCTGCCTAAAAAGGGCTCATTGGCCAGGAGCACCCCAAAAACATGTGCCTCTTTGGTGACCAAATTCCTCTTAAAAATCTGAAACACTGAAAAAGAACATCAGACAATCATGTCATGTGCCCAACCCTCCGGCTGGTAAAAGCAGTACTTGGACATGAAAAGTTACAGGTAGGTAGCTGTGTTGGTCTGCTGTAGTCGAAACAAAATAAAATTTAATTTTTTAAAAAAAAATCCTTCCAGTAACACCTTAAAAGTAAAGGGACCCCTGACCATTAGGTTCAGTCGTGGCCGACTCTGGGGTTGTGGCGCTCATCTCGCTTTACTGGCCGAGGGAGCCACTGTACAGCTTCCAGTTCATGTGGCCAGCATGACTAAGCCGCTTCTGGAGAACCAGAGCAGCGCACGGAAACACTGTTTACCTTCCCGCTGGAGCGGTACCTATTTATCTACTTGCACTTTGATGTGCTTTCAAACTGCTAGGTAGGCAGGAGCAGGGACTGAGCAACGGGAGCTCACCCCGTCTCAGGGATTTGAACCGCCGACCTTCTGATTGGCAAGTCCTAGGCTCTGTGGTTTAACCCACTGCGCCACCCGCGTCCCAACAGGAGGCAATGATGGCCACCAATTTGGAGAGCCTTGATGGAGGTTTGGACAAACCCATGGAGGAGGAGGAGACGAGCCACAGTTACTGCGCTGTGTCTCCGTGGTCAAGAGGCAGCGAGGCTTCTGAATACCAGATGCAGGAAACCACAGGAGAGGAGACCTGCTCTTGTGCAAGGATCCTGCTTGCTGGTTTCCCACAAGCATCAAGTCAGCCACTGTGAGAACAGGACTAGATAGCTCATTGGCCTGATCCAGCTAATGGCTCTTGCTACCTTCATAAGCTTCATCTGCCTGGATGAACAAGGACTGACCTTGCCAGCCTAATGCTTTGCGTATGAGCATCAGGCTGGTAAAGGCTATGCGAGACAAACAAACTGTATCGGATAATCAGTTCTTCTTCTTGCATTATGGTGTTCCCTAAACAAACCTTCACTTCAAAGCCGCTCTGTTGTGTTCCTCTCTAAACACCAGCTGGAGGGATTGGGGCTTAATCTGTTTGGCCTTCCCAGGTGACAGCAGGGCTCATCTGACATGGAAACCGTGATCCAAGGTGCCTGCAGCAGCTCAGCCAAAAAGCAAGGGGTAGGAGGATGAGAGAGACAGGTGTGAAGGTGTAGGTCCTGCCCTGTGGAACGCGTTTTCGTCAGATGTCAAGGAAATAAGCAGCTATCTTATTTTTTATTTATTTTTTATTTTTAAAGGTAAAGGGACCCCTGACTATTAGGTCCAACTCTGGGGTTGCGTCGCTCATCTCGCTTTACTAGCCGAGGGAGCCAGCATTTGTCCGCAGACAGCTTTCTGGGTCATGTGGCCAGCATGACTAAGCTGCTTCTGGCGAACCAGAGCAGTGCACGGAAACGCCGCTTACCTTCCCGCCGGAGCGGTACCTATTTATCTACTTGCACTTTGACGTGCTTTTGAACTGCTAGGTTGGCAGGAGCAGGGACCGAGCAACGGGAGCTCACCCCGTCGTGGGGATTTGAACCGCTGACCTTCTGATCGTCAAGTCCTAGGCTCTGTGGTTTAACCCACAGCGCCACCCGCATCCCAGTAGCACCTTAGAGACCAACTAATAACTAATATCAATAACTAACTTAGGTGCTCTAAGGTGCTACTGGAAGGATTTTTTAATTTTTTATTTTATTTACGGTATTTTATTTTGTTTGGACATGAAAACTCATTGAAATCCAGGTGTCTCCTTTGGCTCCACCCTGTTCAACCCTGGCTCCACCTCCAGGACTAGTAGCTCAGATGGGTTTCAAGCATCTGCAAATCCAAGCCAAGAATTTAAAGTGAACACAGTGAATGTTCCCCTCCCCTCTTTACAAAACCCTTCACTAAATAAAAAGCTGAAGATTCCAGTCTGCAAGAGCCTTTTGGGATTAGCAAAGCAACTCGCTTGCCCTCCTGTTCTCTCTGCATTCAAAGCCCGTTGGTGCTTCCAGCTTCCTTTGTGGCTCCGTCTTTCCTGTCCTCTCTTCACTCTTAACTTCTCCCATTGCTAACTGCATTCAGTTTCAAGCAGATGTTGTAGGTTAACATGTGTCTGTATTTTTGGAAGTCAAAGTCATGCATTTAAAAAGATCTGTTTCATGCAAACTCTCAGTGACCTTGGGGAGGGGGGAATAGATTTCTTTTTTTCTTAAAGAGGGGAGTGGGAATCTAAAGTTTCTGCACTTGAAAGGGGAGACCTGGGCCTTTGGCTGATTCATCTGCCTCCCTCTCTCTCTAGCACTGTCATTAAAGAGTCATTCCTTGCTTTTAAGTGTGTGTTTCCAAGGGAGGGGCAGAATTCAAATTTCATTTCAATATATGGAGAAGATGCCACTTCTCTTCTCTAAAGTGCAGGGTGTCTGAATTTCTGATAACTCCTCATGGAACAGGATCCAGGAGGCATCTGCTGCTTTTGAAAAAGATCACATTGAAATGGGAGGTGTAGACGTGCTCCTTTAGCAAAGCAGGTGTGGAGGTGAAGGGATAACCGTGCCAGCTTCAAAAGCAGAGAGACCTTGGCAGTAAGCTGCTCTCAGCCTGCGGAAAGGGAGAGGGGGCCACTCAAATATTAGGGGTGCTCCTGGAATTTTCCTCCTGGATTTTGGAGCCTCAGGTTGCACACCATCCTGTTTCTAAACTGGAATGGAGAAACGCACCATTAAGAATCCTAGAATTGTCTGTGCACCTGCAATTCCCAGCAACTTGTATTCAGAGGCAGAAGTGTGTGTGTGTGTGTGTGTGTGTGTGTGTGTGTGTGTGTGTGTAAACAAATATAGGATTATGGCTGGATATTCCATCATGGCATAGCAAAATAACTCAGATTCTCTCTGCCTTTCAAGCAGTGACTGTGATTCAGTGGAGAGTGGGTGGCTCTTTTTGGAGGGTTTAGAAAACTTTTATTTATGCTTGCTGTTTGCACATTATGCCACCTTCCCTCCAAGGAATGAGCATGCATGGACTCCTCTCCTCATTAATATCTTCACAACAACCCTGCAAGGTAGATAAAGCTAAGAGAGAGTGTAACTGGATCAATATTTCCCAGTGCGCTTTGTAGTTGAGCAGAGATTTCGATCAGGGATGTTGTTGTTGTTTAGTCGTTGAGTCATGTCCGACTCTTCGTGACCCCCTGGACCAGAGCATGCCAAGCACTCCTGTCTTCCACTGCCTCCCGCAGTTTGGTCAAACTCATGTTTGTAGCTTCGAGAACACTGTTCAGCCATCTCGTCCTCTGGCGTCCCCTTCTCCTTGTGCCCTCCGTCTTTCCCAACATCAGGGTCTTTTCCAGGGAGTCTTCTCATGAGGTGGCCAAAGTCTTGGAGCCTCAGCTTCAGGATCTGTCCTTCCAGTGAGCACTCAGGGCTGATTTCCTTCAGAATGGATAGCTTTGATCTTCTTGCAGTCCATGGGACTCTCAAGAGTCTCCTCCAGCACCAGAATTCAAAAGCATCAATTCTTTGGCGATCAGCCTTCTTTATGGTCCAGCTCTCACTTCCATACATCACTACTGGGAAAACCATAGCTTGATAACTATACGGACCTTTGTCAGCAAGATGATGTCTCTGCTTTTTAAGATGCTGTCTAGGTTTTTCATCGCTTTTCTCCCAAGAAGCAGGCGTCTTTTAATTTTGTGACTGCTGTCACCATCTGCAGTGATAATGGAGCCCAAGAAAGTAAAATCTCTCACTGCCTCCGTTTCTTCCCCTTCTGTTTGCCAGGAGGTGATGGGACCAGTGGCCATGATCTTAGTTTTTTTGATGTTGAGCTTCAGACCATATTTTGCTCTTTCACCCTCATTAAGAGATTCTTTAATTCCTCCTCACTTTCTGCCATCAAGGTTGTGTCATCTGCATATCTGAGGTTCCATATCCAGTTCTAACTGTAGATGCTTGTCCCACAAAAGAGATTTCTCAGGAGACAGAGAGGTGATCAGGCTCTCCCATTTCTTTAAGAACTTGTCATAGTTTGCTGAGGTCGACACAATCAAGGAAGCAGAAGTAGATGTTTTTCTGGAACTCTCTAGCTTTCTCCATAATCCAGCGCATGTTTGCAATTTGGTCTCTGGTTCCTCTGCCCCTTCGAAATCCAGCTTGCACTTCTGGGAGTTGGATCAGGGATAGGCCCTCCATATGTAGTTGGACTCACAGCACCTAAACGATGGGACTCCCTCCCACTGGAGGCAGAAATGGCAAATACATGGAGGGGAGGGCAATCAAAGGCTACTGGCCATGATGGCTCTGCTGTGCCTCCACAAATACGTTGGCATCATCCATCAGGCTCTTCTTATGGTCTCATGACTCCAGCTGCCACCAGCTGCCAGAGACTGTGAGAGTACAGTGTCCACCAGCATCTGGAGGGCCACATGTTGAATCCTGACAAGACAGAAGTACTGTTTTTGGGGGACAGGAGGCGGGCGGGTGTGGAGGACTCCCTGGTCCTGAATAGGGTAACTGTGCCCCTGAAGGACCAGGTGCGCAGCCTGGGAGTCATTTTGGACTCACAGCTGTCCATGGAGGCGCAGGTCAATTCTGTGTCCAGGGCAGCTGTCTACCAGACTCATCTGGTACGCAGGCTGAGACCCTACCTGCCCACAGACTGTCTCGCCAGAGTGGTGCATGCTCTGGTTATCTTCTGCTTGGACTACTGTCATGTGCTCTACGTGGGGCTACCTTTGAAGGTGACCCAGAAACTACAACTAAACCAGAATGCAGCAGCTAGACTTATGACTGGGAGCGGCCGCCGAGACCACATAACACCGGTCCTGAAAGACCTACATTGGCTCCCAGTACGTTTCTGAGCACAATTCAAAGTGTTGGTGCTGATCTTTAAAGCCCTAAACGACCTCGGTCCAGTATACCTGAAGGAGCATCTCCATCCCGATCATCCAGCCCGGACACTGAGGTCCAGCACTGAGGGCCTTCTGGCAGTTCTCTCACTGCGAGAAGCAAAGCTACAGGGAACCAGGCAGAGGGCCTTCTCAGTAGTGGCGCCCGCCCTGTGGAACGCCCTCCCATCAGATGTCAAAGAGATAAGCAACAACTTGACATTTAGAAGACATCTAAAGGCAGCCCTGCTTAGGGAAGTTTGTATTGTGTGACATTTTAATGTATTTTTAATCTTTGTTGGAGGGGCTGGGAGACCCAGCCAGATGGGCGGGGTACAAATAATAAATTATTATTAGTGCTGCCCCCAGGAGGTGATGAGATTACCTAGTCACGCAGTGATGGCCAAACTTGGCCCTCCAGCTGTTTTGGGACAACAATTCCCATCATTCCTGCCCACTGGTCCTGTTAGCTAGGGATGATGGGAGTTATAGTCCAAAAACAGCTGGAGGGCCAAATTTGGCCATCACTGAAGTGGTGTGCTAAGGGGCCCAGGGGCCACTGAAGGTGAAAAAGACTCTGAAAGGTGGTATCACTGGATCAAGTTCATCAATTTTGTTGAAATTGTTAAACTGAATAGTTTAAAAAATGGATCTTGAATAAAATGTGCAATTAATTGTTTTGAATTTTTTCAGCCTAAGTCTTGCAGACTGCTATTCTGAATAATGCTTTTCATAGGGCAGGTTAGGGGGCACCAGGGGTGAGCTTATGGATCCACAGGGGCTGGGAAAAGTTTGGGAAACCACCCCTCCTCCCCCCCCTTTTCCTTCTTTTACCAACCAGATAATGTTAAGTTCCTACCCCAGACTACTATTTGTACAGAAGGGGATAAGCAGTTTAAATGAAAAACCCAAAAGTTTTGTAATGTGAGTGGAATCCTTTATTTTCATTAGAAACAAACAAACAAAATATGCATGATAAAGACTGGTTCCTTTTAGTGCCTTCAGGGTAGTGGCTTTTTTTTAAAAAGGCAACCCAGTGGAGGCAGAGGCGCAGGGAGAGAGATTCCCCCCTCCTTGTTTTTATTTCCCTTGCTGTGATGTGGGTTTTCTGTCATCGTGACAAGTGTAAGGAAAAATGGCTTGCAGTCTGGAATTACGACGAAGATAATGCCTTGATCCGACTGTCAGAGAGAGAGAGATTAATTCTCCCGAGCCGAAGCTGGCTGTGTGTTACAGAGACTTCACACCTGTGGGAAGGATGGAACACATCCAGGGTTGGGGCACGAGATTTTTATGGCACAGCAAGCCGTGGCAGAGAGACGTGCTCTGGTTCATGTCCCAGTGTGAAGGCTTCACACACCAGAGAGGCAGTGGTGGTGCAGTGGTTAGAGCGTTGGACTAGGACCTGGGAGACACCAGGGGTCAAATCCCCATCTGGCCACATGAAACTGACTGGGTGTGACCTTGGAGCCACTCGCTGCCTCTCTACTTCACTGGGTTGTTGTGGGGATTAAATGGGGGGGGGGTGTTTCAAGATACTGGAAACCTCTAAATGTATACCTGTTTGCAATCTGGATCTCCCAGCTCTGTAACTTGATATTAATGGGCAAACTGACAGCCCATGTCTGAGAGGGTTGAACAAGGGTTATAGCAGCCTCTGAGGACACAAGCAACTTATGGAATGATAACTTGTTTAAAAAATTAAAGTTCATTACATCACATTAGATATAAAAGTTGTGTTTATACCCCCCACCTTTTGCTCTAATGAACTCAATGTGGCATTGTACACACACTGGCGGAGGAACAGGAGTGCAGAGGGAGCGAAATGCCCCTGGCACCACTATTCCGGGAGGGTGCCATCGTGGCGGCCCCCCTGGACACGTGCCATGCACCCCCCTGCACGTGCTGGGCGCCATGCCCCACAGGCGGCGCATCACACCCCCAGAACGTGTGCCACCCCGCTGCGGGCGGTGTGCCACGCCCCTGGGATGCACGCCACGCCCCTGCGGCAGTTGTCACGCCCCCTGGGGGTGTCACGCCCCCCAGGGCTCCAGCCACGCCCCCACCTGCTCTACACCCCCGGTAGTGGAGCATGCAACTTTGCCACTGTACACACACACACACACACACACACACACACACACACACGGTAGGCAGGGTTCTGGGCATTCCTGGCTTGCTTGCTGCTGGGCTCCTCCTGAACTCAGGGCAAGCATGCAGTTACGTAGTAGCCTCTCCTCCACTCCCTGGAGTGTCTGCCACGAACCATCGCTGCTGTTGTGCTTCTTTGCAGGAGGAGCAGAAACTGGAATCAAGCTGGGGGTTGCCGGAAGAGGGAGGGGAGGGTGGAATGGGTCTGCTGCAGCGGGAGCATTGAGGAGGGGTGCGCTGCCAAGGGGGTAGCAGATCCCATCCTGCAAGGAGTGCGTGGCAGCATGTTTTGACCTCTGCATGCACTTTTATGCAGACTTTCCCCAAATGTTGCGCACATTCCTCCGGCTGAAGACTCTGCATCATGAAATCTGTCGAACTGCAAATTTCGAAGGCGGTTTGCTTTGCATTAAAATGTGAACTTTCGGAGACTTAAGAACAAAAGAAAATCCTGCTGGATCAGGCCACAGGGGGCCCCATCTAGTCCAGCATCCTGTACAGCCCTCATGCCTGGTAGTCACTGATAGCATTATCTTCCATGGATTTGTCTGATTTTTTTTTTACAGCTATGACCGCCTCCTGTGGGACAGAGTTCCATAGTTTAGTTATGCACTGTGTGAATAAGTTACAGGTAGGTAGCCGTGTTGGTCTGCCGTAGTCGAAACAAAATAAAAAAAATTCCTTCCAGTAGCGCCTTAGAGACCAACTAAGTTTGTGATTGGTATGAGTTTTCGTGTGCATGCACACTTCTTCAGATACACTCAATCAGAAGTCACCAGACCCTCATATATAGTGAGAGGGTATTACAGTGGTACCTTGCAAGACGAATGCCTCGCAAGACAAAAAAACTCGCTAGACGAAAGGGTTTTTTGAGCTGCTTCGCAAGACGATTTTCCCTATGGGCTTGCTTCGCAA
The DNA here is from genome assembly GCF_964106645.2 of Podarcis pityusensis. Lineage (NCBI taxonomy): Eukaryota > Metazoa > Chordata > Lepidosauria > Squamata > Lacertidae > Podarcis > Podarcis pityusensis. The sequence goes on along the minus strand of NC_138044.1, from coordinate 2,404,303 downwards.
GACGGAAACGTCTTGCAAGTTTGTTTCCTTTTTCTTAACACCGTTAATACAGTTGCGACTTGACTTCGAGGAGCAACTCATAGAACGCGGTGTGGTAGCCTTTTTTGAGGTTTTTAAAGACTTTGGTGATTTTTGAAGCTTTTCCAAAACTTTCCCGACACCGTGCTTCGCAAGACGAAAAAATCGCAAGACGAAAAAATTCGCGGAACGAATTAATTTCGTCTTGCGAGGCACCACTGTACTCAGAAGGGTGGTGGGAATGGGTGATTGGCTTATAGATGTGGTAAACCTGTTGACGACTGTTAATGACTGCAATTGGTCTTACAGGGAAAAGCAAGGGGTGAGATGGCTAAAAAAATTATCATCTATAATGAGATAAGAATCCAATGATTCGCCAGTTCCCACCACCCTTCTGAGTAATACCCCTCCCCACCCTCTCACTATATATAAGGGTCTGGTGACTTCTGTTTTAGTGTACCGGAAGAAGTGTGCATGCACACGAAAGCTCATACCAATCACAAACTGAGTTGGTCTCTAAGGTGCTACTCTAAGGGGACGCGGGTGGCGCTGTGGGTTAAACCACAGAGCCTAGGACTTGCCAATCAGAAGGTCAGCGGTTCGAATCCCCACAACAGGGTGAGCTCCCATTGCTCGGTCCCTGCTCCTGCCCATCTAGCAGTTTGAAAGCACATCAAAGTGCAAGTAGATAAATAGGTACCACTCCGGCGAGAAGGTAAACGGCGTTTCTGTGCACTGCTCTGGTTCGCCAGAAGCGGCTTAGTCCTGCTGGTCACATGACCTGGAAGCTGCACGCCGGCTCCCTTGGCCAATAAAGTGAGATGAGTGCCGCAACCCCAGAGTCGGCCACGACTGGACCTAATGGTCAGGGGCCCCTTTATCTTTAAGGTGCTACTGGAAGGATTTTTTTTTATTTTTTAATTTTGTGTGAATAAGGATTTTCTTTTGCTTGTCCTGAATCTCTGAACATTCAGTTTCATTGGGTCACAGACCTATGGCACAGATATGTCTCTGGCTAAGAGAAGGTGGAGGGTGGCTTAGATTTCACCAGTGCCCTCCTGTAAGACAAGTTGCACAGAAGGGCAAATTGCTGAGGAGGAACCTAGTAAGGGCCCCTGCAACCAGGGACAGCAGGCTGCCACAACTGCTTCTGTCCAGAACTGCCCTAGAATTTCTGCTCCGCTCTGAGAAAATTGCACGTTTGTATATGTCCCTTGGCAAACCTTCCTCCTTCTGGGTGCTGGATTTAGCCTGAGTGGAAGGGGCGAATCTCCCACATCACACTGACCACAGCCAGGCCTTGTAATTTCCACCCTTGCATGGAAATTTAGGCCTGCTCCCTTCTTGAAGATGAAGCTGAACTGATTTAGCAATTTGCACAAATCTGGATCCCTCCTTCAAGGGCTGCCCAGGGCATGAGCCCAGGACAGCCTGTTGTTTGGACAGCTGGCAAATCTTGAGCAAGCTTTGTTTGAGGTATTGCCTCTAGAACCTGTTATGGAAAGAGCTCCAGATTTTGTCAAGTGGAAGCCCGGACCTCTGGACATGTGCAAAGTGTCTTCTGTCAAAACCCCATAGGGCAAAAACACAGTGAGACACAATTTAAACTGGTGCCTTCCTGGTTCATGCATAGGCTGCAACCCTAAGCCCAGTTACCTGGCCACACTGAATTCAATGGAACTTACTGTCCTTCACTGAGTGGATGTGATTAGGATTGCATTGAGTGGGGTTTGCGAAAATACTATTTCCTGTTTAACCTCAGTCTCCAAGTGGGGAGAGGATCCAGGCCTTAATTTCCTTGGCATGAAGACTGTTTACCCAGGTTTTGGTTTCCTTAGTATGAAGACCAACGGATACTGAGGGATCTTTAGGATATATAGTTTTATTTACACATCTATACAACCTGAGCATAAGCTGAGGAGAGGGTTTCACAGCACCAGCACCCCAGCAGACCTTGCTTCTCCTTTAGGTTTTCAGCAGAGCCCCAAGTCACAGCTTTGGGGTTCAGCACAGAGCAAGACATGCCTCTGTCTCCCCAGCTTCCAGCATCAGCCAAATCACCCCTCACTGTTCTCCCTCCTAAGATGAGGTGCCATCCAGCCCTGCTGAGGTGAGAAAAAGCCCACCCACTTATCTTGAGGGTTACCTCTTTAGACATGTACAAGACGGTACTTAACTGGCAATCCAAGACCATTCCCTTAACAAAGGAACTGGTTTGGCTAGTTTCCTCATATAGATTCTACCCCACATAAACAGGATCACAGATTTGGAAGGGACCAGCGGATACCATCCAGACTGACCCGCCCCCCTCAAACCTATAACAATACCTTTGCATGGTGTACACATGAAAACTGTTTTGGATGCCTTGGCAGAAAGATAAGTGCAATCAATCAATAATAAATTTCATTCAACCTGTTGTCATTCCTGCTCTATGAAGCATGTTTGAATATCTCTGTGTGTATGTGTGTGTGTGAGTTTAGAGAAAAGACAATTAAGAGGCAACATGATAGAAATTTATAAAATTATGTGTGGGGTGGAGAAAGTGGACAGAGAAATGTTTTTCTCCCTCTCTCATAACACTCGTGGGCATTAAATGAAACAAATGTTGGAAGATTCAGGACAGATAAAGTCCTTCACCATGCAGTTAAACTCTGGAACTCCCTTCCACAGGAGGCAGTGGCAGCCACCAACTTGAATGCCTTTAAAATAGGATTGGATAGATTCATGGAGAAGAGGGCTGTCTATGGCTCCAAGCCACAGTGGCTATGCTCTTGTCTCCACAGTTAGAGAGAGCAGTACCTGAACGCTGGAAGCCACAGGAGGGGAGATTTGCTCCTGGGTCCTGCTTGTGGCTTTTCCACTGGGGCATCTGGTTGGCCACCATGAGAAGAAGATGCTGGATTAGATGGGGCCTTTGGCCTGACCCAGCAGGCTCTTCCTATGTTCTTATATCTGGGGTGGTGTTTGCAGGCTGCTTTCTCTGACCAACAACGTTTGGCAGGGAAGCAGGCTTTTGCAGCAAGCTTTAGCTCCGGTGGATGGCTTTTGCTCATGCCTTTTACACTGGTCCCTGCAGATCAGCCCCTGAATTATTCAGAACACATACTGCTAGTACTACCCGCAGTGTGATGGAAAGTGCACAGAGCTCAAGGCCAACCGGGGGGGGGGCACACTGCTGCCTGTAGCTTTCCACAGCCCCTTCTGCTTTCAGCTATATTGGGTAGACAATTCGTTGCACAATCCCTGCTTCCCAAAGGCAGTTGGAGGTTTCAAGCAGCCTCTTCCAATCTCCGAAAAACTCCTTCTTATGGCCCCGTCTGCTTATTTACAGACTTGGGGCTGCCACCCTTGCTTGTGATGCCACCCTCTGCCTGCCCACTTACCCCCCAACAACCCCATCCCTATTCCTTCCCAACCCTCCCCACTTCCTTTACAGCTTACCCAAGCCCCAAGCCCACCCCTCACATGTCCTTCAAGCTCCCATCATGTCCTTGCAGCTCCTCTGTGTCCTTCTACCCCTGCTTAATTCAAATCACTCTTTAAAAACCTGCCTTCTCTCTCCCGCCCCATTCCCTGAGTTCATGCAACCTCTTTCGGGGGGGGGGGTTTAAATCTTGTGAAACAAATAAACAAGCACAAATCCAGGACTGAGATGCGGAACTACAGATTCTCCAATGGGGGCTGCATGATGACAGCCTTCCATATTTATGTACTTAGGAAGGTACAGCAGCCGAGCAGATGGGGGCAGGCAGAACCTGCAGAGGGCCAGTCCTTTTAAAGCTGCACCACTTCCTCAAAACAAAAACAAAACAAAACCCAGTGTCCTTGGACAACCCCCTTCCACTAGTTTTAAGATCATTTGACACGCCCCCAAACCCCTGCAATGCACTAGACCAAGGGTAGCCAATATGTTGTCCTCCATATGCTGCTGGACTACTACAACAACCATCATCCCTAACCACTGGCCATGCTAAGGGGGGCTGATGGGAACTGTAGTCCACCTAACAACTGGAAGGCACTGCACTGGTCACCCCGATCTAGATGAGATAAAACAGCTTCCTGTGTTCCTCAGTCTTGGGAATTGGGAAGGGACTGTGCAGAGAGTAGTGCCTTTGAGCATGTACAAAGAGTCTCCCCTATCCCTGAACTAGTAACTCATTCCTCTGGAATTAAAGGAAATTACATCCTATACGGTATAAATCTACATAAGCTGTGTCCTTTGTAGCCAGGAGTGCCTTTAACCGGCTACGGCTGGTCCTGGACAGGCATTTGGTAACGTCTGCACTGTTGCAATGCGTTCTGCGTGGGGCTGCCCTTGGGTCTGGTTCTGAGGCTCCAGTGACTGCAGTGTGCGGTGGCCAGATTGATGGTGGGGTTACCTGGCCGACAATGTGTGACACCCTTGTTGAGGCATCTGGGCTGCCCATCTGCTACTGGGTCAGGGTCAAGGCCCTTGTATTAATTTACAAAGCCCTGGGCAACTTGGGTCCAGGGTACCTAGGACCCTTATATCCCAGCTTGATCACTCAGATCATCAGCAGGAGCATCGTTGGTTGTTACCTCGGTTGGTGAGGCTAACTTGATAACAACAAGAAACCAAGCCTTTGGTGTCTATCAGCCCAGCCCTGTGGAACACTCTGCCGCCACAACAACAACAACAACAACAACAACAACTTATTTATACCCCACCCATCTGGCTGGGTTTCCCCAGCCACTCTGGGCGGCTCCCAACAGAATATTAAAAACGATAAAACATCAAACATTAAAAACTTCCCTAAACAGGGCTGCCTTCAGATGTCTTCTAAAAGTCAGATAGCTGTTTATTTCTTTGACATCTGATGGGAGGGCGTTCCACAGGGCTGGTGCCACTACCAAGAAGGCCCTCTGCCTGGTTTCCTGCAACCTCACTTCTCGCAGGGAGGGAACCGCCAGAAGGCCCCGAGTGTCCTGGACCACTAGACATTCCGCAGTTGCCAACTTTGGTGCCAACTTTTAAACACCTTTTGGAAATGGTTATAATTGGCTGTAACTTACGTCTGTTGTAAATATATATATATGATTTTAATTGCATGGTTTTATGTTTGGATATTTACAGCATAGCATTATATAAATATTTGTATAAATGAATGAATGAATGAATGGAACCACTTTTGTGTTGGCCTGCACCTCTTGTTTCAGTTAGAAGATATACCCAGGGGGTGTGTGGGTGTGGGTGTGCGTGCATCTGATTGTGAGCACATCATCAAGTGGTTGTAAGGTTTTGTTTTCTGGCTTTCCTCACACAATACAAAAAATCTGTGAATGCTTGGATGTGGCTGATTCATCCAAACAGCTGTCTCCCTCCCCGCCCACCTTTTTATTCATCTTTTGCCTATCCACAATGAGATCCAGGGAGCTCCTGAAGCTGCAAAATGAATGGGGGGCACATCCCTTTGATTTAAAGGCTTTGTTTATAAAGTGGGGAGGGGTGGGGTGGGGAGAATGGAGACCCAGACCCCTCAACCAGTGAAAAATTTGTCCTTTGCTCTGAAACTGAGAGGCTCTCTCCAGACCAGGCACAAGACGCAACCCATAATCAGGGCTTGGGTGGTGACTAATCTCCATCCACTCTGAAAATGTCCAGTTATTAACAGATGAGGATGATAATACAGCGGGGTAGTGTTGATTTGGTTTGTTTTATTTAAAAAGGTCATCCGGCTGCAATGTACAGGCAGCCTTTGACTGCTCCCTTAATTTTTAAAATAAAACAACAACATGTGCTCTCTCGCCTGCATCCCTTTTGACTGCAGCAAGGGGGAAGGTGCCTCACTGACATAATTTGGTGGGTCTGAAAGAAATAATTCTAGACAGTTGCAAAAGGCCTGTGTGAGGCAGCCTTCTGTCTTCCTCAGGAATTATTTTTGGGACTTGGGATGGCCTGGCAGGGTGTGGTCAGTTTGTGGGGAAGGCTCATGGAATGGGTCCTCCTTTCCACCCACCAACCTGTTCCCTAACCTTTCAGTTTTTCTGTTTTGCTACATGCAGGACATCAGGAGTGTGAGGGGAGGAATTTGCTTAAGGACACAGCTGAATGCCAGCCTTCTTTATCCTGTTGGCATCCAACTGTCTCGAGAAGCAATGGAGTGTGTCTCTGGGAGTGAAGCCAAACTGCTGTGTTAGCAGCAACCAAGTGACCTACCAGGGGCACAAGTCTGGGCAGCGTGTCTGGAGGTCCTGGGCTGCGCAGACAACAAGACCCTCCTTTTGCCCACACTGATGTGGTGCAAAGGAAAGCAGAGCAAGACATTTGGCACCAGCTTGGCACCTGCCGGAAGCAGGCATACAGGGCGCCATCTTGGGGACTCTGCTCCAGATTTGTGTATAATAATAATAATAATAATTTATTATTTATACCCCGCCCATCTGGCTGGGCTTCCCCCACCACTCTGGGTGGCTTCCAACAAAATATTAAAATACCGTAATGCATCAAACATTAAAAGCTTCCCTTCTCCTTAGCCTTTTCTTCTCCCAAAGATGTCCTGCAAAGCAGCAGAGGTTGAGGACCAGTTTTTTCCTTATCCTAGATGGGCTCCCTTCCCAGGTGGACGATCTCCATCCACCTGTCTCCAAATTCTGTGATGAGGCTGAAGGAGGGCATACAGCAGAGCCAGGGAGGTGTGCAGCCTGGAAAAAAATTGCAAGGGCCAGCCAGATAGAGATTCCCCACTGCTGGTTTCTGGAAAATCACACCAAATGTGAGGTATATCATACAGAGAAGCAACTGCTACCCTCCCTCCTGGGAAGGTTCAGCAGGGCTCTTAGCAGCCTCCCGTTATCATTTCATGCAGGTTCGTGCCTCACACAGCGCCACCAAACACCAACTCACCGCTTGCTGCCTGAGCACCTTATCTCAAGGTTTTAAGCTGGGCCTGCTTCCCAAAAGCTCATCTCCCCCACCTCAATCGTTTTTGTTGAAGCAAGGTATGCAGCCCAGCAGGTGCCAGGAGCTGCCTCCCACAGGAACACTCCATGGCACCAGCGGTAACTATTCTCTGTAAACTCTTCGTTCCCAAGAGTACTTTCCAAAGATAATCTTCTCCACAGCAGGTGAGGTCTGGGGGTGAAGGGTGGGATGGAGAGGTAGTAAAAGTCTTCAGAAGCCAGAGGGTACTTCCAAAATGGTGCACATTTAAGAATATAAGAACACAGGAAGAGCCCTGAGGCTGGATCAGGCCAATGGTGCATCAAGTCCAGCATCCTCTTCTCAGTGTGGCTAGCCAGGTGTGTCAATGGGAAACCCACAAGCAGAGCCTGAGCATAGGAGCAATCTCCCCTCCTGTGTTTTCTAACAGCTAGTATATCTCTGTCAATTTCTGTCTATTGGTGAGGGAGTCCACCTCCACAAACAAAATCCTTTTTTTAGAAAAATGGGGCGGGGTGTGTTTGTGTTGAAACCCCACCACCGAGGCTGCTGTGTTCTATATCTGCCACTCTCAGCCACTTCACAGATGCCACGATGCCTCGCCCCCTCGGTTTTCCTTCCAGCAATCTGCTCTCACCAGTTGCCAATTAATTGCATATTGGTGTCTGCTCTCTTCCAGCAGTCTCGATAAACACAAGGAAGGCAGAATTTGAACAAACTCAGTCCTGACTGCTGCGGGGAGGGGGGGTGGGGTCTGTTGGCAGGCAGAATGAAAATCTGTCATTGTCTCGGGCATGTTATCTGCTTGCTTTTGAAAGCAGACTTGTGGGGAAGGGGATGGGCAGAAGTGCTTTGCTGTTTCGCTCCAGAGATGGTAAAGGATTCTGAGCCCCCAAGTGTTGCTGTGTTCTTGTCTTCTTCTTCTAAAGTGTTCGATACGATAATCTTTATTGTCATTGTCCCATACAGAACAACGAAATTGAAAAATCTACATAAAACATTCAAAACCCAACAAGCCTGCTATCCCAGCTATCCCAGCCTGGTTAGCCCCCTAAAAACTCTGATACCCCATTTTAAAATACAGTGGTACCTCGGGTTAAGTACTTAATTCGTTCCAGAGGTCTGTTCTTAACCTGAAAGTGTTCTTAACCTGAAGCACCACTTTAGCTAATGGGGCCTCCTGCTGCTGCTGTGCTGCCAGAGCACGATTTCTGTTCTCATCCTGAAGCAAAGTTCTTAACTTGAAGCACTATTTCTGGGTTAGCGGAGTCTGTAACCTGAAGCGTATGTAACCTGAAGCGTATGTAACCCGAGGTACCACTGTACAATATACTCCCATAAAGACTACCTTACACTGCGTTTAAAACCAAAATCACATTTGGATAGAAGCTGTTTCTCAGGCGGCTGGTCCTCGTCTTTATAACCCTGTACCTCCTTCCAGAAGGCAGAAGCTGGAAGAGATAATTTCCGGGGTGTGCACTATCCTGCGCTATCTCTGCAGCTTTCTTATGACACCTGGAAGCGTAGATTTGATCCAAGGTTGGAAGAGTGCATCCAATTATTCAGGGTGGAAAAAGGCTTTTGTTGCTGGACTGCCCTTCAAGTCAAACACACACACACACACACATATATGCCAATTCTGTTTGTTTCAGAACATATTTTTGTTATGAGGGACTTCTTCGTGCAGCGTGAAAAAATGTTGGAAGATTAAGGACAGATAAAGTCCTTCAGCATGCAGCACGTAGTTAAACTATGGAACTCACTACCACAAGAGGCAGTGTGATGGCCACATCCGTGGACAGCTTTAAAAGAGGACTGGAAAGTCGGTAGAGCATGAGACTCTTAGTCTTGGGGTCATGGGTTCGAGCTCCACGTTGGGCAAAAGGAGGTTGGACTAGATGACCCACATGGTCCCTCCCAACTCCACAGTTCTATGATTATTTTAAGCACCTGTAAACATTGCCTCCCCCTCCCTGATTTGTTCTGGCAATAATTGAGTCCCCAAATACTGTATTTTCTAACAAGGCTAATGGACAATACAGTGCAGGCTATTGGCAACCAACCTCAGACCATCAGATTTAGACAGAGATTGCCTTGCAGACTGGAGCTTCAAAGCGTGGAAGCCTCTAAGGAGCCACAGACCTGCCAATCTCTCTGTGCTGGGGAAGGCGGCTAGTTTAAGAGGGGATGCTGTATAATCTGTCTGAAATCCGCCCATAAGGACCTGAGAAAGCCACAGCCTCTCTGCTTGGGTCAGGTCTTTTACCATCTCCCCAGTAGTCACATCCCTTCATGGAGAGAACATACGATCTTGCTAATACGGTATCCTGCACCCTAGGCTGGGCTTTGGCAGATGTGCCAGCCGGTTTAGATGTGACTTTGCACAGTGGCCTCTGGATAACAAAATCTGTTTGAACTTGGCCCTGTAGACCACCGGCAACCAGGTCAAAGCCAAGAGAAGGGCGTCTCTAAGCATCTCCAAAAACCCTCTCGATCCAGACTTTGCTGTTGCTCAAACCGCTGGGAAAGCAGAAAGAGGCGAGAGTCTATTCGGTGTGCAATCAGTTCGGCGCGAGGGGAAGCCGCACCGTAGTTTTGAGTACATGCACGATCTGTTCTCTCCTCCTATTTCCCGATTCCCAAAGGAAGGGAAGCGAGGAGGAGGGCGGGCCGGCAGCGCAAGCGAGGGGCCGGGCCGGGCCGGGTCGGGCTCGCCTTTGTCTCCTCCCTTCCCGCGGAACGAGCCAGCCGAGAGAAGGAGGCTGGATTGCGCCCGGGCTGAGTCCGCCTTTGCTGCTGCTGCTGCTAGGTCGAACCCCCGGGAGGATTGGGGCCTGGAACAGAAGGAAGAGGAGCAGCGCCCGCTCCACTCCACTCCCCGAGCCGAGGCAGGCTGGGGAGCGATGGTGGCCAGCGCCAGACACTGCTCTGTGGGGCTTTCGGCGTGGCGCCTCCTCCTCCGAGGAGACCCGCAAGTGGCGGAGACGGCTGCCAAGGTAGGGGCGCTGCGACACGGCCGGATCAAATGAACGCCCGCCTCGTTTGTTCATGAGCAAGCCCCTCGAGGGTTCTGGTTGCAAGCGCGATTCAGAGCTTGTAATGGGGAGATGGCTCAGCGGCGATCGTGCGCTTCCTTCCGTCGGGAATCAGGCCCAGGGAAGGCGGCGGCGCTGGCTCTGCCCGGCGGCAAGGCGTCCTGGCAGCAAGCTCTCTTGCACGCGGGGGGGGGGGACTTGCTCCAGAGTAAATGGGCGTTGGCATGCTAGAATCAGGTGCGGGCTTGCTCGGGAGCAACAGCCCGGTGCAGCGCGGGATGGCGCGCTTGGCAGCGGCGGCAGATGTTGCACGCGCTTCCTCCTGAGGGAACACTCCCGCTCCGTGGGATGCAGCGGGGTGGTCGCCTACTCCTGAGTAAACGTAGTTCCTGGAGTGGTTGTTTGTGACATGGGGCAGGGCCGTTTTTAGGTTTGATGAGGCCCTGAGCTCCTGAAGGTAATGGGGCCCTTTATATGTCCAGCTGTCCTTTGTCAACAACAAATGGTCGCTATTTTTGTGTGTGTTGAATATATGGTATATGGTAATTTATGGACCTAATAGGTATCTCAAGCCGTTTGCACGTAACAAAATATGTATTTTATCAAAGTAATTGTTGAACTGAAATAAAATTAAGAAGAAGTATATTAATAGTGAATCTGGGGGGCCAAGAGAGTGGGGCCCTAAGCTATAGCTTGTTTATACGTAAATCGAGCACTGGATGGGCTCACGGGGGTTCCTTTTATATCCTCACAACAATCCAGTGAGGTAGCCCCCCCCCAAAAAAACAGCCCTAGCTCACTATCAGCTCCTTGTTTGAGCAGTAATAGCATATTTGCATAGCTCAACATTTAACACCAGACTTCTCCAACGTAGTTCCCTCCAGATGTTTTAGACTGTGGCTGTGTTCATACTCTCTTATTTCATTTCCCCTCCATACCCCTACCTCTCAATTCCTGCATTATAGCTTAGCTTTCCCTAGGACACAGAAGCACCTTTTTCGAATGCCTGCCAAATAATGTGCAAGTTTAGCTCTCTTTGAGCCAGTGGTGGTGCAGTGGTTAAAGGGTTGGACTAGGAACTGGGAGGTTCAAGTGGGGGCTCAGCCCTGGAGCTCACTGGGTGACCTTGGGCCAGGCACTGCCTTCCAGCCTGACCCCCCCTCTCAGTCTTAGAAACTGATATATGAAAGCTAGGAGCTGAATGGCACCTTAAACCTAGGTGGTTGTACACAGCAACGGAATGTCTAGGCGTCGTTTTTTAATAACAAGAATACTAAGCTGAAAATGAATGAACTGCAGCTAGAATCTTACGATCATTTTTCACATGGTCTAGTCCTCATCTGAAGAATGCAAAAAACAAAGTCATGCTTCCCCTCCCAACTGCCCCCCCCCCCAATATTCTTAAGAGGATCTCTTCTCCATTCTTCAGAGAATGGCTGGAAGTGGGGAGGCAGAAAAAAGATCATCTTTATTTCCACTCTGCAGACAAGCCCTGGATTCTCCCTAAAAACTCCTTTCCTTCATATAAATAGATATTTTTGGCACCACAATTAACACATATTAAAGGCCTACACAACTGATGGCAGAGACACCACCTTGAGTGTCCAGTTTGCAAACCTAGGACTTAAGTGTCCTTCAAAGGTCCCACTCCAAAATTTGTTTTGATTTTAAGCATCACTGTGAGAGTCTGAGGTAGATAACACTTTAACATGCACTACTTAAACCAGTGATGGCCAAACTTGGCCCTCCAGCTGTTTTGGGACTACAACTCCCATCATCCCTAGCTAACAGGACCAGTGGTCAGGGATGATGGGCATTGTAGTCCCAAAACAGCTGGAGGGCCAAATTTGGTCATCACTGACTTAAACCATCATAAACTAACTGGCTAGTATATTTCAAATTAAAAGCACATTATATATTAAAAGTACATCAAACAAGGCAACTAAAACCTAAACAAAACATGTTGGGTTGAAAAGAAAAGAAAGTTTTCAGGCCCCCAATCCATGCACATTTTACTTGTGAGGAAGCCCCATTGAACTTGGTTGGGATTTACTTCTGAGTAACAGTGGCAATTTTAATCTGAAATCTTAGGCGCAGTATTGCACCCAGAGCTCAGAAACTGCTCGCATTTATGAAGTTCCCTGTTGCAAAATGTGCCTTGAACAATGTGAGTTTCAAACACCGCATCCCTCAGAGTTGTTTTGAGGGTTTAAAGATGGGGAGAGAGAGAACTATGTTCACTATCTTGAGCTCCTTGGAAGAAAAGGTGGGATATAAGTGCAATAAATAACCAAATAGATTTCTGTATTGTTTGCAAATGGATATTTTTCTGGAAGCAAATCACACAGAGTGATAAACTTGCACAGTATTCCAGTGGCATTTAGAAAGTGGTTTTCACGTCACGTGCAAGCTTCAAATCTAACTTGGAAAATTAACAGGGAAACATCTGGAAAATGGAGGGAACTCCCATGTGAATTCAGCTTGTGACTCCCACAGACCCCAGCCAGAATGCAAGGATGAGGAAGGCTGTTCTAGCCATTACACCACACTGCTTATTTTACTTGCATCCAGTGCAAGGAGTTCTATGCAGGCTGTTTGGGAGCTCAGGCTGGAATGCAGTTTTGGAAAAAGGAAACAACTTCTCTGTGTTTGAAGCTGCTGCTGGTTATTCCACCATCTTTGGCCCTCCTCCCACTGTGACTTTCTTTGTAAATTGCCAAACTGGGATTGGCAGGGGTTCAAATCCCCACTTAGCTATGATGCTTAATGGGCCAACCTCACAGGGTTGCTGGGTGGATAAAAGCGGGGTTCGAGAAGCACGCATGCTGCCCTGATAGGGCATATCATTTTAGGGGAATGAAATGCAATTTTTGCTAATTTCTTAAGTGATTAGTCTTAACAATATATTTTTGGGTGTGAGGAATTCAAATCTGCTATTATTTTTGTGATTGGACACCATTTAACTTGGCAAGTCTACGTCTGATGAGGAAACACATAAACTGCTTTCAGAAAACCAAATAATTTTTATTTTACCACCTGAAAATTTCATTTCATTTCACTTTTAATAAGTATACTGCCTTTCTATATTGCTATACACAAGGCGGCTTGCGAGCTGAAGAAATAACAAAGATCACACACCTTATAACAATCCGATCCAATACAAAAAGCCATAATAACATAACTTTAAAATAAACAATGTATCAAAAAAGTAATATTCGATAATCCATTAGAATATAATAGTACACAATAACATTTAATATCAGCAAATAATAATTAAACAGAAATTCACTCTTAACAATAAATAATTACTAAACTATAATCAATAAATATAACAGCAATTCACAATGCTTAAAATACACAATGCATGTAAAACCATGTAAAAAGATCAAATGGAGAAACAACAACACACAACGTATACAACGTTAAATGGTAATGATAAATGATAATAAGTTGTTGTTGTTGTTGTTGTTGTTGTTGTTGTTATAACTGCAAGCACTTGGCAATCGTTTTTAATGATTTCTTTGCAGTTTTAGACACAATTTACTTACCAAGCAAAACTAAATTATATCAATTTAACCAAAATATCTTTTGAATTCCCAAGTTATGTTGCAACTTTTTAGCATCTCTCATTTTTGTAATTTGAAAGTTGAAAAATTCAACACTCCTGCCAAAGGTGCAAATCCCTGCATTTGTGTAACAAACAAAACAACGGTGCCCTGAAATGGCTAGGCTGAGACTACCTTGAGAAAGTTGCCCCGAATGCTCGATGAAGATTTGAACCCAGAACGTCCTGGCCTAGCCTCTGTGCTCTCTGCCTGATGCTTCACACTGGCCTTGATAATGCAACAAAGCACTGCAGACCCTCCCCACAAAAAAGGAGGTATAGCTGGGGGAAAGGGCTGTGGCTTCGGGGTAGACCACCTGCTTTGCATGCAGAAGGTCCCGGGTTCAGCTTCCCCCATCTCCAGTCCAGGTGGGGTTAGGAGAGCCACTGCCAGTCTGGGCAGCCAATATTGAGTTGGTTGGAATGGTTTAAGGCTTCGGACATTAAACCACTTTGTATTAAGTGACACAAGGAGTGGATGGTGCCTAATTTTGTAAGGAGCAGACTAAAACTTAATGTCTGAGCACCTGCTCTGTTTGCTGAAGGTCACAAGCTCAATTCCCACGCCACCCTAGCACCTCCCCACACCTGGTAGGGCTGGGAAAGCTGCCACCCTGGAACGCTGCTACTGATCAGTGTTGACCCTGCTAAGCTCAATGGATCAGGGGCAGACTTGTTTATGAGGCAACCTCCCTTGGTTCTTAATATTATATTAAAAAGCAGACCATTTTGTTAGCATCGCTCATGAGCTGGGAAATGTCCCTAGGTGCTGAGTGTTGAAACAAAATGCGGTCATCTTGCCATTTCTCTGTCTCTCGCTCTCCTGGCTGCTGCTGTGGAAAGAAGGTGGATGTTCCGTTCCTTACCCTTTTTTTCACTTTCGCTTCTTAATTATTCCAGGCTGGTGAGAAACTGAGCTAGATGATAAGAGAACTAACCAGATTTCCAGCAGCTGCTGAGATAACCACTCTGGCTTCTAGTCTTTGCTTTGAAAGTTTGTGGTGGGAAAGTGGAGGAGGCGCTTCCTGCCTTCTGAGGTGTCAATTTGTTGACACGTTTCTGTTATTCCTCCTGTTTTTTGGCTCAGTGTACAAAGCAAGCAGCCAGAAAATCAGAGGATGTGAATTTCTTTCTTTTTTTTTTTTTGAAAAAGGGAGGAAAAGCGAGAGCCAGCCAGCTGCTCCCACCCCCCCTCAAAAAACCCCCCAATTGCAAGCATCACAGACTTGGATAAAAGCGACACGGCTTTTATTAGAATTTTACAAGTCAGTTCAGTGTCTTGTGATGCTCCGGGTAAGACCTTCAAAACCTTGCTGCTTTGATGATGGAATCTTCAGAGTGAACCCGTGAAGGGGGACTGTGCTTGTTATACCTATTTGGCAGAAGGAATGATGCTTATCTTAGGCCTTCAGGGTCCAAGCCTGGCTGAGGGAAGGCTATCATTGCCCCCCTGTATGCTTCCTAGGCCCCCCCCCAAAATTCCATAATGTCCCATTCATGCTCAGTCCTAAGGAACTCTCCTTGTAGCTTGTTGGGGAGGAAGAGGGAGAGAAGTTCTCATGTTTTGCAAATGTTAAAATGGGGAAAATGTTATGACCTATCTATATAGAGATATATAGTACGTTTCTGCGCACAATTCAGAGTGTTGGTGCTGACCTTTAAAGCCCTAAATGGCTTCGGTCCAGTACAGTGGTACCTCTGGATGTGTACGGGATCTGTTCCGGAGCCCCGTTCACATCCTGAAGCGAACGCAAGCTGCGTCTGTGCGTGTGCGCGGGTTGCGATTTGCCACTTCCGCGCACGCACGTACATCATTTTGAGCGTCTGCGTGAGCGGCGAAACCCGGAAGTAAGTGCTGTGGAGTGCAACCCGAAAATGCTCAACCCGAAGCATATTTAACCCGAGGTATGACTGTATACCTGAAGGAGCGTCTCCACCCCCATTGTTCTGCCCGGACACTGAGGTCCAGCTCCGAGGGCCTTCTGGCGGTTCCCTCCCTGCGAGAAGCCAAGTTACAGGGAACCAGGCAGAGGGCCTTCTCGGTGGTGGCGCCCTCCCTGTGGAACGCCCTCCCACCAGATGTCTAATAGAACAACAACTACCAGACTTTAGAAGACATCTGAAGGCAGCCCTGTTTAGGGAAGCTTTTAATGTTTGATGGATTACTGTATTTTAGTATTTTGTTGGAAGCCGCCCAGAGTGGCTAGGGAAGCCCAGCCAGATGGGCGGGGTATGTATGTATGTATGTATAAATAAATAAATATTATTATTTAGATAATTTCTGCATTGATTCCTGCATTGCAGGGGGGTGGACTAGATGACCCTTGGAGATCCTTCCCAATTCTACTTTTCTTTGAGGTCTTACTTTATAGGCTATGTTTTACAGCAGGCTTTGCCAACCTGGTACAGGAACTTCTGCCTATAAAAATGTGGTAGCACTGTGTCAAACGGGCACAAGCGTTATCTACATGGGGATTCTTTTGTATGTAAAAAGCAAACTGTGTGTTTGTTTGTGTGTGTGGTTTCTGTCAGGTTCGGCGACTGCCTTTTCTTTGGTAGGCTGCTGTGTATGATTACAGTATTTACTTGGCATGCAAAATTTAACTGACCTGGCCAGCTTGGCAAGGAAGCTCTTTTACTGTTTGCAGATTATTATTGCACAGGCTGCTCCACAGCCCTCCTCCTCCTCCTCCCAGCATTCCTTGAAGCAAACAGCACAAGATTCATGTGAGTGTTGCTGCCTTCACAGGTGCTCGCTTGAGGCTCATAGGCAACAACTTGCCTAAAATCAACTTGTGGACAGTGGCAAGGATAGTAATGCTGTTCAGAGAATTGCAGACGATTTGCATGCATTATCTTCGTAGGCTTAGCTGGACCCAGGCCAATAACCTGCTTGTATTGTCAGCCTTAGTTCTGAGTCATATGAAGTCATAGTAGAGAGCGTCTCTGAGCCTCTGCAGAGTGTACATTGTGTGGCAAGTGCCAGCTGCATGCATTCATGGCAGACTAGCACTAAGTGTTTCCTGGGGTCACGAGTTGCTGGCATAGCAGGGGGTTGGACTTAATCAATGTTTCTTAACCCTGGGTCCAATCCTTGACCACTAGTCCTGCTAGCTAGGGACGATGGGAGTTGTAGTCCAACAGCATTTGGGGACCCAAGTTTGAGAAACACTGGCCTAAATAATCCTCTGGGTCAGTTCTGTGGTTTTGTGAATATATAAACTTGCAAACTCCATTCAGAAGCTAAGTTTATTGAGCTCAATACTTTTCGTATTCCAGAAATAAGCAGCTGAGGGATGGGTGGGAGTGTGTGACCCAGGCTATGGGTGGAGTTGTGTACACTCTGCTTTAAAAATAGTTTAATAATCTTCAGCCTGGCAATCCATCTTCCAACACAGGTGAGCAAAAGAACGAGTCTGTTGGCCCAGGCCAGTGGTCCATTGAGTTCAGCACCCTGTTTTCACACTGGCCAAGCAGATGCCCATTATGGGAAACCAGGGGGCAGAGAAAAAGCACAATAGAAACATTTCTCCCCTCCTGTGGTTTCCAGCAACTGCTATCCAGAACTTATTGTTTGTTAAGATCGCATCAGGGTTCTGGTAACTGGCAAGATTCAGATGGCATCAGAAGAAAACATGTTATGTCCTTCAGGTATGTTGAAGATTTGGATGTGTAGAATATCTGATGCTGATTGAAGCAAAGGGAGAATCTCAAAGGGAGACAACGACTTCCAAATCAGGATGGCAGTTCCACAGATTGAGAGGTTCAGGAATGAACTATTGCATGATTGCTGATTATGTCCAACCAAGAGGGGCACTTTAGGATGAACTTCAGCATAATCTAAACCCGAGAAGATTTGAGCTAATGATCATCTGATAAATGGATTTTTTAAAAAATCCAATGATTTCTGACCCTTCCAATATAGCTTATTTAGCATTGGGGATGGAATGGGCTGACTGAATTTTCAAACCAACAATGTATGCCTACTTTTCTCCCCTATTGGCAGAAGTGCTGTGCTACTTTAAATGGCTTAAATAAAAGTGTGTGTTTTTTACAAGAAAAAGAAGAAGAAGCAGCATTGCTTCCTCTGACTGTCACAGCAGAGGAAACATGGCTAGTAGCCATCCATCGCCTTCCCCCACCCCCATGAATTGTCCCAGTCCCCCTTTTAAAACAATCCAAGTTGGTAGCCCCCACTGCCTCCTGCTGGAGGGAGTTCCGCAGTTGGACTTTGCACTGTGTGAAAAAGGACTTTCTCTTATCTGTCCTTCCAGCATTCAGCTCCATCGGATGCCCAAGAGTTCTAGCCTTACGAAAGAGACAGGGAGACTTTTCTCTTTGCGCTTTCCCCATGCTGTGCATCGTTTATTATAAACTCCAATCATGTCTCCTCTTACTCACCTTTCCTCTAAAGTAAAAGGTCCTAACCACTGCAACCTTTCCTCATTTGGGAATCGCTCCATCTCCTCGATCATCTTTGGCCACCCTTTTCTGAAACCTTTCCAGCTCCAGCATATCCTTTTTGACCCCATGACATGCACAAGCGAGGCAGATTTGTATGTTCCTCGTGGTAAGCTGCTTGTTCTGTGGCGTCTGAGATTCCGCCAGGCTCTGTCCACACACCTAAGCACCAGCTCCTGTTTGTGGTTTCCAACATTAGAGCGTTGGTCAAGGAGTTGCAATGCCCACTTTCCGATCCCTGCTCTGTTCTGAAGCTCAACAGGGGACACCAGGCCATTCAGTCACTCTTAGCCTAACCTACCGTGCAGAGTAGTCGCACAAATAATTTTGAGGGTGCCGCTGCTGAGGGGGAACCATGCATACTGCCCCAGGCCTGCTCTGGGGAAACAGGACAGGTTAAAAAACCGTTTTTCATGGAAATACACCTTTGCAACAATAATGGCTGCAGATTTGATGACTTCAGTGTGATACAGTGGTACCTCGGGATGCAAACGGGATCTGTTCCGGAGCCCCGTTCGCATCCCGAACACAACGTAAGACACAACAGCATATCTGCGCGTGCATGGGTCACGTTTTGCTGCTTCTGCGCATGTGCGTAGCGTCATTTTGACCGTCTGCACATGTGCGAGCGGCGAAACCCGGAAGTAACACACTCAGTTACTTCCGGGTCGCCATGGAGCGCAACCCGAAAGCGCTCAACCTGAAGTGTATTTATCCCGAGGTATGACTGTATTCTTAGGATCAGAAGTGCTGCTCCCCCACCCAAAAAACCCCAATCCTTGCATTGCACAAACGTAAATATTTGCTGTGTTTTTATTTCCCCCGGCCGTGTTTTTGTTTTTTCAATGAAGAGGTTTGTGGAGTACCTTTTTAGTGGCCTTGCCAGAACTTAGGCCCCAGTGTGAGATTTTGAGCCGAGTTGCAGCTTGTGGGTGGCTAGTGGGGTGTGTGTGTGTGTGTGTGTGGAGAATACAGATGCCCTCTGCTGAGGTTATGAAGGGGGAAAGAGCTGGACCCAGAGACATGGGCTGCTGCCAAGAGATTTACGGCAAACAACGGGGGTGGGGGTGGGGAGCAGGCGCCAAGGTAATAAAGCAAATGACTTTAGCAGTAGCCTTTAAAAAGAGGATTGCCTCATCGCCCAAGTGAGAATGGCAAGATTCACCTGCCAATAACTCTCTTGGCGGGGCTATGTAACCTGGGCTTTGGGGTTGTCTGGGCGCTGCTGGCAAAAGGCTGGAGGCTTGTGGAACCCACCCACCCATATTTTGAGGGGTCAGCACTTTTACAGGCTTCGCCATAACTCCACCTCCCATTGATTCAAGATGCTCCTGCAGGAATATTCTGCCTTTTGTTGCTCTAACCGGGGGGTGGGGGGTGGTGTAAAGAGCATGTGGGTGTTGAGTTGTCAGTGGCTGTCAGACTAGGGCTTGGGAGACCAGGATTCGAACCCCACACTGGGTGACCTTGGGGGCCAGTCACTGCCTCTCAGCCTAATGCACCTTGCAAGGTTGTTGTGGGAGAAGTAGGAGAAGCACGTACGTTACCTTGAGCTCGTTGGAGAAAAAGTTGGTGCATAAATGCAGTCAATCAATCAATCAATCAATCAATACTGTAGTCAGCCAGCCAGAGACTTCGTACTACAACTCCCCTGGACCTGGTCTCTGTAGCAGGGCTGTGGCTAGGGAGTGGAGCCCCCAGTCTTTTAATCCATGCTCTAGATATCTTGCCCTTCTCCTTCTCCTCACCCCTTTTAAAAAGTGAGGACCCCCCCCACACACACACCTGGTCCTCATTCACCAAGAGGCCAAATTCTGTACATTAATGTGAATTTCTGTCATGGGCTCAATCCACAAGTCCTCTTTAAGTGCCTAGCAACATTCCTGTAGTGCAGGCTCTTGGCAGGGGTAATGGCGGTTTTGCCTAAAACTCAGGGAAGGCTGAAGCAGAACTTTGGCTTGATCTGGCTTGACTCTTCTTACATTCTTCAAAATTAGGAAGGATTTCACATAGGGCTTCCCTGGCTCCTGATCCTGAGGCTGCAGCTGGTGCAGAATGCTGCGGTGCGGTTGCTGGCAGGAGTGAGGCCTCGTCAGCATCTAATACCTGCGCTCAGAGATCTGCACTGGTTTCTGACCTGCTTCCGGGCCAAGTTGAAGGGGTAATGCTGTGAGCGTATAAAGTCCTGAACAGCTTGGGACCAGTTTACCTACGAGATCGCCTTGCCCCACATGTGCCCACTCAAGCACTTCAGTCGGCAGAAGAAATCCATCCTTGAGAATACAGGTGAAACTCGGAAAATTAGAATATTGTGGAAAAGTTCCTTTATTTCCAGCAATTCAACTTAAAAGGTGAAACTAATATATGAGATCGACTCATGACATGCAAAGCGAGATATGTCAAGCCTTGATTTGTTATCATTGCAATGAACATGGCATACAGCTGATGAAAACCCCAAATTGACCATCTCAGAAAATTAGAATATTCAAGGAAATCAGCAAAACAAGGATTGCAAATCGAACAAGACTGGAGCTCTGAGAAGTAGAAGCTTTGCATGTCATGAGTCGATCTCATATATTAGTTTCACCTTTTCAGTTGAATTACTGAAAGAAATGAACTTTTCCGTGGTATTCTAATTTTTCGAGTTTCACCTGTAGTATCACAGAATTGTAGAGTTGGAAGGGACCCTGAGGATCATTTAGTCCAACCCCCTGCAATGCAATTGTCCTCTATAGGGATCAAACCTGTGACCTTAGCGTTATCAGCACTATGCTGTAACCAACAGTGCTGCATCTTCCACTCTTTGGAACTCCCAGCCTTGGACACCAGGCAGACACTTTCGCTGTCCTCCTCTTAGCACCTGCTAACTGGAATTTTTGTTCAGATGAGCCAACTTAGATATTTAGAAAGCTGCTGTGAGCTTTAATCTGTTTCTCATTGATTGATTGATTGATTGATTGAATTTATTTATATACCGCCCTATACAGTGGTACCTCAGGTTAAGTACTTAATTCGTTCCAGAGGTCCGTTCTTAACCTGAAACTGTTCTTAACCTGAAGCACCACTTTAGCTAATGGGGCCTCCTGCTGCCGCCGTGCCGCCGGAGCCCAATTTCTGTTCTTATCCTGAAACAAAGTTCTTAACCTGAAGCACTATTTCTGGGTTAGTGGAGTGTGTAACCTGAAGCATATGTAACCTGAAGCGTATGTAACCCGAGGTACCATGGTACCCGGATGTCTCACATACGTTTTGAAATATGGCAACCCTAGTAGTGTCATCCCTAATGGAACTGGGAAAACTCTGTGAAAGGATGGAACTGTTGTTGATTCTTTGATTTGTTTGTGGTATCTGTTTTGTAAACCGCTTTGAGGTGATGGTGGTTTTTGTATGAAACAAAGCAAATAAATAAAATGAAAGGATATATCATAAGGATGGGTGACCCAGGTACTGGTTGGGAGCCTTGGCAGAAGGCCCAGGGGGGGACAGACATCTGGAAGGTTTTGTGGGGCCCTGGCAGATGTCAGCAGAGATCACAAGTGACGGCATCAGAAAGGTGCCCCCTACAGGGCTCCGGCCCATGGCAAGCAACCTGGCACCGCTGGTGAGGGCAGGCACGGAAAGCGCCCCGTCAGCGTGGCCGAGATTGGTGATTAATTTGTCACGGACTCCTTTCCACGCTTTTCCTGACAGAGCTCATAAATCCTCATTTACTCTGCTCCTGAGCTCCAGCAAGCAAGGCAGATTGGAGGAGGCAGTTGGCAGGCTGCTCACACTCGCGCTCATTACTGCTTCTGTTACCCGTGTCTGCATTTTCTCCCCTCCCTCCTGGCACACCCAACATTTGGGGACGGGGGACGGGGGACAGTACGCCTTCTAAGCCAGGGCAAGATCAGCAGTGTGGAAGGGAGAGAGAGAGAGAGAGAGAGAGAGAGAGAGTAAGAGTAAACACTAAACCTGTTGCACCCAGCATTGGTACCTCCTCAAAATAACTCAACACTTCAGTATGGCAACACCTGAACTTTGGAACTCCCTGCCTATAGGTATTGGGCAGGTGGCTCCACTGTACTCTCTTTGGCAACTGCTATAAACATTTTTATTCAGGCAAGCCTCCTCAGATGTTTAGGGCGCTGCAGCCAGTTTAATCAGTCTTTGGTCTGATAATCTGATGGTTCTATATGGTTTTCGTAAACTGCTCTGAGGTTTGTTTGTTTGTTTGTTGCTTTACAATCAAGCAGCATATAAACGTTGTGAAATAAACAAGAGGCGTGTCAAGACCTTGCTCTGTTCTGTTCTGCAGGCAGAGCCCTACCTGAGACCCTTGAGACCCCTGAGCTGCTGCCAGTCAGAGCGAGAGGCAGTCCTGACCTAGACAGGCCAGCGCTTTGACTCGGAATAAGGTGTGGTGTGCATAAAGGCCATATATTTAAGGCAGGTTCACCTCCCCCCTCCCCGAGTCCTGACAGTTGTAGTTTGCTAAGGGTGCTGAGAACCTGCCCCTATTCCCCTCCCAGAATTGTAGCCCTGGGAAGAGAATATTGGGTGGATGTTAACAACTCCATGTAAAATTTAATTTTATGTAATAAAATTAAAGCAGATGGGAGCACAAAATGGCCATTCTAGGTCATTTGGGCTGTTAATAATATAGTCGTGATACATTTTTTTAAAATCCCCATTCTATAACTAAGGCACACGTGATGCTAATTTACAGAGAGGCTTAGTAAGGGCAGCCGCCCAGACAGACTTTTACTGAGATGACTTCAGTCCTGAGCCTATAGCCTAACACCCTTTGTGGGTCCAGCATTTGTGGGGCAGCAAGATGAAGAAGGTGCAAATACTTAAATAATCAGCAGTCAGCAAAATATACATATCTATAAAAAGGTAAAGGTACCCCTGCCCGTACGGGCCAGTCTTGACAGACTCTAGGGTTGTGCGCCCATCTCACTCAAGAGGCCGGGGGCCAGCGCTGTCCGGAGACACTTCCGGGTCACATGGCCAGCGTGACAAAGCTGCATCTGGCGAGCCAGCGCAGCACACGGAAACACCGTTTACCTTCCCTCTGGTAAGCGGTCCCTATTTATCTACTTGCTCCCGGGGGTGCTTTCGAACAACGGGAGCGCACCCCACCACGGGGATTCGAACCGCCGACCTTTCGATCGGCAAGCCCTAGGCACTGAGGCTTTTACCCACAGCGCCACCCGCGTCCCTATACATATCTATTACTGTATCTATATCTGTATCTATATATTGCGCATTGCCAGCCCAAGGTAAAAGCAGGCTATATGAGCCACAAGAATTTTAAATTCCAGCCATAGTCCTTTCCTGCCCATGATTTTTCATTCCTGCGCTGCAAAGCAGACTTGTTATCTCCAGCGACAAAGTCCACATTTGAAGGGCCGAGGGCAGCAGAGATAAAAGCTTTTCCAAAGGATGCTGAGGAATGCACAGTTCCTGGACTTTGGACTATGACTTAAGAGGATCGGGCCGAGGCACTTTGCTGCAGATCCCATGGGTCACCCTCCCACTTCTTAGCGCAGGGCCCAATCCTCCCACGAAGTTCTCTACAACCCTGGTCGATCCCAGGTGGCTGTGGGAAGTTCCCACAGAAGTGGTAGAAGCCCCTTCCCTAAAGGGTTACCCCCCTTGTTTCTGACAAAATTCCTGTGCCCGTTAACAGATTAAGTGATGCCACACAGAAATTCATCAGGGAAGCCCCTCTCCCTCCCCCACTCCGCCAGCTTGGCACAGGAAACTCACCAGGTGTGACCTTGGAGTCATTGCCTCTCTCAGCGTACCTTACCTTGCAGGGTTGTCGTGGGGGTTAAATGAGGAGGTGGGATATAAATGATATAAATATAAATACATAAATAAATGGTACCACTTAGAAAAGGGGTCAGCAAACGTTTTCAGCACTTTCCCTCAGACTTTGGGGGGGGGGGCGAACTATATATATATTTTTGGGGGGTGATGAATGAATTCCTATGCCCCACAAATAACCCAGAGACGCATTTTAAATAAAAGGACACATTCTACTCATATAAAAACCTGCAGGCCGGATTTAGAAGGCGATTGGGCCGGATCCGGCCCCCGGGCCATAGTTTGCCTACCCATGACTTAGAACATAGGAACAGGGGGCACCATTCAGTCTCCCGACTCTTCTATGCTGGACCCCAAATTGCCAGATTGCCTGCCTCTCCTAGTTTTCCTTTTTAAAAAGCTTGTTTTAAAAAGTACAAAACTTTGTTCACGGGGCACCTGGAGTGTCACACGCCACCTTGATTTTGCTACCCCCTTGCAGATCTGCGCCCAGAGTGCTTTTGAGTTCTTAGCAATGCTCCTTCGTGGATATTCAGGGAGACCTGTCCATCCTGCGTTTTTTGGGAGCAGCAGCCCTCCAGGGTTCCCAGGCAGAGCGGGGCGTCCTTCTCACCATCTCCTGCCTGATCCTTAAAAAGGAAAAGAACAAGGGGGAGCTGCCAGGCTTGGATCTGTCTCCTTCTGCACTCGGAGCATGCACTCTTTGCTGTGCTGGAGGTGGGAGCCCTCCTGCCTGTCCCTTTAAAAGCCCCTGCCTGCTGCAGAAGGAGTTAATAATATTGGCTTTGTCTGCGAACTGGCTGAGGATTGTTCCCTGTAGACTGCTGCTGGAACAGTTTCCTGAGGCCGCAGGGAGCTGGGCTGGGGCCAAGAGCCAGCATGCTGAGCCCGGCTGCTCACACCATACAAGGAGGTCTGATGAGGAGAGGAGGCTTACTTCCTGCTGATGGGTTGGTGAGTGAGGGCTGGAGGAGATGAGATACCAGCCTTTCTTCCCGCCTCCACTGTCTGCTCCTCACCTGCAAAAACAGAAAACGGAAAATTCTGGAAGAGACCGGGAAGCGAAACTCACCATGGTAAGTAAGATCTTGTAAGCTTTGCTGTCCGGAGTTTGTGTTGCTCAGAAAACAAAACCATTCCAGGGGTGGCTCCTAGTGCATGCTTTCACCATCGCCTCCTTCCGCCTGCAGGCCCAAAGAAAATTCCTCTCGTTCTTCTGGAGCTGCAATCTGGCACTCCAGTTTACACCCCTCCTTCCAACGGTGATTTTAGAAGGAGAAAAGATCCCCAAACAACCAAACTGTGTCTCAAAAACAGGATGCTCTTTTTATAGCCGGCCTGGTTGTGTTTCACGCAAAGGGTGTTTCCCCCGCCTTCCTCCTGAGGACTCAAATCTGTGCAATTTATGGAGAGGAGGGGAAATGTTGCGTTTTGCCACTTTCTTCTTTTTTTGCAAGCACACAGTGTTTCCCGTTTCCTCGTCCACAGTGTATTTTGGTGCCTGGGGCTGCATTTACCCAGACTGGTATGTGCCACCAGAGATGCCTCAGGTGATTGTGGGAAGTTCTCACAGACGGAATGAAAGCCTTGAAGGGCAAAAGAAACAGCAGCCTCATTGACAATTTCATTTCCCAGAAGGTGGAAGAAGCAACACGGAGATCATCTGTATTGGACCCGGTCCTCACCAACGGGAAGGAACTGATCAACAAAGTGGAAGTACTGGGAAACTTGGGAGGAAGTGATCATGTCCTCTTGGGTTTCATGATACAGAGGCAAGGGAAAGTTGAGTGTAGTTGGACATGCACTCTGGACTTTAAGAAGACCAGTTTCAAAAAGCTGAAGGAGCTACTGGGTGAGATCCCATGGTCAGAAATACTCAAAGAGAAGGGAGACCAAGATGGATAGGAGTTTCTAAACGGAGAAATATTGATATAGTTTAGTTGGTTAGAGCATGGTGCTGATAACACCACAGTATTCCAGGCGTGGTCTGACCAAGGCAGAATAGAGTGGGACAATGACTTCCCTTGATCTGAACACTCTTCTTCTTCCTTGGCGATCCTTCGTAGCCAAGTAAGATTGTCTTCCATGAACGTGGTCTAAATAGTGAGTCTGTAACTGACTGTGGAGGCCAATTCTGGATCCACACTTCCTTCCACAGGCGTGACAAAGGTTTCTGGAGCGGAGGTTGATCATGGATGAGGGTTTGCCAAGCGTGCCTTCCTCTTTGCACGTTTCTCCGTTTCGTCCTGAGTTCAAGTGTCTTCAAAGCCCACGACACCTTTGGTAAAGGCTGTTCTCCAATTGGAGCTCTCACAGGCCAGTTTTCCCCAGTTGCCAGTGTTTATACTACATTTTTGAAGATTTGCCTTGAGAGAGTCTTTAAACCTCTTTTGTTGACCACCAGCATTACACTTCCATTCTTAAGTTCGGAATAGAGTAGTTGCATTGGAAGATGATCATCAGGCATCCAAACAACGTGACCCGTCCAACGAAGTTGATGTTGAAGAATCATTGCTTCAACACTGGTGATCTTTGCCTCTTCCAGTACGCTGGCATTGTGGTCTACTAAGACCTCTAGATGCTTTTCACATATACTATTGGCAATAATAATAATAATAATAATAATAATAATAATAAATTTTATTTATATCCAGCCCTCCCCAGCTGAAGCCGGGCTCAGGGCGGCTAACAACAATAAAACAGTATAAAAGTACAGCATAAACAACACTCTAAAATCATTCATTATAAAATTAATTAATTCAAGCCACTGGCAACCATTGGGCCAGAGCTCTGCGGAGATTGCCGAGGGAGGGAGTCAGGCTGTGCCCTGGCCAAAGACCTGGTGGAACAACTCTGTCTTGCAGGCCCTGCGGAAAGATGTCAAGTCCTGCAGGGCCCTGGTGACAGAGTGTTCCACCAGATCGGAGCCACAGCCGAAAAAGCCCTGGCTCTAGTTGAGGCCAGCCTAACTTCTCTGTGGCCTGGGACCTTCAAGATGTTTTTATTTGAAGACCGTAAGTTTCTCTGTGGGGCATACCAGGGCAATCCAGTAGCATAATACTGGATTGCTAATATTATAATCTTCAAATATCTGAAGGGCTGTCACATGGAAGATGGAGCAAGCTGCTGCTCTACAGTGCAGGACCCAAACCGTTGGACCCAAATGACAAGAAATGAGACTCTTGACTAAACATTAGGAATAACTTTCTAAGGGTCAGAGCTGTTTGACAGTGAAGTTGTCTCCCTTGGGAGGTGGTAGACTCTCCTTCCTTAGAGGTTGTTAAGCAGGAGTTGGCTGGCCACCTGCCAGGGATGCTATAGCTGTGCTTTCTGCCTTGCAGGGGGTTGGACTAGATGACCCTTGCAGGTTCCCTTCCAGCTCTGTGTTTCTGTGATTCTATTCAGAGCATGGAAGTCAGGAGCTGGAATTATTCTGGATTTAGTGGCCATGCGTGACCTTCCACATATCCCTGAAGGAATCTGACACTGAGCATTCAGGGGGTCCAGAGAGAACAGTTGAGGGGGTGAGTTTAGACCAGGCCTAGGCAAACTCTGGCCCTCCAGATGTTTGGGACTACAATTCCCATTATCCCTAGCTAACCGGACCAGTGGTCAGGGATGATGGGAATTGTAGTCCCAAACATCTGGAGGGCCGGAGTTGGTTTAGACTCAGAATATCACCGCTCTGATGATTTGGCCCATTTGAGTTATCCTTTCATACTGGTGTCCTTGAGGTGTTTCCTACCTCCAAGAAAAGTCACTTAACAAGGAATCCTCATGTTTGCCTTAGCTGAGTCCTAGGTGTGTTTACTCAAGGAATTATATTGAATTCTTGAGACTGACACACCCTGGCGAGTGTGGCTGTTCTGAGGCACTTTTTGCCATTGGGGTGTGGGAAGACCGGAGTTCTCATAATCAGGTCTGAATAACCCTTAATTGCACTTTTGTGTT
The DNA here is from genome assembly GCF_964106645.2 of Podarcis pityusensis. NCBI lineage: Eukaryota > Metazoa > Chordata > Lepidosauria > Squamata > Lacertidae > Podarcis > Podarcis pityusensis. The sequence continues at coordinate 2,376,519 of NC_138044.1, read as the reverse complement.
TGCAGGTAGGCTTCAAACCTTTCTCTCCCTCTGCCCCCGCCCCCACAATAATCATTATTTGCATTAATTATGGGATGGCTGATCTCTGCCTCCACGGTTGGAGTCAGTGGTGCTTCTCAGTCCCTGTTCCCAGAAGCCACAGGAGTGGGGTGAGCAATGCTCTTGCGCCCAGGACCCGCTTGTGGGTTTCCCATAGCGGGCATCTGGCTGGCCACTGTGAGAACAGAATGAGATCTTTCTACACAAAGCATCATCCATCACATTGGCCAGGACTTCCCAGTACTCCACCTGACCAGATAAGGGCATTGGTGGCAATTACCGAAATCTTACAGATAGTTCCTCTTTCTGGGCTCTTTGTGTGTGCTCAGAGCTGTTGTCATTTTTGCTGTTGCTTCCTGCCTTCAGGGCCAAGACAGGGCTAAGATTACCCCTTTCTCCCCAGTATCTCATGTGAAGCACCACGCTAGGGTGTTGTTGTTTTTTCGGTGTGGTGCTTTCTACTTGCTTCTGCCACAAGTACACCAAATTCCCTTTTCAGCAGTCCTCATTGCTCTGAAAACATCAAACGCTCAAGTCGATTGCCTGACTTTTTCTCTCTCTCTCGCCCTCCCTCCCACCTCTCTTCTTCTCCTTTTAAAAAAAAATCCATGGCTAAAGCTGTTTGCATTAATTATTTCCAGCCTCCCAGATATGTTCCTTTTTGCAGTCCGAGGAAATAATTGGGGCAGATGTTAGCTGAGAGCTGCCTTTCCCATGCTTGGGAAGGAAAGGAGGAGGGAGAGAGAAAAAAGGAAAGCTTGCGTTGGAATTAGATATTTGCAAACAACTGTCATATCTAGGTCACTTGGATATGGTGGAGTGGAGGGGGGGGGGAGGAATAAAATCCTTGGAAGAAAGACATTATGGGTGGGTATTTTTTTCAAATTTTCTGCAGATCTACAGCCGTTTGGGGCTGTCAGGTTGGAGGGTGAAGGGAGTGGGGTTGTGCGACAGCCGTTTCCGCCCCCCCCCCAAACCCACCAGCACACTTGTCTCCTTGCCTGTCTCACCACTGGTTCCATTGTCAATAATGAGTCAGCCTCCGAGGAAGATTAAAATGAAAGGGAGCTGCAATCTCTGTTTTAGGGGTTTTGTGTTTCCTGAGTGCCCTGGGACACAGCAGGAGGTAGGTATCCCTTTGGCTTTAGAGGAGAATTTATTATTATTATTATTGGTGGTAGTAGTAGTAGTAGTAGTAGAATTTATGTATTCATCCCCTACCACCAGGAGAGGCACCAATGTTAATACATTGAGCATACAGACGGCTCAACAGCAGCAACATAGATTGTTAGAATTGTAGAGTTTGAAGGGATCCCAATGGTCATCTATTCCAAGCCCCTGTAAATGCAGGAATCGTTTTGCTCGTTGTGGGGCTCAAACCCACAACCTTGAGATTAAGCGTCTCATGCTCTACCGACTGAGCTATTCCAGGGATGCAGTTATCCTTGTTGCTGTTATTGCCGTTAATTTATTAATTGCCTTCTAAACCACAGTCTCAATGTGATTTATGCATAAAATAGTTTTAAACCAGGAAATACGTGGTAAAGACCCATTTATCCATGAAAACCTGATGGGACAAAAATCTGTCCCACTTCTTCTAGTGAGTGCAGATAGTAGGCACCTGCAGTATCTCAAACAGGAATGCCATTCCACAGGACAGGGGCAGCCACACTAAAAGCCCTGCTCTGAGTTATTGCAAAGTTGGCTCCTGAGGTCTTTGGAGCTTGCAAGAGAGACTCTCCCACAGACCACAGCGATTCACTGGGTGCATAAAGGGATAAGGCTCTCTCTCAAGCAACCTGATTTGTTTAGGGCCTTGTATGTTAGTAACAGGGGACACGGGTGGCGCTGTGGTCTAAACCACTGAGCCTCTTGGGCTTTCCGATCAGAAGGTTGGCTGTTCGAATCCCCGCGACGGGGTGAGCTCCCGTTGCTCGGTCCCTGCTCCTGCCAACCTAGCAGTTTGAAAGCACGTCAAAGTGCAAGTAGATAAATAGGTACTGCTCCAGCGGGAAGGTAAACGGCGTTTTCATGCGCTGCTCTGGTTCGCCAGAAGTGGCTTAGTCATGCTGGCCACATGACCCGGAAGCTGTACGCTGGCTCCCTCGGCCAATAAAGCAAGATGAGCTCCGCAACCCCAGAGTCGGCCACGACTGGACCAAGCAGTCAGGGGTCCCTTTACCTTTACCTTTTATGTTAGTAACAACACCTTGAACTTGGCCCGGTAGCATATTGGCAGCCATTGCAAGTCCTGTAAGCAAGGGGTTTTGCCCCTTACCAGTTTTTGCCCCTGGCCCTGCCCACAGCTGCCATGTGGCCCTCAAGAGATTGATGGAATTGGACCCTCTGACTGCAAACGTTTCCTCTCTTTCTAATCTGCAACCCCCTTGGGATGTTTCTTGAGTCACAGCCCCTCTGCATGCTTCTGCAGTGGAGCTCCTCACGCCACGAATAGCAGGCCCCTGCAGCTTTCCTACCTGGCCCACCAGCCCCTCTTTGGTGCCTTAATTAGTCACTGAACAGAGGAAGGAAGGAAGGAAGGCTACCTTCAGGGGTTGGACTAGATGACCCTCGGAGGTCCCTTCCAACTCTACAATTCTGTGATTGTATTAATACACTATTGTATGCTGGAGCCTCTAGACATTTGGGACTTCCAAGGAAATAATCGGGTCGGGGCTGCTGCACGTTCCCCTCGCTCCCCACCCCTCTTTCTTTTCCCATCTGGGCTTTCCCCATCTCTTGCTCTCCCATTTTTTGCAGCAGGTTAGGAGTGTGGGGATTAATGATGAATTAAATTCTCGTTTACAAAACCGTAATCCTGCTTGATCATTTTTGTTCAGCCCTCACCTTTTCGCTCTTAAAATTCAGCGCACTTAAACTGTTCTGCAAGGGTTTATGAATGTTTAAAAATTGCTTTGTTGGTCCCCGAAGTAATTTGACAAGTCTGTCAGCTATTGATTAAAAAAAAAGAAAAGAAACTACCTGGAATTATTCAAGGATTGGGATGACTTGGGGAATTAGATAGAAAGTGTAAGGGAGCAGGGAGGGGCGTTATTCCAAATGCGAAAGGAAGTAAGATGTTGGAGAGTAAATATGTTCTAGAAATGCTTTCTGAAAAATCCATTATGGCTGTGAAATTAACTTGAAATGAGATGCTCATCAAGGGTCTTCTTGAGGGTGAGGCGGGTGGGCTGGTTCTGTTCATGTACTGTGCTCAGAATGGACCCAATACACAGTTAAAACTATGGCATTTGCTCCCCCAGGAGGCAGTGATGGCCAACAACTTGGATGGCTTTAGGATTGGACCGTGGGCCTCATCCTGCAGGCTCTTCTTAGGTTCTTATGTTCTTATGACCGGTTCTGAAGAGGCAGCTGCCACCCTTCTGGGCCAAAGGAAGGAGCCCCCTTGTGTGCTCCTATAAGACAGCTAAGTGACAGGAAAAAGGACGATGGTGATAAAATGATGTGATACAGTAAAAGCACAGGTGGAGTTTTTCTCCGTCAGTGGGGTGGGGAGAATTGACCAGTGAAAGGAGCTGCAGGGAATTCAGGAGCAGACCAAAGGGTTTCTTCCACTGTGCTTAACGGACTTAAGGAACTCACTGCCACAATATGTGCATTAGTCACTATTTAAGCTTAGATGGCTGTGAAAGGCAGATGAGGCAATATTCAAGGAGGATCAGTCTCATTAATTGGCTTCTAGTCATCAAGGACCAGCTAGTCCAGCCTTCTCGTCTCACAGTGACCAACCAGATGCAAGCAAGATTTGAGCACAAGACTAGCACTCTGTCCTCGCGTGGTTTTCAAGAAGCATTGCTGCCTCCAACTTCTTGGTTTAACTCTTGAATTCTGGTTGCTGGGAAGCAGCCTACGGCGAGGCAAGACACTCACTTTTGTCCCCTGGTTGTGGGCTTCTGGGCCTGGCATTTGGAGGGTGGGGAAGCTCTGGCCATCCATATGTCTTTGGACTGCATCTTCCATTGTCCTTAGCCATTGGCCATGCTGGCTGCTCAGCTGGGAGGACCCCAGTTTCCCTGCCCTTTCCGTCTAACCCATCACAGCTCTTTTGCACTTAAGGAGATGATGAGTATCTGGAGCAATTAGCAGATGCAGCCCAGTGCCTATCAACTCCGACTTAATTCAGACATTGCAAAATCCGATCTTGAAGATCAGGAACATTTCATAAGCCTTTGCATGCTCCTTCTCTTGCCTCCCTCCCTTCTCTTGCAGGTTCTACTTTTCCTTTCCAGACTTGCAGCAACCACAAGTTTGCTCAGACATCCAAATAGAACTGCAGGCATGAGCTGGAAGTTGCTTGCAAGCCATAGTTTACAAACCAAAGCTCTGACTTGGTTGCAGCTTCTGGCTGGCAGATTTATTTGATTCTGACAAACTTTGGTTATTTGCTTATTCTTCTGCCCTGAACTCTTGGTGCTGGATGCTGGAGTTACCAGTAGCATCTAGGCATTGTCTAAAACCACATGTAGGCAGCTTGCCTTTCAGCAAAGTTGCTGCATCGTATCCTCTCAGTTTGTACTCCTTGCCTAATACTGGCCTCCTTTGCAGGGGCGTTGTGAAGATAGTTGCGATAATTCCAGGGCCTACCATAGTGTGCTGTGTCACAGAACCGCTTGTGTGATGTGGTTGGATATTTGCAAGTTACTTTGGCCTCCTAGAAGCCTTTATCTGTTCAACTGCAATGAGTTTGCCTGTTGTGTTCCTGTGTGATTCTCTGTTCTTCCAACTGTGCCGTCTTCTCCTTGGGGATTCAGCTGTGCCTCTCTTGCATCCAAGTGACAGGCTGAATGCACAGATGCTTGTTAACTTCCTGTCCTGAGATGGGGCTACCCTTTGCAGCTCTTCACAATTGTTGTTCTTGGTTTACTTCCATCCAGCTGGATGAACTTTTTTCAATGCAGGAAACTGCTGCTGCTGCTGCTTTGGACCTCAGCAGTAGTGTGCCATGGCACTTGGAAGGTTATGGGGCGGTAAATGGAGCAGGTGGTCTTCCTTTCACCTCAACTTCTACCTAATGCTTTGGAGGTGGCAGAGATTGACTTCTGCACCCTGAGCAGGTGTTCTGCCACTGAACTGTGGCCTTCTCCCAACTTTGTGGCTTCTGAGATTTCCTTAAGGCCATGCAGACTTCCCACCTGTCACTTTTTTCACTCCTGCTGAGCTCTATAGCAATGTTTGCAAAGAGGGAAGAGTCACAAAGCATCGGTAGGACAGGGAATGGTATGCAGAAGTGGAGCAATGCCTGGAAGGTGCGTTGCATTTAGCAAGTGAACAAACAGGGAGAGTTTCACGCCAACAGGCCCATGTCTTGTCTTTGGACAGTGGGGTCACCACACACTGCATTGCAGGCCACTTTCTTCGCTTCCTGCTCTTTTGCCTCAGGTGGGATGGCAAAGGACACCAGGTGGGGTGTCTTCTGACCTCTGCTGACATCCACTGAGGTGGATGAGCAAATTCCCCCTCCCCAACTTGGGGGCTCTCTTGCACTGTCTGAAGCAACATTTCTCTGATTTTCCAAATCAAAACATTTTCTTTGCATGCCTGCAAATATTTTATTTTTAAAGCAGAGCAGAGAGGAAGTACAGTCGGCCCTCTGTGGAGCATCTCTCCCCATCTCAGTTTCCACCTTACTCACTGCGCTGAGCAAAGCCTTGCTGAGTCAGGCCAAAGGCCCAAACAACTCAGCATCCTGTTTCCCCGCAGTGACCAGCCAGGTGATGTGAGCGCAGTAGCCCTCTCCTGCTTTTCTTTCCCCAGCAGCTGTTATTTAAAGGTAGACTGCCCCTGAATCTGGAGCCCCCCCAAAGCCATCAATAGGCACCAGTAGGCCTCTCTTCCTCCATGCATTCAATTTGATACAAGGGAATTAAATATTTAAAAACTGCCAATATCATAATGTACTACGAGTCAATGGTGCTAAGTTCGATTCTAGTCACCTCGCCTCAAAAACGATATTGTTGAGTTGGAAAAGGTTCAGAAAGGGGATGGAGGGACTCCCCTATGAGAAAAGGTTGCAGTGTTTGGTAATTTTTATTTTCCAAAATTGTTATTGATTTCCCACATTTATCACAAAAATGACCCAACAAAACACAAAACAAAGAAAAACACATTGCACTGCAGTAAACTAAACACAAAGAAAAATTATTTCTTCAAATACCTAATTCTCATTACATTGATAACTGACTTCCTCAAGTCCCCTGTAACTGAATTTCATTATATCACCTGTATAGCAGTTCTCCGAATTCATATTTCTAGCATTTGGTAATTTTTAGATTGGAGAAAAGGCGGATAAGAGATGACATGATAGAAGTTTGTAAGACTCTGCAGGGCGTGGAGAAAGTGGATAGTGAAAAAGTTTTCTCCCACTCTTGTAATACTTGGACTTGTGGAAGATTCAGGACAGGCAAAAGAAAGTCCTTCTTTAATGGCTACTAGCCAGGATGACTGTTCTCTGAATCGGAAGTTTGAGGCAGTGATGCCCCTGATTGCTGGAATCTGCAGGCAGGAGAATATTGCTCCTGTGGTTAGATCCTGCTACCTGGTTTCCCACTGACATCTGGCTGACTACTGTGAGAGCAGGATGCTAGACTAGAGAGGCCACTGGCCTGACCCAACAGGCTCTTCTTGCATTCTTACAGTACTACTGAACTTAAAAAAAACAGCCACCCAACCCCACACTTAAATAAATAAATGCAAATTGGGGGAGGTGGGGGGACTTGAGAGGATACCCACAAGCACCACACCAGGGACCCCCAGAGCAAGTAAGGCAGCTGGTAACCTCAGAAGTGGAGGAGATCCCTGGGAGTTCCTGGGCCATCTTCTCTGATGCTAAAGTATGCAGATCTCATTGATTTGGATACCGTAATCCAGTCGTGGAGGGGTTTTTTTTTTTTTTTGTCTTAGTATTTGCTGTGCTGGCTTATTGGTGGTCCACAGAAATAAAGGCCAGGAACTCCCCACCCACCCAAAGAAAGGCATGGAAGGTGAGTGAGAGGCTTCAGATCTAATCCAGCGCATCCCTCTGAAAGTTTGCATTCCAGGCCTTTCCTCCCTCTTCACAGCGTAACACGTGGGGCGTATTAATACTGCTAGTTGACAGGCATGCGCAAGCAGCTGTCCCAGTTTAGGAATCAGCAGCCTTGCTCCAGACAAGCAGCCTTTCAGCATTGAACATGGACCCTTTCTCGCTGGTCTCTCACATCCCCAGTGTGTGCTCAGCCGTTGGGTGGGACATGGCACCAGGAGACTTGGGGAAGCGCAGGGCACTGGCAATCAAATTAGGAAGGCGAGGGGTGGGTGGGTGAGCTAAGAGCAGACCCCCAAGGTGTCAGCGGGCTCCTCCAGCAGACTGGCAGGAAGATCAGCCTGGAGACCTGCCGCACAGAGAGATGGCGTAATTAGCTGCTCCTGAGGCCCCTGCGGCCAAAGATGTGCCTGGTTAATTCCCATCAATATGGGGACTTCCAGCTTTCCTCACCTGTGCGACTCAGGGCTGTGAGAAACTCTCAGCTCTGCCCACCTTCTGGGCCGGTTGCATTCCCTGCTTCAGCCTCCTCTCAATGCTTAAGAGCAGGGGTAGGCAAACTAAGGCCTGGGGGCCGGATCCAGCCCAATCGCCTTCTAAATCCGGCCTGCGGACGGTCCGGGAATCAGTGTGTTATTACATGAGGAGAATGTGTCCTTTTATTGAAAATGCATCTCTGGGTTATTTGTGGGGCATAGGAATTCATTCATCCCCCCCCCCAAAAAAATATAGTCCAGCCCCCCACAAGGTCTGAGGGACTGTGGACCGGCCCCCTGTTGAAAAAGTTTGCTGACCCTTGCTTAAGAGTCTCAGAAGAGGCCTGTTGGTTTAGGCCAAGGGCCCATCGAGCCCAATGTCCCACTTCCCACAGTGGTCGAAGAGATACTATTATCGGTTGTCACGTTTTGGTATGTTTACACCCCATGTTTCCTACAAGGAGCTCAAGGTAGAGCACACACTGCTCCCCCCTCCTCATTTCACCCCCCCCCAACAACAACAACCCTGTGAGGTAGGCTAGGCTGAGAGACTGCCCCAAGTGTGGATTTGAACTCTGACCTCTCCCACATCCCGGTCCAACGCCCTAACCACTACCCCCCCCCGAGCCTCAGCTTTCCTTTTCTTCCTGACTTCTGTACAGAGTGCTCTGCGCCCACAACTTCCTGTCCTTGCCCCTGCAATTACAGATGCACAGTAGCACATAGATAACATGCTGCCAAAAAGCAACCTTGGAGCAGTTCTCATTCATTGCCTCTATCACAGCGCTTTTGTGGTGGGGGTGGCTGCATTTTACCAGAGCGCAAGTGAGCAGAAGCGCACCTGGAGGAACCTTACTGCAAAAAGAGCCTTTTCGTGTCACTGTTGAGATGACCGCAGAGTGGTGGGATGGGGAGAATCCGAAAGCAAAGGCCTTTCTGCAGCCTCAGTTTTTCCTTTGCTGTTCAAAGAGTCGGTTTCACAAGACACATTTTTGGCTCCTTCTCTCCCCCAACCTTTTGGCACCCCAGCTGTGTTCAAGGCCTGTCAGGCTGAACATTGGCTGAAGCTTCCACCTTGCGTGGGGAAAGTGGAGATAAAAATGGTTGTCAGTGCCACTTTTGCTCCGTTAAACCCCTGAGAGTTCCCTTCTCCCTGGAAAGATGGCAGCAGCCTACTTTGTGTAGTGCTCTTCCCAGATGTTTCTGCGTTGGGGCTGGGGCCCTTCTCCTGCTGTTTTTGCCTCACGTGGTATTCCAGGGTAGACTGCCACTGAAGGAAGAGGTTCCATTGGGCTGCCATGGCTGATAGACATCGCCCAGTCTTCAGCCCAGGGGCTGTTGCTCCTTCTTGTTGCAAAGGCACCCTTTTCTGAATCGTAACTGTCAAGCCATAAATCCTGTTCATTAGCCTGATTTCACAAGACACATGTAGTGGATGAGTAGCTCTCTGAAAGATCTTCCATGACTCCTGCCCCTCTGCCCTCACCCTTGTCTTCCCGGCAGCCTTGTGGACTAATTTGATTGGAGGCAGGGTGTCTGGATTTCAGCCATCTAAAGAGGTCTCCAAACATTGTGGATTTTATAGTTCTTCACCGCTGATCTGGAAGCTGCATTTCTTCAGACGCAAGCCCAAAACTGGACAAACGACAAACCTAGCAGAGATGTATAGCCTCTCTCAATGTCCAGCAGCCCAGACTTAGTGAGCACAGAGCAACTGGGAGCTTTGGAACTCTCTGCCTCTTGAAATGAAGCAGGCACCTTCATTGTACCCTTTACAGCACCTGCTAAAAACAGTTTTGTTACACAAACCTACTCAGGTGTTCAGAAAGTTAATGCAAGTCTTCATCTGTTTTTTGTCTATTGTTGTTTTAGCTTTTGAAATGTCTGAAGTTATTGCTGTTAATTTTTCTTAGTGGTACTTTTATTGTTTCATCTTTTCGTAAACTGCTTTTAGGCTTTTTACAGTCAAGCAGTGTATAAATTGTAGGGACGCGGGTGGCGCTGTGGGTTAAAACACTGAACCTAGGACTTGCCGATCGGAAGGTCAGCGGTTCGAATCCCCGCGAGGGGGTGAGCTCCCATTGCTCGGTCCCTGCTCCTGCCAACCTAGCAGTTCGAAAGCACGTCAAAGTGCAAGTAGATAAATAGGTACCACTCCGGCAGGAAGGTAAACGGCATTTCTGTGTGCTGCTCTGGTTCACCAGAAGTGGCTTAGTCATGCTGGCCACATGACCCGGAAGCTGTACGCCGGCTCCCTCGGCCAATAAAGTGAGATGAGCACCGCAACCCCAGAGTCATCCACAACTGGACCTAACGGTCAGGGGTCCCTTTACCTTTATGTATGTACCTATGTACATAGGATGCTAGCATTGAATTGGCCCATTCTGGTTTCACACAAGTCCCTAGTCCAGGGGCATTCTAAGTTAGTGTGTACACCTGTCCTACCTAGAACAGCTAGTAACTTTCTTTCTCCAGCTGGCAGCCCATGTGGAGCAGAGACCAAGGGGCCCCTAATAGCATCAGAACAAGCTAAGATCTGGGTCAGACCAAAATTCCACATAGTCCAGCCCTCCTCAGAGTGGCCAGCCAAATGCCCATGGAAAGCCTGGCCTGAGTGCAACACCAACTCTCCCCACCTGTGATTTCAGGGACTGGCATTCAGAGGCAGACTGCCTTTGACAGAGGAAGTAGGATCAAGGGGATGCAGTTGCTCACCTACAAAGAAAGGTTTTCATTCTGGAGGGCAAGTAAGAGGTGATATGATAGAAGTTGGAAGTACTGTTTTTGGGGGACAGGAGGCGGGCAGGTGTGGAGGACTCCCTGGTCCTGAATAGGGTAACTGTGCCCCTGAAGGACCAGGAGCGCAGCCTGGGAGTCATTTTGGACTCACAGCTGTCCATGGAGGTGCAGGTCAATTCTGTGTCCAGGGCAGCTGTCTACCAGCTCCACCTGGTACACAGGCTGAGACCCATCTGCACTGTCTCACCAGAGTGGTGCATGCTCTGGGTATCTCTCACTTGGACTACTGCAATGCGCTCGACGTGGGGCTACCTTTGAAAGTGACCCGGAAACTACAACTAATCCAGAATGCAACAGCTAGACTGGTGACTGGGAGCGGCCACCAGACCACATAACACCGGTCTTGAAAGACTCCCAGTACGTTTCCGAGCACAATTCATAGTGTTGGTGCTGACCTTTAAACAGCCTCGGTCCAGTAGACCTGAAGGAGCGTCTCCACCCCCATCATTCTGCCCGGACACTGAGGTCCAGCGCCGAGGGCCTTCTGCTGGTTCCCTCACTGCAAGAAGCCAAGTTACAGGGAACCAGGCAGAGGGCCTTCTCGGTAGTGGTACCCGCCCTGTGGAACGCCCTCCCACCAGATGTCAAAGAGAAAAACAACTACCAGACTTTTAGAAGACATCTGAAGGCAGCCCTGTTTAGGGAAGCTTTTAATGTTTGATTCATTACTGTATTTTAATATTTTGTTGGAAGCCGCCCAGAGTGGCTGGGGAAGCCGAGCCAGATGGGCGGGGTATAAATAATAAATTAATATTATATTATTATTATTCAGGATGGATAAAAGAAAGTATTTATTTACTCAGCGCATAGTTTAACTATGGAACTCACTCCCAAAGGAGGCAGTGATGGTCACCAAAAGCAACTGGACAGTTTGATGGAGGAGCGGGCTGTCGATGGCTGCAAGCCACAATGGGTTGGAGACAGCAAGGCTTCTGAATACCAGGTGCGAGAAGGAGGAGAGAGGATTGCACTTGTGCTCAGTTCATGCCTGCAGGTTTCTCATTGGTTGACCATCATGAGAAGAGGATGCTGGACTGGATGAACCCGTGGTCTGATCCAAAAGTCTCTTCTTATGCTCTTATCCACAGGAATACTGGTTTAAACCCTGTGCTCCCACACAGTTGGCAGGTATTAGCATCCATCTTTTGAAAGAGCACGCGGAATTGTTTGCTGAGAGAGAGAGGGAGAGGGCAACCAGGTCATTTCACAGCAACCCATGACGGTCGCAACTAAGCGGTCTCCTGAGACCTGAGCAGGATGCATCCCGCCACTTCTTTCTGGTCTCTGGGTTCAGGTAGAGTCATCTATCAAGAGCGAACCTTTGAAGGAAGTCAGAGAGAAGAACGGATGTGTCAGGAGGGGGCTGAGTGATTGATTTGCTGGGAAAGGCTCCAGCCTTTGGAGGGATGGATGTTTCTAGGTTATGACGGAGCCCTTTCCTTTTATGAGTAATCATGAAGGATTGGGGAAGGGCTGTTGCAGGCAGGGCAGAGGCTTTGGACCATAGAAATGCAGAGTTGGTGGGGACCTCAGGGGTCCTCTAGTCAACCCCCTGCAAATGCAGGAATCTGAGCTGAAGGATTGCCGTGATGGTGCTCTGCACATGTCCAGAAGACTGGTCTTATACTTTTAGAAGTAATATATTCATTGTGACAACATACATACATACATACATACATACATACATACATATTTATACCCCGCCATTCCCGGTTCAGAAAACCGGGCTCAGGGCGGCTAACAACAAATTTAAAACACATAATTGATGCAACAAAAAAAGGCATAAAAACGTGATTAACAAAAAAATCAGAATTCAAAAATCAATTGAGGGGGGAAATCCATCCAATAAACATTAGATGATCACCAGGGCTAGCTGACTAAATTAGGCCTATTTGGGCCAGCGAGGAGACCAGGAGAGAATTAGCTGTGGGATCCCATAGTGGGGAATCTTCATAAAAAGGGGAGGGAAGGAAGGAGAATAAAAGATCAGGCTAAGTTCAAATTGACAGCCAGGTGGAATAGCTCTGTCTTACAGGCCCTGCGGAAGGAAGTGAAATCCTGCAGGGCCTTAGTCTCCTGGGACAGAGCATTCCACCAGGTCGGAGCCATCACTGAGAAGGCCCTGGCCCTGGTAGGGGATAATCTGGCTTCCTTAGGGCCTGGGACCTCTAAGCTATGGTTATTCATGGACCTTAATGTCACTTTGGCTATATAAACTGTAGAATCATACAATTGTAGATTTGGAATGTAACCCCAAAGGTCATTTCGTTCAGCCCCCTGCAATGCAGGAATCATAGCTAAAGAACCACTGGCAGGTGGCCTTCCAAGCTCTGCTTAAACACCTCCCGTCAGCCCACCACCTTGCTGCACAAGGCCACAATCCTGCACCCGCTTCCTCCTGAGTACACATGGGTAGGACTGTGCTGCGATGCTTTCCTGACCACTGGCTGGCAACCTCCGCTCCTCCATGAACTGAACACGTGGGTGGGGTGCTCTGCTTTTTCATTTCTGGAAGATTCTGGGTCACTCATTAAGCCCTAGGAAATTGTTGGTGCCAGCACCAGGGGAAGTGGGGGGCATCACTTCTGTGGCTGCGAGGAAGGAGCAGGTCAGGTTGCAGCTTGGAGACTTAAAGAGCTGGTAGCAAAATTAGAGGGCATAAACCATTCATCCAATCAGCCCTTCAGTTGGCTGGAGCATTGGGCTAGGCTCTCACTTGAACCGCTCAGTGTATGCAGTTTCCAGTTATAGTCACAAGCAAACGGCATTGTTAGCAAGCATATAGCAAGTAACTGCCCTATGTGGCCTAGGACACACATACCTACGGGACTGCTTCTCCCCTCTCCTGGTATGCCTCAGGAGGACCTTAAGGTCCACAACTGACAACACTTTGGAGGTCCCAAGTCGCAAGAGGGTTGGATTGGTCTCAGCCAGGGCCTTTTCAGTACTGGCCCCAACTTGGTGGAACGCTCTGTCACAAGAGACCAGGGCCCTGCGGGACTTGACATCTTTCTGCAAGGCCTGCAAGGCAGACCTGTTCCGCCTGGCCTTTGGTTTGGACTCAGTCTGACCCTTATGTTTCCCTCCCCTTATGGTCTTGATTTATCGGCTACTTTTAAAATGAGGCTGCATTTTAAATTGTATTTTAACCTGTATTTTTAATTGGGTGTTCCCCCCCCCATTATGTTTTTATTGTAATTTTACTGGTGTTAGCCACCCTGAGCCCAGCTCTGGCAGGGGAGGGCAGGGTATAAATTATTATTATTATTATTATTATTATTATTATTATTATTATTATAGCATGGGTAGGCAGACCAAGGCCCGGGGGCTGGATCCGGCCCAATCGCCCTCTAAATCCAGCGTCTGGGCGGTCCGGCAACCAGTGTGTTTTTACATGAGTAGAATGTGTGCTTTTATTTAAAATTCATCTCTGGGTTATTTATGGGGCATAGGAATTCGCTCATTATTCCCCCCCCCCCCAAAAAAAGCCTGAGGGACAGTGGACTGGCCCCCTGCTGAAAAGGTTTGCTGACCTCTGCTCAAAAGATAGGAATTAGGACCCTTCCATGAAGCCCAGATAAAGCCCCCCTCCCTTCACTTTGGAGGATTACTTACTTATTTATTTAATCATTGTTACAGTTCATTAAATTTATATGACGCTAGACTTCGTGGACATCCGATGAAGCTGAATGTTGTAAGATTCAGGACAGATAAAAGGAATGACTTCTTCACTCAGCGCCTAATTAAAACTGCCGGACTCCCTTCCCAAACAGGCCGTGATGGTGACCAACTTGGATGACGAAATCATGGGGAGGAGTGGGCTACCAGTGTCCACTAGCCACGATGGCTCTGTTCTCCCTGGACACCAGTTGCTGGAAGCCAGAGGGGGGGAGAGGTCTGGTTGTGCTCAGGTCCTGCTTGAGATTTTCCCACAGGCCCTTAGGGCAGACTGCCTGCGGTGGTGGGCTCTCCTTCCTTGGAGTAATAATAATAATGATAATTTATTATTTATACCCTGCCCATCTGGCTGGGTTTCCCCAGCCACTCTGGGCAGCTTCCAACAAAACGTTAAAATACAGTAATGCATCAAACATTAAAAGCTTCCTTAAAGGGCTGCCTTCAGATGTCTTCTAAAAGTCTGGTGGTAGTTGTTCTCTTTGACATCTGGTGGGAGGGCGTTCCGCAGGGCGGGTGCCACTACCGAGAAGGCCCTCTGCCTGGTTCCCTGTAACTTGGCTACTCGCAGCGAGAGAACCGCCAGAAGGCCCTTGGCGCTGGACCTCAGTGTCCGGGCTGAATGATGGGGGTGGAGACGCTCCTTCAGGTATACAGGACCGAGGCTGTTTAGGGCTTTAAAGGTCAGCACCCACACTTTGAATTGTGCTCAGAAACGTCCTGGAGGTTTTGACACGGAGGTTGGATGGCCACCTGTTAGTGATTCCTTATCTGTGACTCCTGCATTGCAGGGGGTTAGACTGGATGACTCTTTAGGGGATCCTAAGTCTACAACTGGATGATCTGGTTGGCCATTGTGAGAACAGGATCCTGGGTGAGGTGTGCCACGGGCATGATCCAGCAGCCAGGCTCTACTTACATCTATCTGCTTTTGGGGAGATCTCTTTGGACCACCAATCTGACACCACCTCACCACTTGTCCCAGGCCCTGAACTGCGGGGTCCATGGCACCGCTCCTCCGCGTTCCTCACAGTGCGCAGCGGGTGCTCATTTGCTTGCTCACAAGCGCACGGATGTTGACATTTTCGGCAGCTGTGGCTCCCTTCCCCAGCTACAGAGCAGCCAATCAGCAGCCGCGGGAGCCGGATCAAGCTCAAAGCTCACAGTGTGTGTTTGTGCGCCTCTGCTGCTTTGGCGATGCTGAGCGGGGGCCAGAGGAGGGGAAGGGAGGTGGGATGGGCGAGGAGGGGGGAACCAGGTGGTTGGGAGCAGTGAGAGAGACCCCCCCCCGTTCAGTTTTTCCTTTTCTCAAGCTTTTTCGGCACAGAATAGGAGGTGCCCAGCTCGCGCCTGACTTCTCCCGCAGCAGATGTTCCATGCCAGGCCACAGCTGCGAGGCGGTGATGGGGCAGCGATGGAAGTCCCTTTTGGTGAGGCTTGGGGAGGGGAGGAGGGGACAGGACTGATCTCTGTTCCGGAGAAAGCAGCATCCCCAAAAGCTTAACCCCTTTGCGCCTCTCCTGCAACGGCCTTTTGGAGCGTTGGTAGCTGCCTGCACGGACACTAACAGCAGATATTCCCTGGGGTTTTTCAGGCAGGGGATGTTAGAAATTGGGGCTGGGACCTTCTGTAGGCAAACGTGGGCTCTGCCACTGAGCTGTAGACTTCCATGGAATTTAAGGTATGTTGGTCTTTGCCAGCCCTTCCCCAGACTTGCTGAGAATTGAATTTTTTTGGGGGGGGGGGGGAACCTTCCACACTCAAAGCGTCAGCTCCCGGTGTCTGAGCTGTCAGCCTTTAAACTGTAGGCTCCCTGGGGCCAGGGAGCTATCTCCTTTCCCTTCTGCATGTACAATAGAGAGGCGTCACGATCCAGAATGGTGTAGTGGTTAGCATTTCTGACTAGGACATAGGAGACCAGGGTTCAAATCCCTGTTGGGCCATGAAGTTCTCTGGTGTGACCTTGAGCTGGCTTCTCAGCCCAGCCTACCTCACAGGGTGGTTGCGAGAATTAAACTGAGGAGGGGGAGGACCATGTAAACTGCCTTGAGTTCCTTGGAGGGGAAAAGGTGGGATATAAATGCAATTAATAATAATGATAATATTTAATGATTGCTCAGTACCCAGTTTAAATAATAGAGTTGCACCATCTGATGAAGAAGCGTTGCCCAGTTTCACCCTAGGAGAGCCATACTTTAGCCCAACCTAAGAACTTGGGACTTCTGTAGGCGCAGAACCTTCTTCTGCCTCTCCCTCCACACAACATAACATCCCAAGCCTCCATGCTTCTTCCGTTTCCATTGTGTCCCCACATCAGTTTCTGGATTGTAAATCCCTTTCAGCAGAGACCTGTTCTATACTTTGCAAGCGCCAAGGACATGGCTGTGCCATAGGAACCCTTATTATTAAGAACAGGCAATGGATGGATTTAATTAGCTGGTGCAGTTTGTATCTGGGCACAGCCAATTGTCTGGAAGCAAAAAACGCTATGCTCTCTTCTTCTCTTTTGATGCATGTGATCTTATTGAAAGGGTTTCCCGTCTGGAAGAGAGATCCAGTGCGGTGTGGTGGTTAGAGCATTGGATTAGGACCTGGGAGACCAGGGTCCAAATCTCCACTCAGCCGTGAAGCTGACTGTAGGGCCTTGGGTGCCAATCGCTGCCTCTCAGCCTAACCTACCTCACAGGGTTGCTGTGGGGATTAAATGAGAGGAAGTACCTAACATATAGGGACGCGGGTGGCGCTGTGGGTTAAACCACAGAGCCTAGAACTTGACGATCAGAAGGTTGGCGGTTCAAATCCCCGTGATGGGTTGAGCTCCCGTTGCTCGGTCCCTGCTCCTGCCAACCTAGCAGTTCGAAAGCTCGTCAAAGTGCAAGTAGATAAATAGGTACCGCTCTGGCGGGAAGGTAAACGACATTTTCGTGCGCTGCTCTGGTTCGCCAGAAGCGGCTTAGTCATGCTGGCCACATGACCCGGAAGCTGTACGCCGGCTCCCTTGGCCAATAAAGCGAGATGAGCCCCGCAACCCCAGAGTTGGTCACAACTGGACCTAATGGTCAGGTGTCTCTTTACCTTTACCTTTACCTAACATATGCCAGCTTCAGAAAAAAGGTAGGGTGGAAGTGGAATGCAATGCAATAGTATAATAGAATAGAATAGAATAGAATAGAATAGAATAGAATAGAATAGAATAGAATAGAATAGAATTGTACCAAAATTTGGGTAATAAGAAAATAGGAACGCAGATGTGATGATGGTACTTGGCGTCTTAATTTTGTGTGTATGGGACCTTCTGCATGCAAAACAGGTGTTCCGCCACTGAGTTATGGCTCTTCCTTAAAGTTCTGTTCTTGCCGGGTGTTCCCTTCCTCCTTATGGGGTGCCTTCAACTTCCTGCATCATCCCTGGAGCCCTAATTTCAAGTTTACAACCCATTCCAATGATCCAAGGGAGGGACGAGGGGGAAACAGATGGTTGTGAAAATCTACACTGGCTTTTGTCACTATCTGCAGGGAGGTTTTCATTTATCCTGCATCTTTGCTCTTTTCCAAGACACCCCGAGTATTTGTTTTCTTTTAAGCTGCTCTGGGACCTCAACAACGCCCATTCAGTCCTTGCTGCATTGTTGTGGCTGACTTAAAATTATTCCCATCATTGTCCAAAGAAACGAGGGGCGGGAAATGTTCTGGAGCAGCTTCCTTTCCTTGTCTGTGGGCGGGAAAGGATCACACAACAATCTTCAGCAGATTTTCATTCAAACCCAAGAATGTAAAATTATTATCATTATTAATTACCCGCCCTTTATCTTAAGGTCACGGGGCAGGTTGCAGCACTAAAACACAGCATTAGAAACTGTTTAAAACAGCCTACAATCACAAAAAATAAGGTGTGTTCTAAAAAATATGCACTCCTCAAGTGTCAAAAGGCATTTGCGGGAAGGCGAATAATCAAGGTGCCTGACACACCTCTCTCCGGAGGGAGTTCCTACCAGCTGTTGCCGATCCTCTCAAATCTGCCTTTCCTTTCCCTGAATTCCCTGCTTGATCTCGCACGACCAAAGGTCCCATTCAGTCAGCCTTGACCATGAGCCCAAGAAGGTTAGTAGCCTGCAAACATGTTTGCTAGCCCAGTGGAGCGCACACACCTTCCTGCTGCCAGAGAGGACGTAGTGCTCTTCCCTTCTCTGTGTGCTCACTCACCTGCACATATGCAATTCTGGGTTACCTGTGACTACCTGGCTAATGCTTAAATGCAAGGGTGCACTGTGAGCCACCCTAGCCTGTGACCTACCAAGCCCCACACAGCCCCACCAACTGCGTTTGGCAGCCCCTCCTACTTCGGCTTCCAAAGAGATAAGGTGCTCTCTCAAGCCCTTAATACAGTCATACCTCGGGTTACAGCCACTTCAAGTTGCGTTTTTTCAGGTTACTCACCCGCCGAAACCCGGAAGTACCGGTACGGGTTACTTCCGGGTTTTGGCGGTCTCGCATGCGCAGAAGCGCTAAATTGCACTTTGTGCATGCACAGAAGCGTCAAATTGCAACCCGCGTGTACTGCGGGTTGTGAACGCTGCGGGTTGCGAATGTGCATCCCTCACGGATCACATTCGCAACCCGAGCGTCCACTGTATAGCCAACGGATTTCATTAGACACAGTGGTGTTCAAATTTTTTTCAAAGAGGGCCAGATTTGGTGAAGTGAAGGGCCGTGAGGGCCAACCAAAGAGCCAACCAAAGTTGTTGAGCTTTTTTTTTGAGTTAGCAGGCTTCTATTTAATGTGTTAGCAGGCTTCTATTTAAGATCTCTATTCTATTTAAAATCTCTGATCCTCAGAATCTTGGTTTGCAATGGTGCTTATTGCTTTTTAACCCAATCCTATTGTTTTATCTCATTTTTTTTACGCTTGTGAGCTACTTTGGGGACCTGTATGGGTGGGAAGGGCTGTAGATCAGGGAAGGTCGCCGGTTTGAGCCCCGCTAACCTCTCCAGGTGGGGCTGGGAGAGACCCCCTGCCAGAAATCCAGGAGAGCCTGGTGGACAGTATTGAGCTACTGTCCATCAGGGTAAAGCAGGCTTCCTCAACCTCGGCCCTCCAGATGTTTTTGGCCTACAACTCCCATGATCCCTAGCTAGCAGGACCAGTGGTCAGGGATGCTGGGAACTGTAGTCTCAGAACATCTGGAGGACCGAGATTGAGGAAGTCTGGGGTAAACAATACTGAGCAGGATGGGGCCAGTGGTCTGACCAGGTACAATGTACGTGTTTTTGTGTTTTGGTATTGTAAACTGACCCTTGGATGATGGGCAGTATAGAAATTTGATAAATAAATAGTGACACAGGTTGTTACATTCCTAAATACAATCCAGGTGTGCTGTTGGTCCAATCTGACACTTCTTTTTTCAAGGGCTATTGTGGAAAGTGGTGCTTGGTCCTTTCCGTGGTGCTGGAAGGGTGTGGCTCTGATCCTCACTGTTCTTGCCTTCCTCTCCCTCCAGATCCCATCTAATGCCCAGGCTGAAGGAATCTCGCTCCCACGAGTCACTGCTCAGTCCAAGTAGCGCTGTGGAGGCCCTGGATCTCAGCATGGAGGAAGAAGTGGTCATTAAGCCTGTTCATAGCAGCATCCTGGGGCAGGATTTCTGCTTCGAGGTAAGGCGCACCCATTGACATCCAGGAAGGCTGCTGGCTGGATGCCCTGCTTTCGGGGTGGGTGGGTGTGCACTCCTGAGAGTTTGACCCCTGTGGGAAACGGGAGGTTGGACTCAGCGGACCTTTGGCCTGACCCAACAGGGTTGCTTTTATGTTCATTTTGAACCATGACAATCACTTATGTATTGGCTTGTTTTATTGCCGGGGGGGGGGTTGTACCCCGCTTTCCATCCCAAAAGCCTGCCAGGGCGGCTTGCATAGAATCAGAATGAGGCAGTCCCTGCCCTCGCAGACTTGTACATTTCCCTTTAAAAAAAGAAGAAGACTGTAACACACAAGGGGTAAGCTGCAGGGAGGGAAAAGGACAAAGAAAAACCCAGGCACAGATTCCTATCATAATCACCTGGCACAGTTCAGGGGCTGGTGGTGCTGGGGTTTCGGCAAAGCTGGTGGAGTGAGCTCTTCTGCTTCCCATCTGCCCCTGTAAGGCAGTTTCATAGAATGGCTGCCCCCCAGATGACAGGTGAGGTGGGAGCAGGCCGATGGGGCTGACCTGTCACACCAGTTGGGAGTGGAGCCTCCATAGTCAGAGGCAGTCTGCCTCAGAACCTAAGGGTGGGGCTGCTGCTGCTTTCACAGAACCATAGAATTGTAGAGTCGGAAGGGATCCTGAAGGTTGGTCCACCCCTCTGCAATACAGGGATATTTTGTCCATTGTGGGGTTCGAACCCATGGCCCTGAGATTAAGTATCTCATGCTCTATTGAGTGAGCTATCCCAGCTGCCCTGCTTGGCAGCTTCTCAGAGCCATCTGCCTGGTCACTCCTGCAAGCATAATGGTGCTTGCTTGAGAGTAGGGCAGTGCCTCAGTGGCGGAGCAACTGCTTGGTGTGCAGAAGGTCTGAGGTTCAGTTCCCTGTGGCACCTCCAGGTAAGCCTGGAAGAGCCTCTTAGCCTGAAACCCTGGAGAGCTGCTGCCAGTCAGTGCAGACAATACTGAACTAGATGGACCAAACCTATGACTCTGTATAAAGCAGCTTCTTTTGTTGCTATGATTTGGTTGGCGCCAACAGGGTTCTTTCGTTCTGTTCATACAGCAATCATCTGTAATTAAATCCACGTTAAGAATTTAAAAAAAATATTTCTAAATGTGTTTTTACTGGAAATGTGTGCGCTTCTTTTTCTTATCCATTGTGGTACATTTTTTTCTGAGTTGGAGAGTACAGTGCAAAATTCAGATAGGTGTGAAATCCAAAGAAAAATTTTATTCCGAACTGTATATTAATCCAGGAGATGCAAATGGGTTCAGTGGGCTTAGGCCAAATGAAATTTCTCTTCTGTCCCTTAGGTTATATCCAGTGCTGGTCCTACTCAGAGTAGACCAGCTGGGTCCTTAGTGGCAGAGTGTCCCACAGGACTGGGTCGATGAGACTAAAGTCTCGGTTTCTTGTTGTCAAACAAGCCTCACCAACTGGACCAGCGATGCTCCTGCTGATGATCTGAGTGATCAAGCTGGGATATAAGGGTCTTAGGTACCCTGGACCCAAGTTGTCCAGGGCTTTGTAAATTAATACAAGGGCTTTGACCCTGACCCAGTAGCAGATGGGCAGCCAGTGCAGATGCCTCAACAAGGGTGTCACACATTGTCGGCCAGGTGACCCCACCAGCAATCTGGCCACCGCACTCCGCAGTCACTGGAGCCTCAGAACCAGACCCAAGGGCAGCACCGCATGGATGCTGAGACTGCACCCTTGCATACAAGATGGGCTGGTGCTTCGCTTGAAGTTGTGGCTGATCAAGGAGGAAAAGGGGGCACACACAGGTGGGAGAATGTGAAGCATCTATTAACTGCATTTCTTAAACAGGTCACAAAGCTCCAGATAACTGGACAGGTGGCCCCTTTTTTCCTGTGTGTGTAGGACTGTGGATCGGGTCTGTAACTTGCTACCAGGGCCTGTCCTTTTCATTTTTGCACTTTCTGTGCAAAAATTCAATTTTTAGTATCTTGGGAGGGAATGAAGCAGGTAGGATTTGTTTCTAAAGTTTCTTGGCTCCACAGGAGGACCTAGCCTGGTGAGCCAAATGTAATGTCAATTAGTTAGTTAGTTAGTTAGTGAATGTTGTGGGAGGCAGGATAGCATATATTGTTTCATGATATCCTTCCAAACTTGCGTTAGCAAGTTCTGTGTCTTAGCAGAGTTTCAACATTCCCCTTTAAATGCACAGTGGTTTGCTTGTTGCAGGTTCGTCTGAACCTCTCTGTATAAGATTTCTGGTAAGAAACAATTTTATTGTTGTGTATATTTTATAAAAGTCGTTTACTCACATTCATTCAGTTCACAGTTAGATCCCTGAAGGCAGTCTTAGGTTACAAATGTATATATACACATGGAACTATCCCGTAAGGGAGTTAGTCCCAAGTGACTGCGAACAAGCAGTGCGCATGCAACATCGAGAGGGCGCAGGCAGTCTGACTGTTTGGCACAAAGTGCGTGTTTGGGGCTGCATGGGGGGAGCTTTGTGGTGATGGGAGGGTGCAGTGAGCAGAACTCTTTTCCGAGGTAAGGTCCAGTTGCAGAGCTTTGTCGCACTGCACCTTCCGCTGTCCTCCAAACTTTGCAAAACGCATCCATGCAGATGCCTCTGTTTGCATAATTTATCTGGGTTGCAGGATTTCTGCCTGCTCTTTCCACCCACAAGCTTGCCCTGACTTATGAGGACACACAGCAGCCACTAGCCTTCCCTCCCATCGCTCCCGGCCTCCTGCTGCCCCCTGCCACCTCCAGAGGTGAGCACATTGCTCCACAGGAAGACAGGAAATCAAACATTGATCTCTCTGTCTCAGTGTTGCTTACACTGGCTGGAAGCAATAGCTCTCCAGCATTTCAGAACAGAGTACCCAGCCCTAACTGGAGATGCAGGGACGTGGGTGGCGCTGTGAGTTACACCACAGAGCCTAGGACTTGCCGATCAGAAGGTCAGCGGTTTGAATCCCCACAACGGGGTGAGCTCCCATTGCTCAGTCCCTGCTCCTGCCAACCTAGCAGTCCGAAAGCACGTCAAAGTGCAAGTAGATAAATAGGTACCGCTCCGGTGGGAAGGTAAACAGTGTTTCCGTGCGCTGCTCTGGTTCGCCAGAAGCGGCTTAGTCATGCTGGCCACATGACCCAGAAGCTGTACGCCGGCTCCCTCGGCCAATAAAGCGAGATGAGCACCGCAACCCCAGAGTCGGCCACGACTGGACCTAACGGTCAGGGGTCCCTTTACCTTTACCTACCTGGAGATGCCAGTGGGGAATTGTACCTTGGGGCCTTTCTGCATTAAAAGCATCTTCTGTATACCATTCAGCTATGGTTGTCACCCACAAAATGGACCAAGATTTGAGTCCTCGTGCTTCCAAGTAACATGCTGATGTAGCAGCACCCAATGAAGTTGCCTTCTAGAAAAAGAGGTGGTGGAACTCACCATTAGTGCCTCCCTTGTTTTCTTACAATGGCAATGGTGCTCACCTGAGAGGTGCCGGAACTGAGTTCCATTGAGTTACGGCTGAAAAAGCCCTGCCTTCCACCAAGACAAGCCCTTGGCCTATCTGGGTCTCCCGGGTCGCAGGCAGGGGGCCTTTCCAGACCTGGGGATTACACCGGGTTCTTTCTGCATGCCGAGCAGGTGCTTTCGCTGTTGAGCCACAGCTCTCCCCCACCCTGGTATCACAAGCATAATGTCACCACTGCCCTTAGCGCCTCCCTGCCTCTTGCTTCTCCATGCCACCCTCACGACTGTCCTTGAGAGATGCTGGGCTCTGCATTTCAATAAGGCACTTGGCTTGCAGCAGAAACACCTTCCAGACTTCCTCTCTACCTTGCTTTCGTTTCAGGTGGCAAGCAAAAATTGCAGAGTGCAATTTTGCCTTCTCTAGGAAGAGCCACCCACCCATGGAACAAGGATAATGAGGCAAAATGAGTTAGATTTGAGAAACTAATGATTTCCTCCCTCCTCACTGCACTAATTGAATTTTGGCCTGGCAAACTAATACCTGTATTTTTAAAAACTTTATTAATAAATAAAACACACATAACAGCCTGGGCTTCATTACAGTATACATTTTATTGGGGCTTCCCCGCCCATTGCATAATGTGCCTAATCTATGTGGTGCCTGGGCATGTGAAAGAGCTTTCTCCCCTCTCCCGTGGTGCTGTTTCAGATTTTCCATTGTACACCCAAGAGTCACAGAATTGCAGAGTTGGAAGGGAACCCGAGGGTCATCTAGCCCAACCCCTGCAGGGATCAATTTATATTTCTGTTTCTCCCCCCACTGTTTCTTTCCTCCTGGCTTAAGTGCCACATTCCCACATCAAGTTGTGATCTTAAAGGTGCATTTTTGGGCAAGATACTATTTTCATCTCTGTATGTATTTTGTGCGTGCAGCTTCCCCTCATCTACACTTCATCTTTTGTATACTGTTGGTTGGTTAGAGCATTTCTTGTGATGATAAGGATGGTTTTGCCTTCTTCAAAAATATCTTACAGAATCAATGTCGGGCAAGATACAATCCACATATTTCCTTATAAACCAAATTCCAAAGCTTTTTGACTAAAACACAATCCCAATATAAGTTAAAGTGTGAATATCGTTGATCAAAACCACACACACAAAAGTGACATTGTTGAAAACATAATGGATCAATGGATCGTAGAATTGTAGATTTGGAAGGGACCTTGAGGGTCATCTAGTCCAACCTGCTGCAATGCAGTAAACAAAACTAAACCACCCATGACAGGTGGCCATCCGCCCACTGCTTTAAAACCTCCAATGATGGCAAGTCCACAACTTCCCAAGAGAGTCCATTCCCTGTCGTGCAACCCTTACTGTCAGAAAGTTCTTCTCTGATGTTTAGTCGGAATCTCCTTTCTTTTAACTTGAAGCCATGGGTTCGAGTCCTACCCTCCAGAACAGGAGAAAACAAGCTTGCTCCATGTGATAGCCCTTGAGATATTTAAAGATGGTGCAGAGGTTAGAGCAGTGTGGGGGCCATGTTTTTCAGGCCCGAGGGCCACATTAATTTCTGGGCAGCCTTCCTGGGGCCACCTGCCAGGGGTAGGTGGGGCCAGAGGCAAAAGGGGGTGGGGCGATAGATGCCATTTCCCGCTAGTCACTCCTCTCTGTCCTCCATCCACAGAAGCTTTAATGGACACAATCCGGCCAGGCCTGAAAAGTTCAAAGGGGCCCCTGAGGAGACCCGAGTTCCAGGTAGACAGAGCAGGAGGACTGCGTTTGGGGCCCTGGGGCCTGAGGTTCCCCACACCTGGGTTAGAGTGTCCAGCTAGGACTGGGGAGACTCAGGTCCAGTCCACAACCCTCAGTTATGAAATCACTGCAAGGCCCTCAGACATTAATTCACCCAGCCTTAATCCACCTCACAGCTCGTTTGTTCATTCATTCATTCACTGGCCACCCATTGGCCATGTGGGTTTGGGGGTCTTGTTCTCAGGTTCCCACCAGCTCTCCTTTTGTGCCAGCCTCATGATTTGCTACATGGTGACCCCAGAACCTGACTCCTCCTTCGTTAACCATCTGATCAGCTGTCTGCTTCCTTTCCCCAAGCTGGGACATGCAGTGGTTTGATATTTGATTTGATTTATTGTATTCCCGTGCCGCTATTCATTCTAAGAAATCCCAAAGTGGCTTACAAACAATAGCTAACAGTAGCATGGCAGAGCATAACAGAACATCACAAACGCAGCATAAATCATATGGAATAATTAACAAATCATCAGTGAAGCAATTCCAAGCCATAAAACACTGTTAACAAAGCAACAACTGAAGAAATAAACTAAGCGTCAGAATTAAAGCAAAAGTCGTGTTGTATGGTTGACAAATCAATACAGCATTAATAATCTATAAAACGATATTAACAACATTAGCAAAATAGCAGGCAAAATGTAAGATAAGCACTGGTAAAGTTATACACACTCTGTTCAGCTCATTAAAATACACATCCAGGGAAGCAACTCCCTTCTGATGCATCCGACCAAAAGTCCATCTGGCTCTCTTATCACAAGCATACTGGGGAGTTAATCATTCCCTGTGAGAGCAGAGCCTCTCCATCCAGAGGCATTCTACCCCTCATGCTGCAGGCAAACAACAAGAGAGAGTTGTCCCCTTTATTCCTTTCTTCTGAGCTTCCTAGAAGCACCTGGCTGGTTGTTGCTGGACCCTATGAATTGTGCTTCAATACGTTAGGGCAGTTCTGAGTTGTGATGGTATAATTAGCAGGGCCATCTAGGCTCATCCACTTCTCAACATAGGACAATGTAGGTTAAGTAAACTATGGTTAAGTAAACTATGTGAGTATCTGGGGTTAGCAAAATTGACGGATATAATAAGGCATAAATCTAAAACTATGGTACAGAAACGATGGGAATGCTTAAATGAATATTTACACAAACAGGGATCAAACACGAAAGTTTGGTTGTGCTTAGACTAACCTTGTGAAGAATACAGTACAGAGAATACAAAGATTAGATGGACTATGAAAGAATTTAAGGAAAGGAAGTGACTGAAGAACAGATGTAAAGGTGAAATAGATAACCAAGAGACGTGTGGTGAATGCGGTGGAAGTCTTTTATAATATTTTAACTAGGATTTAAATATTGTAATGTTTGAAGTATGAATTTGGAATAATTGATTATGAAAAGTATTTTTTCTTTTCATTTTTTTCTTGTTTCTTTCTTTTTATCTTTTGCCTTTCTTCTTTTCTGGTTTGCATTCTGGAAAATTGTGTAGATAAAATGTTTTTATGTATGGTTATGTATTGTTTCTATTTCTTTTTTTCTATTCATTTTTTCTGTAACATTTAATAATTTATTTATTTTTTTAAGGACAATGTAGGGCAGGGTCTTACAAGGATGGCACATGGCGCAGAGTTACATGGCTCCTAAGGTTGGGTCAGCTTGCAAGAAACTCTCTCTTCTTTCCTCTCTTCCAGGTGACGACGTCATCCGGGAGCAAATGCTTTTCCTGCCGCTCTGCAGCAGAGCGGGACAAGTGGATGGAGAATCTGCGCCGTGCTGTGCACCCTAACAAGGTACCAGCTAAGCAGCAGCTTCACGCAGCACATAGTTAAACTGTAGAACTTCAGGACACAGTGATGGTCATCGATTTGCTTGGCTTTAAAAGAGGATTGGGCAATCCTGCGGAATCTCCAGTGGCAGAGAGTTCCACAGGACTGGGCCGAGGACACCATAAAACTCAAATGAGCCTTGCCAACTAGGGGAGCGAACAATGACGCTCCTGTGGATGACCTTAGTGAATGAGTGATACACAAGTTCAGGTGGTGCCTCAGGTTCCCTGGACCTCAGTTGATGGCTGTGCTATGCTTCCATAGTTGGAGGCAGTCTGCCCCTGAATGTTAGTTGCCGGGAATTGCAGGTGGGCAGAGTTGCTGTTGCACTCAGGACCTTCTTTTAGGCTTCACAAGAGGCGTCTGGCTGGCCACTCCAGCCTCAGGGCTCTTTTATGCTCTTATTCCCAGGTACGTGTCCATAGATGGCAGAACCAATCCAGTTCCTCTTAAAATAACTGCCAAGAGTAGTGCAGGCTGCAGGTGTATAATAATAATAATAATAATAATAATAATAATAATAATAATAATAATTTATATATACCCTGCCCTCCCCAGCTAAGACCGGGGTCAGGGTGGCTAACACTGAATATAAATACAGTAAAAACATTTTAAAAAACAAAAAACCAGTTGATTAAAATATAAGTTAGAATACGTACAGTTTAAAATGCAGCTTAAAATGCAGCCTCATTTTAGTTGTAGCCTATAGATCAAAGCCATAAGGGGAGAAAATGTCAAATATTCACCGGGGCCAACTATCCATGCTGGTCCTGCGTGGACCAGCAAAAAGAGCTGAGGGGAAATTTATATACTAAATCCCGTATGAAGGGTTCCACCAAAAAATAAAAATGAGTGGGGGGTTAGACTGAGTCCAGCCCAAAGGCCAGGCAGAACAGCTCCATCTTGCAGGCCCTGCGAAAAGATGTCAATTCCTGCAGGGCCCTGGTCTCCTGCAGTAGGGCGTTCCACCAGGCCGGGGCCAGAGCTGAAAAGGCCCTGGCCCTGGGTGCGGCCAATCTGACCTCCTTGGGGCTCAGGACTTCCAAAGTGTTGTTATTTGTGGACCTTAAGGTCCTCCGCGGGGCATACCAGGAGAGGCGGTCCCGTAGGTTACTTCCTCTTGTTCTTTTTTAAAAAGGGGAGTTTTGGCAATTGTGTCATTCGTGGATCATGCATAAATTTAACTTTCATAAAGTTTCCCCTGGGGGAGAGTTGTGGGATTCAATATGCAATGAGCCAGCCTTTACCATCCCCTTGTCCATGAATGTTCTGTGCTCCAACTCCCACCAGACCCAACCAGCTTGGCCATAGGCTGAGATAATTATTGCTGTCAAAGGCACCAAGGCTCGGGCAACTTTCTGCCCCACAAGAAGGTCCCTCCCTCTCACCTGCCCACCATTTTTGCTCATGCAAATCCTTAAGTATGACCTCCTACGCATTTATAGGCATTGCCTTTTCTTTCAAAACTCTGCCCCTTTTAAACAGGGTGGGTTTTTGCTTGCTGGCTGGGGCGCTGGGTCTGTGTTTATGCATTTGCGGTCCCTTGTACCTGATGTGAAAAGCCAGCAGTACTATCCCATTGCTCAAGCCCAGTGGAGAAATTGCGGCGCAGCGGAGGGAACACCTGCAGAACAGTTTTCTTTAGTCTACAATTTGTTCTCTTTTCTCTTAGGGCGCTTCCCCCCCCCCCCCCCACACCTTTCCCTTTAATTTTGAGGCTCTCCTGGCTGCCAAATTGGAAGCGGTGAAATAGGTTTTTTAGAAAGTGAAGCATGTGTAGTTTGGGGGGGGGGAGGACAGAGAGAGAGAGAGACAGGTTCTCAGCCCTCCTTTCTTCTTGCAAATTGGTGCCAGCGAGAGAAGAAATCATAGTGATATTTGGGAAACGAGCATAAGCGGGGGTTATTATGCAAATTCCCAAGAGCCAGTAATTTCCTTAAAAGTTAAAAATGTAATTAAGGATTGGTTTTCTGTTCTAGCACGTTGCAAATAATGAAGCTGTTCGTTCTTCCAATTCTCACAGCGGGTAATTGCTTCCCCCACCCCCCCAACACACCCTCCACAAGCTGAAAGTCCTTCTTCACACAGCACGTAGTTAAACTATGGAACCCATAGTTGCAGTGATGACCACCAACCCGGATGGCTTTGAAAGAGGATTGGACAGGTTAATGGATGAGGAGAGGGCTATTGATGGCTGGCAGTCACCACGGCTTGGCTCTGCCTCCACAGAGGGAGGCAGCACTGCTTCTGAATACCAGGTGCTAGAAACCACAGGAGGGGGAAAGTGTGGCTCTCGTGCTCAGGTCCTGGTTTTGCACTGGGGGCCACTGTGAGAACAGGGTGCTGGACTAGATGGGGCCCCTTTGGCCTGATCCATCAGGCTCTCATAATCATAATAATCATAATAATCATAATAATCATAATTTATTATTTATACCCCACCCATCAGGCTGGGCTTCCCCAGCCACTCTGGGCGGCTTCCAACAAAATATTAAAATACAGTAATGCATCAAACATTAAAAGCTTCCCTAAACAGGGCTGCTTTCAGATGTCTGGTAGTTGTTGTTCTCTTTGACATCTGGTGGGAGGGTGTTCCACAGGGCGGGTGCCACCACCGAGAAGGCCCTCTGCCTGGTTCCCTGTACCTTTGCTTCTCGCAGGGAGGGAACCACCAGAAGGCCCTCGGAGCTGGACCTCAGTGTCCGAGCAGAACGATGGGGGTGGAGACACTCCTTCAGCTATACTGGACCGAGGCCGTTTAGGGCTTTAAAGGTCAGCACCAACAGTTTGAATTGTGCTCGGAAATGTCCTGGGAGCCTTATGCTCTTACCGCACATCCTTGCTCTCTTCTTGACTGTGTCCCCCCCCCCCCCATTGCATCTCTTCTCTAGGACAACAGCCGGCGGGTGGAGAATATGCTCAAGGTGTGGATTATCGAAGCCAAAGACTTGCCGGCCAAGAAGAAGTACCTGTGCGAACTCTGCCTGGACGAGGTCCTCTACGCACGGACCACATGCAAGTTGAAAACGGACAATGTCTTCTGGGGGGAGCACTTTGAGTTCAACAACCTTCCATCCCTGAGGGGCATCACGGTCCACCTGTACAAGGAGACCGACAAGAAGAAGAAGAAGGACAAGACCAACTTCATTGGGCTGGTCAGCATCCCAGCGGGCTCCGTCACGGGCCGGCAGTTTGTGGAGAAGTGGTACCCGGTGGTGACACCCAACCCCAGCAAGGGCAAGTCTGGGGGCCCCATGATCCGCATCAAGTCACGCTACCAAAGCATGAGCATCCTCCCCATGGAAATGTACAAGGAGTTTGCCGAGTACATCACCAACAACTACATGGTCCTCTGCTCAGTTCTGGAGCCAGTCCTGAGTGTGAAGAACAAGGAGGAGATGGCCTCGGCCCTCGTCCACATCCTGCAGAGCACAGGGAAGGCCAAGGTAAGGCTCTCACGTGCTCGTGCTCACGCACATTCATCAACCCCACATGTGCTGCAGCTGGATGCCTGAGGCTGTGTTCCACCGTGAGTTTGGGGGTCTTGCCAACAGTTGTTTAGCCCCCATCATCCACTTACACCAGTGGTTCCCAAAGTGGGCAGTGGGATTACCTAGGGGGCGTGCTAAGAGGCAAGGGGACAGCAGTTTGGGGTGGGGTCAGAGGTATAAACAACTATCACACTTTGAAAACTGGTATTACTGGACCAGGTTCATCAGTTTTGTGGAATTAGTTAAACTACATAGTTTGAATTGGATTTTGAATAAATGTGCAATTAACTGTTTACTGTTTTGAATTTTGTTATTACTGTTTTCATTTGTGGGTCGCACAAAGCGCTATTCTGAATTATGCTTTTTGTAGGGTAGGGGGCACTGGGGGTAAGTTTATGGAAACAAGGGGGCGGGGACTGAAAAAGTTTGGGAACCACCAGCTCTCACTGTTCTGTGGTGTGGTGTCTTGTGAACCCTCCTTTCAGTGGTTACTAATTAGATCATGGGTGGTTTAGACCATCTGCAGCCCCTGAGATGTTCTTGGACTCCACCTCCCATCAGCCCAGCCAGCATGGCCAGTGGTCAAAAGGGGCTGCCGGGGAGTTATTCCTGAAGCAATTCTGGATATACCTCCAGAAAGCCATGCTTATGGGAACTGTATGTTTCCACAATGGCAGAGTGGTACAAAAAGGCATCATTCCGGGTTATGCGATGCATTGCAGAGGTGGTTGTAACTGCTACCCATTTTAAATTGCAGTACTGGATTAGGAATTGTTTTATGCTGCTGCTTTTAATCTAAGCTTCTTTCATTTAGACACTGGCTTTAAAAGGAGATTTGGTTGTAAGCTGTCTTGGGAAAACTCCCATTTGCAAGGAGTCATGTACAGTCATACCTCGGGTTACAGACACTTCAGGTTGCGTTTTTTCGGGTTGCAGACCGCCAAAACCCGGAAGTACTGGAATGGGATGCTTCTGGGTTTTGGCAGTCGCTCATGTGCAGAAGCGCTAAATTGAGCTTTGCGCATGTGCATACGCACCGAATCGCAACCCACGCGTGTGTAGATGCGCCACTGCGGGTTGCAGACGCTGCGGGTTGCGAACGAGCATCCCACACAGATCATGTTCACAACCTGAGTGTCCGCTGTACATTTTTAAATGCATTTGGGATGGGTTCGGGTGGACTTCCACCAAGCCTCCCTTCTCCTTCCGACAAATCAGTTTTGCAGAGGGTTGGACTAGATGACCCTCGTCGTCCCTTCCAGCTCTACAATTCTGTGATTCCACAGCAATACTGATCTAGGCATAAATAGCCTCAGTAAAAGGCACCTTCCTTTGCCTGTATATACGTTAACCTCACAACTGGTTACTTCAGCCTTCCTTGCAAATGCATCCACTAAAATAAGGCACACACCGGGGACCATAGGACTACCCAGAAATTTATGGCCTAAAAGGGTCCAGGTTTTAAGAAGGCTCCCTTCTGGTCGCTTGGGGGCAAAATTTGTTCGCCCCAGGCCACCACACAAGTGGCTGCTTACAAACCATTTCCCCTCCCCTCCCTTTCCACTTTTGTCTTCTCACTTTGTGAGCCTGCAGGCAGGGACTGTTGTTCTTCAATGTCCTTTGGGCTCCCTTGCCCCATTTCCTCTGGGGCACTAACCTTTCCGCTTAGGGCTTTTGAGGGTGGGTGTTGCACTAAGGGTATCTCTCCCGCCTGTATTCCTGGTGGTGAAGTATCTTTTGAAACGCACCTATCTTTTTGCATGCTTTCTCTCAAAGTGCTCTTTTATTGAATGCATGTATTTTGTCCTAAATTTTGGTTCATTGGCTGGGATGTGGGTCCTTTTCCTACTAGCTGCTATTTCTCTGCATCCCATTGGGGCACCTCGCTAGCCACTGTGAGATGGACTCTTGTGGGTTTTCCAAAGTGTCACCATGAAAAGCAGCCGGGGGGAGAGGGCCTGGCTTTGGCACCTCCCTTATTACCCAGCTTTCCTGGCTGCATGGAAATCACATTGAGGCTTCCCCATGAGCCCCTGAAAACCAGTACCAGTAGTGTGAGGCATCTGCAACTGCGGGAGAACCATGTTGTTGTTGTTGCTGTTGTTTACATTTAATAATAATAATAATAATAATAATAATAATAATAATAATAATAATTTATTTATTTATACCCCTCCCCAGCCAAGACTGGGCTCAGGGCGGCTAACACCAAATATAAATACAGTGGTACCTCGGTTTAAGAACTTAATTTGTTCTGGAGGTCGGTTCTTAACCTGAAACCGTTCTTAACCTGAGGTACCCTTTAGCTAATGGGGCCTACCGCTGCCGCCACGCCGCCTCATCCTGAGGTAAAGTTCTTAAACCGATGTACTATTTCTGGGTTAGCGGACTCTGTAACCTGAAGCGTCTGTAACCCGAGGTACCACTGTACAGTAAAAACATTTTTTAAAAAAAAAACCCAAAAAACAGATGATTATAATATAAGTTAGAATACAGCTTAAAATGCAGCCCTGTTTTAGTGGTAGCCTATATATCAAAGCCATAAGGGGAGAAAATGTCAAATATTCACCAGGGCCAACTATCCATGATGGTCCTGCAAGGGCCAGCAAAAAGAGCCGAGGGAAAAATTATATACAAAACCCTATATGAGGGGATGTCAAATCCTGCCGGGCCCTGGTCTCCTGCAGTAGGGCCTTCCACCAGGCCGGGGCCAGAGCTGAAAAGACCCTGGCCATGGTTGAGGCCAATCTGACCTCCTTGGGGCTCGGGACTTCCAAAGTGTTGTTATTTGTGGACCGTAAGGTCCTCCGTGGGGCATACCAGGAGAGGTGGTCCCGCAGGTACGAGGGTCCTAGGCCGCATAGGGCTTTAAAGGTCAAAACCAGCTCCTTAATCCTGACCCTGTACTCCACCGGGAGCCAGTGCAGCTGGTAAAGCACTGGATGAATGTGATCCCATGGCAAGGACCCCGTAAGGAGTCTCGCCGCGGCATTCTGCACCTGCTGGAGTTTCTGAGTCAGCTTCAAGGGCAGCCCCACGTAGAGCCAATTACAGGAATCAAGCCTGGAGGTGACCATCGCATGGATCACTGTGGCCAGATCGGGGCCGGAAAGGTAAGGGACCAACTGCTTAATACGGCGGAGATGGAAAAATGCCGCCTTTCCTCCAAGGAAGGAGCTCAAGGTGTCATAAATAGTTCTCCCCATTTAATCCCCACTGCAACCTTGTGGGGTTGGTGAAGCTGAAAGGCACAACTGTCCCAAGGTCACCCAGTGATCTTCGTTCATGGCCCAGGGGGGATTTGAACCTAGATCTCTCTGAGGTCCTTGTTTGATGCTAAATGGTACACCACGGTGGCTTTCTCACACAGCCTCCACATCACAAGGAAGCCCACCAACCATCCACCCCGGAGTGTTGACCACGTAGCAGCCTGTCCACAGATTTGCTGAGCCACATGCCCATGGCTGCTGCCACATGGTTTTACAGTGGAAGATAGGAGTGCCTGGTGTGCTCTGGTCCATGGGGTCACGAAGAGTCGGACACGACTAAATTACTAAACAACAACAACAACCATCACTGCTGCCACTTCCTTCTCTATCCACCCAAAGAGACAAACTATCTGTTTTTTGTTTTTTACAACAGCAGTTAGTCCAGCTAGTTATGACTTTAATCAGTTTGCACACACAAATGATCTCTGTCTTCCTCCGGGCAATAATTAGGTTGTTTGAAGAGGGCGCAGGCCGGTGAGTGACATCTCCAGAGATAAGTGTGAGTGCCTCTCCTCCTCTTCCTCCTCTACCCACCCTGATCCATGCCATGTTGCACACGAGGAAGAACATCTGAGCATCCCTTGCAGAGCCGTTTCAACTCTTAATTGGAGTAATAATAAAATAATAATAAATTTTAATTTATACCCCGCCCTTCCCGGCTCAAAAACCGGGCTCAGAGCGGCTAACAACAAACTTAAAACACTTAAAACATTTAATTATAAAAGCAGCATAAAATACAGCATAAAAAAACATGAATAACAGTAAAATTCAAAAATCAAAGATCAATTAGATAATCCCCAGGGTTAGCTGGCTGAATTGGTCCTACTTGGGCCAGCGAGGAGGCCAGGGGAGAATTAGCTGTGGGGTATCAGAGCGGGTGATCTTCATAAAAGGGGAGGGAAGGGAAGGGAAATAAAAGATCAGACTGAATTCACATTAAAAGCCAGGCGGAATAGCTCTTACAGGCCTGACGGAAGGAGGTTAAATTCTGAAGGGCCCTGGTCTCAAGGGACGGAGCATTCCACCAGGTCGGAGCCATCACTGAGAAGGCCCTGGCCCTGGTGGAGGATAGTCTGACTTCCTTAGTGTTTGCTCTGACGGACTCTTCACAGGCCAATGTGCATCTTCGCTTCCCCTTCTCCCATTTGCCACAACACCTGCTCAAGGCGTAAGGCTAAAAGGATTGTTGTACTGGATTAGAATGAGGTCCTGTGGGCCACTCCAGGATAGGTGCCTGTGTAAAAACCTGCAGGCAGGGCTCAAAGGCCATTGCTTCCCCCTGCCGTTTGAAATGGTACCATGGTGCTTTAAATGTTCTGTCTCAGTCTCCAAGTGGTTCTGTCTGCAAGGAGTTACACTAAATATTTTATTTACATCAATCCCGGGAGTGGGGGGCAATTGGGGCATATCTACAGATTAGCTTGCAACCCATTTCAGCCAATAATGACCCCCCACCCATGTCCGCAGAGACAGTGTGCTCCTCCTCTCCCACAGGGCTTTGGAACGATCTTTGAATTACACATTAATCATATTATCTTTATCAGTGAAAGCCTCTTAAGGATAGGTCAATCTCATTAATCAGGATTGCTTATGAGAAGAGACTTTATTACTTCACAGTCAATCTGCTGGCTGGTCACTTGTCACTGGGGCAGAAGGGCCTGCGTCGTCTGCTTCTCATTTTCACTGCATTTATATCCCACCTTTATAAATTTATTGCATTTATTGCCCACCTTTTTTCACCAAGGAGGTCAAGGTGGCAAACATGGTTCTCCTCATTTAAATCCCCTCATCAACCCTGTGAGGTAGGTTAGGCTGAGAGACAGTGGCTGGCACCCAAGCTTACCACTCACTGAACTTCACGTGTCTGAGTGGGGATTTAAACCCTGGTCTCTCCCTGGTAATAGTCTGACATGTGTTAACTGCTGCACATCTTAACTGTTATATATATTATATATGTATATGTATTGGTCTCTAAGGTGCTACTCTAAGGGGACGCGGGTGGCGCTGTGGGTTAAACCACAGAGCCTAGGACTTGCCAATCAGAAGGTCGGCGGTTCGAATCCCCACAACGGGGTGAGCTCCCATTGCTCGGTCCCTGCTCCTGCCCACCTAGCAGTTTGAAAGCACATCAAGGTGCAAGTAGATAAATAGGTACCGCTCCGGCGGGAAAGTAAACGGCATTTCCGTGCGCTGCTCTGGTTCGCCAGAAGCGGCTTAGTCATGGCGACCACATGACCCGGAAGCTGTACGCTGGCTCCCTCGGCCAATAAAGCGAGATGAGCGCCGCAACCCCAGAGTCGGTCATGACTGGACCTAGTTTTCAGGGGTCCCTTTACCTTTATCTTATATATAGTTAGTTTTTTTAACATATCATTTCCAACAGTCACATAACATAACTTCTTATCTTTTACATTGTTTTAGACTTCCGTCAACACCTCTGATGATTTTCTGCTCTTAATTATCATCAACTAATAATTCTCCTCATAGTCTTTCTTGAAATATTTCATATAGTTCTCCTTACAAAACTTCTTGTAGTCCTACTAGCGTAATCTGTTTGTTACTATTACTTTTCAAATAATTCGTATATTTACTCCAGTCTTCTAAGAATATCTGGTCCCGCAGGTTTCGAATACTTCCTGTT
Organism: Podarcis pityusensis; assembly: GCF_964106645.2. NCBI lineage: Eukaryota > Metazoa > Chordata > Lepidosauria > Squamata > Lacertidae > Podarcis > Podarcis pityusensis. Next base: position 2,340,317 of record NC_138044.1, on the reverse strand, counting down.
AATTTATCCAATTCTGCATAGCCCATCACATCTTAACTGTTCAGGGGTCACCCAGCAGAACCCTGGGATTAGAAGGGAGCCCCTGAGTGAGGTGACCATGCAGTATGCTTTCGAATTGGGTAAGGGATCACGTGTTGAGATTCCTGCATTGTAGGCGGTTGGACTAGATGACCCCCCAGGTTCCCTTCCAGCTCTACAGTTCTACGATTCCATGATTCAATCCCATTTGTGCTTAAAAACTCCACCACCATCTCTGGCATTCTCTTCCAGTGTCTAATCATTGCTAAATTCTTCCTAAGGTTTCGTCAAAATCCTTTTGTGATGCTGTTTTATTATTTCTTCCTCTTACTAGTTGCTTTTTTAAAAGAAAAAGGAGACACAAAGTGACTTACAATATAATACAAAAATTAAAACTAAAGCAGAACAAAAGCTATAAACATCCAGATACAGACATACCTCGGGTTACAGATGCTCCAGGTTGCATTTTTCCGGGTTTCGGCAGTCGCGCATGCGCAGAAGTGCTAAATCGCACTTTGTGCATGCACAGAAATGCCGAATCGCAACCCACACGTGCGCAGACACGCTGCTGCGGGTTGCAAACGCTGCGGGTTGCGAACGTGCATCCCGCACGGATCACGTTCACAACTTGAGCATCCACTGTACATAAAAAGCTGTCGTAATGCACCTTGCCCACTAAAGAAGGTTGATATTTAAAGCCTGCCTGGAAAGAAACATGTGTTTTTGTGGTGCATAAGAGTGGTCAGTGATGGAGCCGGGTGTGCCTTCCTGGGGAGAGTATTCCATAAGTGCGGGAGCCATCACTGAAAAGGCCCATTCTTGCGATTCAAGTAACAGAAACCAAATCTACTCCATCCTCTGTGTGACAGGGCTTCAGATATTTGAATATGACTCTCATGTTGCCTTTTAATAATAGAATTGTAGAGTTGGAAGACACCCCAACAGCCATGAAGGAGGGTCTCCACCCCATCATTCTGCCTGGACACTGAGGTCCAGTGCTGAGGACCTTCTGGCGGTTCCCTCGCTGCGAGAAGTGAGGTTACAGGGAACCAGGCAGAAGGCCTTCTCGGTGGTGGCGCCCACCCTGTGGAACACCCTCTCTTCAGATGTGAAGGAAATAAAAAACAATCTGACTTTCAGAAGACATCTGAAGGCAGCCCAGTTTAGGGAAGTTTTTAATGTTTGATGTTTTGTCGGGTTTTTCATATTCTGTTGGGAGCCGCCCAGAGTGGCTGGGGAAACCCAGCCGGATGGGTGGGGTATAAATAATAAATTTATATTATTATATCTACTTCAAACCACCCATGAAGGAGAATCCACTGCCTTCTAAGGGAGTCTGATCCTCTGTCGAACAGCTGCTGCCCTCAGAAAGCTAACGTATCCCCTCTCAGTCTTCTCTTCTCCAGGCTTTTGTTGTTGTTGTTTAGTCATTTAGTCGTGTCCGACTCTTTGTGACCCCATGGACCAGAGCACGCCAGGCACTCCTCTCTTCCACTGCCTCCCGCAGTTTGGTCAAACTCATGTTCATAGCTTTGAGAACATTGTCCAACCATCTCGTCCTCTGTCATCCCCTTCTCCTTGTGCCCTCCATCTTTCCCAGTATCAGGGTCTTTTCCAGGGAGTCTTCTCTTCTCATGAGGTGGCCAAAGTATTGGAGCCTCAGCTTCAGGATCTGTCCTTCCAGTGAGCACTCAGGGCTGATTTTCTTCAGAATGGATAGGTTTGACCTTCTTTCAGTCCATGGGACTCTCAAGAGTCTTTTCCAGCACCAGAATTCAAAAGCATCCATTCTTCGGCGATCAGCCTTCTTTATGGTCCAGCTCTCACTTCCATACTGCACTACTGGGAAAACAATAGCTTTAACTATATGAACCTTTGTTGGCAAGGTGATGTCTCTGCTTTTTAAGATGCTGTCTCCAGGCTAGACGTACCCAATTCATCAGGCTTGGTTTCCAGACCCTTGATTATCCTGGCCTCCCTCCTCTGCACATATTCCAGCTTGTCAATATCCTTCTTAAACTGTGGTGCCCAGAACTGGACACAAGACTCCAGGTCTGATCTGACCAAGGCACAATAGAGTGGGACTATTACTTCCCTTCTGTTGATGCTGCCTAGAATAGTATTAGCTTCTTTTTGCTGCTGCATCACACTGCTGATTCATATTAAGCCTGTGGTCTACAACACCCCCCCCGATCCTTTCCACAGGGACTGCTGTCAAGCAAGGTGCCCCCCACCCTATAATTCATGCTTCTGGCTATCGCTGCCTAAGTGCAGAACCTTACAGCTTCCTGTTTCTCCCTGCTGAAATTCATTTTGTTAATTTTGGCCCAATTCTCTAATCCATTAAGGTCATTGTCTCCTCTGTGCGCATAGGAGGGTTCGTTTTGCAGGCTGCTGGTGTGCGCCAGCCCACACTTCCAGGATTGTTGTAAACAAACCATTTCTGCGTTGCTGAGCTTTGCTGAACTGGGGTTAATAAAGGACTGGGAAGATGGGGAGTGGCGGGGGGGGGGGCGGAGCGAGGTCACATTTCCTGCCACCATCAGGAATCTGCTAATCTTTTCTGAGCTGAGAGACAGAGCCTTGCAGCTGCCGCAGCCAAGGCAGGCAAGAACGTTCCGCCGCTTTAAGTGCTAATAACCCATTCCGTCACTAATAGCCGAGCTACTAATAAAATCTGCTAACTTTGCAAATCTTCCCAAGCCTCTGAGGATTGCAGTTGAGTTTAGGAAGGCTCCAGCCACTCTTCTCCTCTTACTTACCCCTGCATTGCTATTCATGGTGGGGTGAAGGGAAGGAAGGCAGGCAGGACACCAGGCCTATGGGCACGATCCACGTGTGGCCCAGAAACTGCTTTATGCAGGGGGAGGATGCACAGAGGCAGATCAGTTCTTTGCTTTGGAATATAATTTTGCTGCAACGTTTCTCTCTGACATGCTCTCTTGCCACTTAGGCGGGAAACAGCTTATTATATTTACCTTAATTATTGTTGTTGGACTTATGGGTCAATCTGGATGATGCCACGAGTCCCTTCCAATTCTTGGTGTCCCATACCCAGGGAGGGTTAGAATCAAAGAGCCCAGCTTTCTGAACCAGGAAGGGCGGGGTATGTATAAATAAATAAATAAATAAATAAATAAATAAATAAATAAATAAATATTATTATTATTATTCCTTGGATTTTCTTAAACAGAGGTTGTTGAGTGGTCCTTTGTCAGGGGTTCCCCATCTGCAATTCCTGCATTGCCAAGGGGTTGGGCTAGAGGACAGTCGAGGTTAACTTCCAGCTCTACAAGTCTATGATTTTGCTCAGCTGTCAAATAATTATTTTAAATGTGCTGCCTGAATGTCCTTGCTTTTAATCCATTCATTTGTTGCCTCGATGACTATCTTCTTGGGGGGGGGGGCAGGGTAGACTTCTCCGTGACAGCATGGAAAGAGGGAGCTAGTCAGCACTGTGGATATCCAATTCCATCTTTGGTCTTGCAGACCTAGTGTGCTGGTTTGGTTCCACCACCCCAATTGTTATGGTTTTATTGCTGTTGTATTTGTTTATCATCCCTGCAAATCGACCAGAAAATGTCAGCGAATGGGTTGCCAATAAATTTCAGGATAGTAAAATGAAATAAACCTTGGAGGGGGGGTGGTACACTTCAAATGGAATGCAGTGGGGATCCCTCCAAAGGATTTTTATATCTGTCTCTTCCTCGCAAATTGACTCTTAAGTACTAGTATTTGGGTATTAATTCCCCATATTGTCCTTTGAGAAATGCTCAAAGGTTTAACAAGCCCCTCACTTCTTGAATCGAGCAGCTGCATTGCACGAGGGGTGAGCAACGCCATGGACGCTGGCCCAAAATGGAGCAGAATATTCCTCAAACTTTCCTAGCCGCTCAGGGAGCAAAACTGACAGAATGTTTCCTATTCGGCTTCTGTGAGGGAAGGAAAAGCTTTCAGTTTGGCTGGATTTGAAACCTTAATGCAAACTTCGGAGACAGGGTTAGCTTTGCTAGGCAAGTTGGAAAGACACCCTGGGAAACAGGGAAGCCAAATGAGAAGCAAGCTAGTTTGTAAATTGCATCGCATGCATCTCTTCCTAGCCCAGGGAGGCGGTGGCACTGTGGGTTAAACCACAGAGCCTAGGGCTTGCTGATCAGAAGGTTGGCGGTTCGAATCCCTGCGACGGGGTGAGCTCCCGTTGCTCAGTCCCAGCTCCCGTCAACCTAGCAGTTCAAAAGCATGTCAAAGTGCAAGTAGATAAATAGGTACCGCTCCGGCGGGAAGGTAAACGGCGTTTCCGTGCGCTGCTCTGGTTCGCCAGAAGCGGCTTAGTCATGCTGGCCACATGACCCGGAAGCTGTACGCCGGCTCCCTCGGCCTATAGAGCGAGATGAGCGCCGCAACCCCAGAGTCGGCCACGACTGGACCTAATGGTCAGGGGTCCCTTTACCTTTACCTAATCTCTCCCCCCACCCATTAAAGTAGCTGAGCTTCTCTTTCTCGGCTCACTTAGCTTTGAAGTTACGCTGCTAGTCAAGGGAGTTCAGATCTCCCTTGGAAAGAGAAGCTTTGCCCCAGCTGTTTCTCAGCTTCTTGAGAAACACATGGTCTGACGCTGCCTAACCTTCTCTCTCTCTCCAGGCCCTTCTGCCATGGTCTCTGGGGCACCTTCACCTGGTTTCTCTCTGCCTGGCCACCTTCGTCTCTCCACTCCCAGTGTACATTTCAATTCTGATTCGCAGCTCAGCCTGACGGAAGGTGCTGATTCTCAGTTAGAAGAGCCTGACCTTGGCTCTTGCTCATGAGTTGCCCCTGTCACTTCCCAAACATACTAATTACCTTGGGAACATGGAGTTTTACAGCATCTCCTCAAACTCGGGATTTGACCGGTCTTGTCACTTGAAGTTTTTGCCAGCACGGCCAAAATCCCATTGCTGTAGCCGCGTCCTCCTCTGAATCAACATAATGTGTGCTTGAGGGCGAAGGATGTGAATTTCTGAAGTCATTTCAAAAATAAGCTCTTGCTGAGTTTCTCTGCATTGTGCGGACACACCTGGAAAACCTTACAGGCCTAACTGTTGCTCTCTGAGCAAACATCCCTAATGGAGAACCAAAGAGATCCCTTCCTTGCACGTGTACTTTCTTGTGATTGGGGCCTCCTTGTGGGCTTCCCACTGAGGTGTGTGCTTGGCCCCTGTGAGAGGAGGATGCTGGACTTCCCTGTTTAGGGAAGCTTTTAATGTTTGATGCATTACTGTATTTTAATATTTTGTTGGAGGCTGCCCAGAGTGGCTGGGGAAGCCCAGCCAGATGGGCAGGGTATAAATAATAAATTATTATACAGTCATACCTCTTTTTACGTTTGCTTCATGATACGTTTTTTCAGGTTGCGTCCCACGGTGACCCGGAAGTACCGGAAAGGGTTACTTCCGGGTTTCGCCACTCGCGCATGCGCAGACGCGAAAACTGACGTCATGCGCAAAAGTGGCGAATTGTGACCCGCGCGTGCGCAGACGCAAGTTGCATTCCTTTCAGGTTGCGAACTAGGCTCTGGAACAGATCCTGTTCGCAACCAGAGGTACCACTGTATTGTTGTTGTTGTCGTCTGAGAGCCCCTCAAACCAGGAAAGGGGAACCTGTGGCAGCTATTGTGACATGTTTCTCAGTGTCTATCTCCTGCCTGATCTTGCATCAAGTAGCAAAGCCACCGAGCAGAAATGGCCAAAGTGAATGATTTGTGTTCAGCTGTGTAAAGATTATTTGCAGAAATACTGCAAAATTAACGAATGTTAGAATGATGTCAGAATGAAGTTAAGTGGTTTTAGCAGCAATGTTATAAAGGTGTATGTAAAAATGGATTGTTAACAGGTGAAAATCTAAAGTTATAATATATTAAGTTAAAGGATTAAGACAAAAACAAAGAGGGAAAGGAATTGCTGAATTAACTAATAGAACTGGAATACAAAAAAGGGAGGTGTGAGGAGGTCAGGGAAGCAATGAAATGAAATGTAAGGTATGGAAAGATTGATGCGTTTTTTAAGTGTTTTTTATCTTTTTTCTGTATTTTGTATTTTTTTTCTTTTTTCTTTTTTTATTTTTTTCTTCTCTTTTTATTTATGTAATCTTTTCTTTGAAACTTTAATAAATATCATTTAAAAAAAAAATTATTTGTGTTCAGCTGTGAACCCAAAGCACATATCTACATGGGGAGGCTGCCTGCTGCATCTCTGAATGAGTTTCTGCACTTGCCTTGCTGTCTTCCAGCCTGACCCTGCTGGGTAACTCTACTGAGTTTCTGTGTTGTTGGATCGTTCATATAGCACCTGCAGAGTTGAAGAGCTGCCCGCTGAGCGTCAGAATGAGTTACTGCTCTAGAACTGGTTTCCCTCCCAGCAAGAAGCCTGTGCAGAACTCAGTCAGAAGTGTGAGGATATTTCGTGTTTCTGAAAGTTTTCTGTGTAAAGAGCTTGTTAATTCAGGCAGGGAGTGGAGCAGGGTGTGAATTTTGGGGGACATTATCCTTAGATCTCCTGCTCTGCAGATGCTGCTGACCTAACTTACCACCCACCCTTCTTTCCCTCCATCTCCAGGATTTCTTGACGGACCTCATGATGTCTGAGGTGGACCGATGTGGCGAAAATGAGCACCTTATTTTCCGAGAGAACACCCTTGCCACGAAAGCGATCGAGGAGTACCTAAAGCTGGTGGGGCAGAAGTACTTGCAAGATGCCTTAGGTAGGTATGGGGAGTGTCAGTACCTCTCTGGGTTTCATCAACAGAAGCTTTCTGGTTTGGGGCCAGGATTCAGGGAGCCTCGATGCTTTACAGATAATTAAGAGTAGTCTTAAGGAACCACACCAAAGAGGTGGGTTTCAATAGGGACAGAAGTAAGGTCCTGCACTTGGGCAGGAAGAACCAGATGCACAAATATAGGATGGCCAACACCTGACTTGCTAGCAGTACATGTGAAAATCGTCTAGGGGTCTGGGTGGACCACAAGCTTAACACGAGTCCAGACTGTGATGCAGCAGCAAAAAATGCTAATGCTATTCTAGGCTGCATCAACAGACGTCTAGGGTCCAAATCATGGAAAGTAATAGCACCACTCTCTTCTGCCTTGGTCAGACCACACCTGGCGTCCTGTGTCCAGTTCTGGGTGCCACAGTTTAGGAAGGATGTTCACAAGCTGGAAGGTGTGTGGAGGACGATGACCAGGGTGATTAAGGGTCTGGAAACCAAGCCTTATGAGGAAAGGTTGAGGGAGTTGAGGCCGTTTAGCCTGGAGAAGAGACGAATGATAGGAGAGACAAATATCTGAAGGGCTGTCAGATGGCAGGTGGAGCAAGCTTGTTTTTTGCTGCTCCAGAGGGTAGGATCCAGACCAGTGGATTCAAGACAAGAAAGAAGATTCTGATTAAGCATTGGGAAGTAGAGTAAGAGCTTTTCAGCGGTAGAACACACACCCTCGGAAGGTAGAGGACTCTCCTTCACTGGAGGTTTTTAAGCAGAGTTCGGGTGGCCTCCTGCCGCCGGTTCTTTAGCGGTGATTCCTGCGTTACAGAGGGTTGGGCTATTTTTATTTTTTTAATCATATTTTTATTAATTTTACAACAACTAAACATCCCATGAAAAAGAAATACTATACATCAAAATCTTAAAACAACTATATAGACAATCCACATTGAATCTAAAACATGGGACTACTAGAATCCCCTGACTTCCCTCCATCCCATCCCTTGGTTCCATTGTTCTATATTGTTCATGCATGTCCACAAATTCTTTACCTCCTTTTACCTTCCAATTTTATACCCTATCTATTATATTACAAGCATTTTTCAAAATCCTGCTAATGTATTAACTTGTATCCCCTGCTTTTGTATATACGCAATAAACATTCCCCATTACTTTTTAAATTTATTGTCTTCTTGGTTTCTAATTCTCCTGGTTAATTTAGCCATTTCCGCGTATTCCATTAACTTAGTTTGCCAGTCTTCTTTAGTGGGGACTTCCTCTTCTTTCCAGCATTGTGCTAATAATATCCGTGCAGCCCTTGTTGCATACATAAACAAATTCTTGTATTTTTTCGGTAAGTCCAATCCTGTGATACCTAATAAAAAGGCTTCTGGTTTTTTAACGAAGGTTATTTTGAACATTTTTTTTTCAATTCATTATATATCATTTCCCAAAATTTCTTTATAACCTTACATTGCCACCACATGGTAAAAAGTGCCCTCCGCTGCTTTACATTTCCAACACTTATTATCTCTTGTTTTATACATTTTTGCCAGTTTAACCAGAGTTAGGTACCATCTATATAACATTTTCATATAATTTTCTTTACATAAAATACAGGCTGTAAATTTCATGTCATTCTTCCATAATCTTTCCCAATCAATCATTTGAATGTCCCACATCCTTTGCCCATTTTATCATAACACATTTAACCTCCTCATCCTTAGTTTCCCATTCCAACAACACATTGAAATAAAAACATCATTTTTGGCAATACTTTCCTCTTAATTACTAAAACCCTTCCCAATAAAGACACATTCATTCTTCCCCAAATCTCTAAATTCCTTTTAATTTCTTTCCATATTTTTTCATAATTGTCTTTAAATAAATTTATATTTTTCGCTGTTAACCATATCCCCAGATATTTCAATTTTTTATATACATTTATTTCAGTCCTCTGTTGTATCTCTTTTTTATCTTGCTCTGAGACATCTTTAACTAAGAATTTGGTTTGGTTTTTATTCAGTTTAAAACCTGATACTTGTCCAAATTCCTGTATTTTTTCTAACACTTTCAATATTGAATTTGTAGGGTCTTCCACCGTGATCACCAAGTCATCAGCAAATGCTTTCAACTTATATGACTTCTTGCCTACTGTTATTCCTCTAATGGTCTCATCTGTCCGTATATTTCTCACCAGTACTTCAAATACTAGAATAAACAGTAGTGGTAACGGGACATCCCTGTCTAATCCCTTTCATTATTTTGCATTCTTCTGTAAGAGTATTGTTAATTATTAATCTTGCTTGCTGTTCAGAATAAATAGCTTCTATTCCTCTTTTAAATAGCTCTCCAACATTCATTTCCTCCAGGACTTTCGGCGTAAAGGCCCATGAAACATTATCAAATGCTTTTTCAGCGTGAATAAACATCACGGCTGCCTGTTTTTCATTTCTTACTTCCAAGTATTCAATTAATATCAATAACATTCCTTATATTTTTTCCCTTTAGGGACATAAATTCAAACTATCACAATATTTTCACCATGCATTATGGTTTGCACGGCTATTACCATTCCTTGCTCATCTTTAAATAATAATTTTGATTTTAAGTTTGGTCTAATATATAAAACCACTCCTTGTTTTTTAGTTTTATCTGAAGTTACAAATTCCATTCCAATCCTCTTATTTATCAAAATTCTCCTATGTCTTTTAGCCACGTGTGTTTCCTGCAAGCAGATTACCGGTATATCTAATATTACATGTTCAATTCTATTCCTTTTTGTTTTATTGTTTTATTATTTAATCCATTTACATTCCAACTTAATATCTTCAAATCAGCCATATTTATTTCTGTTATTACAGTCTTTTCTTTTTTACCTTTTTTCTTTTTCTTTTTTGTTCTCCTCTTCTTCTTCTTGACTATTTACACTTTCTTGTGATACTTCTGGTTCTTGTTCTCCTACAGCTCCCTCAGGTAATTATCCCACTTCTCCAAGATCTTTGCTATATCTCCTCCAAAACTTATCCGCATCTTCCAAATCCCTAGATCTGAATTTTTTATCCTTAGAAGTGAAGGATAGTCCTGGGAATTCCCATCTGTATCGTATCTCATTTCTTCTTAAAGCATCGGTTATATATTTATAACTAATGCGTTTTTTAAGAAGACCAGCGGGGATTTCTTTAATATTAAAGAATATTTGTTCCATCAATTTGAAGTTTATTAGTGTAGTTGGTTTGGAAATTTTTATCCCTTAAATATCCTGAATTTAAAAAGACCAGGCAATCCCCTGGTACCTTCCTAATATTTGCTATTTTGGATCTAACTCTGTAAATCTTATCCACTGAGCTATCCAGAACTCCTTTATCAATTCCCAACCATTCAGCCATCACTTCATCTAGATATTCTCTTAGATCCTGCTCATCTTCTTCTGGGACTCCCCTCAGCCATACCACATTTTCTCCCTGTCTCATCTCCATAGCAGCTAAAGCAGGCATCCCCAACCTTCAGCCCTCCAGATGTTTTGGACTACAATTCCCATCATCCATGACCACTGGTCCTGTTAGCTAGGGATCATGGGAGTTGTAGGCCAAAGCATCTGGAGGGCCGCAGGTTAGGGGTGCCTGAGCTAAAGCATCCCAAACCATTTCTTGGGTTGTGCATACTCCACCTACATCTGTTTTTAATTTTCCTGATCTTTTCTCAGGCCTTTCACCTCTTCATTCACTTGTTTTGTTTTCTCTTCCATACCTTTTACCACCGTTTGCACCTTTGTAGTTCTCACATTCAAATCTTTAATTTGGTCTAACATCCTATTTGTATTCTTATCAATCTGGGTGGCTAATGCACCAACAGCCTCCTTTATTTCACTACCCATTTCCTTTTTAAATTCTGCAAATAGTTCCGCAAGTTTAGATTTAGCCTCTTGTATTGAGGCTTTTCTGCCTTGTATTGGGGTCAGAGGCCTCTTCGCTGCCATATCTTTCCTTAACTTTTTATTTATAAGGTCTTAGCTGAGATTTAACTTTCTCACAACTTGTCTGTTCTCTCTAGCAGCCAAATTTCAAAACAAGAATTTTTCCCAGCAGAAACGGCTATTTCAATCTTAATCACCACCTGTCAAAGTCACTTCGCTGAGCTTGGAAAGTCACAAAGTTCGTTACACTTTCCCTTTGTTCTTACCCCCTCCCAACACCCAGCTTTTACAAAAATGTTAACAATAGTAAAGTAAGTGTGAACCTAATTTAAATCAGGGAATATACAATATCATAAAAGTAGAACTTTAAGGAAGAGAAAAGAGAAAGAAAGAAAGAAAGAAAGAAAGAAAGAAAGAAAGAAAGAAAGAACTTAAGTCTTTTACACTAATTTTCTGTATGTATGATTGAAATAAAAATAATACCAAATTTGTTGCAGTTCCAAGCAGCCTGTAAAGATCCAAATTCCAGGGACTTAATTACAATTGTAGTTTTCAATGTCCAGCAGAGATAAATCTTTAAAGGTATAAATTTAGTTTTAAATCCAAGGCAGTCTTGACATTGTATGTAATATAGTCCTCTTCTTTTAATCTTAAAACTTGGCCATCCAGGGTGTTTTAGAACAATTAATCCACAATGTCTGTATCTTCTCACTCTTTAAAGTCTCAAGATCCTCTTCAAAAGAAATCCAACCAAATATGTCTTTAAAATCAGGGATTCAAAGCGTAACTTCCATTTTTATAAAATTATAATCAGTCTTTAGTTCAAGTTCAAGTCAAAGTTTAAATACTGTCTCAAGTTCAGGTCAGGTCAGGCTTAGTTCAAGTTCAGTATTTTAAAAGCTCAGAAATATCAAGATTGTTATTAAGAAAGCTATGTATAGTCCTTTAATTAGCTAGGTTTAACTCCAGCCGGAAAGTCCATAGACTCTTTACTTGTAAGATTTCACATGCATAATATAATAGCCATAGGCGGGAGTGGAATTCCTTTTAATCCTCCTGCTCTTGCCAAATTAATGAAATTAATTTTCCTCACCTTTGCAATCAGCTTGGATTTTTTTCTCTCTTTTTTTTGAGAAATGGACCACTGTAAGGCTGACTCAGAGACTTCACTTTAACAGAGTCACGCTGTTGCCTAACCTGCCAGCATTCACCGTGACACACACACACCCTGACTCCCCGTACCTTTCGGCCCGGAGGCAGAAACTGGAGCTTTGGAGATGCTGTTTGTGGGCTGCAGGGCTTCTCAACACCTCAAAAACCCTTTTGAGGTTTTTTTGCAGGGTGCGCTTCACCTTAGCGCTTCCCCCAACCCTCTGTGAAATCGAATATGATGGAGCTGTCAGATTTGCCGTCCACCCGCCATAGTGCGGCCACCCGGAAGTCACAGAGGGTTGGACTAGATGGCCCTTAGGGACTCACTCTCAACTCTGCAATTCTTTGATTCCTTGCATTGGTGTGTGCAAAAATCCGCCTTCCAGTTTCTGTAGTTTTCTTCCTCTGGGAAAGAGTCGCTTTGCTTCATGGGATTGGACCAAAGGTTTCTGTGGCCCAGTGTCCTGCTACTTTGATGACTGGGAATCTCTCATGGAGAGGATGGAGGCAAGAGACCCCGTCTCTTGTTGCTGCTGCCTAACATTTGATATCCAGAGGGAGACTGCCCTTGTAAATGGAGGCTTTGTTTACGTGGTACTTAAAGAACCTGAGAAGACCTCTGGCTTTTGGATCTGACCTACAACCAGGTACAGCCTCCAGCCGTAGCCAGCCAGTCACCCGAAAGGAAAACCTCCAGACCAGGTGCAAAGGCAAGCTGTTGTTGTGCCCCAGTACCAGAGAGTAAGAGGCAGACTTCTTCTTAGCCAGGAGGCTCTATCTAGCTACTCCCAGGTGTTCAGCCTTGCTACGCAGCTAGGATCCAACCTACATGCCTCTTTCAACAGATACAGTCAGAAGAGGTTTCATGCTGGAGGAAAGGCTAACATTAACGCATGTCGACTACTTATTTTGTTTCTTAAAAGATTAATATACCAGGACTCATAAAAGGGGGGTGCGGGTGGCGCTGTGGTCTAAACCACAGAGCCTAGGTACATGGCGTTTCTGTGCGCTGTGCTGCTTCGCCAGAAGCGGCTTAGTCATGCTGGCCACAGGTCTGCGGACAAACGCTGGCTCCCTTGGCCTGAAAGTGAGATGAGAGCACAACCCCCGAGTCGTTCGCGACTGGACCTAATGGTCAGGGGTCACTTTACCTTTACTCATAAAAGATGTGAAACAGTTTAATGAAAATCATGAGAACAAGTTGTAATTATTATTATTATTATTATTATTATTATTATTATTAATTATTTATACCCCACCCATCTGGCTGGGTTTCCCCAGCCACTCTGGGCGGCTTCCAACAAAGATTAAAAATACATTAAAATATCACACATTAAAAGCTTCCCTGAACAGGGCTGCCTTCAGATGTCTTCTAAATGTCAGGTAGTTGTTTGTTTCCTTGATGCCTGATGGGAGGGCGTTCCACAGGGTGGGTGCCACTACCAAGAAGGCCCTCTGCCTGGTTCCCTGTAGCTTTGCTTCTCACAGTGAGGGAACCGCCAGAAAGCCCTCCGCGCTGGACCTCAGCGTCTGGGCAGAACAATGGGGGTGGAGACACTCCTTCAGAATTCAGCTAACTATTGTGGAAACATGTGTTTTTGGTTGCCTGCACAAGCCTGACAGAATTGGGGGGGGGGGGGCATAAGCAGGCATTTAAAAGATTGAAGCAGAAGGTACCTGCTGAATGTCTAGTGACAGAGAGTTCCACAGGACTGCACTGATGGCACTAAAGGCTCAGTTTCTTCTTGTCAAATGAGCCTCATCAACACAGGAAATGGCAAACAACACCCCCTGCAGGTAATCTTGGTGACTGAGCTGGGATATAAGGGCTCAGACCGTCCCTCAGGTACCTTGGACCTTAGTTGTTCAGGGTCTTGCAAATCAGTGAGCCTGGCTTGGTAGTAGGTGGGAAACGAATGCAGATGCTTTAACAAAGGTGTTACGAGTTGTGAACCAGATGCCCACACCAGCAGTCTGGTTTCTACCTTCTTCACCAGCTGGAGCTTCCAAACCAGGCCCTAGGGCAGCCCCACAAAGAACTCACAGCAGTAGTCCAGCCTTAAGGCTGCCAGCACATGCTCTTTAGTAGTTAGATCACGCTACTTCTGACTCCATATGGGTGATGGCAGGGTCAACTGCTTTTGTATCTTTGGGGGGGGGGGCAGCTCCTGCATGCATCCCAGGAGCATGTCAAGGAGAGACCGCTGGGGTTGCATTGTTTACTTGTAAGGTTTTAAAGGCAGACCCATACAGGGCCCCTGTGACCCACCAGTGTGCTTTACCACAGACAGGAGACCTGCAGACTGGCAACAGGGTGGGCTTGGGGCAGGGGTTGTCAAGCTCTGCTCCTCTGCCCCCCCCCCCCCCCGTAATCTCCTGGTCTTTTAGCCTTTTGTTGTAAAGATAATCTCCTTACTTTCCTACAGCCAAAAGTCATTAGGAGCCTAAAACTGCAAATAACCCTTTCTGCAGAGGTTTGCTGCAGTTGAATCTCCTACCTGATTCCACACACACACACCTGTCCAGGTTATATCCACACCTCTTGGCCTGAGCACACCTGTGCAAGGCAGTGTTTACAATCATTTCATCACTGATGCAAACTGTGCTTCACAGACTCAGCAAATGCAAAATGGTGGGTAAAGGAGGCAATGTGCTCTATGTAGGGCTTCCCTTGCGCTTTACAGCACAATTGTTTTTATTGATAATTGTATTGATTTATTATTATTATTATTATTATTATTATTATTATTAACTTCTGTGAGGGTTTCCCCACCCCTTACAATCAAGCTGTGTGTACATTTTATTAAACAAATAAATATCTCTGCACCGAGGACCTTAGAAGTTGGGGTGAGCTTTTTCGTAAGGCGGTTGCGTTTTTATCAAGAAAGGGTGTGAGCGACAAAAGAAATGGGGAATCTAAAAAACGAACTGCTGCTCCTTTACCTTTGTTTGGCTGCAGCATCTCAAGAGTCCTGATGCCCACAGCCTTTCAAGTACAGCTTTCCAGTCACAAGAACTAGTAACCTGAACTGCGATTCTTGAGGAAGCCAAATTCTGTGCTCTGTTGCTGAAGTTTAGGCTTTCTGTGCTCTCCCATGGAATGGCTGTGTATATATATATATGCATTGCTTTTGGTTTTTCATGGTGAATTTCTGTTTGTTTCTTGGAAGTATTTCCATACCACCTAATTACAATACCTAATAAAAATAAAATAGAAACAGGGGGAAGGTATCTCCCATTCTATATTTGTCCACCTGGATATTCCTGCCTAAGTGCAAAACCTTAACCTTTGTTGCTACGGAGATTCTTTTTGTTGGTTTTCACCCTGAACTCGATCCATCCTGTTAAGGTTATATTGAGAGTAGCAAAGCAGAGCAAAGTCCCCGTCTGCCTGCTGACTTGAAGGGTCACTGCATTCCAAGTTTGCAAAGTTTGCAAAGCTCAGTTTTCTTGTGACTCTCCTTATGATCTACCTATCTGTTTATTTCTTGCCCTCCTGGTACTTTCAGGCGAGTTCATCAAGGCACTGTACGAATCGGACGAAAACTGTGAGGTGGATCCCAGCAAGTGCTCCTCCTCAGACCTCCCAGAGCATCAGAGCAACCTAAAGATGTGCTGTGAGCTGGCCTTCTGCAAGATTATCAACTCGTACTGGTCAGTGGACAGGGACTGGTGGAGCGGGGTGCTTTGGGGTGCTAGAAGTGAGAGCCCGGGGGGGGGGGACAAAATACATCCCCATTGCCCCTGCTTTGTGACCAAACAAAAACAAAAAACACACCTCCCCTCTGGCAAAAGATGGGTAAATCAGCAAGTTAATTTTCGTTGTGAACTAACTGTCATGCCTCGGGTTACAGACGCTTCAGGTTGTGTTTTTTTGGGTTACGGACTGCCGAAACCCATAAGTACTGGAACAGGATACTTCCGGGTTTCGGTGGCCGCGCATGCGCAGAAGTGCTAAATTGTGCTTTGCGCATGCGCAGAAGCACCGTATCACAATCCACGCTAGCGCAGACGCGCAGCTGCTGGTTGCGAACGCTGTGGGTTACAAACATGCATCCCACCCAGATCACATTCGCAACCCAAGCGTCCACTGTACAGCGGTACCTCGGGTTAAGAGCTTAATTCGTTTCGGAGGTCCGTTCTTAACCTGAAACTGTTCTTAACCTGAAGCACCACTTTAGCTAATGGGGCCTCCCTCTGCCACCGCTGCGCCATTTCTGTTCTCATCCTGAGGTAAAGTTCTTAGCCCGAGGTACTATTTCTGGGTTAGCGGAGTCTGTAACCTGAAGCGTCTGTAACCCAAGGTATGACTGTATTGGTTTTCACAGACGTATAATGTGTGTGTTTGTGTGACCTTGACATCTAGGTGCTCACTATTGGGGTTGGGGTGTGTTTTCTTCATGCTTAGAGGTAATCATATTTCTCTCTCTCTGAAGAAGGGGCAACTGCAGAGATGGCAGTAAATGTGTGATGCTCCCAAAGGACCTGATGTGGGAGAGAGTAATAGGTTGCCAACTGACCAGAAAAATAAGTGTGCCCTGCTCTTGTACTTTTAACAGCAATTTGAGATGCCGGGGGGCGGGGGGGAATAGGTCCTAATCCTAACCCTTCCCCAATGCAAGGATAAGCCTTTACCTGGTGATCCCTGCTAGTAGCTGTGAAAGACACAGAATCAGGGACCATTTGAAGAGTTGGTAGCAACCCTGGTCGCAAGGGCGGTCAGCAGGACCAGCCAGTGCCTGCAAGAGATTTTGCTGCTGCATCTCGTGACACCTTGAATATATGCGCTTACCTGCAGTTTCCAAACAGAGAAAGCTGGTCCTCTGGGACATGTGGGTGACCCTGAGTTCCATCACACAATTAGCATTTGTTTGCTTTGTTGTTGTTGTTGTTGTTGTTGTTTTTTCCAAAAGGGAAAAAGGTTGGGCTACTGCAAAGTCAATCTAAAGAAAGCCTCAAAAATTAGCCCAAGGGGAAACTGCAGCTAGAGCTTTGCACGATGAAGAGGCAGAGATGGAACTACCAGGAAGCAAATACCATTTAGATCCGGCTTTAATGGCTGTCAGTTTTTGGCTCAGGGATGGAGAATCTGCAGCCGTCCAGATGCTGTGGAACTGCAGCTCCCAGCAGCCATCATGGCCAGTAGGCAGAGATGACGAGTGTTGGGCTCCTGCATCATCTGGAGGCTGCAGGGTCCCTATCTGTGGCTTAGTTCAGCCCGGTGCTCTTTGGGTACTTTGGACTACATCTCCCATCAGGACTTCAGTACCACTTTAAACAGTCGTGGCTCCACCCCCCAGGAATTATGGGAGCTGCGGTTGGTTAAGGGTGTTGGGGATTGATAGGAGACTCTCTATTCCCCTCCCAAAGCTACAGTTTCCCAGTGTGGATTAGCAGCCAATCTTTCTTCCCATTCCAACTTGCACTGTTACAAGTGTCACATAATTCCCATTCTGCGTTTGTAAGGTGTTGGTCTTTGGAATTCCCTACCTATTAGCACCAGACAGGCACCTTTGTTGTACAGTGGTACCTCAGGTTACAGATGCTTCAGGTTACAGACACTTCAGGTTTCAGACTCTGCTAACCCTGAAATAGTACCTCGGGTTAAGAACTTTGCTTCAGGATGAGAGCAGAAATTGTGCAGCGGCACAGGAGGCCCCATTAGCTAAAGTGGTAAGAACAGTTTCAGGTTAAGAACGGACCTCCAGAATGAATTAAGTTCTTAACCTGAGGTACCACTGTACTCTTTTTGTTTAGGCAAAGCTTGGCAAGATATACAGTGGTACCTCTGGTTGCAAACGGGATCCGTTCCGGAGGCCCGTTTGCAACATGAAAAGAATGCAACCCATCAGTGGCGTGTCTGCGCATGCACGGGTTGTGATTCGCCGCTTCTGCGCATGATGTCATTTTGCGCATGTGCTCATGTGCGAGTGGCGCAACCCGGAAGTAACCCTTTCCGGTACTTCCGGGTCGCCGCGGGACGTAACCTGAAAGAACATAACATGAAGCTGACGTAACATGAGGTATGACTGTAAAGGATTGCTGATGTGGTTTTTGGTTAATGGTTGGTTTTAATTTTTGGAATATTTTTGTTTTATTTTACCAATAACCAGGCTGTTTTATAAACCTCTCTGAAGTATTTTCTGCACACCAAAGCGGGTATATGAATTTTAGGGAATAAATAATAAATAAATAATAAATCCAGAATAGGAGAAATTTTAAAATATATTTGGGGAGCTCAGATTTGATTTGTGTTAGAGGAGGACTGAGGGGGGCTCTTCCTTCCTCTGGAGCCCACCAGAGGGTGCTTCTCCCCCCCAAAAAAGATTTCCCTCCAGGGGAAGCAAAAGGCCTCGCACCCACCTTCCCTCCTCTTGTCTCTCTTTGCAGTGTCTTCCCGAGAGAGCTGAAGGAGGTCTTTGCCTCGTGGCGCCAGGAGTGCAGCAGCCGCGGCCGCCCAGACATCAGTGAGCGCCTGATCAGCGCCTCGCTGTTCCTCCGCTTCCTCTGCCCGGCCATCATGTCGCCCTCCCTCTTCAGCCTCCTCCAGGAGTATCCCGATGACCGCACAGCCCGCACCCTGACCCTGATCGCCAAGGTCACGCAGAACCTGGCCAACTTTGCAAAGTAAACCTTTCCCCAGGAACTCCTCTCTCTCTCTCTCTCCGTCTCTCTCTCTCTTAAAAACGACCGGGAAGCTGCCTTAGGTCCGGAGGCTGAGCACTCCCAAGGCTCACTGTTTTGCCCACATAAATGGCTATAAATCTGCCCAATCTGCAGATTCATCTCCCTCTGCCCCAAATGCTATGAATCTCATCTGGGCACCCTTCTGGCTTCTTAAATTTCAACTGGAAACAGTTGTTGGCATCCGTCTGTCTCAGGAGACAGTGGAGGAGTGCGTCTTTGCAGGTGATGTCCAGCTTATTGGCAGGCTGCAGCGCCTGTTGTGGCTGTGGGGAACAATACAGGAGAGACATGTTTTGTTGCAGCTGGGGCAGATGAAGGTGTCCGGTTGTGCTGCTGCAGGTGCACCAGGGCGTTCCTTCTCTCTGCACTCCTCCCAGCGGTCATTCCTCCTGTGGTCACTGCTGTGGCTGCACGACCCGGCTGTCTGTCTCCACGCTTGGCAACAGTAAGGACTAGAAACTTGAATTGAATCTAAGATTCTCAGGCAGCTGTGTTCTGCACTCAGTAACTCATCCTGCAGCTTGTAGGGTCAGACCAGCAGCTCTGCTCTCCATCTGCTTCTCCGAAGGTCTTTGGGAAAGATACTTTCCAGCTCTGCTAATCTGAGATCATACCAAACGGGGGCTCTTCTGGGGGCTGTGACTTACCATAACTCAGGTGGGCAACCTCAGGCCAGAGAGCTGAATGTGGCCATCCAGGCCTCTCTCTCTCTCTCTAGCCCTTGGCCCTCTTCCAGAACACACGCCCTCTCCCTAGTCCACACCCATTCATTAGCCTTGCTCCAGGCTCTCCCTGAGTCCTTGAATTGTGCCAATGCCTCCTGTCTGCCTGGGTGGGGAGCTTTTTGGCGCACGGAAGCCTCTGCCTTCTGCAGGCTGGAATGTAATCCACTGTACAAAAGTGAGAGTTGCATCTGATGCTCCAGCAACTTTTTTTTTTAAATGTTCTGTTGAAAGCCGCCCAGAGTGGCTGGGGAAACCCAGCCAGATCAGATGGGAGGGGTAGAAATAATAAATTATTATTATTATTATTATTATTATTATTATTATCCCATCCCAACCCTTTGCCCCAGAACTGCACAGGGAGGGAAAGCAGGATAAGGATTCCTCTTCCTTGCTATTAAGTGTCTGGCATCAGCATAGAATTATAGAGTTTGGGGGGGGGACCCTGAGGGTCATCTGGTCCAGCCCCCTGCAATGCAGGAGTCACGGCTGATCACAACACAGTTGCAGTAAGGCAAATCACCCACATCACCCCAAGCTTTAAAGCGGGGTTGTGCGGGACGGTGTTTCTTTTTTAGCACAATTCAAGGAGGAAATGGGTGATCAGGTTTGTTTTTGCAGTTACCTCTCCAGTTGCAATAGAACCAAGCTCACAAATGGAGCCAGGATAGGGAATATGTTGGACCCCACACTGCACAAGGCTTCCCCCCTCCCCCTTGCATACATACACTTCTTGGCGCTATGATTTTTTAAAGCCCCTAAAACCAGGAGGATCAGCTCTGGCGAGGGAAAGAGCCGTGCTGTCAGTTTTCTAAACTAAGCCTGTAGGTTTGGTGGAAACAAAGGGGGAAAGATTTCAGAAATCTCCCCACTGGCTTTGCTCAGGAGCTCTGAGCTGCTTATCCTGAGCTGTGAGATAGAGAGCGAACGAAAGAGAATCTCTGCGCACACACACACAGAGAGAGAGAGACAGAGAGAGAGAGACAGAGAGAGGGTAGTAGCAGCAGTGAGTGAGTTTGCTGACAAAAGCATTTTAAGATGGGGTCTGCTGGAACAGAGGAGACTTGCATCTGTGTCGCATGAGTTGACAGGATCAGCCCTCCTCCACCATCTCTCTCTCACTCGTACACCCACCTGCTCAAATTGCTGGCCAGCCAGCCTCCCTGCCAACGCAGCCGTCTAATTTGGCATTGCCCGCCCGCCCAAGAATCTTTTCAGCGAAGGTGACTTTGTCAAGGCCTTGGGCGCCCCTGGTCTGTGGAAGGGGGTGAAATTACATCATCTGGAAGGCCAGTGATTTGGCTTGGCTGGGTCAGTCGTAAAGGGGTTCAGGCCGAAACCCAGGTCTTAGCCCACCTCCTGGCAGCCCCTCCCCACACCACCCACCGCCCACATCAGCTTCCTGATCCACAGACTCTCTGCTGCCCAACAGTGCAGAGATATAAGAGGAGAGGGCTATTGAGGGTTACTAGCCATGATGGCTCTGCTGCCACAGCTGGAGGTAGCAATGCTTCTGGGATCCCAGGTGCTAGAAGCTGCAGAAGGGGAGAGTTGTTCTTGCACTCAAGTCCTACTTGCTGGTTTTCCACAGGCACCTGGTTGGCCACAGGTGAGAAGAGGATGCTGGAACAGATGGTTCATTGGCCTGATCCAGCAGGCTCTTCTTGTGTTGTTATGGCCCCAGCTCCGTGGGAGAGTGCCTCCTTTGCACCCAGGACACCCCAGATTCAATCCCCAGCATTTCTGGACAGTATTGGAAAAAGATCCCCATCTGAAACTGCTGCCAGTCAGTGTAGGCCATACTGAGCTAGGTGGAACAATGGTTGGACATGGTATAAGGCGGCTTCCTACCTACCTGTTGGGGAAGGATCATAGCTTTGTTTTGCATGCAGGAGAACCCAAGCTCAATCTGGGCCATCTCCAGTTAGGGCTGGGAATGGTCCCAGTCTCAAACGCTGGAGGAGTGCTGCTAGTTGAGCTAGATGGATCCCAAAACCTTCCTGGGTTGAGTGGGGGTAGAACCCTGGTCCCCCAGCTCATAGCACATAACTCTCTAATTCAGGGATTCTCAACTTTTGTTGTTGGACTACAGCTCCCATCATCCCTGACCACTGGTCTTGCTCACTAGGGGTGATGGGAGGTATAGTCCAACAGCAGCTGGAGACCCAAGGTTGAGAAAGGCTGCTCTAACCACTACACCATCACTGGCTCGACAGAAGAAATAGCTTTATTTCCAGGCATTAGCACCTCAACCAGGTGCATTGTTGGTATGTGTTTTGCACCAGGCACTGGATGATCTTCTCCTGCTCCCCTCGCTATCACCAAGTTTGTTTACTTTGCTTGCAGGGTGGGTGGGTGGTCTGCAAAAGCACAGCTCTGGTGGGAAACACACCTGTTCACCATCTTCACTTGGGCTGTGCATCTTTACTCCAAGTCTCTAATGTACCTAGCAACACCCCCAAACTCTAGCTAGTTGGCTCTGCCATCTTGGCATGCTAACCCACTCAATGTGGGTTGTATCTGCGTCTTGTAAGAACACTGGGAGAGCCTGGCTGCTGGACAGACCAAAGGCCCCTCTAGCCCCGCGCCCCACAGCACCCAAGCAGGATGTGAGGACAAGAACCTGCCTGATCCCTTAGAAACCAGTATTTATGGGTAGACAGCCTCTGGGCATGGAGGTTCCATTCTTAATGAGCATCAGGGGAGCCTGGCCGCTGAGTCAGACATAAAAACTTCTCTTCTCCCACCGCCCTGTTCTCACAGCGGCCAACCAGACCGCTTCATGTGCTTTGTTCGTAACAGGTTTGGCAGCAAAGAAGAATACATGTCCTTCATGAACCAGTTCCTGGAGCACGAGTGGACCAACATGCAGCGGTTCCTGTTGGAGATTTCCAACCCAGAGACTCTATCCAACACAGCCGGTTTCGAAGGGTACATTGATCTGGGCCGTGAACTCTCCACCTTACACTCCCTGCTCTGGGAGGTTGTGATTCAGCTGGACCAGGTACCCGTTGGCTTGTTGAATTTGTATAGCCACCCACCAGTAAACTACCCCACCAAAGCAATAATTTAAAAATGCAGTGTATAATCATGTGAAATCAACAGTGAGCAGTACGTACGTCGGCATTTGAACATTTCTTCTTTGTCAGGAAAGTCTCAGTCAGCATACAAAACTGTGGATATGTTTATAAGCAAAGACAGGCAAGCTGAAAACATGGAACTCAGGAACAAAAAGGAGTTCTGACTTTGACAGCAGAATTTGCATGCCAAATCCATCCTCCAGGCACATTGTTGTGCAAACAAAATTAGGTGCATTTTTTTATGACCAGAGTTTGCAGGCTTCTTAAAAACCATAGCGAACCTTATTTGCACCTAACTTAAGCTGGATCTTGCCAGCTCAAGTTCTACATTCTTGGCTGTTGTTGTGAAATGTTAAGTAAATAATTATTCCTTTTTTTAAAAAAAAAAAGGGGCAAAACAAAACCCTCTATTCAAACGGGACAGTCTGGAAAGCAGGTCTTCCCTAAACTGGTGCCTTCCAGGAGATTGGGGGACTGAGGGGGTGGGCAGCTGGGGCTGGTATAGTCCATAAGGCAGGTATTTGCTGGCCTCCAGTTCAGTTTCCCAAGCTAAGGGGAAGTCCAGATTATTTTTTTGCTCTGAGATCATCTTGTCTCCTATGCAAGAGAGAACTAGCTATCAGAAACTGGGGGGGGGGGGGGGGGTTTCCAAGTGCAGAGGTTCACACCAAATTCCCAATTAGTTCGTTCAGTAACACATCACCGGACAGAGTCTGAGGAGTCTGCTTCCCACTAGCGCACATGCTCTAGAGGCAAAAGGTGCATCATCTTGGCCGTTTCGTCCTCCTCCCAACCTCCTTCTGCTACCCGATTGCTGAAGCAACTCTCATCCAACCACATTCCTTGGAAACACGTAACCCAATTTTTTTACTGTACGTGCAGAACCCTCCTTGTATCTTAACTGGAGTTGTTTCAACCATTAGGTTCCTCCTTAACTGGTTCTTTCCAGTTTTGTAGTCAGGCTGTATTCCTGTGTTCTGCCTGGCCTTTGGCTTGGAATCAATTTGATTCCCTCCCCCTCTTTCTTTTTTCCTTTCTCCTTCTGTGATGGAACTCCTATTTGGGGACTTCCCTGGCTTTTTTCTGGCCCATGTAGGACCAGTCTGGATAGTTGGCCTTGGTGAAGACGATGTTTTCATCCCCCCAAAAGTTTTTTATTTGAGTTTCCATTGAAATGAGGCTGCATTTTAATGTTTTAATGATGTTGTATTTTAATCTTGTTTTTTAAGTCGTATCTCAATCAATTTGTTTTTATATTGGGTGTTAGCCGCCCTGAGCCCGGTCTTGGCTGGGGAGGGCAGGGTATAAATATTATTATTATTATTATTATTATTATTATTATTATTATTATTACATGACACTGGCCTGGCATCTATCCCACTGGCATAATTAGGCATGGCACAGGTCTCAGTTTGACACCTAAGGCTGTTTTCCCCCAACCACACTCGCCTGCCCATGCCCATCTGGTTGGCGCATCTCCGCCTGGTGAATGAGGGGCATAGTTGAACTGTGGAACTCCCTCCCACAGGAGGCAGTGATGGCCGTCAACCTGGGTGGCTTTAGAAGAGGATTAGGCACTCAGTCAGCCACTGTGAGAACTGGATGCTGGACTAGATGGTCCATGGACCCAATCCAGCAGCACTCTTATCACATTCTCATGAAACGAGGAAGTGGAGTGGGATGATCTGTCTTGCATGTGTAGATGGGGAAGGGCCAACCCCAATGTCTGGTTTCCATCTAAATTCAGAGTCTTCAAGCCCCATATGGGGAACCCCTTGTGTCAAGCTGATAGTGGACTCCAGTTAACAAAATATTTGTGTTGCAAAGAGAACATCAACAATGTCTAAGCAACACGATGACCATATACATACATAATAGACAATCTTTATAGAATTCCTTCAAATCATAAAAAGTTCAGAATGAAATCTGTAATCTCAAAGTCTCTGAAAATCTTTAAATGAAGCGAGATACCAAACTTTGTACAGTCATACCTTGGGTTGAATGTGCTTCAGGTTGAGCACTTTTGGGTTGTGCTCCACGGCAACCCGGGAGTGATGGAGTGCGTTACTTCCAGGTTTTGCCGCTCGCGCATGTGCAGACGCTCAAAATGACGTCATGCGCGGAAGTGGCAAAACGCGGCACGCGCAGATGCACCATCGTGTCTTACGTTCCATTCAGGATGTGAACGGGGCTCCGGAATGGATCCCGTTCGCATCCTGAGGTACCACTGTACTGTTTCGTCACTGCATACTACATTTTTACATGAGCACTGTTCCACAGCATTTGATATTTTCATTTATATACATTCATTCGAAATAAGATGGGTTTGTGAAGCATTCTATATCCAGCCACCACGCTGATGAAGAATTCTACGAAACAGTAGTCAATATCCGGAATCACTGTTCAGTGTTGGACATCATTGTTGAACACACAAAGCTTCACAGCTTGTCTTCCACCGTACAAAGTTTGGTACCTCGCTTCATTTAAAGATTTTCAGAGACTTTGAGACTAAAGATTTCATTTTGAACTTTTTGTGATTTGAAGGAATTCTATGAAGATTGTCTATTACGTATGTATGTGGCCACTGTGTTGCCTAGACATTGTTGTGTGGCTAGGATAGGCATGCTCAGTGATGGCCCTGCTTGCGTTTATCCCCACTCCTCCAGAGCACAGCAACAAAGCTTGGACCCTTGCCACGCATTCTGAGGGACGTCAATTCGGCCCTCAGCAACCCGTCCTGCGTGCAAGTCTCCGTCACAGCAGATCATGCTGCCTCGACGCCCAACGCTAGCAACAGCATATCTGTGGGGCTGCAGAAGATGGTGATCGAAAACGACTTATCTGGGTAAGGACGGGCAAAGGCAAAGGGTGGGGGTGGAGCAGAGATGAGCCCTGCCAGGCGAATGGGGGAGGGCTTTTGCGGAAAAGCTGGCTGAGGCAGCCCCGAAGGATCCTGGGGGTGGGGGACAGCCATGGGTGGGGGGAGGCTAAAAGGTGGCCATGGCGGATGGACACTTCGCCCGCTAAAGATTTCTGCCGCCTTGCGCAGCTCCTCGTTTTGAAATGTAAAACATCGAAATGGATAAATTTCAGGTGGAAGCTGTGTGTTTAATTAGAGAGATGAGCAATCGGAGATGGGTGGTGGCGGCAGCAAGATTCTCTCTGTAATCAGTGGGGGGGGCAGTTTAAATGATGCACAAGGCTGGATCTCAAAGCAGCATGCTCTTAACCACCCTTGTAAAACCACCCCACCTTTGATCTGGGCTTAAGAGCATTAGCTGTTGCAAAAACCCATTTTCTTCCCCGTCGTTGAAAATCAATTGTTCACCCACATGGCGGTTTGCAGAACAAGAGGCTTTCTTAATATAATGGTTCCGGAGCCCTGAGTTGCTGCAGGGTGAGCCAGCCCCAGATGCCTTTGGGGAAGAGCAGGCTCCCCAGCACAGGCAGGCAGCATCCATCTAGACAGGCCGGCTTCTGAGCTGTAATTCCTGCATTGCAGGCGGTTGGACTCGATGACCCTTGAGGTCCCTTCCAGCTCCCCAGTGCTGTTCTTCTCTGTATACACAAAATAATATGCATGTCATTAAGATAAACATAACTTGGTTTGTAAAAACAAATCCTGTAAGCCTCCCCAATAAAATAAAATAATGTTTTGGCTCATGACATTAGGAAGCATCCAGTGGGCAGAATGAAACAAGGAGACTCCTTCTCAGAGAGCCTTAGGAGTCCATTCCAACTCCATGATTCTCTAAAAACAGCTGTTTCTGAGCTGTTTACATGACGCCCTCCCCCATGAGGAAAGCCTTTTTATTGGACCGAAACGTATTGGTAACGAATCAAAATCATGAATCTCCATCCTCTTTGAGATTGTCTCATTTTATTTTCTCACTTATTGCATCTGTACGCTGCCTATTTTTTTCCTCTTAAGGAGCTCAAGGTGGCAAGGATGCCCCCCCCCTCATTTTAACCCCCACAACAACCCTGTGAGGTAGGTTAGGCTGAGACAGACAGTGAGCGGCCCAAGTGGAAGCTTCATGTCCAAGTGAGGAGTTCAAACCCTGACCTCCCGCTGACACTATAACCCAGTGCATCCCAACTTTGAGTCCTCCAGCTGTGGTTGGACTACAGCTCCCCTCATCCCTGACCACTGGTCCTGCTAGCTAGGCATGATGATGGGAGTTGTAGTCCAGCAACACCTGGGGACCCAAGTTGAGAAACACTGCTGTAACCGCTATGCTACCACTGGCTCTCCTTTACTGCTGAGCATCCCTGTGGGCAGCCCCTTCGGGCCAGGTAACCCCGCCAGCTAGTTGACAACCAGCAAGGAAAGCCAAGAGGGGGACTTGCCCACAGGCCACCTCCTGAGGGCTGCCTGGCACACTCTGTGTATTCCCAGGAAGGAGGTGGCCTCAGAAGGCAGAATCCTGGAAGTGCTTTTCCTTGGTGTGACTGGGTTTTGCAGTACCTGGTGCTGGCAGCCCCCTTCCCCTCTGATGCTGCACCCATGCACAGAACCTTAACAGCACAACGGGGGCAGAAGCTGACTTGCCAGCAGCCAGAAAAATAAGGGAGGAGTAATACTGAAGGGTTAAACCACAGAGCCTAGGACTTGCCGATCAGAAGGTCGGCGGTTCGAATCCCTGTGACGGGGTGAGCTCCCGTTGCTCGGTCCCTGCTCCTCCCAACATAGCAGTTCCAAAGCACGTCAAAGTGCAAGTAGATAAATAGGTACCGCTCCGGTGGGAAGGTAAACGGCGTTTCCGTGTGCTGCTCTGGTTCACCAGAAGCGGCTTAGTCATGCTGGCCACATGACCCAGAAGCTGTACGCCGGCTCCCTCGGCCAGTAAAGCGAGATGAGCGCCGCAACCCCAGAGTCGGTCATGACTGGACCTTTAATAATGAAGGGGGAGGTCTAGGACTGTAGGAAACTTCCACCAGGGTCAGTGCTGCCTACACTGGTTGGCAGCAGCATGAGGCAGGGGATTGAGCTTGGAATCGTCTGCATGCAAGGCAGGTGCCCAGGCCACAAGCGGTGGCCCTTTCAGCATATCCCACCTGGCGTGCCACATCCAGGAGACGTCCGCCCTCCCAACAGCCTGCGTGTGGCGCATGAGTGTTGATGGCGCTGGGGTGTTTTTTGTTTGCTTGCTTGCTTGCTTGCTTGCTGTCCTGTGAAAGAGCTGCTGCCTCTCGTGCAGCGACCACAGCTCTTTCTCTCTCTGTCTCCTTCTTTTCCTCCTCTCCTTCTTCTCCTTATGCGTTTTTATTTCCCCCACAGTCTGATAGATTTCACACGGTTACCGTCTCCAACCCCTGAAAACAAGGACTTGTTTTTTGTCACAAGGTCTGCGGGGGCCCAGCCCTCACCCGCCCGGAGCTCCAGCTACTCGGAGGCCAATGAGCCCGACGTCCAGATGTCCAACGGCAGCAAGAGCCTCTCCATGGTGGACTTGCAGGACAGCCGGGTTCTGGATGGTGTGGCCGCCCTCCCGGGGCCGGCTGACCCACTCGGCGATGGGCCCCCCTCCATCGGGCAGGCCCCGGGCCCCTGGGGCACGCGGACTCAGCAGAACGCCGTGGCCGCCATGGCCACCGTGCGCCGGGCAGGCCAGACCCCCACCACACCCGGCACAGAGGGCACCCCCGGACGGCCCCAGCTCCTGGCGCCCCTCTCCTTCCAGAACCCTGTGTACCAGATGGCAGCAGGTCTGCCCCTCTCGCCTCGTGGGTTGGCGGACTCAGGCTCCGAGTGCCACAGCTCGCTGAGCTCCCACAGCAACAGCGAGGACTTGGCAGCGGTGGGCAAGCACGGCTTTGGCAACCCCGCTGTGGTTGCTGCTGCAACAGAGGACTTCAACCGGCGGGCAGGGGAGCTGGCCCGCCGGCAACTCTCGCTTTCGGACAAGGGTGGGCAGCCCACCATGCCCCGGCAGAACAGCGGGGGGCCCCAGAGGCGGATAGACCAGCCGCCCCCGCCCCCACCACCCCCGCCGGTGACTCGGGGCCGGACGCCGCCCTCGCTGCTGAGCACGATGCAGTACCCGCGTCCCTCCAGCGGCGGCATGCTCTCCTCCTCGCCCGACTGGCCGGGCAGCGGGGCACGGCTGCGGCAGCAGTCTTCCTCCTCCAAGGGAGACAGCCCAGAGATGAAGCAGCGAACGGTGCATAAGCAGGTCAGTGTGGACGTGGCAGGAGGGGCAGGTTGGGGAGAGGTGGCAGAGAGGGCACCTGGCTGAGGACCTCGCTTCTCCAGCCAGAATCTGTACCATCTCAGGTCTGTGGTTTGGGGCGGGAATGTGTGCAGGGGGCAGGAGAATGTTCCTCATCTCGCTCTGCCATCCAGCTGCTGCTTTTGCCCATAAATGTTCCGGCTTCCCCCACCCCATCCCACGCCACACCAGATCCAGTGCCATCTCACGATCTTGCTGCTTCCATGTGCGGCAAAGAAGCACCACTGGTTGGAGTTGTTCGACCGAAACTAGAGAGAAATTGAGAGCAGGTTGGTCGTTCCCTGTGCCCTCCCCAGCCGAAACACATGCACACTGGTTGAGGGTGTTGGGAAGCGTTGCTCAGAGCAGGTGAAGGGTCAGGTGAGAGGAGTTGCCACGCTAGGCCAGCCAGCTAGATGACCCCTTGGTATCCTTTCCTCTCAAGGCTGTGACCTTTGCTCAAACAGGGACTTGCAAGCTGCTGGGGTCGTTCCAAACAGCCCCATTTGACCAGAAACTACAGCAGGAAAGGGGTCAGCGGTTGGATCAAGCCCTCCCCCCACCAGCACCTGAGCCTGGTGCCATAATCTCTCCTCCACCACCCCCTCCTCCTGGTGCTCATCTGCATCCCTCACCTATTAGCTGGGAACACAATAAATAATGAAGCTCCTTGTTCAAATTCAGCCATGTTAATTGTTATTTGAGGGCCAATTAAGGCCTCCGTCACATGCACTCTCTCTAGGTCCGCTTGTAGCTGGTGGGTTGGGAGCATCCACAGTGCCTCTCGCTCCCCAGAGTGGGGAGGTTGCAAGCAGGAGCTGTGAGCCAAGGTTGTTTCTCATTTAGAGGTCAGCTGAGCCACAAAACAGATTAGGCTGTTTTCTTAGGGAAGCCACAGGGGAGATAAGGGTAGAGGAAGCCGGAGATAAGGCGTTGATACAGATTTCAAAATTCTTCAGCTCATGAAGTGGGAGGTGAATTTCAGAGACAAATCTGAGAGAGGGAGAACCCAGATCTCCTGATGGGTTCAGGGTATTGGTAGCAGGTCTCTATGCGGTAAACCTGCTAGCGCCGCTGCTACCCTATTTTTCTGACACATCTGTCATTTTCTTTTTCTCATTATTGTGTCATGGGGCGGCGGCGCAGGGGCAAGATTTCTTCCAGGTATGCCCTGGAACAGCATTACAGTGGGGTGGGGGGGATACGAGACATTTAAAATACCTCTTTCTAGCAATGGAGAGCTGCACCCCCACCCCAAAACCCTCCTAATAAAACTTTGCTAGCTCTGTCCACTGTCTTGGGGGAAATTGTCCCTCTGTAAAAAGCACCTCCAAATATGAGGAGCAGACTTGGGAGGGGCAGCCTTCTCATTCAGGGATGAAGTTGGGCCTGAAATAAGGTTGAAAGCACAGCGCAGTGACACCTTGAGCAGATTTAACTCACATGATTTCAACCATACGCAGGTACAAATTCCATGAGTTTAACGCAAGCAAAGGAGAGATCTTTAAAAGCTCTTTTTTTTTCCTGTTGAGATTTTCTGGTGTGAAAAGAACTTTTGAGCGCTCTGCCATCACTTGGGGGAGTGTCAAAGCCCACTTGGCCCCAGAAGGCTAGTGGTGCTTGTATAGGGGGGGGTTGGTTTTGTGTATATGCATTTGTGTGCATACACGGGACCCTTGCAACAGAACGCCTGCGTAGAATGCGGTTTTAGTGCTCAAAACAAACCATTTCAGGTTGGCAGGTGAAGCTTCCCTCCAGTCTAAAGTCCTAGAAAAGGCTTGGCTCTAGGAAGACTGCCTACTAAACCAAAGACCCAAGTGTTGGGTATTTGGGACATGTGCTCTCTGTCTTTCTCTAGCTTCATGTCCATTCCGGTTTCCCCTTTTTTCTTTTTCTCCCCCCCCCCCTCCACTCCCTCTTTTCGCTTGTGGTTCTATGTTTCATTTTAGGCCCCTTCTCCTGTGAACCCCAATGCCCTGGACCGCACAGCCGCTTGGCTTTTGAATATGAACGTGCAGTTTTTAGAAGAGGAGAGCAGTGACCCAGAACCCAAGCACAGGGATAAGATCCGGAATAAAGAGGAGTTCGGCCAAGGGGAAAAGGTAACGCCGGGCAGGACGCAGAAGTGGCCTCTCCAGAGGGAGAGACAGTTGCCTTTGTAAACACATCCGCTCCCCCACCTGTGCCGTTCGAAGGCTGCAGTGGCCCTTGCTCCCTGCCCACTACTGCTTTTCATGTAGGGCAGGGCGTTGGGGGTGTAGGTCCTGCAGCCCTCCTGATGACCTCAGGCTGCCTTTCCCACCCTCCCTGACCACTTTACCTATTGCGTTTGCCTCTTCCCTTTTCTTTTCTCCAAGGAGAGCAGTTCCTGCCCCTCAGCCTAACCTGCCTCACAGGCTGGCGGTGGGAATTAAGTAAAAAGGGGTAAGAGCCATGCACAGGTGGGATATAAAAGCAATAAATAAGTGAAACAGGTAAATAATAAACACCATTGGTCTTGCCAGCTCAGCATTGTCAACACTGGCTGGCAGCATCTCCCCGGGCTTTCAGGCAGGGAAGACTCCCAGCTGTATCTGGAGAGGCCCTTCCTACAGAGAGAACCTGGGCAGCAGGTTATGTCCCTCCTCCTTCCCCAGCCCACACCCCCAAAGAAGGGGCCTGTCTTGCCTTGACAAGAGCAGCTCTGAGCATTTTTATAATCCCAGCCTGAGGCTCAGAGCCTCTGTTCGCCCCCTACGCCCGCCTGGCATTGCTCATTTCCTGCATTTCCGTTGTGCTGTTTTCATTCCCTTGCTGGCTCCATTGACATAATCCATGCCCCCTTCCCTGCCCCACAGACACACCTCCCACAGCTGTGCCACATGGTAAGATCTGGACGGGAGGAGAGCAGGCACGGGAGCAACCGCTGTTGCCTCGCTGCCAGTGCCACCCTCATTGCCACTGTCTCCACTGGAACCATACTCTCCGGGTGGCACGACTGCCTTCAAATCCTCGCCTCTTTCTCTGCCTCCCACCTGTTTCCTGCCTGCCTCTCCCGAAGCCGCGGCGTCCGCAGCTTCATTTGTTTCTTTGTGAGGGTGCCGGAAGCTGCCTTATACTGAGCCAGGCACTTGGTCCATCTAGCTCAGCGTTACCTACACTGACGGGCAGCAGCAGTGGCCCTCCAGAGATTTCAGGTGGGGAGTCGCTTCCAGCCTTACCTGGAGATCCTTGCAGGAACTGAACCTGGCGCCTCATGTCAGGCAGATGCTCTGCTGCTGAGCCACTGCCACTAAAGCTCTTCACTTCTCCTGAATTCCAGGGTGGCGCTGTAAAACGGATGCGCGTGGGCACCTTTGCCATGGCTTTGCACTGTTTCAGTTCCTTCATGCAGAGAGAGAGAGAGAGAGAGAGAGAGAGAACTACACTGACCAATCCCTCCCTGCTATTCATTGCTGGAACCCCTGTAAGAAAGGAATGCTGAGAGGGCTTCCACAAAGTTCTTTCATTGGAGATTCCTGCAGCGTTTGCACGGGTTAACAAAGCACGGCAAATAAAGTCCACAGCAAAAGAATCCTGATACGACCACATGGCATGCGCACACGCATGTGTTGCAGGCTTTGAGTCAATGGAAACCCCTACATGCTGTTTATCCATTCATTTATTTCAAGAAATTTACACACCACTTGACTGCCTCAAAGTGGTTTACCAGAAAAGATAAGAAGCACTAAAATCATAAATAAGAAAAAACAGCAGCAGTGGTTTCAATCCTCCATATCTCAGCTGTATAGGGCAGTTGGGGGCTGTTGGGGTGGGGAGGCAGAGACGATTAAAATCAGGAGCAAACTGCCCGTTTGCAGGGTGCTGGACAAAATTAGGATTTGCTCCTCTTTTTTTTTAGTGGAACCATTTTAATGCCCTGTTTCCACTGGGGAAGCAAGACTAGGTAAATAAGGGAATCCCAGCTCCTAGGAGCCAGCATGTGCATTTATTTCATAAAATTTGCACCCCACTTGATTGTAAAGAAACTAGCCTCAAGGCGGTTTACGAAAAGGAAATAATGACTACAATAGTTTAAAACACAGAGAAAGTTAAAATTCTGAAAAAAGGCTAAGGCTTGTCTAAACAGGAATGTTTTTAGCAGGCGCTGAAAAGAATACAGCGAAGGCACCTGCCTGGTATCAATAGACAGGGAGTTCCAAAGTGCAGGTTCTGCCACACTAAACAATTGGGTTTTATGTGGCACCTGTAGTGGTGCCAGTCCTCCCTGTCAAAGCAGTCAAGTGGGTTCCTTTTGGGGTAAGGCAATCTTGCAGGTAAACAAGGCCCATGTTGTTAAAGGCTTTATATACTAACTTCTAACACCTTGGGGACACAGGTGGCGCTGTGGGTTAAACCACAGAGCCTAGGACTTGCCGATCAGAAGGTCGGCGATTTGAATCCCCACAATGGGGTGAGCTCTTATTGCTCGGTCCCTGCTCCTGCCAACCTAGCAGTTCAAAAGCATGTCAAAGTGCCAGTAGATAAATAGACACTGCTCCATCAGGAAGGTAAACGGCGTTTCCGTGCGCTGCTATGGTTTGCCAGAAGCGGCTTAGTCATGCTGGCTACATGACATGGCCGGCTCCCTCGGCCAATAAAGCGAGATGAGCGCCGCAACCCCAGAGTCGTCCGCCGCTGGACCTAATGGTCAGGGGTACCTTTACCTTTAACACCTTGAACCTGGCCCGGAAGCAGATTTCTTGTAGTCCAGCAACATCTGGAGGAGCGTAGGTTGTGTGTTGCCTCTCCACACCCACCCACTGTAGACCACTGTCGGAAGAAGTGCCCGAAATCAGAACACACACACACACCTCCCACTATGACTTGCCTTGCTCCTGTCTTTCCCCACACTAAGCTAAAATCCCCTCATTGCAGGGAGCTGGGCTACAGGACACACTAGGCCCATTCCAATTCCAATTCCATGATTCCATATGGTTCCTTTTCTCGGAGTCTTTCCAGTGTGCAAAACACACACATACCTGTGGACAGGTGGCGCTGCTCCAGTGGTGGCTTGGAGGAGATGGCTGGGCAGAGACAGAAGGGCTTTGAGCGGCTGACCGGGGTGGGTGTGGTTGCTGGCACGGGCCCCGCCATGCTGTGTGGAGCAGGGGAGTCTCTGGGTGGCGAGGGTGCTGACAGCCGCTTCTCCTGCATGTTTCCTGCACAACAGCAGTATCAGCAGGACGTGGTGGTCCTGCAGGACAAGCTGCGCATCTCGAACAAGAAGCTGGAGGAGTACGAAGCTCGCTTCAAGTGCCAGGAGGAGAATACTCAGAAGCTGGTGCTGGAGTATCAGGCGCGGCTGGAAGAGAGTGAGGAGCGTCTGCGGCGGCAGCAGGAAGACAAAGAGATCCAGATGAAGGGCATCATCAGCAGGTAGGAGGAGCAGCCTGAGACAGGCTGAGGCAGCCATCTTGGGATGCGCAACCTCATGGGCAAAGCCATGTTGGTGGCTTCCGGTGAGACCCCCTCCGTTCCGCCATGTATCACTGAAATCTTGCAAGGCCTCGTGCGCTTCATGAGATCCCACTGAAATCTTGCAAGATCTCTTGCACCCTGCAATATTCCATGTGCTTTGTGAGATCTTGCAAGATCTCACATGCGTTCTGTGTGATCTCGCCTAAATCTCGCAAGATAGTGTGCATGCTCTGTGAGATGTCGCCAAAATTTAGCAAGATCTCTCTCGCGCTCTGCGAGATCTTTCCAAAACCCGCCATTGTCATCACTACATTGTGGGCGCTACTGTGCGACCCAGGTGAGAGAAGCAATGGTAGCAGGGAAGCCGCTTCATGTCTCACCTCAGGCAGTGAAACAGTTCAAGACCCCAGCTGGATGCACACAGGAGAAAGGCCCTGAGTGTCGTGGTTAGACGCAGGGGTCAGCAAACTTTTTCAGCAGGGGGCCGGTCCACTGTCCCTCAGACCTTGTAGGGGGCCGGACTATTTTTTTTGGGGGGGGGATGAACACATTCCTATGCCCCACAAATAACCCAGAGATGCATTTTAAATAAAAGGACACATTCCACTCATGTCAAAACACACTGATTCCCGGACAGTCTACAGGCTGGATTTAGAAGGCGATTGGGCCGGATCTAGCCCCCGTGCCTTAGTTCGCCTACCCATGGGTCATCAACCTAAGGTCCATGGGCCACAAGCGGCCTACGGAGGTTGTTTAACCGGCCCACAACCTGCCCCCAAACGAAGCCGCACACTCAGTGAGTCCCTGCGCGCTGCACTAAACCAGCGTGACGCAGGGACTCACTTCCGCAGCGCCGGAAATCGTGTCTGCACATGCACAGATGCTGGAAATTGTGTCTGCGCAGATGCTGGAAATTGCAGGTGCACGATCCCGCCCACAGAGGGATCTTCACTGGAGTAACCTGGCCCAGGTGAGGTAAACCTTACCGACCCCTGGGTTAGAGTCAGACTAGGACCTGTGAGGACTTGGTTTTTGCTGTGTTGCAGCACCACAGGTGGCCCGGGAGTGGTCCTGCAGCTTGGCCAATCAGGTTCTCCCTGGCAGTATAAAGCTGCCGATTTGACACCCAGTTCCCTAGTCTAGCCAACACGTTGCTCAAGTGCTGAGGGGGCTTCCCTGGCCTCACGACTGAACAGCCTTCTTGCCCCACCAGCCTTAAACTGGTCATAGCACCACACCTGAGCCAGTGCAGTGTTGGGCTTAGAGTGTCAAGACTAGGACCTGGGAGACCAGAGCTCAAATCCCTACTTGGCCATGAGTTAAATCAACTAGAGTGTGACCCTGAGCCGCTTGCTACCATCTCTCAGCCTAACCTACCTCACAGGGTTGTTGTGGGGACTAAATAGGGGCGAGAACTAAGTACGCCCCCTAGAGCTCCTTGGAGAGAAAGCTGGGATACAAATGCAATAAACTTGTGGAGGAATTCAGTATCGCACTAAAGCTTTCATTCCATGCGGGCAACCATTTCAGCTTGCCAGACACACTCCCCCCACTGCTCCCTGTGTGCTGTTTGGTGGTTCTCCCTAAACCCCACCACCTCCACACCACCCCCACTGGAGCTTCCTCTGAAGGGATTCATAAACTGAATTCCACCCCTTATTTAGAACACCATAACTAAGTTTCTAGTCCATAGGTTTTTTTATGCTGGATGCTACCTTGATAATTCATTTCACTTTTAAATTCGGGGTATAGGCTTTTGGAATAATCCAAGGATGTCTGGAAATAATAATAATAATAATAATAATAATAATAATAATAATAATAATATAATATTTATACCCCGCCCATCTGGCTGGGTTTCCCCAGCCACTCTGGGCAGCTTCCAACCAAATATTAAAAACAATGCAGCATCAGACATTAAAAACTTCCCAAAACAGGGCCGCCTTCAGTTGTCTTTTAAAAGTAAAATAGTTGTTTATTGCCTTGACATCTGCTGGGAGGGTGTTCCACAGGGCAGGTGCCACTACTGAGAAGGCCCTCTGCAGGTGCAGTGGGGTTTATCAGCCATGGGACAGCCCCCCACCCCCTCCCTCCTGGGCTTGTGATGAAATTCCAGGCTTTCATCCTGATGATCCACAGATTGGTTCAGCCGCTACCGTTGCCCCTTCCCTTTGTCCCCACTTCGAGTGCTCCAGGCTAAGTGAGCCTTTGGCTGGATCCAGCTGCAGCACTCTCCAGAAGTCCCCAGCCTCCTACCCTTTTGCCCTAAGCAAGTTTCCAACCTTGCTTTGATGGTTTGCTCCAGGCTTGTAGCCACAAATTGGGGTGGGGGTTATAAATTGCCAAAAAAAAGCCAGCAAAGGAGGACAGTTAGACTTGAAACTATTGCAAATTTTCCACCAACAGGCTGATGTCAGTGGAGGAGGAGTTGAAAAAAGATCACGCAGAAATGCAGGCAGCTGTGGACTCCAAGCAGAAGATCATAGACGCACAGGTAGGTGCCTGCGAGCAAAGCTCACCTGGAGCAGCCACAGGTCTCCTGCAGCACCTGTCTACCAGGAAGGCACACATTTTGGTCCTGTAGCACCTAGCAGCTCCAGAGTTGTCACAACACCTTGCTGGCTACTAGTCAGCAGTGCTTCTGTATATAAGTTGCTGGAAGCCACATGAGGGGACAGTGTTGCTCTTCTGCTTTGGTCCTGCTTGCAGATTTCACATTGGGGCATCTGGCTGGCTGCTGTGAGGACAGGATGTTGTCCTTATGCTTCCTTGCCCGTTGCCATGCCTGTGTTGCCAGCTTCTCAAACCTGGCCATGCTCCTCTGCTATTTAGCAACTGTAAATTTAGCCAGCGATGGGAGAGAGAAATCTTTGCCTGCTCTGTCTCTGCCCGCCAGGCTACGCAGCGGCCCGGATTGAAGGCTGTGACCTTGCCCGCAGGGGATTGGTGAATGGTTTTGCAGGCAGAGCACTGGGGACAGTGGAGAGAGAGTCTATTATCTGAGCAGGCTCTGGGGATTTGTTCAGCTTCTAATTCTGAAGACATGGCCCTCCCTTGCTGCTCTGCGCCATTAGCAGGCAATCAGAGAAACTGCTGGCCTATGCAAAGGCACTGCTTGGCTGGTTCTTTAATTAGTCTCTGGGCACTATTCAATATCGAAAATCAGACAAGTCTCCGGGAGATCTTCATCAGCCTGTTGCAGATGGCTTTGGCCCAAGGCAAAGGGCTTTGGGCACACTCTGTGCACAAGCAGGTAGAGAAAGTGGAGAGAGCTTGTGGCCTTTTGTCACAGACATTCTGCTTTTCCTGCTCCCTGGGTGGGGGCCACCCCTGCACCGCCAACATCCACACCCCAACTCCCTTATACAACAGAGGAGGAAGGAAATAATTATCAAACACACAGCCTGGGGTTGTCCATCAGTTCAAGAGTTTTCAGACTCTTAATGGTCTGTGTGATGCCACTTCACCACCTTTCCAGCATCTCCAGGGGCCATATGCCAGCAGTGGCCCAGTCGGCAGGTATATTCACACACTGAGCTACCATTATATACACATTGGCGTGTGTACGCACAGGCACACACGGAGGTGGGATGCAGATCTCTCCCCATCCTGCCTGCTCAGTTTCCTCTTGGCTTCCTCGCTCCCTGGATTTTTTTTATATATATTTTTTTGAAAACCCCTTTGCATTTGGAGTTCTGTGTGCAGTTCTGGTGGCCTCACCTCAAAAAACTGGGAAAGGTCTAGGAAAGAACAGCAGAAATGATCAAAGGGATGGAGGGAAACACACACACACACACCCAAAATGAGGAAAGGCCGTAGGATTTGGTTTAGAGAAAAATTGAACAAAAGGTGGCATGATACAAGTGTATAAAACCATATACAGTGGTACCTCTGGTTGCGAATGGGATCCGTTCCGGAGGCCCATTCGCAACCTGAACAGAACGCAACCCGCGTCTGCACATGCGCAGGTCATAATTCGCTGCTTCTGCGTATGCACGTGACATCGTTTTGCGCGTCTGCACATGCGCAATTGGCGAAACCTGGGAGTAACCTGTTCCGTTACTTCCAGGGCACCGCGGGATGCAACCTGAAGCAAACATAACATGAGGTATGACTGTACTGCATGCAGAAAGCAGAGAGAAACAAGTTTTTCCTCACTCTCTCAAAACATTAGAACTCGTGGTATCCGATGAAGCTGAGTGGTGGGAGATTCAGGAGAGAGAGAAGGAAGGACTCCTTCATGCAGTGCAGAGTTAAACCATGGCACTCGCGTCCCTAGGAGGCAGTGATGGCCACTAATGTGGATGGCTTCAAAGGGGAGTGGGCACATTCATGGGGGAGGATAAAGTGACCAATGGCTACAAGCCAACGTGCCGCACTGGTTGGGCCACTGACCCGGTGCAGCGATCTCTTCTTGCGCTCTTACCTCGTTGCCGTTAAAACAACCCCGAGATCTGACTTGGCGAGAGGCAGCTCCCCCTGTTCCAATGCTGGTCTCTTTTTTTCTTTCTCTCTCTCTCTTTCTCCCTCTCTCTCTGTTTTGTTTTCTCTCTCCCCCTTCCGCTGCAGGAAAAGCGCATTGCCTCCCTGGATGCAGCCAATGCGCGGCTCATGAGCGCCCTCACCCAGCTGAAAGAGAGGTACAGCTCGCAGACCCGTAACGGGATCTCCCCTACCAACCCAACTAAATTGCAGATTACCGAGAACGGCGAATTCCGAAACAGCAGCAATTGTTAGCCCGGTGGGAGTTGGCGGCTGCTGCTGAGGGAGATTGAGAGGAAAGGAGAGAGGAAGGAGAGGAGAGGAAGGAGGAGGAGGAGGAGGAGGAGGAGGAGAGAAAGAGAGGAGGAGAGTCTGGGCAGAGAGAGCAGCGGCGGCGGCGGCGGCAGGAAGGAAGGAAGGAAGGGTGAGCCACCACGTTGCAAGGGTGCTTGGTGCTTCCTACCCGCCCACCGGCCCTCCCTGAGCGGGGGAGGAAAGAGAGAACCCCACAGCCCTCTTTCGCCAAAGACGGGGAGCCCTGACGTCCCCCCAGCCCGACCCCGAGTTCGAGGGACGAGGAGACCATCGACCGTGCGGAGCAGATCATTGCAGGGGGAGAGTCACCGCCCTTTTCTACTTCCTGAAGGACACACCTCAGGAGCCCGCTAGAGGCCGAGGGACAAGCTAGCAGGACTTGTGCGAAAGGTTGCAGGACCAAACCGCCGCCCGCCACTGGCCCAGCTGCGTCGCTGGGGAGCCCTGCCCTGCCGCGCTGGGGTGTTCTCTCTAGCTGCGTCCCGCTGCTGGCCATCGCCCGTTGCCGCCTCTGCTTTGGGATTCGCCCTGGCCTCTCCTCACAGGTGTAGGTCATTCCCCAGGAGGGCAGAGAGGAAGGATGAATGGAAACCCCACCTCCAGATTATGCTCCACCTGTAGGAAGAGGCAGGGTGTCCTGCACATGCAGGAATGCCACACAGGCGTCGGAAGGTGTCCTTCAAGCCATGCCTCCACACAAGGGGGGGGGGGACACAGCCATCACAGTGAGCTTGAAAGGAGCTCCAGAATGACCTCTGCAGTAGCCAGTGATCAGACTGCTCATAGCTCAGTGACAGGCTCAGTGACTGCTTTGCATGCAGAAGGTTCCCGGGCCAATCACCCAGTGGCATCTCCCAAAGGGCTAGGTGATAGATGACCGCAGAGGCCCATTTCTGCATGAGAGCCTGGAGAGTTGCTGCTTAAGGGGGAGAGCATCTTTCTTGCATGCAGAAGGTCCTAAATTCAGTCCCAATGGCATCTCCATGTAGGGCCGGGAGACAGCCTCCGCCAGTCAGAACAGGCAGTGTTGAGCAAGGTGGACTAATGGTCTGATTCAGTTTATAGCAGCTTCCTCCATTCCTAAGGCAACATACCTAATATATGTTCAAAGTTGCTGGAGGGTGGCTGGGCCATTCGTTTTGGGGGCCCCTCTGCCATTCTGGAGACAAGGCTATGCACCAAGCCATAACCTGCCCACAAACACACAATCTCACTCACCAGCTTGGGTATATTGTCCCTCTCGTTGGGTAAGCTGCCTTGGGCTTGCCTACCACTGGCAAAGTAAATTATCCTTGTAGACAGGGCTAACTTTCTGAGAAACTGCACACTGCAGAAGTTTTCCTTAGCGTTTTGGTTTATGCCAGCCTTGACTGCCCAGGCAGTGCCCATGTCTGGCCCGAGTCTCTGCATGGCTTCAGTTGGCTTGAGGCCTCAGTTGGGTTCCCTTGTGGACCAAAAACTGGGACACTGGAGCAAAAAGTCTGGGAGGTGGCAGAGATTTGCCTGTCTTGCTCCAGATTGTGCCACCTCAGTGAACACTTGTGGTGATGGACTGTAGCTCACTGGCAGAGCAAGCAGGAGGTTCTGGGTTCATTCCCTGGCAGATCAGCAGATGGATGGGGAAAGCTAGTTCTTAGCTTAGTGGACAGAGCATCTCCTTTGTATGTTAAGCACACCCCGTTTCAGCCCCTGAAAACATTTCTAAGGTAGGGCTGGGAAGGAAACCCTGGAGAGCTGCTGCCAATCAGTGCAGACAGTACTGAACTAGACTGGCACATGGCCAAGGCACAGTACAGCATGCCATGAGGTTGTTGAGATGTGGCAGGGCCAGAAGACCAGGAAGCCTTTACCCCTGCCACTAGTTGTCTATAAACTATAAGGGAAACATGTCTATGAAGACTCCTGAGTCACACAAGTGTGCGGGGCCAAGTGCAGTGTAGAA
The DNA here is from genome assembly GCF_964106645.2 of Podarcis pityusensis. Lineage (NCBI taxonomy): Eukaryota > Metazoa > Chordata > Lepidosauria > Squamata > Lacertidae > Podarcis > Podarcis pityusensis. The sequence continues at coordinate 2,299,620 of NC_138044.1, read as the reverse complement.
TATGTAGAGGCAGATCCGTGCTGCCTGTTCCCCAATCTCTTCATTTGACAAGTGGGGAAATCAAGGCATTAATGATGTGCCATTAATGATGCAAAACGATTCAGCAACGCCCCATGTTCCTCTTTGCAGATCTGCCAACTTAGGTTAAGGTACCCATTTGCAAGAAGCTCTCTCGGCTACACTTTAGCATCAGGGGTCCTTCACCTGAACCAGGGTGGCGGTTGTACTTCAGATGGGCAGCATTCCCACATATCCCAAACTTGCACACATGCACGCACACACACACATTCTCTCTCTCTCTCTCTCTCTCTCTCTTTTCTGGCATAGTTTAGCTTTCTGGAGGTTTGTTAGTGGAAAGGGTTGTGTTGCGTGAAGCCTTTGCTGCTGATGGCATCGCCGCTAAACAGCCGGACGAGGTGGACAATGAAGGGGTGGGGAACCAGCCTCACAGAAGCATGAAGATCGGTAACTGTTATCTCTTTTCTTCCACAGTCTGCGTTAGGAATAAAAACAGTCCAAAAAATAAACCCCAAGCAGTCCAGTTTCTGGAATACTATCCTGTTTTAATGGGGAGTGGAGCAAGGACGGCAGCTTCTGAAAAATGTCTCCCCCTGTCAGGATCGCCATCAGCCCAGGATTAGTGGTTCCTAACTAACCCCTGCCCTCCAGGGAAGGGGTCAGCAGCATCATGGCAGGGGGCGGGTGCTGTGCTTACTAACCTCCAACCAGCTTGTGGGTTGATTTGTTGGTGCTTAGTCCTGAGGATTCCTCACCGCCTTATCAGCCCATCCGTCACAGCGGTGGGTGGATCAAAGCGTAGGGGAGCCGAGGAGCCCCTCTTAAAGAGAACGTGTTCCATGCACACACAGTCTTGGAAGAACTGGGACTTCCTTGAATTCCTCGTGGCTCCAACATGGTTTTGAGCTGCCACGCACCAAGCCCATAGGTCCAGCACAAACCTTGTACCCAGCCCTCAGAAACGTGGACTGTTACAAGAACGAACTTCTCCCCTCTCCCCGCCCCACAGGAGATGGAGTTTCAAATCTAATTTGAAAACTTGCAGCCCTACTTTACTATGCCCCGTGAGTCCATAAGGGCCCGAACAGTCTGCAGCCTCAGACAATCAGCTTGTTTTGATGCACCCTGATCTCTGCAAGGGGTGCGGATGAACCACTAGCATAAAACAAGCACCGCTGAATGTGTGAACCTTAAGAATTCCCTGCCTCCTCATACTTGCCCCCCCACCCCGCAAAAAAAAACACACAAAAACCAAAAACATGCCACCAAGTCACCTGTACGGATGGGGAAAAGATTTAATAGATCAGGGCACTGTCTGAGTTCATGTACTGGAATGAGATCTGTCCAAATAACGAGTCCTGTGAAAGGTATTGCAAGGTTCTCAGTATAAGATTTTAAATGCAGGATGCGTAACGCCTGGCAGGAACACCACTTTGCAAGAGACTTTTTGTGGGGGCAGGGGGTGGGGGTTGTAAACATTTTGAATGTGCACCTTTTAAAATGCCAGAGAGGAGTTCTAGTGGGGAGTGGTCCCTATAGGCACTTTTGGAGCAGCTACTTCCCCCCGCCCATGGCCCACCACTGTTGGTTTAGGGTTTGCAGGGTGGGGGTCTTTCGCGGAGGAGAGGTCCTGTTGCCTGGGCACCTCTAGTACCCAAATCTTCCAGTTCTGCGCTTGCACACAGAGGTCGATACGTCCGTTGGTGTATGCCCATGGTAGCTTAACAGATTACCTCTCCTGCGCTCTTCCTGGCACTCCCCTTTGACACAGCTCTCGTGCTCAATGGAGATGTTACTTGCTCCTTCTCCGAAGTCATTTTAACAGGTTTGGTTTTCCTGCAGAAGAGGAAGCTGGTCCTTGGGGGGGGTTGGTTCTTCCCAGCAGTTTGCAGTCATCCCCCCCCCCCCAGGCTCAAGGCTTAAGAAGAAAGGCCCAGAGCGCCTTAGCAAACAGATCTCAAACTCCATGCAACCTCTCTCTTGGGGCTTTCCACTGGTGGCTCCTGTTTTCCTTCCTAAAGCTGTGCAAAAGGCACAAGGGGCAGCAGCTTGCCACCAGCCAAACACTCTTCCGCCGCTCCCCCTGCCCTGCTCGGTTTAATTTCTGCCCCCCAACGGTGTGTGTCCACCATGCAGAAAAGAAACATGGCCCTGGAGCCTTTCTTCCTCGTTCTCGAGCTTTCTGCTGTAAGAACTTGTTATATAATGCAAACAATCTGTAAGTCTTTTTTATTATTATTATTATTAATATTATTATTATTATTATTATTGATGATGATGATGATAATACACAGATCTTTATGACTAGAAATCGTACAGGTTCTCTTTTGTAAGCCAACGAAGATGTTCTCGAGTGTGTGATTGTAAAATGTGCCATTTTTGCCTAACGACTGTACAAAGCAATTTTCAGTTCCAATTGGTGTGGCTGCTTTGGCCAAGATCTGCAGTCTGCTGTTACTGGCTACGTACACAGTGGTGTGGAAATGGGGCTCACACAGCTACCAAGTTCAGACTGCCATTGTAGCTCTTAATGGGCGGTAGAACCCAGCTCCTAGTTTTGCCATCAGTAGTTGGCTTTGGAATCCACTGGATCTTGGGAGTGTGGGGTGGGGAAATGAGATTCCTTGTTCCAATCCAGCCTCCAATTCCAGATTGCAAGAGATCAAGGGGGGTTCCCGAGCAGGGCCTAATCTGCAGATGAGTCACTGAGGTATGGCACCATTTATTTATTTATTTTATTTATTTATTTATTTAATTATTTATTGGCCTGCCAAATCTTCCGAAAGGGGAAATCTGGATTCAGTGGAGAAAAATGCAGGATCTTGTTTCAATGCCGTTCATGTCCTCTATGAGTAGTGCCAAAAAGAGGGGGGTGTCACCCTTCTCTTGCACCTGTCCCATAATAAACACGCATCTGGGCTAAGCAAGCTCAGTGGAGACATGGATGGCTTGGAAGAGACAAGGAACAAACAAACGGGAGCCACACACAAGTTGCCCTCAACTTCGCTTTTGCCCTGGGGATTGTGGCAGGTGGTGTGATAAGGGAGAGCAAGCAAACCCAGAGGCCACATGCAAAAAAACAAAACTCCCACCATGAAAAAATATATCCTAGATCTTCACGTATTTTGATCAGGGGCCACTCCTGGCGTAGATCAGGTGTGTGGTGCACTGCATCTTTCAGTGTGGATTCTCATAATCTGCTTTTACCCACACACAAGCCCTGCATCAAAGCCTTGACTTGCAGATGGATTAGGTCGTCTCTGTAGCTCCAATGGAATTTGGTGGAGATGCCAGATATTCCGCAATGTGCACACACACACCACAAATTGGGTACTACAGTTAACAGGCAAGAGGTTGAATTTGTGTAAAAAAAAACAAAACCAAAAACCAAACCAAACAAAAAATCATGACAGTAGAAAGAGTCCGATCTGGTTGAGTTCCACTATGTACAACCCAGCTCACAAGCACATTGCCCGATTTGTTTCAAGGGGAAGGACAGCTGCACACTGGAAAAGGGAACTGGACAGAGATGTATCTCACCTGCTCTGGAACAAGTGGAAAGCCCACAGGCGCCAGGGGCATGTCTGTTTCTGGTTGATTTCCATGGGGGCAGCAGGAAATAGTGCCCATCTGCCACTTTATCCAGCTTCACAGGCAGCCTCAACTACTCTCTACCTGCTCCACCAAACTGCAAAATCCAGCTGGAGAAGGCAGCTAATCCAGCAGAACTGTTGTGTGTTTGTCATTGAAACATGGTTAGTCTGCCCCTGCTGCCCTGTTGCAAAAAAAAAACAACAACAAACCCAAGCTATTCCACAGGCAAGAACCACCCATGGCCAGAATGCAGGAGGAAACAGCAGAGTGGTTTGGGTTTAAGATTCCCCAGCAAGCCGGTCCTTAACCTGCACAGTTTAGTCCAGACTTTGCCAACCTGGTGCCCTCCAGGTGTTTGGGGCTACAACTCGGTTGTGCTTCCTGGGGGTTGATGAGAGTTGTAGTCCAAAACATCTGGAGGGCACCAGGTTGGCAAAAGCTGAGTTCAGAAAAGTGGTGAGGTCTCTTGTCACATGAGCTGCTTGGAAGGACTCTGCCCCCACATGCTTCCAGTTGAATAGTCCTTGGGCAGGCATCCCAGAACTGAAAGCCTTTTAGTTGGAGTCAAAATGGGAAGGTGTTCTTGATTAGCTAAAACAGGGCAGGAACCAAAAGGGCAAGCCTTTAAATTATTGCACATACATGTTCGGAACCCAATGCAAGGAAGATGGACTGAGCAGTCTTACACAGCAACTCCAGAACAAACCCTTCCAGGTCTGTGTGGGCTGTAAACATTCTGTGTTTTGACACCCAATAGTCACAAGTCTCCGTGTCCACCTGTTTAGGTTGGTTCCCCCTGCAACCGCTGCCCTTTCATTTCTGCATCACTGTGTCTGAAAATATACCCCTCTCTCAATTTATCTCTGTATATCTGCTTAGGTTAATCCTAGTTCCTATCAAAAAGCAGTTAAAATGATGTTTTATACCCTCTTACAAAGGAAACAAAGCAAATAATAATTTTTTTGTAAGTATGTTTTTTTTTAAAAAAAGTATTGATGCTGATAATATGAAACGTAAGGAGCCAGGCTGGCCAAATCTCTTTCATGCTCTTTTAAAAACAACCACCACCGTGTAATAATGTACAGAGAACGTAGTTGGTGTCGAGGGGGGGGGGATAATGAATTGATTTGAGTGTGCAATTTATGTACATTTGCAATTAGAAAATATTAAAGATTTATTTAGCTATTTTATCCAAGATTCTCTCTGTGGGGTGCTTTTTCACGCCAAAGTCAGCTGCAGGGACGAGGGATTGGCCTTTGGCCCATGATTTTTTTGTGACTTCTCTGTCACACAGGGAGTTGGTCAGGGACTATTGGGAAGTGGCTGGTTTAAGAACTCCCACACCCCAATCTTGGGGGGTCAAAAGCACACAAATCTATGGGGCAACCACTTCTGGAGCAGTGCTGCCCACAGTTCTGGTTGCCTCACCTTGAAAAGGATGGTTCAGAAAAGGGCAACAGAAATAAACAGAACCAAGCAACTCCCCTGTGAGGAAAAGGGGCAGTGCTTGAGACTTTTCCGTTTAGAGAAAAGGAAGGTAAGAGGCAACAGGACAGAAGTTTCTAAAACCATGCATGCCGTGGAAAAGAGAGAGAGAAGTTTGTCTCCCTCACAACTAGAACTCAATGAAGCACAGTGTGTGGTGTTGGAAGATTCAAGACATGAAAGTTTTTCTTCACTCAGTGCAGTTAAATTATGGAGCTCCCTCGCCCAGGAGGCAGTGATGAACACCACCAGGATGGCTTTAAAAAAGGATTGGACTGCAGTGGTACCTCGGGTTACATACGCTTCAGGTTACATATGCTTCAGGTTTCAGACTCCGCTAACCCAGAAATAGTACCTCAGGTTAAGAACTTTACCTCAGGATGAGAACAGAAATCGTGCGGCGGCAGCGGGAGGCCCCATTAGCTAAAGTGGTACCTCAGGTTAAGAACAGTTTCAGGTTAAGAATGGACCTCCGGAACGAATTACCGTATTTTTTGCTCTATAAGATGCACCAGACCACAAGATGCACCTACTTTTTGGAGGAGGAAAACAAGAAAAAAAAGATTCCGAATCCCAGAAGCCAGAACAGCAAGAGGGATCGCTGCGCAGTGAAAGCAGCAATCCCTCTTGCTGTTCTGGCTTCTGTGATAGCTGCACAGCCTGCACTCGCTTCATAAGATGCACACACATTTCCCCTTACTTTTTAGGAGGGAAAAGGTGAGTCTTATAGAGCAAAAAATACGGTAAGTACTTAACCCGAGGTACCACTGTAATTCATAGAGGAAGAAAAGGCTGTCAGTGACTACTATCTATGCTGGCTATGCATTGCTTCCACAGTTGAAGCGGCAATTTTTCCAAATACCAGTTGCTGGAAACCAAGGGAGAACTCTGATTATTTTATTATTTAGCTCTTAATATCTAAGCAGTGTACAAAAAACTGAAACAGCAACAGACAACTTAAAGTATTACTAAAATACACAGTTGTTAAATTAACACAAAGTTACTAATATATATAAATCAATACCAATTCATTTTCCTTCTGACGCACCCTCTCTCTTAGCCTCCAGGTTCTCACGCTTCAACGTTCTGTGAAACAGTGAGCTTCACCGTAGTTTTTCACTCTAGACATGCTTGTTATGGGCCGCCCCAAGGTGGATAGTGCTTCCTCAAGCTGCCCATGGCTGTGTCCCATTCAGCTGCACTCACCACACCCAGGTCTAGGTGCAGTTCTCATGTACTCGTGTTCTGCTTGCAAGTTTCCCAATAGAGTATGGTTACCAGATTTTTTCAGTGAATCCAGGGACACTTTTTTTTTTTATTTTATTTAAGCTGAGAAGCAGCTGGGAGTCAGCAGTGGGGGTGGTGAGGCCAAAGACCCTGGGCCCAAGCACACATGCATATTGTATAAAGGTACAAAGCCTTTTTGCACCCTGTGAAACATAAATGCGAAACAAAAAAACTGGGCAACGGCCCGCCGCCCTCCCGTGACTCCCGAGCCTCCCCCGATCTGTCAAAACAAAGGGGGAATGGGGCAGGAGATCGAATATGGCTTGGGAGTCATGGGCAGATGGCACGCCACTGCCCAGGAGGGGCGCAAGACACACGGTTTCTCTGCCAGGCAAGGTGCAAAGCCCTTCTTTCGCACCCTGTGAAACATAAATACGCAGAGTTTTTAAAAACTGGGCAACTGTGTGCTGCCCGCCCGTGACTCCCAAGCCTCCCCCGATCTCCTGCCCCCTTCCCCCTTTGTTTTGACTGCTCATGGGGAGGCCCGCCCACAACTTCTGAGCCTCCCCCCAATCTGTCAAAACAAAGGGGGGGGGGAGGCAGGAGATCCGTACTGCCGAACTTCCCCGGTTCCACTTCGGCAGCAGTGAGCAGCTCCTGAAGCCAGCCAGAGCCAACTGCACTACCAGGCTGGCTCTGGGCTGCTGAGGCTGCCACTGCCACGTTTCCCGGGGACAGATTTGCAAATCTGGGGACTGTCGCCAGGAACCAGGGACATCTGGTAACCCTACAATAGAGGCATCTGGTTGGCATTTGTGAGAACCGGATGCTGGACTGTATGGGCCAGTCGCTCAATCCAGCAGGCTCTTCTTCCACACAGGAGTACTTTCATTCACATATTAACACTGAACACAATAGATGCTGCCTCTATATATTATTTGTTCAAGCTGCGGATATATTGCTTAGTTGCTGACGTTCCTAAGTATGTTTGTAAGAACAGCCGTTCCTTCTAGTGCAGCTAAACTGGTAGAAAAACCAGTTGGAGATGCATGGATGGTGGAAAAGGCAGGGCTTTGGAGCAAGCAAACAGGATTCCTACGGAAATCTTGTAACTTTTTGTACCTCAAATATTCTGGGAGCGTTTGTGCCACTTTTATTGCGACATAGTCCCTCCAGACAGCAATTGTGCAGCAACATCAGGGAAGCATCACGAAACAACCTACAAGGCCAAATGATACACGGACAGCCCAGCATGAATGCGCCACTGATGTGCTATTATTGTGTCAATGGCATGGTGCCAGATACATCCACACACAAAAATGGGGGCATTTCCCTCCCTCCTCCACCACCTTGACCTTGCATAGGAAGGGGGCGGACAGAGTGGGGGGGGGGGAGTGGTAATCAGGTATCCACAACAACTAACAGAAGGGAAACAAACATGAGCTGAGGACAAATTGTGCTTTTTAAAGCTATCCAAAGTTTGGGGCTCACAGTCCATGCCATGTGCACAGGAGAGCTACACAATTTAAACGCGTGGTTTCTAGGTTTTGCTTTTATGTCAAAACGAAGCACAGCAACAAAGTTTCTAGTTCTTAACCCTGAAAAGGTTTCAGGAAAGCCCAGGTGAAACCTCCCAAACCAAAGTGGGGCTCAAAGGATGGGCGGCCAAGAGGCAAAGGATTCGGTCCCCTGAGGATCTTAACAGCCCCTTCACATGGCTAGGAGTGAGCCAAACCATATGCATTTGCAGGAGAAGGATGTTTCAACGTGATTTCTGACAGTCAAGACACAGCAGCTGTGCAATGGGAAGCAGCAGCAGCAGCCTACTTGATCATAGGATTGTAAAGTTGGAAGAGACCCTGAGGGTCATCTAGTCCAACCCCCTGCAGTGCAAGAATTACAGCTAAAGCATCCCTGACAGACAGCTATTGAACAGCTGCTTTAAAACAGCTGCAATCAAATTTGCAGTCGTTCATACAGCTGTGACTCCTGCACAGCAGGGAGTTGGGCTAGATGACCCTTCAGGGGATTCCTTCCAGCTCTGCAACTCTGTTATTCTACAGGTTATAGCAGGGGTCAGCAAACTTACCATGCCTCAGGCCATTGTCTCCAGCACCAATCGTGCAGTGGGCCAGAGGGCGGGGATCGCTTGCCCTTACGCATGCGCACACGCTATTTCTGGCGCACTTCTGGGTCGGAGGAGCACCGGAAATAGCTTGTCTGCATGTGCACGGGCCTCCTCCGACCTGGATGTGCACTGGAAATAACACTTGCGCACAATGCTTGCACATGTGCACAAGCTATTTCCAGTGCTCCTCCGACCTGGAAGTGGGCAGCTGTGCAGCAGCACAGCGCTGGTAAGAGCGGGCGGCAGCAGCGGGCCGTGGGGGTCGCCGCAGGCCGGATAAACGAGTCCCTCGAGCTTTATCCGGCCCACAGGCCTTAGTTTGGGGACCCCTGGGTTATAGCACTCAGCTCCTGACACAACAGAAGTGGTGCTCCCCAGGACCGGAGGGCATAGGGGCAGTTGCCTCTGGTGGAAATCCTTGGCTTTGGAGCAGAACTCATGTGCCTAGAGCCAAGCAATGGAGAAGAGAGAGAGGAGCTTGTCTGCGAGTAACCCCAAATGGTGGCTGGCATTAGCCACAAGAACTACACACCAGTGCCAACCAAGCCGTCTGCTCCTCTCTTGGCACAGGCTCTGCCTGGCTCCCTGGGCCCAGCAAGGCAACGTCTTCCTAGCTGCCAGTGGCTTGGCTTGTTTTGATGTCAGCAGCCTGACTCCTGCAACCCTACAAGGAGCTAATTATGTCACTCGTAATGAGGCACAGGTGCTAATTCTTCCCAGCATCTAATGAACCTCCTCCAAGTTTGCCTGCGACTCCCTAAAATGTTGGCAAGGGCACTTGGGTTGGGAGAGGAAGTGAGGCCCACGTGGAGCGCTAGGAGACTTCTGTTTTTGCCCTCCCTCCCAGAGGGGTCAGCCCCTCTTGCGCTGGGGTTCTGCTTGCAGAAACCAAAACATTAGCAACAAAATGAGTAAAATAGGACTACCACAAAATGTTGCTCCAGGGGGCATTCACCTGTTCCAGGTCCAAGGGATGTTATTCCATTCCCTCTTCCCTACCTGTCTCTTCTCTCTCACCCTGTACCCCAGGTCCACGATGATCCATTTTTCTTGTGTGTGTGGGAGGGGCATCATTTTGGCTGAATCAGAATGGTGCTGGGAGAACAAGTTTGCTGTTAGTATGTATGGTTTGTGGCACAGCTTGGGAACCTGTATCCCTTTATATACTTTTGGACTTAAAGCCAGCATAGGGTAGTGGCTAGAGTGCCAGACGATGACCTGCATTCAAATTCCCACTCAGACCTGAAGCTCCCCCTGGGTGACCTCTCAGCCTAACCTACCTCACAGGGATGTTGTGGGGATTAAATGAGGAGGGGGAGAACCATGTCACCTTGATCTCCTTGGTGGAAAAAGCAGGATAGAATCACAATAAGTAAGTACTGTATTTTTCACTCTATAAGACGCACCTTTCCCCTCCTAAAAAGTAAGGGGAAATGTATGTGCGTTGTATGGAGCGAATGCAGGCAGGAGGCTCTGCTCAGTGCTCCCTTTAACGAGCCGTGTGAAACGTGTGTGCGGCTCTTGGGGGCTTTTCCCCGAGGAGGGAGAAGAGCTGCCCTTCTCCCTCCTCAGGGAAAAGCCCCGAAGAGCTGCACACACACTCCCCGTGCTCTTTAAAGGGAGCTGCGCAGCGATCCCGCTTGCTGTCCTGGCTTCTGGGATTCAGAATATTTTTTTCTTGTTTTCCTCTTCCAAAAACTAGGTGCGTCTTATGGTCTGGTGTGTCTTATAGAGTGAAACATACGGTAAGCAAGTTCTCACAATCTCCAGCCAACATGGCCAATGGTCAAGCAAGATGAGAGTTGTAGTCGAGCAACATAGGGAAGGCTGTAAAAAAAAAAAAAATGTGGGAGGCAGCAGTTACAAGTTATGGGTCTCAGCAGCCACAAGCAGGCGCTGTGTTTCTCCAGCACAGGGGTCAGCAACCTTTTTCAGCTGTGGACTGGTCCACTGTCTCTCAGACCATGTGTTGGGCCGGACTATATTTTTGGGGGCGAATGAACAAATTCCTACGCCCCACAAATAACCCAGAGATGCATTTTAAATAAAAGGACACATTCTACTCAAGTAAAAACACACTGATTCCTGAACCATCTGCGGGCCAGATTGAGAAGGCACTTGGGCCATATCCAGCCCATGGGCCTTAGGTTGCCTACCCCTGCCCCAGCAGCTTGACGTCACCCCTGGAGGCTCCCTCCTTTGGCTCTCAAGACAGACAACAGATGTAAGGGTGGGAATGGCCAAGCTGATGGTGAGTGTCTCTCGCTCCAGGAACTGCTATCTTCAGATGTGGTCCTTTCTTTCAAATCTTCATGAGAGCCAGAAACTGTAAACAGCTCCTTCTCCCACTAGGAACGCTAAATAACCACTGAGAAAGGATTTCAGACACAGAGGACCTGCCTTTTACTGAGCCAAAGGGCTGGTTAAAGGGAGCACTCTTAATGGGCAGAGAAAGTTCATTCCAAACGCCTGCTGGTTTGCACACAAACCAGCTGCTTTACCCCAAAGCAGTGGGCTCTGCTGGGTCTCTGGCAAAATCCAGTGGGAAGGAAGTGGAGAGAGAGAGAAGAGGAAGGGAGTGGAGCTGGTGTAGGGCAGGGGATTCACAGGCAGTGAGGGATGGGAGAATTCTACAATTCTGACTGCTATCCTACACGGGAATCCTATGGATGCATCTCGAAGTGTGGGTTTCAAAAGTGCCTTGATTTGAATAAACTCTCTTTGGTGAGGGCTCAGTTACAGCTTCATTAGAACAAAGCCCAGCACGCCTGGAAATCTAAGTGGCACAGGCACAGCGCTGAGCTTTTGACAGCAGCACTCTCTGCCAGCTGAGGCCTCCCTGCCTCCTTAGTCTCCAGGCCAGCTGCACGTCACATGGAGAGGAGTTGTCAGCAGGGAAGAATGAGACTCTGAGTTGCAAATCATTTTGACAGATCCAGGCAGGGAGTGGGGGTGGGGGAGAGAGAGAAGGGGTATGTTTGGAGAGAAAGGGGTGGCTGGAAGGAGAGAAGCAGGCAGAGTGTCAGGGGGAGGGTCTGCAGAGCCCTCCCAAGCCCCAGATTCATCAACATTAATCATGCTTTCCTAATTTCACTCGCTGAGATGTGCAATCCACTTCGTATGCATGAGAGCAAGTCTTTGCTGTCTGGGACACAGCGCTGCCACCACAGTCTGCTGTTCAAGGATGCGGGAGGAGAGCAGGGCTGCGTTGCAAAGCAAGGTGCTGGCCCTGTTCTCCAGCTTGACATGATGTGGGGCTTGTGGGCTGTGTTATAATAAGAATAATTTATTATTTATACCCCGCCCATCTGGCTGGGTTTCCCCAGCCACTCTGGGTGGCTTCCAACCAAATGTTAAAAACAATACAGTGTCAGACATTAAAAACTTCCCTAAACAGGGCCACCTTCAGTTGTCTTTTAAAAGTTAGATAGCTGTTTATTGCCTTGACATCTGCTGGGAGGGCATTCCACAGGGCAGGCGCCATTACTGAGAAGGCCCTCTGCCTGGTTCCCTGTAGCCTCACTTCTCACTACCTGGTCCTGGTTATAGCACCACATGGCCAGAGTGTGGCATGTGAGTATACCCCAAGGATTATGGGGGAGTGTGGTGTCCAGTTGAGTACGTGACCTCTCCCTTAGAGGATTATGGAGGAAGAAGATGTCCAAGTCCGCCTTTCCTTTTGAAGCAAAATGTCATTGAAATGGGGAAGAAATGTCCTCGCATGAAGTCTTGGGCTTCCAGTTTTGGGAGAGGTGAGACTGTCTGCGGCGCTGGGGAGCGGGCAGGCTGGCAAGGCCCCCTAGATTTAGAGGCCCTAGGCTTCAGCCTACTTAGCCTATACATAAATCCGGTCCTGCATGTGACCCCATTACACATTCTAAAGGATGGGAGGTGCAAGGAGATTGTGGGGGGCATTCTGGAAAATGTTTTCAGTAACAAATGAAAGGGGCCATTCTAAAAACATCCTTGGAAACTAATGGGTGAGACATTCCAGAAAGAAATGTAAGGTGCTATGTATTCAGTGTTCTGTGTTTGCCTGACTAAGGACTAAGGATTCTGAGCTGCTGTGTTCTGATTCGACACATGATGTCCAATCACAGAACATTTCAGGATTTTTGGCGCCTGCCATTGGCCCTTGAACTCTGAGTCATGAACTTGGAACTTTAGACAGCCAATCACGTTGAGAGTGGGAGTGGCCCAGGTTTTCAGGTATGTATATAAGCAGTTGCTTTGCCCCTCTTCCCCAGTCATGTAGTTCAATAAAGGTTCTTGCTGTCATCGCTGTGTCTTGCCTGGTGGGAACCCACCTACACTTCAGGCATTAATTATGATTTTATTTCCAAATAAAAGATTGGATCTTATTAGAATAAATGGATATTTTAGATTTGGAGAGCTACAGATACTGGTGGCATGCCTACCTTGGATATAACAAGTCTGAACTCCACAAACGGTTTAACAACTACATTTTCAGAAAAGCTCTTTATAAAGTATGGACCAAATATCAAACACATTTAGAACCACAAAACTCCATGGTGGCTGTCCCTGTTGGAAGCCTTGGTTATCAACAGACTAAATATGGAGAGGAATTGGGCAACCTATAGGCAATTACTGATGGAAGATCAAGGCCAGTTAAAGTTGAAACCATTTGAGGAGATAAGGCATAATGTAACCAATTGGCTTCAGTATCATCAGTTAAACAGTGTATTTAATTCAGATAGACAGAGATGATTTGGAAGGGAGGGTTCTAAATTATATACGGTATTGGTGAAATAATAATAAGAAATTACTATCTAAAATTTATGACTTACTATTAGAATGGGACCTCAAAGAGGAGGAAGTAAAGGAGGTAATGGTCAAATGGGCCCAAGATATCGGCTATACAATTCAATTAGAACAGTGGGAGAGACTTTTTAATTCAGATATCAGGTTCACTGCCTGTTACACCATCAAAGAGAATATGATGAAAATGTTTTATAGGTGGTATTTGTCACCATCTAAACTTGCCAAGATCTATAAGTTAAAGTCCAATCTATGCTGGAAATGTGAGAAGGTTGAAGGGACAATGTTTCATGTTTGGCGGCGCTGCGATAGAATTAAGAAATTTTGGGGTAGTATTCATGAAGAGCTTAAAAATATGTTTAAAATCTCCATAGGAAAAAAACCAGAGACGTATTTATAAGGGATATTAGGGAATATATCCCAAAGGAAAAGAAAATATTTTTTTTTATATGGCACAGCCACCCCACCATATTAGTTATTGCCAGGAATTGGAAAGGAGATATTATACCTACAAAAGAAGACTGGATATGCAAACTAAATGAATTCATAGAATTTGCAAAGTTAACAGCAGCCATAAGACATCAGACAAATCGAAAACTAAAATCAGAATGGCAATGTTTTGAAGATTATATGAGAAAACACTGTTCTAAAGCAAATATGTTGACATGCATGAACTAGGTATGTAAAGTATAAATGAAATTAATAAATAGTAAGGAATATATGAGAAGTAATATATAAAAGATGCAATGATAGATGAATTTCTAGGACTTAAGGTTGTCGAGGTGCAGCGGAGGGAAGTCACGGGGGTGTTATGGGTGGTAGTAGTTAGGGTACGTACGAATTGTGTCTTCTTTCTTTGTCTGTTTTCTGTGTTTGTATGGATGTTTTAAATAAAAAACTTTCTAATAATAATAATAGTAATAATAATAATTTATTATTTGTACCCCGCCCATCTGGCTGGGTTTCCCCAGCCACTCTGGGCAGCTTCCAACAAAGATTAAAAATACATTAAAACGTCACACATTAAAAACTTCCCTAAAAGCCTTCAGATGTCTTCTAAATGTCAGGTAGTTGTTGTTCTCTTTGACATCTGGTGGGAAGGCATTCCACAGGGTGGGTGCCACTACCGAGAAGGCCCTCTGTCTGTTTCCCTGTAACTTGGCTTCTCGCAGCGAGGGAACCGCCAGAAGGCCCTCGGAGCTGGACCTCAGTGTCCGTCCGGGCAGAACAATGGAGGTGGAGACGCTCCTTCAGGTATACTGGACCGAGGCCGTTTAGTGCTTTAAAGGTCAGCACCTACACTTTGAATTATGCTCAGAAACGTACTGGAAGCCAATGATTTTATATATGGTTATTATTATGTTTTTTATGCTTGCTGGAAGCTGCCCAGAGTGGCTGGGGAAACCCAGCCAAATGGGCAGATATAAATAATAGACTTCTTGTTGTTGTTTGCATTCTAGAAACCTCAAAACAAGTGGAAAGGTACACCCTAGAAAACATATTTAAAAACAAATGAAAGGGCCATTCCAGAAACAAATGGCAGTAACATGGTAGTAACAAATGAACACTCTAGAAACATTCCCAGACACACAGTAAAGGAAATGTCCTAAAAGGGAATGAAATTGTAGAAATACTCCCAGAAATAAAAACATTGTTAGAAATAAATTAAAGAAGCATACTGCAAAGAAATGAAGAGAACACCCCAGGGCCTAGAAGCAAATGGATGAAAGGATTTCCCCCCTCCCCAGCTAAATGGGAGGAGGCAGGAGGGGGGCTGTTTTTGTTGGGTAATGAAGACAAATATCTTAACACTGAATTGCCGTACCTATCTCCCAACACACACACACCTTCCCCACTCAATTGACAGGGCCATTAGTGTAAATTATTAGTCAATTAGAGCAAGGATGTGGCCAAACAGAAAAGAGAAAGCTCCAGAGGTCTTTGGAGCTCAGGAGAGCCTTTTAAGCTGCAAACAGACCACACATTTTAAACCCACCCACCCACCTGGAAATTGTAGTTTGTTAAGGGTGCTGGGAATTACAGCTGGGAATTACAGCTCTGTCTGTGGCGATGACTTGCAGCTCCCAGGTTTCTTTAGGGGAAGGTATGCTCTGGGTTAAACCACAGAGCCTAGGGCTTGCTGATCATAAGGTCGGCGGTTCGAATCCCCGCGACGGGGTGAGCTCCCGTTGCTTGGTCCCTGCTCCTGCCAACCTAGCAGTTCGAAAGCACGTCAAAGTGCAAGTAGATAAATAGGTTCCGCTCCGGCGGGAAGGTAAACGGCGTTTCCGTGTGCTGCTCTGGTTCGCCAGAAGCGGCTTAGTCATGCTGGCCACATGACCCGGAAGCTGCACGCCAGCTCCCTCGGTCAATAAAGCGAGATGAGCGCTGCAACCCCAGAATCAGCCACGACTGGACCTAATGGTCAGCGGTCCCTTTACCTTTATGTCATGCATGGTGAGTCAATGTGGGTGCAGAGAGGTCTGGGGCACGATCCTGAGATTATCCCTGACCATGGCATTGTCAAATGGGGTTGGTAGAAGCTGAAGTCCAACACCAGGTTCCCTTTCTCTGTTTTCACCAGGGTAACCCACTTGAGTGGCATGAACTGGCACTGAACCAAATTTATCCAGCCCTGGAAGCTGTCTGTGGACAAACACCGGCTCCCTCAGCCACTAAAGCAAGATGAGCGCCGCAACCCCAGAGTCGCCCGCGACTGGACTTAACGGTCAGGAGTACTTTTACCTTTACCTAACAGCAACTGTATTAAACTTTGCAAAGGGGATCCCTTGTTTTGTTTTGTTTTTTGGCGCACAAGGAAAAGATGCAAGGATTGTATGCTGAAAGAAAATTATATGAAACTGATGTACCCATGGTATCTCCTACTAAGTTATCTAAAATGTGTAGAGCACATTGTTGGAAGTGTAAAGAAAAGGAGGGTACCTTTTATCATATGTGGTGGTCATGTAAGATACCAAAGTCTTTTTGGGAAATGATATACAATGAATTGAAAAAAAATGTTTAAAATAACATTTGTCCCAAAAAACCCCAGAAGCTTTTCTATTGGGAATTACAGCTTCGACATCCCAAAAGACCAGAAAAGACTGTTATGTATGTGACAACAGCTGCAAGGATGCTACTAGCCCAAAGATGGAAAGATCCGGCAGCCCTGACTAGGGAAGAATGGCAAGCCAAACGGTTGGACTATGCAAAACTGACTTGGGAGACTCAAGAATCAAGAAGATGATGACTTTAAAAAAGAATGGGGAAAATTCATCACTTACTGAGGAGGCCATTGTAAACAAATAAAAAAGTTAGCTGGACTTTAACTTGTAAAGAAACAAAAGATATGGATAATTTAGAGAGATGAAAACTGTGGAGAATTTAATGATATGTAGTTTTAGAAAAATTATTTTAAGGACCCATGCAGGGGAAGTCACGAGATTTAGAGAATTTCAAAGATGGATATGTTAAAAGTTTTTTTCTCTTTGTTATTTTAAATTTGTTCTTGTAAAAACTAATAAAAAATATTTCAAAAAAAAAGGGAAAGGAAGAGATGCAAGGAGTCTCTATTTCCTTTCAAAGAGATGCAGCGTTGCAGTCTGATGGAAACAGGAAAAAGCAGACCCTGAAATACAAGGGCATAACTATGTGTTCACCTTTCCCTGCACCCTTTTTTGTGATGTTGAAGGTCAGTGCCGGATTCAAGGTCGTGCTGGCGGTCCCTCCCGGCCCCCGGCCCCCGGCCCCCAGGGAGCCGAGGTTTTGCAAGATTGTGAAGATCCATAATGAAGAAGATCCATTTGGGGCACCAAATTTTGACACCTTATAAGGCTTCCATATTGTGAAAGATTGCCCAAGTCTGCCTATGTTGAAAGTCCATTGAGAAAAGGCACCAACTTCTCAAAAACACTGTGGAGGCCCAACGCAATGTCATAATGTCATGCACGCAACATCATGCAGAGCTGAACATGGCGGCAGCCTGGCCTCAGGGGCCCCTGTCCCCCGCACCCCCTGCCATGGAAGGGAAAGACGGGAGAAGCCACCCCCAGCCAGTGGCAGCAGCTTCAGCAGGAGTCACCGACCACTGAGCCATACCACAGCTAGCTCCATGTTCACCCTCCGAATCATGGGGTGGCCCTAGGAAAACATGGGGCCCCCTAAGAGTTAATGCCTATGCCACAGTCAGCCATTTTGGGAAAGGGCAGAGCACCAGCAGGAAGCCTCAGCTGTAGCCCCCAATAGCATGAGCAGAGACTCTCACTTGAAACCTGGAGAGCCTCTGCCAGCCAGTGTGGCCAACAGTGAACTAGACAGAGCTGTGGTCTGACTTGGTAGCAAAACAGTTTCCTATGTCAACATCTTGCCAGGCTGTTTGGTCACCTGGCAGGTGTTTGCAGGGGGTGGGGGAGGGTGGAACCATAATAATTCATCATTGCTCTCAGCACGTAGGATCCTGTCCTGGGGTGACTGGAAATAGATTGGCTGCTAATATCCAACAGGCAGGCTGCCAACCCCAGGCCCCAAAGCCAATTGGAAAAAAAGACATGAAGTCTAGGGGCTGGTGCTGCCTAGCCTAGCTGGAATCCAGACGCCACTCTGTTTACTGCCTGTGTCTGACTCCATTATGATCAAAGCAGTATGTGGTCCAATCCTACAACTCCCGGGAAAGATTTCTCTCCTCAATGCATCTTTACTCCTGGATTATTGATCTCTGTCCAGAAGGGAGGAGACACCTGCCAGTGTGTGTGTGTGTGTGTGTGTGTGTGTGTGTGTGTGTGTAGTTCTCTGCATACAGTGGTACCTCCACACTGGGAGACAGTGTGGTGTAGTGGTTAAGAGCGGTGGACTCGTAATCTGGGTTCGTGTCTCCACTCCTCCACATGCATCTGCTGGGTGACCTTGGGCCAGTCACACTTCTCTGAAGTCTCTCAGCCCCACTCACCTCACAGAGGGTTTGTTGTGGGGGAGGAAGGGAGAGGAGAATGTGAGCCGCTTTGAGACTCCTTCGGGTAGTGATAAAGCGGAATATCAAATCCAAACTCTTCTTCAGGTTACAGACGCTTCAGGTTACAGACTCCGCTAACCCAGAAATAGTACCTCGGGTTAAGAACTTTGCTTCAGGATGAGAACAGAAATTGCACGGCGGCAGCGGGAGGCCCTATTAGCTAAAGTGGTGCTTCAGGTTAAGAACAGTCTCAGGTTAAGAACGGACCTCCAGAATAAATTAAGTTCTTAACCCGAGGTACCACTGTATTAGGCAGAAAGACCAAAGGTCTGTGGGCTCCCCGCCTCTTCTTGAAGACAAATGAAAGCTAAGAGCCCCTCTTAGCCCACCATCCTTCACCCCCACATCTCTCAAGTGCTGCTGGAGGTGGGGTGTTAACTGGATGGCCCTGGCCTGCGCCATGCAAGGGAAGGAATGAGAAGTGGTGCCGCAACAGCATACCACTTCACTTTGATTTATCACAGTGACATTTCCCACACCAATCCTGTTTTCTCCCCCAAGCACCACTGTTGCCAGACAGAAGAGACCGTGGAGCAAAAAAGAGAGGAGAGGGTTGCAGAAGGCAAGGTGGGGAGCGAGGCCTGTAAGAGGAAACATCCAGGGCTACCCTCACCTCACCAGTTGCCAGAATGAGGCCATTTCCAGGGGGAAGAAGTGCTTGTCTTTTCTGGCCACATAAGAATCAAATCCTAGCCCAACTGTAATGACTGCTAGTCAGTTTCTGGGAAGTTCGTGGCCAGGTGGGGATTTGAACCTGTTTTCCCAGGTCATAGTCTGACACTCTAACCACCACATCACAGTGGCTCTTAGAAATCAAGTGCCCTCAAGGGGGATATTTCAAACTCTTCAGTCCATGGAAAGTGTTTTTAACACACCTTTTCTGCTTCACAGTGGATTAAGCCCCAAGCTCCTCTGTGGAATTCTAATCGCCCCCTGGCGAATTTAGAATGGTTTAATAATTGTTTTCAACCTAATTAAAGCCGAGTTAATAAAGCCATCTGTAAAGCCGGCCCTACTGTGGCGTGTTCATGAGGTGGCAGAGATAGCCAACTGGCGTTGGTGGAGAGAGCTACCTCTCAATCCCAGTTGTGTCTTTTAACCATGGGAAACATTTTCACAAAGAATAATAGAATCACTAAAATGCAGAGTTGGAGGTATGTGGGGAGGGTAGCTATAGATCACCCATCATTAATAAAAGACTTGGCTGGATCCCTGTATCTAAAGCACAGGGCTAAACACACTATTCAATAAGAGACCCCATTCACAAAAGATGCAGTGTCAGTGAAGTGTTAGGAATATAGGCTGTTGGGCCCTTTTAATATCCACTGACAGCGCTTCCTTGTTCCTATACGTCTCACAATGAACAGACCACACCATTATTAAGTTTAAATGCTTTACTTACAAACTCCAAAGGCCAGGTTCATGTGTTATTCCATGCAACAGCAAGACCACAGGTAGAAAATTCTTGGGTTACAAAATACAGAAATATACTTCTCAGCACGTGGTCTGGGCTTGAAGAGATCAAGCCCAGATGTGTTGCCTGGTCACCTTCACGTGGAAGAGAGTAAAGGAAGAAGCTTCACTTTCTCCTTCACTGGAGGTGACGGGGTGTGACCTGACTGAGTCTAGGAATACAGCTCTGTGGCCTTAACCCCTTTATTCATTAACGAGCCCTAAGCTTGCCAGTTATATTTGACTGCAATTTCCCACAGGAAATTCTTCCTAATGTTTAGTCAGGATCTCCTTATTTGCCATTTGAATCCATTGCATAAAGGCCAACCCACCACAAAACAAGGCCAGTGTGGAAGAACCCATCAGTTCACAGTTGAGTAGAAGGCAAATGTAATGCATTCCAGGGTGTTTGTAGAACGTACATTCTTTTTCTTGCTCTTGATGCTAAGAAATTATATTCTATTTCCCATGCTTTCGGGCCTTCTTGGTAGTGGCACCCGCTCTGTGGAACGCCCTCCCATCAGATGTCAAAGAGATAAACAACTACCTGACATTTAGAAGACATCTGAAGGCAGCCCTGATTAGGGAAGTTTGTAATGTGTGACATTTTAATATATTTTTAATCTTTGTTGGAAGCCACCCAGAGTGGCTGGGGAGACCCAGCCAGATGGGCGGGGTACAAATAATAAATTTACTATTACTACTACTACTACTACTACTACTACTACTACTACTACTATTATTATTATTCTTGGTCAATAGGTTAAATGTTAAGGAACCCATTATCAGCAGGCCAGTTTCACAGGAGATTAAGAGAACGATTGCATACATACTGAATTGTGCTGTGAAAAGTGTGGGTTTGAAGGTTTAAAGTGAAACAGCAAAAGCTGAAAAAACTCAAACTTCTGTTTTGAACATGAAATTTTTACCTCCTGGGCCGAGTGCTTTAGATTTGCCAGCATTTTCTCAATTAATCTGCTTCTGGCATTTGTCAAATGTGACAATGTGTCCGAACTTGTCAAATACTAACTGCCATTGGATGTCTTCTATTAAATGGTGCCCAGTACTAATACCATTGTGTGTTGTCTGTCAAATACAGCCAGTTATCAACTGTCAAGCCACACTAAGTCCTGCATTCGAGTGTCAAAAAACAGATTAGCAAACGTTATAGTGAGCATTTAAGGAAATACATTTTAAGAATATATGAAACAAGATTTTGGGAAGAATAAATGGGTTGGGGGCTCGTCTCGTGTAGCTCTTAAGAAGCAGCTCTGAGGCTTCTCTTGGGCTGCAGTTGCCAGAAATACTGCAGACAAGAAATCAAACATCCATTCCAGGCAACGTCGTTTCCACAGAACTGGGTGTCTGTCCTCTGCATTTCAAACATGAAATTAATCTGAAATTCTGGGCCCAGGAAGCGCTGCCTTAGGCAATTTGTATACCTTTTTGCAAAATGAGCAAACAATAAATTAGGTGAAACAGGTTTTGCTCATCACAGAAAGGCAGAAGATGTCCCACTTTCAGCTGCTGAAAATATTTGCAGCTCGGCTTCTGCAATTTCAACATGCACTGCTCACCCACATATTAATATTCATAGGGACTAGCGACTAGCTTTTTTTCAAAATGAAAGCCAAAGCCCTCCCCGCCCCCCCAAGAAACCAGCTTGAGAACCACTGTCCTAGATTAGCCTTCACCATGTGCCCTCCACATGTTTTGGATGCCAACTCCCATCAGCCCCAGTCAGCCATGCAGTAAAATGATGTACAATAATCCAGCTCTTACCAAATGCTTAGGAGCTGGTTCAGTGCAACCCTAAACCAACCCTCCTGACAACGCAGGGGATCTGTCTTCAAGTGTCCAGGCCCGAGGGAGCTCTGGGCCTTTAAGAAGCTGGGTGGAAGGCTGAAGGCAAGCAACTGTGCTTATTTTCCTGCCACAGCATCACCATGTCATGAGAAGTTGAGCTGGCACAAATTCTCACCACCATTTTTAAAGGCATCGGAACGCCTGGATCCCAGGCAGCAGCCAAAGCTTGCTTTCTTGTATTCGCTGCCCCTTCCTCTGACACGGCAAAATGGGCCTCCCTCTTCTCTTGCTTACAGGTACCAATTAGCTAGCTGATCTAATTATAGTAATTGCCAATATATATATCATATGCCGTACTTTGCACAAATGCCTGCTAGTTTCTTTGTGGGCTCTGCAGCTGTGCTTGCACAATCTGCAATATAGAACATGAGACCTTCCTCCCAGACAGCAGGTAGAGAGGCCTGAAGCCCAACAGGCAAAAATCCAACAGGTACAACTTTTCCTAGCATGGAAAGTAGTGGGGGAGATGCATTTGGGGGGTCCCCCCCCAGCTGTAAAACAGGAACAGAGCCTAGAAAGAGAACAAGGGGCACCTGAAGGGCTGTCCTATGGGGCATGAAGCACGCTTGTTTTCTGCTGCTCTGGAGTGGGGGGACGGGACGCGAACCAATGGATCCAAATGACAAGAAAGGCAATTCCTAAACCTTAGGAAGACCTTCCTGATGATAGGAGCTGTTCGGCAGTGGAGTGGACTCCCTCGGAAAGTGGTGGGCACTCCTTGGTTGGCGTTTCTTAAACAGAGGCTGGATAGCCACCTGCCAGGTGATTCCTGCATTGCAGGGGTTTGGACTAGATGGCCTTTGGGGGTCCCATGCAACTCTACAATTCTGGGATTCAGGTGAAACTCGAAAAATTAGAATATCGTGGAAAAGTTCCTTTATTTCAGGAATCCAACTTGAAAAGTGAAACTCATATATGAGATCGACTCATGACATGCAAAGCGAGATCTGCTTCTACTTCTCAGAGGTCCAATCTTGCTCGATTTGCAATCCTTGTTTCGATGATTTCCTTGAATATTCTAATTTTCTGAGATTGTTAATTTGGGGTTTTCATCAGCTGTACGCCATGATCATTGCAATGATAACAAATCAAGGCTTGACATATCTCGCTTGGCATGTCACAAGTCTATCTCATATATTAGTTTCACCTTTCAAGTTGGATTACGGAAATAAAGGAACTTTTCCACGATATTCTAATTTTTCGAGTTTCACCTGTATGTCTCTTACTTCTGTGGATTACTAGATTTCATCTAGCACACTTTGCATCTTCATGGAGGCGGTGGCGGCGGGGCTCGGGGGGTGGTCACAATGAAACAAATCAGTTCAGTGGGGGGGATGGGAGGTTCCCAAATACACAAGAATGGTTTCAAGTCCAATTATGAAAGGATCAGTGCAGTCTTAATCCAGCTGCAAAGGAGCAGAGTCTTCAAATTATTTTAATTAAGAATATGCTGAAGCAATAAGCCATGCAAACTGGAAAGTCTCAGCTGGGGAGGTGGGGTGGGCAAGCTGGGCGGCAGTCAATAGCTTTGGCTAACTAATATTCCCACATACTGCTCATTTCAACACAAGCACCGGCTATGCTTTTTGGGGCTGATGGGAGTTGTAGTTCAGCAACATCTGGAGGCTACAGGTTTCTACACTTGCCCTGGGCCTTCAAATAATAGAACTGAAGAGTTGGAAGGGACTGCCAAAGCTCATCTAGCCCAACCCCCTTATGGAAGCACTGGAATACCAAACTTAATAAGATACTATCAGGTAGCAAAACTCTTCAATTGGACTAGTCATACAGATGAAGTGCTACTGAAAGCAGAAGACGAACTTTACAGGAAACCCTAGACCAGCTGGGAGGTTGCTGCTCTTGGTGGGGTTACACACCTTCTGAAGGAGCAGGTACACAGCAAGCCAGGAAGGGCTGGGCAATGGGCTTTGTGGGGGGTGATGAATGCTTCCCTCTGTGAGGGAGTCTTCCTGGATCCCCTTAAAGAAGCGATTATTCAACCACTTCTTTAAAAAAAAGCATTCCATTCTTGGGCAAAGTGATTCAACAGGTGGTTGCTGAACAACTCTTCCAATTGGGATTCGGGACCCATCCCAGGACTGAAACTGCCTTGGTTACGCTGGTTAATGAACTCTAGCTGGCTAGGGACAGAGGTGAAAGCTGTTTCCTAGTTCTGCTGGATCTTTCATCGGCTTCGGATACCATTGACCATGGTATCTAGGGGGGTTGGGAGCTGGGGGCACTGATGGGTTTCCCTAGCTACTCTGGGCAGCTCCCCACACAATATTAAAAACACGATAAAACATCAAACATTACAAACTTCCCTAAACAGGGCTGTCTTCAGATGTCTTCTGAAAGTCAGATAGTTGTTTATTTCCTTGAAATCTGATGGGAGGGAATTCCACAGGGCGGGCGCCACCACCGAGAAGGCCCTCTGCCTGGAGGGAACTGCCAGAAGGCCCTTGGAGCTGGACCACAGTGTCCAGGCTGAATGATGGGGGTGGAGATGCTTCTTCCTCCTGGGCTGTGTCCAGAAAGTGGTGTTGGGGGATGAGTGTTGAGACCCCTGAGCTCTCACTTGTGGGGGGCCTCAGGGTTCTGTCCTCTCCCTGATGCTTTTTGACATCTATATGAAGCTGCTGGGCAAGATTATCAGGGGGTTTGGGCTGGGTGTATATGGCCGATACCCAGCTCTACCTCTCCTTTAAGTCGGGGACCAATGAAGGCGATTAATGTCCTGAGTGAATATCTGGAGGTGGGTGGAAGGTGTTTAATGGATTGAAGTTGAATTCTGACAAGACAGAAGTACTGTTTTGGGCGGATGGGGGAAGATGACCAGGTGTACAGCCTAGGAGTCATTTTGGACTCACAGCTATCCATGGAGGCGCAGGTCAATTCTGTGTCCAGGGCAGCTGTCTACCAGCTCCATCTGGTCCACAGACTGAGACCCTCCCTGCCCACAGACTGTCTTGCCAGAGGGGCGCATGCTCTGGTTATCTCCTGCTTCGACAGCTGTCATGCGTTCTACGTGGGGCTACCTTTGGAGGTGACTCAGAAATGACAACTAATCCAGAATGCGGCAGCTAGACTGGTGACTGTGAGCAGCCACTGGGACCATATAACCCTGGTCCTAAAGAATCAACACTGGCTCCCAGTCCATTTCCGAGCACAATTCAAAGTGTTGGTGCTATCAAGCTTTTGATAACATTTCTTGGACTTTTATGAAAAAAAACTTACAGGGTATGGGGGTAGGCCAAGGTTTTGAAAATGGTATATGTGCAATATATTCTGAACAAAAGGCTAAATTAATTGTAAATAATGTGGTGACGGAAGAATTTAAGATAGAAAAAGGGACACGACAAGGTTGCCCAATCTCCCCATTGCTTTTTATATCGGTCCTGGAGGTTCTGCTGAATATGATAAGAAGGGACCAGTTGGTTAAAGGTATACAGGTCGGAGCCAAACAGTACAAATTGAGAGCATTTGCAGATGACTTAGTATTGACGTTACAGGAGCCAGAATCTAGTACCAAAAGGGTTTTAGAACTGATTCAAGAATTTGGTCAAGTTGCAGGATTTAAATTGAATAAGTTAAAAACCAAGGTTTTAGAGAAAAATTTAACACCAATGGAGAGAGAGAGGTTTCAGAATGAGACAGGTTTAACAGTGGTTAAGAAAGTGAAATACCTGGGGATTAACATGACAGCAAAAAATGGGAATTTATTTAAAGACAACTATGAAAAATGCTGGGCTGAAGTGAAAAAAGATTTAGAAATTTGGTCAAATTTGAAGCTTTCACTGCTGGGTCGTATTGCTGCGGTAAAAATGAATGTATTGCCTAGAATGTTGTTTTTGTTTCAAACATTGCAAATTGTGGACAAAATGGACTGTTTCAAGAGGTGGCAGAGAGATATTTCTAGATTTGTCTGGCAGGGCAAGAAGCCTAGAATAAAATTTAAAATATTAACAGATGCAAAGGAAAGAGGTGGATCTGCCCTGCCAGACTTTAAACTTTACTATGAATCAGCAGCCTTTTGCTGGTTGAAAGAATGGCTGCTTCTTGAAAACACTGACATTTTGGATCTAGAAGGTTTTAACAATGTATTTGGATGGCATGCATATCTGTGGTATGATAAGGTCAAAGCACATAAAGCATTTAAAAACCATATTGTCAGGAAAGCATTGTTTAATGTTTGGATAAGATACAAGGACTTATTGGAAAATAAAACCCCAAGGTGGCTGTCACCGATGGAAGCCAAAGCTCTGAAAAAGCTCAATATGGAGGTCAAATGGCCGAAATATTGGGAAATTTTGGAACAAGATGGAGATAGACTAAAATTGCAGAGTTTTGAAAAACGAAAAAGCAAAGTGCAAGACTGGCTTCATTATTATCAGATAATGGAGGCATACAATTTGGATAAGAAAATCGGCTTCCAGGTGGAAAAATCAAAATTAGAAACAGAATTGTTAGAACCCAAAACTAAGATTTTGTCAAAGATGTATAACTTGCTGTTGAAATGGAATACTCAGGATGAAACGGTGAAATCTACTATGATTAAATGGGCACAAGATGTTGGATATAACATAATGATGGCTGACTGGGAACAGTTATGGACCACAGGTATGAAGTTTACGGCATGCAATGCCTTAAGAGAGAATATTATGAAAATGATATATAGGTGGTACATGACCCCAGTCAAGCTTGCAAAAATCTACCATTTGCCCGATAATAAATGTTGGAAATGTAAGGAAACTGAAGGTACATTCTTTTACCTTTGGTGGACGTGCCCAAGGATTAAGGCTTTCTGGGAGATGATATATAATGAATTGAAAAAGGTATTTAAATATACCTTCTTGAAGAAACCAGAGGCCTTTCTCCTGGGCATAGTCGGCCAATCGGTGTTAAAGAAGGACAGAACTTTTTTTATGTATGCCACAACAGCAGCAAGAATACTTATTGCAAAGTATTGGAAGACACAAGATCTACCCACTCTGGAAGAATGGCAGATGAAGGTGATGGACTATATGGAATTGGCGGAAATGACTGGCAGAATCCGAGACCAGGGAGAAGAGTCGGTGAAAGAAGATTGGAGGAAATTTAAAAACTATTTACAGAAATATTGCAAAATTAACGAATGTTAGAATGATGTTGGATTAAAGTTAAGTGGTTTCTAGCTGTAATGGTATAAAAGAATATGAAAGAATTGGATTTTTAACAGGTAAAAATTTAATGCTATAATATATTAAGATTAAAGATCAGGATAAAATAAGGAGGGAAAGGAATTGCCGAACTAATAAATTGAACTGGAATACAAAAAAGGGAGGTATGAGGAGGTCCGGGAAACAAGCAAATGAAAGATAAGTGACAAAAAGATGGAATTGTTTTTAACTGTTTTTTATTTTGTATTTTTCTTTTTTCTTTTTCATTATATAATATTGTGAAAACTTTAATAAATATTTATATTAAAAAAAAAAACAAAGTGTTGGTGCTGACCTTTAAAGCCCTAAACGGCCTTGGCCTAGTATACACCTGAAGGAGCATCTCCACCCCCCTCGTTCAGCCCGGACACTAAGGTCCAGTGCCGAGGGCCTTCTGGCAGTTTCCTCATTGTGAGAAGTGAGGTTACAGGGAACCAAGCAGAGGGCCTTCTCGGTGGTGGCACCCATCCTGTGGAACACCCTCCCACCAGATGTCAAGGAAATAAAGAACTACACAACTTTTGGAAGACATCTGAAGGCAGCCCTGTATCCAGAGGTTTCTAATGTTTAAGAAGTTTTTGTATATACTGGAAGCTGCCCAGTACAATGGGTTGAGTACTACTACTACTACTACTACTACTATTATTCCAACTCTACCATTCTGTGGTTCTAAGGTTTGTGCAGGTGGCGGGTGGTTGTCCCTCTCACTGAAAATGAGCAGCCGGAGCCCCTGTGTGAGTCCTGAAACCCCTTAGGTGTCCGGTAGAAAAGGGTGGACTTCAATCCTCACCCAAGGAAGCTGAGGAGTCAATTAACTCCCTGTGCTTGGGGTCTGTGAATATCCCACATCCCCTTGAAGGCACCATGCAAATGCATGAGTTTGTGCTGAGTGCACAATGCAACATTCCAAAATGAAAAGCTTTCATTTAGGGAAAAGTGGTAGTGGAAGTGAGGCCCTGTTCACCCCATCTGCCCTTCTTCCATATAAATATTAAGTTTAAAGTCAAAACTTTGAACAGGCAGCCTCCCCATCTACACCAGTTTACTTTAAAGAAAATAGGAGTAAACCAAATAGGATTTTAATTTTTAATTTTAGTGCACAATTCCAAAGCCCACCCCTCCCAACGTGTGAAGTTCAAGGGCAGCCAGCTCCCCTCCCTCATTCCAGGCAAATTGAAGAATTTCCGGTGAGGCGAGGCTAAGGCTGGACTCTTCCTCCTCCAGTGTCAGTTCATTGTGTGATCAGCCCGGGGTGCAAGAGAGCCCTGTCTGTTTATGGCAGAGAGAGAGAGAGAGAGAGAGAGAAGGGAAACAAAGGGTTAATTCAGGTGTGCTTGTCTTGCACCTGCATCTGGTTAGTGTGAGGCAGCAAACTTGTGAGAGAGTCAGAAAGTGACTCAGCTGTTCCATCACGCAGCACAAAACCTCCAGATTTAAAACCTGGCAAACCAAAGGCTTATACCACCTAACAGACTTCTACAAAAATAACAAACCCCTATCAGCACAAGAAATGCAGGACAAACTAGGGGACACCCAAATGCCCTGGCTAACACACCACCAATTACATGCCCTCTTAGACTTCCGGTCTACTGCGGAGGATAATGGTGGTGTACTCCATGTTGTCTGAATAAAAAGACGACACGGTCCCGGCAAAGTAGGGTTTGAGGGTGCCGCCAGGGCTCGGCGCACCCTCAAAAACCTCCTCCTAACAACGAAAGGACATGGCAAAGCGATGGTATCTGCAATCCAAAATCCCACAATCCCAGACGTAATAAATAAAAAATGGGAGGACAAGATAGGCTATGAGATTAACGCTACCCAAAGGACTAGAATGTGGTCTAAACCTCCCTTTAAATCCGTATCAGCAAACGCAGTCTTTCATGGGCGGGAGCTTCTGTAATTGACCAGCATGTCGGTGGCCGGGCGAAGGTGGAGCCTGTTCTGGTGGCAAGTCACCAGGGCCACGCGTTGGTCACAGCTGGCACGCTTCTTGTCCTGGGCAGCCAAGTTGCACTCCGCGAAGTCAATGAGGAGCTCCACCTGCTCGTGCAGGGAGAGGGACTTGTACCTCCTCTGTGCCAGGAAGCAAATCGCCTCCACAAAAGCGTGCAAGTCCATCCCTAGAAGGAAAAGGGAAAAGAAAGCGTCAGAAATCTCCCGAGGCTTTCGTTCTGCACTGTCTTGGTTTATATCGCTTTTTGGTGGTTTTATTGCAGCACCTCAGTCAAGCAGCAGCCGCTATGGAGAAATTACCTTAATACATGTCCAAGCGTTCAACTGCGGGGACGGATCCCTTTCGCATCCAGAGGTACCACTGTATTTATTTATATTTCACCTTTTCCCCAGACTAGGATTCAAGGGGGTTTACAGATAAAAATAACAACAGCTAAAAACATAGGAAAAATTATTTAAAAATCAATTAACCTATGATAGAATATCTATATATGGGATGTTAATAAAAATAGGACAGCACTACTGAAAATCAGTTGCTGGAAACTATAGGAGGGGAGAGATGGTTCTTGCGCTGGGGACCTGTTTGCTGGGTTTGGCCACAGTGCGAACAGGATACTGCACTAAATGGCCTGATCCAGGAGGGCTCTTATATTCCAAGTTATTTTTGCAGAATAACTGAATGCTCCCCCACTGCCAGCTTAGCACTCTCAACACACACACACACACACACACACACACACACACACACTCAGAGCGTCTCTGGATTAAAAACACCCCCCTATTTCTGCTTCTTGGGAGAGCATGGAGGTGGGAATGGGGAAAGAGGGGTATTCACCTAACCCGCCCCCCCCATCCCAACTCACTCTTAATTTCCATTCCCAGCTCCTTGGACTGAAAACTTATTCATGGATGTTAAAATAAAGCCCATCCATTACATTTTTTAATAAAACCTGGCAATTAAATCGGCACAAGAGACACAAAATGGAGCATTTAAAGGCTTCCCGTTGTTAACGTTCATCGGGTAACCGGAGCACATATTAAAAACCTGATGGGGAACAGAAAAGAAAGGGGGAGTGGAGGGAGAGAGAAGCCCCTTGCAAAATAAATTTTCCAAATGTGGGTTTTTCATTTTGGCTCTTCGTGCGTGTCCCCCTTTTATGGGCCCTCAGTGTGAAGCTGTTCAAGGCTTGTCTTCCTACGGAGCAAGGATATAATTGAAATTGAAGTACTTTATTGTCACTTGTACAACTTGTATACAGTGAGATTACACGAGCACCCCCCACTCAGCTCTCTTAGTCTTAATTCCCCTCGTTTACTGACGCACACCCACCAACCCAAAAGTCAGTTGCCCTGTTGTTATCTTTTCATTCAGCAGCCTAACAGCCCACGGATAGAAGCTGTTCTTTACCCTGTTGGTGCGACTAATCATGCTTCTGTATCTTCTGCCTGAGGGCAGGAGATCAAGAAAGTGCCGGCCAGGGTGTGAATCATACCTGAGAATTTTCCTCCCTCTCCTGAGACAACGTTCTTCCGCTGTTTCATCCAGCGGATTCATGGGGCAGCCCATAATCTCTTGTGCTGTATCCACCACCCTGTGTAGGCACTTCCTATCAGTTGATGTCAAACCAGCGTACCACACCGTGATGCAGTATGAAAGGACACTTTCTATTGTGGACCGGTAGAAGGAGATCATCAAATGTTGACTGACATCCTTCTTCCGCAATACTCTGAGGAGATGGAGTCTCTGTTGGGCTTTCTTAACCACCTGGGTTGTATTGATTTTCCAAGTAAGGTCTTCACTGAGATAAACTCCTAGGAATTTAGAGGAAGAGACTCTCTCTACACAGCCCTCCCCGATGTACAGCAAGCACTTGGGCTGCAAATGACAACCTACCTGTGGCCCCCACTTCCCTTGCCTCATGCCTGGCAACTCCACCTGCATTGCCAGAAGAACATAGCAAGAGCCTGGTGCTTCAGGCCACCGGCCCTATCAGCAGCCAACCAGATGCCTGTGGAAAATCCACAAGCAGGATGCTCCAGGGTCCTCGCCCCTTGTGTGCTTTCCAGCAACTGGTATTCAGAAGCATTTACTGCCTCCAAGCGGGAAGGCAGAGCACAGCCAACATGGCTAGGAGCCATCGCTAGCCCTCTCCTCCTCTGTGAATTTCATAGAATAGAATCATAGAATCATAGAAGAGTTGGAAGAGACCACAAGGGCCATCGAGTCCAACCCCCTGCCAAGCAGGAAACACCATCAGAGCACTCCTGACATATGGTTGTCAAGCCTCTGCTTAAAGACCTCCAAAGAAGGAGACTCCACCACTCTCCTTGGCAGCAAATTCCACTGTCGAACAGCTCTTACTGTCAGGAAGTTCTTCCTAATGTTTAGGTGGAATCTTCTTTCTTGTAGTTTGGATCCATTGCTCTGTGTCCGCTTCTCTGGAGCAGCAGAAAACAACCTTTCTCCCTCCTCTATGTGACATCCTTTTATATATTTGAACATGGCTATCATATCACCCCTTAACCTCCTCTTCTCCAGGCTAAACATGCCCAGCTCCCTTAGCCGTTCCTCATAAGGCATCGTTTCCAGGCCTTTGACCATCTTGGTTGCCCTCCTCTGGACACGTTCCAGTTTGTCAGTGTCCTTCTTGAACTGTGGTGCCCAGAACTGGACACAGTACTCCAGGTGAGGTCTGACCAGAGCGGAATACAGTGGCACTATTACCACTGAATTTGTCCAATCCTCTTTTAATCCATCCATGTTGGTGGCCACCACTGCCTCCCTTGGGAGCCAGCCCCATAGTTTTAATGGCGCACAGTACAATGAAAGTACTTCAACTGGTAGAAGGAAATGTGCCAGAGGACTATTATTATTATTATTATTATTATTATTATTTTCATCTCTACCCTTTCACCCACCCCAAATTGCTTTGGAAGTGGCTTGTAGCCAGGACAATTTGTGGACCAGATGTATTGTGTGGCTCAAGAGTAAACATTCGGATTTCAGAGGAGGAGGAGGAGGAGGGGTGGGAAGAAAGAGAGGAACTCTTGCTACCTTGAATGCAGCACAAAATAAATATTTTTCTCGTCACCCGTCCCAGTCAGCAAAAAAAAAAGAGAAGACGACGACATATGATGCCAATAAACATACTGCACAAACAAAAATCTGTGCTAGCGATACTCCACAAACAACATATTCTGCTTATCCACAGAAAAATTTAGGATGGAAAAAGGGGAAAGGAAAATAAAACCTCTCACCGAATTAACAACAGGCCAGATGGCAATGGTTGCTTGAAGCAATAAATGT
Organism: Podarcis pityusensis; assembly: GCF_964106645.2. Lineage (NCBI taxonomy): Eukaryota > Metazoa > Chordata > Lepidosauria > Squamata > Lacertidae > Podarcis > Podarcis pityusensis. The sequence continues at coordinate 2,267,605 of NC_138044.1, read as the reverse complement.
AGGGGGAAAATAAAGCTTCCTCTTGCTCTGGTTGCCCATCAATTCCACTAGTTACTAAAGAAATTCAGAAGTTGGGCATTTCCTCTAAGCCAGGGGTAGGCAACCCAAGGCCTGGGGACAGGATCCAGCCCAATCGCCTTCTCAATCCGGCCCATGGACAGTCCGGGAATCAGCGTGTTTTAACATGAGTAGAATGTGTGCTTTTATTTAAAATGCACCTCTGGGTTATTTGTGGGGCATAGGAATTCGATCATGTTGGTTTTTTTTTTCAAAATATAGTCTGCCCCCCCCATAAGGTCTGAGGGATGGTGGACCGGCCCCCGGCTGAAAAAGGTTGCTGACCCCTGCTCTAAACTTTTTGCAGCAGCAATTTCACTACTGCCATCAGGATACGGATCCTGCCTCAGCCAAATTTCAGCTTTGGGGGAAGAGATTTCGAGGGGTGGGAAGTTGATGGTGAGGAGCCTGAGTCCCTAAAGTGAAACCTAATATGGACACTAACCCTCAGGAGGCTTCCATTTCAGCACCCAAAATAAAATTGCAGGGGTTGGAATAGATGACCCTCCGGATTCCTTCCACCTCTACAATTCTAGGATTCCCTCTTACTGTCTTTGGGTCTACAATACCTTGACAGGAGGCCTCCTGCATTGCTTCAGTGAATTTTTAACCCAATAAAAAAAGTGTTCTCTGCAAGAGTCCTGAGGAAATTTTCTTCTTCTTTGCTAGTACAAGCCCTTGAGAGCTTCTACAAAGAGCCCTGCTGCATCAGACTAAAGGAGAAAGGCCTTCTACTGAATCAGACCCCAAACCTATTTAGCTCAGTCTTGTCTATACTGGCTGGCAGCAGTTCCCCAGGACTTCAGGTCTAAGGACTCCCAACCCTGCCTGTTTTGGAAAATGCTTTGTCTGCCCCTCGTTTGTCCATTCGTCCGTCCATCTGTTCTCTATGGGTTCGGACTCCTCTTGAGATGTCATCACCAAGCTGAGCATGAGGATTCCCAAGGTAGGGGCAATAGCCTTCATAAATATTTGGATGCTGGGTACCATTCCAGTGAACCCTGAGTGCTCACTGGAAGGACAGATCCTGAAGCTGAGACTCCAAGACTTTGGCCAGCTCATGAGAAGAGAAGACTCCCTGGAAAAGACCCTGATGTTGGGAAAGATGGAGGGCGCAAGGAGAAGGGGACGACAGAGGACGAGGTGCTTGGACAGTGTTCTCGAAGCTACCAGCATGAGTTTGACCAAACTGTGGGAGGCAGTGGAAGACAGGAGGGCCTGGCGTGCTCTGGTCCAGGGAGTCACGAAGAGTCAGACACGACTAAACAACAACAGCCATTCTGAATCAAGGTGGCAGACAAAACACATGAATTTGGAATGCCTTCACCCATCTCTGGGCATAGTTTTGACCATCTCTTGAGACACCATCACTAAACATGGCACAAGAGTGCTTGAGGCAGTGTTGGCAACCCTCATTGACATTTGGGTGCTGGTCACCAACTTGAATCAAGATGGTGGAGCAAAACATGGCTTTCATGTGACTTTGCCTGATTTTGGGCATGGCTGGCCCAAACTCACAAATTACACTATCAATCACAATAATTTTTTGGTTTCTACAAATTCCCAGGCAGTGCCAGGCACTCCCTACTATATAATAAATGCCCACCAACTGGTTTCCTATTTTCCCTTCAGTCCTGCTACATTGTGAGTTATTTACTCTGCAAGTGCTGTTCTCCCCTGCATTCATTAACCGTAAATCTAGCCCTGTAACTTGTAAACCTTTCCAGGTTTGGACTTCAGAGAGCCTCACTGCAACATTCTTAATAGCCCTTATGTCTTAGGTATTAATTATTCATCCCTCCCCCCATGAAAGCAAGGACCACTGGGGATGTGTGTGGAATCAATTTTCCTCTTCCCTCCCTGCCCCTTTCCCCTTGTATGCTATGCTTATTTTTAGACTGTAAGCTTGCCAAGGGCAGAGGCTGCCTTGCTTTTGATTGCATGCAAACTGCTCTTGGGAAGCTGTTTGGCTGAAGAGGAGCAGGGTACAAATGCTCCACGTAAATACATACCATATTTTTCGCTCTATAAGATGCACCCGTCCATAAGACGCACCTAGTTTTAGAGGAGGAGAACAAGAAAAAAAATATTCTCTCCCTCTCTGCGCAGCGCCTTTCCAGCAAAGCGGGAGGAGAAACAGAAGGGGCTCCATTTCTCCTCCCGCTTTGCTGAAGGGGCGCTGCGCAGAGAGGGGAAGCGGCGCTGTGCCTCTCCAGCGAAGTGAAGTCAGAACAGCAAGAGGGATTGCTGCGCAGCGAAAGCAGCGATCCCTCTTGCTGTTCTGGCTTCTGGGATAACGTTCCTCCTGTTGCCCTGAAGAGGCTTTGTGCGGCTATCCCTGAAGCCAGGAGAGTGAGAGGGATCAGTGCATGCCGATCCCTCTTGCTCTCCTGGCTTCAGGGATAGCTGAACAGCCTGCATTCGCTCCATAAGACGCACACACATTTCCCCTTACTTTTTAGGAGGGGAAAAGTGTGTCTTATAGAGCAAAAAATATGGCATATCCACATGCACTACCCTGCCCTACCCCCTACCCCCCAAAAGAACTGCACCCAGAATTATGCAAGACGGCTTACCTGCATCTCGCTGATCAGCAGTGATGCCATACCGCTTCCTGGTGATGTCAATGTACAGGATGTCTGCGGAAGCCATGCTGAAGTCACTGTTGCTTATCTTGCTGTTCCTGGTGGCAGGAAAAGAGAACTGTGAGGGAATCAGCCTGGGGGGTAGGGGCGCAGAGCAAACTCCCAATGGCACCATGAACTAAAGCAGCTCTCGAGGCAAAAGACAGAAGCGCTATGGGTTTTGCCTCCTTTGGCAACCTTTTTTTTACCTTTATGCTCTTGTCATGGGTGTAGCCAGAGGGGACAGTGCCCCTCCCCAGATAATAATAATAATTTATTTATTTATATCCCGCCCTCCCCAGCCGAAGCCAGGCTCAGAGCGGCTAGCAACAATAAAAGTAACACAGCATTCTAAAATCAAGTAAAACAATAGAAATACTTAACTAACTGAACCAATCACGTCATTCTGCCCCACCCCAACGTCCTCCCCACTAACAAAAACCCTGATTATGCCCATTATTCTTGAGAATGTTTTTTTTTTATTTTAGAAGCTAATTGGGGGGGTGTATTGGTTTGTTCTGTTCTTGTTTTTATTATGTATTTTGTGTTTTTAATATTGTATTTGCATGTTGTGAACCGCCCTGAGATCTATGGATGAAGGATGGTATATGAATTTAAATAAATAATAACAATAATAATAGGGGGGCTTTTGGTACTGGTCTCACTCATATTTATTTCTTATTTCCCACTTGGTGGTTTTTTTTTTTTTTTTTTTAAAGACAGACACCCCAGGTTCAAATCTCACCTCAGGCCCAGCTGAGTATATCGTATACTGATACTCTCTCTGCCTCAGTCCCACATAAGGTTACCAGATGTCCCTGTTTCCCGGGGACAGCCCCCGGATTTACAAATCAGTCCCCATACAAAATCCATTGAAGTTGAAAATTGTCCCCGGATTCATTGGGGGGGGGGGGGGGAATCTGGTAACCTTACATACAGTGGCTGGCATTTGAGGCAGACTGCCTTTGAAAGTGGAGGCTCCATCTAGCCTACGTAGCCAAAGAGAAAGGTAGTTTTAGCTAAGGGAGATCAGCTCAAATCAATTCCTGATGTCCCCAACAGGGAAAGATGATATACATGCACGGCAGTCCTGGTCCCCAACCATCGCAATAAAGAGCTGATTTGATTTAAATAAACAACTCTTTATTGATGGTACAAGTTTTTAAATTAGATCCGAAAGCAAGTTGGCGGCAGGCGAGTGTCAATCTGGAGAGGGCGATTAATGCTTTATTGATCTGTGACACACTGACGTAAGAACATAAGAACCTATGAAGGGCCTGTTGAGTCAGCCCAGGGCCCATCGAATCCAGAATCCTGTTCTCACAGTGACAAAGCAGAGGCCCATTATAAGAAACCTACAAGAAGGACCCTGCAGAGCAGAACCACTGTGGCTGGTAGCCAGTCATAGCATTATCCTCCTCTATTAAACTGCTCAACTCTTTTAAAGTATGGTTATCAGATATTTTTCAATGAATCTGGGGACACTTTTTTTTTCTTTTTTTCCCTTTAAGCTGAGTAGCAACTGGGAGTCAGTAGTGGGGATGGTGAGGCCAAAGACCCTGGGCCCAAGCACACACGCAGATTGTATAAACGTGCAAAGCCCTTCTTTTGCATGCTGTGAAACATAAATGCACAGAGTTTTTAAAAAACTGAGCAACGGCCGCCCGCAACTCCCGAGCCTCAGTCAAAACAAAGGGGGAAGGGGGCAGGAGATCTGTACCGCTGGACATCCCCGGTTCCCCTTCAGAAGTGGCTGACAAGCACATCATATGAGGACTTCCGGAGAGGGAAAATGGCGGGCGCCATGGCAGCGAGCAGCTCGTGAAGCCAGCCGGAGCCAAATGCGCTACCAGGCTGGCCCCGGGATGCTGAGGCTGCCGCTGCCATGTTTCCCAGGAACAGAATTGCAAATCCGGGGACATTCCAGGGACGGAATTCGTCCGGGGATAGATTTGCAAATCTGGGGACTGTCCCCGGAAACCGGGGAGGTCTGGTAACCCTATTTTAAAGTCATCTAGGTCAGCAGCCATTGCTCCTGCAGGAGTGAGTTCCATGTGCTGCGTAAAGAAGTGCTTTCATTTAACTGACCACGACTGGGTGGTCCAGTGGGAACAGGGTGCAGGTCTGGGTGGCTGGCCAGCCATTCCCTCTGTTCTTAGTGGACCATGTTATTTATGATGGATTCAAACTGCAAGATTCCAGCTAAACATCAGGAAGGACCTCCTGACAGAAGGAGCTGTTTGACTGGAACGGACCCCCTTGGAATGGGGTGGGCTCTCCTCCCTTGAAGGCTTTTGAACAGAGTCTGGGCAGCCATCCTTCAAGGATTCTTCAGGTGAGATTCCTGCATTGCCGGGGGCTGGACTAGATTACCCCTGAGGGTACCTTCCAACTCTACAATTATCTCTGATCTTAAGGGGAACCACATCCAGGCATTTCAAACAGTGAGTTACCTTTGGAAAATTATTCCAGAAGATCCCCCTCACCTTATAAACATCCGGAAGCCCGTGGGTCCCAATTTTGTCGTCCCCTTCACGCCCAGGAAACGGATGAACAAAGCTGCAATCCGGTCAACCAGCCGCAGATAGTCAAATTCCTTTGCGTACTTCGGATACACCTCCCTCAGGCAAATGGAAGGGAACTTGGCTTCTGAGGTCTTGCTGTCACCCAGCTCTGGGTTTTCCACGGACCCTTCCTCGAGCAAATCATTCTCCCTCTCCCATTCAGCCTCTGAAGCCTCAGCCCTGCAGGGCAAACACAAAGACAAAGATTGCATCAATGCATCTTCATTGCTTCCCATCTCGCGGCTGCCACTGCCATGATCCCATTCGAGAAGCGACCATATCCATCCATTAACACCCTTGCCGGCATTCAGTACCGTAAAAACTCATTTTCAAGGGCTTAGCAGAGAAACTGGGTGCAAACATTTGCTCAGGCTTTAGCAGAAAGCATTTTGTGCAATAGAAAAAGAGTGGCGGCGGCAGGAAACCTTCGCTTCAGCCATTGCTAAGGCCCTTGAAAATAAAAACACACCTGTGAGCATCTATCAGGCCTTCCAGCTATCTGTGGCATGTTTGTGGTCAAGATTCCTGCTGTTTGGCTTACGCCAGTGTAGGCCTGCACAAATGACCCAATGGAGCACCGGGAAGGTTGTAGCTCATCTGCTTTCCATGTTTTTATTTAGTCATTTGTTTATTAAATTTATTAGCTGCTTGATACCTAAAGGGTTTCCAAACAATTGATGTTGGGGAAAATAAATATGCACAACACAACTACCATTATACTTTTGTTGTTGGCATCTGCCTGTCTCAAGCGACAATGGAATGTGCCTCCAGAGGTGATGTCAAATCGCTGCATTAGCAACACTGAAGTGATGTCTCTGGGGTACAAGCCTGGACAGTGTTTATAAATATTTTGATAATGCTTTATGGAAACTAATACAATACTCTCCAGAATTAGCTGCATCACAGTGTCTGCCATCCTTGACCAATTGGCCACACTGGCTAGGGGGGATGGAAGTTAAGAGTGCAACAAACATCTGGAGGGAACCACAGCTGGGTACTGCTGCTTTATAGAATGGGGAACCTCACTGAATATGTACAAAAGGGAAGGAAGCGGTCAACATGCCACATGTCATGTAAGCAGACTAGGGTAGGGGGGAGGTCTTCACCTTGCAGCACCAACCCCAAGGCAGGTAGCAATTTTATTTAGCTTTTCCCTAAAAATTATATACCACTGGATTGCAACACGCCACCCAAAATAAAACCCTCAAGGCAGTTTACAAAAAAAGAAGAAAACAATAAAAATATAAATAAAAACAGTAAAAATAGCTATTTAAAATGTAAAATAATTAAAATCAATGATAAGCTGAAAACATATTAAAACACACATAAACACCCTACATGTCTGAATAGGCTTGCCTAAACAAAAGCACTTTCAGGAGGTTCCAGAAAGAGTACAGTGAAGGCACCTGCTTGATATCAATAGGCAGGGAGTTCCAAAGGACGATGGCACCAACATAATAAAATGTGGATTTCTTACAAACGCAGAGCGAGTATTCTGTGGCACCTGTAATAGTGCCATTCCTGCTGATGGCAGCGGTCAAGCGGGTGCCTGTGAGGTAAGGCGATCTTGTAAGTAAACTGGTCCCAAGTTGTTAAGGTCTTTATATACTAATATTTCTGTGATTTTAAGTACCGTATTTTTTGCTCTATAAGACTCACTTTTTCCCTCCTAAAAAGTAAGGGGAAATCTGTGTGCGTCTTATGGAGCGAATGCAGGCTGCACAGCTATCCCAGAAGCCAGAACAGCAAGAGGGATTGCTGCTTTCACTGCGCAGCGATCCCTCTTGCTGTTCTGGCTTCTGAGATTCAGAATCTTTTTTTTCTTGTTTTCCTCCTCCAAAAACTAGGTGCGTCTTGTGGTCTGGTGCGTCTTATAGAGCAAAAAATACGGTAGTTGAAAGCTGTTATTAATTAATTGTTGTCACTCGCCTTGGGTGAAGGCTGGATAATAAACTGTCGTAGCTGTGATAATATTAATAATAATGGCAACAGCTTAAACCTGGCCCGGTAGCAAATGGGCAGCCAGTGCAGATCTCTAGGCACAGGTGTTAAATGCTGACAAGGCCTCGCTCCTGCAGCATTCTGCCCTAACTGAAGCCCCCGGATAAAGGGAAGTCCCACATGGAGCGCATCGCAGCAGTCCAGCCTTGAAGCCACCAAGATGGAACCACAATGTTCACTTCTTCCTTCCTCCCAAATGCCTCGTGTGTTTGTCGTGAGCAGGGAGGGCACTTGTATTTCACTTTTGGGGGGGAATTTTTTTTGTTCCATCTCACAGCTGCCTGACTATTCAGGTGCTGAGGCTGAACCAGGGAGGGAGCCTGAGCCAATCCGCTTTGGCAAGCGCAGGGCCACTCGCTGCATCATAGACTCAGACTCATAGAGTTGGAATCCCAGGTACCAACATAACTCTCATTAAAAAAACAAACCTGTTCAGTGTGGCTCTGAGACAGAAGATAGACAGAAAAAACCAACCTCCTAATTTCCTTTTGACCCAGACATTGTCGTTTAACCAGTGCTATCAATGTCCACAGAGCTTTTACAGTACTGTGGAGTTTACTTAAAAGTGAAATTTGGAGGCTTAGCTCTTCAGCAGTAAAACATTTAAGCTGTGATAGCTCAGTCAGCAGAGTATGAGATTCTTAATCTCAGAGTCGTGGGTTCGAGCCCCACACTGGGCAAAATATTCCTACATAGCAGGGGGTTGGACTAGATGACCCTCATGGTCCCCTTCCAACTCTACAATTCTATCAGAGTGATAGGCTTCAGGGAGATTGCGGAGACAGCAAGGCCCCTTCCACCAGCTTCCCTAGAATCATAGAATCATAGAATCATAGAATCATAGAGTTGGAAGAGACCACAAGGGCCATCGAGTCCAACCCCCTGCCAAGCAGGAAACACCATCAGAGCACTCCTGACATATGGTTGTCAAGCCTCTGCTTAAAGACCTCCAAAGAAGGAGACTCCACCACACTCCTTGGCAGCAAATTCCACTGTCGAACAGCTCTTACTGTCAGGAAGTTCTTCCTAATGTTTAGGTGGGACCAGCCATTGTTGGCCTTACCCTACATAATGATTATGTTACCTACAATTATATTATATTGCTTTATTTTATTTTTTTAAATAAAATTTTATTCAGTTTTCTTTTTCATTCATTACATACATCCCATATCCATAACATTTTCTATTCATTCTTTCTTCCCTCCCCTCCAAGGCTTCCCCCAACTTCGTTTCTCCTTTCACCCACCTTGCTACCTCCTAAAAGAAAAGATACTAATAACACACCTGTACAATAACATCTAACCTAAAAACATAAAAACAAAAATAAGTACACCATATTATTTCTCTATCTTCTACACATTTTCTAATACTAATGATGTGAATGTTTATTTAAATCCTGCCATCAAGTCTATAGACTTTCTTTGTTTCTGCAGATATAAATATAAATGGCTCCCAATTTTTTCAAAGTCACTGTTGTCCTTTTCTCGTGGTCCATCTGTCATTTATGGTGCCTCAGGCGCTTTATGGTTTAAAATAAAGCAATATATATATTGGCAAATATTGCTTTATTTTAAACCATAAAGCACCTGAGGCACTGAAGTACATGAAAGAAAGACCCCACCCAAAAAATATATTGACAGCCCCCTGCCCTCAGGTGCCAGCAAACTGATATTGGACAGGGAAGAGAGGGGTAGTAGGATAGAGGTACAGCAACACATGGCTTGAAAATATGTGCACCTATAGAACTGTACACCGAATAGAATTAACAAGGCAGTGATATTCTCTTTGAATCCTCCAGCATGTTCTAAAGTTTTGCAAGAGACTTCAGTCAGCCTATTATGACTCTCATCAAAACATTTTTATTTATTTTTTTGCTTTGTACATTTTCTGTTTCTGTTGGAGGCATCATATACCGTGGTGCTGTTTTTATTTAATTTTTCCCCCATAGTGGAATCATTTAGTATTTATGCAGTTGAGACTGGGACAGCCAAGGAGAACAAGGGGTGAACACATCTGGGCGCCATTTCATGCAGGGCTGGGTGTGATAGACAGCAGAGCTAGACTGCAGGAGTCAGCAAACTTTTTCAGCAGGGGGCCGGTCCACTGTCCCTCCGACCTTGTGGGGGGCTGGACTATATTTTTTGGAGGGAAATGAACAAATTCCTATGCCCCACAAATAACCCAGAGATGCATTTTAAATAAAACCACATATTCCACTCATGTAAAAACACGCTGATTCCCGGACTGTCCGCAGGCCGGATTTAGAAGGTGATTGGGCCGGATCCGGCCCCCAGGTCTTAGGTTGCCTATCCATGAGCTAGAAACTCCCCTTAAAATTCCACCAGAGGGCTAGAACCTCTCTTTGATTGGCTACAAAGTCAGCCAACCACAGAAGGGGGAGGAGAAGCACTTTGGGAGGGAGAATAAAAGGAGCCGGTTCTGAGGGAGAGAGTTAGATAGGGCTAAGGTTCGGGTGAGAACTGGACCATAAAGAAGGCTGATCGCCGAAGAATTGATGCTTTTGAATTCTGGTGCTGGAGGAGACTCTTGAGAGTCCCATGGACTGCAAGAAGATCAAACCTATTCATTCTTAAGGAAATCAGCCCTGAGTGCAACTGGAAATACAGATCCTGAAGCTGAGGCTCCAAGACTTTGGCCACCTCAGGAGTAGAGAAAACTCCCTGGGAAAGACCCTGATGTTGGGGAAAATGGAGGGCACAAGGAGAAGGGGACAACAGAGGACGAGATGGTTGGACAGTGTTCTTGAAGCTACCAGTATGAGTTTGACCAAACTGTGGGAGGCAGTGGAAGACAGGAGTGCCTGGCATGCTCTGGTCCATGGGGTCAAAAAGAGTTGGACACGACTAAACGACTGAACAACAACAACAAAAGGTTCAGGTTAAGAGAAAGGGCTTCATTTGAGATGTTATACAGGCTTCAGGTTGAGAGATAGGGAGTAGGATAGGATTTGACTGAAGGAGACCTGGTTCTGAGTTCAGTTAAACATCCACATTGAGGAGACAACCCATAGAAAGAGGACAGAGTCTTTAGGAAGAACTTTATGAGGGCAAGGGCTGTTAGGCAGCCGGATGGACAATCGCAGAAGGTGGTGGGCTTTCCTTCCTTGGAGGTTTTTAAGCAGAGGCTGGACGGGCATCTGCTGGGAAATTTTCAGCTGTAAATAGTGCATTTCAGGGCGTTGGAATGGGTGATCCTTGGGGTCTATTATTATTGTTTCCTGATACTATTTTGCTGTGTCTGCTGAACACTCATTTTTTACCATATGCTGCTTTTGGGAGTTCCAGCTGAAAACCTCTCTCCAAACTGAGTGAGCAGGCAGTAAACTAGCAAATGCAGTTCAATGCAAATTCCATGCTGGGAACCATTAGGAAAGGAACTGAAAATAAAACTGCCAATATACCAGTCTATGGTGTAGCTGCATTTGGAATACTCTGTACACTCATCTCACAAAAGGATGCTGTAGAGCTGGAAGACCAATATGATTAAGGGGATGGAGCCCCACCAGGGCTTCTTAGCTGAGAGAGAAGGCAAGCAAGAGGCAACATGACAGAAGTTTATTTTAAAAAAATGCATGGCATGGAGAAGGTAGAGAGGAGAAGGATTTTCTCCCTCTCTCACAGTGCTAGAACTTGTGGTCATCCAATGAAGTCAAATGTTGGAAGACACAGGGCAGGCAAAAAGAAAATCCTTTTTCATGCAGCATGTGGTTAAACTGTGGAACTTCCTCTCACAGCAGGGAGAGATGTCCACCAACTTGGATGGCTTTGAAAGAGGATTAGGCTAATTCATGGAGGAGGAGAGGGCTATCAAAGGCTACTAGCTACAATGCTTCTGAATACCAGTTGCTGGAAACCACAGGAGGAGAGCGCTCTTGTGCTCTGCTCCTGCTTGTGGGTTTTCCACTGGTGCATCTGTGGTTGGCCACTGTGGGAACAGGATGCTGGTGTCAGGCGTGCGTGCAGGAGCCAGGCCCTGTGACCAATAGGACTTTGCAGGTCTGGGGCCTTCCTAAGTTTGTTCTGGAGAGCCAAGGCGCGGCCACACAGGTGAGGCTGATTGGTAACTCACAGCACCTGGTGGCAAGAGCTGGGAAGGGATATAAGGTCAGCATTTCCCTTTGGCTCTTTGCCACAGCAACACGTTCCTTGCCTTGCTGCGTTTGACTCCTTGCTTCTTGATCCTCGGACCCCTGACTTTGTGACTCCTTGCTTCTTGATCCTCAGACCCCTGACTTCATGACTCCTTGATCCTCGGACCCCTGACTTCGCGACTCCTTGCTTCCTGACCCTCAGACCCTTGACTTCCTGACTCCTGGACTCCTGTTCTGCTCACACCCTGCCATCTTGCCCCCGGTCCCGGCATCCCCAGCCGGGACTTTGATCGCCCGTGAACCGGACCGTGACAGCTGGAGCTGATGGGCCCCTGGCCTGATCCGAGAGGCTCTTCTTATGTCCTTATCGTGCTCTGGGGGCTTCTGCTGAGAATCAGTGGTGGCTCTTTGCTCTGGCAGAACAACTGAGGGCACGTCCTCTGGAGCAGACCTGCCTGGAAGTGGGGAGAGGGGGCCAGGGAGAGGGGGTGTGTCTGCTCCATAGAATTAAATTGTCTGACTGGCACAGCGGAGTCAGATTAAGCGAGCAAAAGGTCAAACCACACGGAAGGGCTTGCAGTGACACATGGAATAAAAAGCAGCACTTCGTTTACATACTAATGTCTGACCCCAATACATTCATTTCTCTAATTTTGCAGCTTGTGACAGATCTCCCTTCAGAAGGGATCACCAGCAGAGAAAATATTAATGACTTTTAGAGGAAGGGAAAGGAAGGTTGGAGTGGGGAGAGGGAGGAATATCAATTTGAACAAAGCTTATGAAAATCCCAAAGACTGCTTATCTTTTATACATGATTACTAATTTATTAATGTCCCCCCCCCACTCCATGTCTGCACAATATCCTCTTCAGTCTCAGTGGCCTTAATCTTTATGCTAATGCACTTCCTCCTCCACCCCCTTTCTCGGTCCCTCAGCTACATTTCCAACTGCTAATTAAAGGCTTTGAGATTTTCACGGGGGGGGGGGGGTGCTCGGGTAGATGCCCAAACGGCAACCGTCAAGTTCAAAGCCAAACAGAGGCTCAAGCTGCTGTTGTGAGGCAGGCTCACATATATGCAGAGCACACTTAGGATATTTCATATCAGAGAAAATGGTTCTTAAACCAGACTATTGTCACTTCCCCTCAGATTAATGGCAACCAAGATTAGGTGTCTAGGGACTTGGGTGGCGCTGTGGGTTAAACCACAGAGCCTAGGACTTACCGATCAGAAGGTCGGTGGTTCGAATCCCTGCGACAGGGTGAGCTCCCGTTGCTCGGTCCCTGCTCCTGCCAACCTAGCAGTTTGAAAGCACGTCAAAGTGCAAGTAGATAAATAGGTACCACTCCGGCGGGAAGGTAAACGGCGTTTCCGTGCGCTGCTCTGGTTCGCCAGAAGCGGCTTAGTCCTGCTGGCCACATGACCCGGAAGCTGTCTGCGGACAAATGCCGGCTTCCTTGGCCAGTAAAGTGAGATGAGCACCGCAACCCGAGAGTCGTCCGCGACTGGACCTAATGGTCAGGGGTACCTTTACCTTTTTTAGGTTAGGTGTCTTATACAGTCAGATCATTGGTCAGTACTATCTGCACTGACCACCAGCAGCTCTCCAGAGTTTCAGACATGGGACAATTCCCAGTGCTGCCTGGAGACGCCAGCAGCCAAGTTAATAATACAAGAGGAGCCTGCTGGATTGGGCGAAGGGCCCCTCTGGGCCAGCATCCTGTTCTCAAAGTGGCCAGTCAGATGCCCCCATGAGAAACTGGCAAGCAGAACCTGAGCACAAGAGACAGCTCCACTCATTTGGCTTTGCTGCTTCCAAATGTAGCCATTGATAGCCTTATCCTCCTCCACAAATTTGTCCAACCCTCTTTTAAAGCTATCCAAGCTGGTGGCCATCACTGCCTCCTGCAGGAGGGAGTTCCATAGTTTAACTATGAACTACGTGAAGGTGAGGCTTTTTGCAAAGCATGGTGCTTGCACCAACTGACCCTGTGGAGCACCTTCATGCACGGGCTCTGTAGATTGGCTTACCTGCCCACTGTCAGCCTATAGGGAAGGCTTCTGCAACCTGGTGGCCTCCATTTGTTTTGGAGTACGGTTCCCATCATCCCCAGGCCAGTGGCCATGGATAATGGGAACTGTAGTCCAAAACAGATGGTACTTGTCCATCTGGGAAGGCAGCCTTGTATGCTTCCTTCCGGCAACTCCTGCAGCCAAGCTGATGCTGATGCTAAGCGTGTGGCTCTGCTTTCCTCCCATCAGGAAGGTAAAGGGGGGGTTTTGTCACCTGGGCTGCCCAGGACCTCCAGACACACTGCCCAGGCTTGTGCCCTGGGAAGGTAACTTTGGTACTGCTAAAGCAATGGTTTGACAACACCCCCAGAGGCACACTCCATTGTCTCTCAAGACAGACCAATGCCAGATCCCTGGCTTGGTTTCCAGACCCCAGATCAACTTGGTTACCCTCCTCTGCACACCTTCCAGCTTGTCAACATCCTTCCAATATTGTGGTGCCCAGAATTAGACACAGTAGTCCAGGTGTGGTCTGACAAAGGCAGAATAGTGCAGTGCTGTTTTTTTCTATTGATCTGGACACTATACTTCTGTTGGTGCAGCCTAGAATAGCATTAGCTTTTGCTGCTGCCACCACACTGTTAAGTCTGTGATCCACCAAGCCCCCTAGATCCTTTTCTTATATACTGCTAGTAAGCCAGGTGTCCCCATCTTATTATTAGTGAATCTGGTTCTTCCTGCCTAAGGGGAGAACCTTACATTTGTCCCTATTGAAATTCATTTTGTTAGTTTGGGCCCAGTTCTCCAATCTGTTATAATCTTTCATTCTGAATCCCGATTCTGTCTTCTGCAGCACTAGCTACCCCTCCCAGTTCAGTGTCATCTATAAACTGGATGTGCATTCGCTCCATTCCTTCATCAAGTTACTTATTCTTTTCTATACTTTGGACTACAGTGGGCACCAGTTCACACCCTTGGACATGCATTGTGGGCCAGACACAACTCACTGCCATCTTGCAGATGGCACTCTCCAGCTGAGTGCTGTTTTGCTCCATTTGCAACATGTTATAACAGCTATGAAGCCTTAAAAAAGTATTTGTAGCTGGCCTCTTAAAAACAACCCTAACCCCTACCTTTCATGACATATGTACACCTTTTTCTAGCTCCCTCACAAATCCGGTTAAAAAACGAGACTGCCTTTTCTACCAGGAAGCACAAGTACTCAGGAATAAAGAGAGTGCCATTTAGCAAGCTAGCAGAGATATCATGTTTGCATCCTAATGCAATTGCTAACATCAGGAACTAGCTCAAAGGACAATTTTAATAGACTTTCACAGAATTCCTGGGCTATATAAAATATCATTTAATTAACCCAAATTCATATTTTTTCTTCATTTGTCCTTCCAGACCTTGGTCTGTTCCCATTCTGTGAACACAGCACAGAGCTTCTCTTCCACCAAGAACTGTGGGCAAGTTACTTCTTCCGCCAAGAGAATCATAGAGTTGTAAATTTGGGAAACCCAAGCGCCATCTAGTCCAACCCCCAGCAATGCAGAAATCACAGCTAAATAAACCCTGTCAGATGGCCTCCCAACTTTTGCTTAAACACATCCAAGGAAGGAGAATGCACCACCTCTCATGGGAGTCTGTTCCACTGTCAAACAGAAAATTCTCCCTCATGTATAGTCAGAATCTAATTTGAATCCCTCCTTCCCTTTGTTGTTGTTGTTTAGTCGTTTACTCGTGTCCGCTTCTTCATGACCCCCTGGACCAGACCATGCCAGGCACTCCTGTCTTCCACTGCCTCCCGCAGTTTGGTCAGACTCATGCTGGTAGCTTCAAGAACACCGTCCAACCATCTCGTCCTCCATCGTCCCCTTCTCCTTGCGCCCTCCATCTTTCCCAACATCAGGGTCTTTTCCAGGGAGTCTTCTCTTCTCATGAGGCGGCCAAAGTATTGGATCTGTCCTTCCAGTGAGCACTCAGGGCTGATTTCCTTCAGAATGGAGAGGTTTGATCTTCTTGCAGTCCATGGGACTCTCAAGAGTCTCCTCCAGCACCATAATTCAAAAGCATCAATTCTTCAGCGATCAGCCTTCTTTATGGTCCAGCTCTCACTTCCGACACACAATCCTCTTCCCCTTAAACACCCCCGTTTTGATGCCCACCCCTTCAGCTAAGACAGCATTTCGCTTCTCTTGCAGAGAAGACTGCACTGAAGGCAAACATTTGTTGCTGATAGCCTCTATGTGCACATCAGGGAATGTTTATGCAGACCGCAGGCAGGTCACATGTGGGAAAGAGTGAGCCTCTGTGCTATTTGCTATGAGTCCCAAGAAAGTGTTTGAAGGGGCTGGTCTGATCAGGATGAGGGTCTGGGGGAGTTCTAGGAGATGCCCAATGGTGGACCTGGGGAGGGAACCCAGTAAGCTGCACCAGGACCCTGAGGGTCATCCAAGCTTTCAAGGGTGAGTCTGAGGCAGAGGAATTTGACCACTGTGATTGGCAGAATTTGCACTGTTACAGGTGCCACATAAAACCCGTTCCACATTTGTAACAACACAAATCTTTCAGTGTGGCAGCGCCTGCACTTTGAAACTCCCTGCCTATTGACTGCACACCGTATACTTTTTTGGTGTACGTCAAGCAGCGCATAGATTTTACAAAATAAAGTAAACGAGTGCCCCCCCTCCCTGCACTTTATTGCTCCAGATGCATCCAGATTCCCACCACTCCAATTCTGCAAAAATAAAAATAAAATGCAGCCATATATAATCTATTATTTGATCAGGTTGCAGGGGAGAAAAGCACCAAGTTGTTTAAAAGACAAACCGAGTTTTTAAAATAGAATTTTAATTTTGACAAACGCTTTGGGGAATGCATGCTTACGCTGCTTTATCTCCCATACCTGGTGATTAAGTTAATTTATACTTAATGGAAGAGGGTCTTACTCTAATCTCCAGGCAGCCTCGACAGCTGCCTCTGATGAAGGTATTTCTTGGGGCCTTTAAAGCCGCTTGCAAAGTGGAGGTAATGAAAAACTGGAGAGGTTGCTAAATTCACACCTGAAGGATGCTTGTCACACGGGGAACAGTGAGTGATGCCACTCAGGCAATAGGAAAGTCACTGTTGTCCTGGCCCTCACTTAAGAATGAAGAACTCAAGCTTGGGGGGTGTTTTCTGTCATAAAAGTGTTACGCTGAGATCAGTGTGGTAAGCACAAAAGGGTTCAAAGGCTCAGCAGCTGCCATGCTATGTATTCTGTGTTTTCTTTTTGTATTATGTTGTGAACCAGCCTGTGATGAAGGGTGGCATACAAATTTAATTAATCATCATCATCATCAATAGCAACACCCTAGGGGTCCCGGGCCCTAAGGAAGTCAGATTAGCCTCAATCAGAGCCAGGGCCTTTTCAACTCTGGCTCCGGCCTGGTGGAGCGCTCTGTCTCATGAGACCAGGGCCCTGCGGGATCTGATTTCTTTCCACAGGGCCTGTAAGACAGAGTTGTTCCACCTGGCCTTTGGCTTGGGATCAACTTGATCTCCTCCCCCTCTTCCTTTTTCCTTTCTCCTTCTGTGATTGAACTCCTATTTGGGGACTTCTCTGGCATTTTTTGGCCCATGTAGGATCAGTCTGGATAGCTGGCCTTGGTGAAGTCTTGACATTTTCATCCCCAAAAAAGTTTCTGATTTGAGTTCCTACTGAAATGAGGCTGCATTTTAATGTTGTATTTTAATCTTCTTTTTAAGTTGTATTTCAATCAATTGTTTTTATAACTGGTGTTAGCTGCCCTGAGTCCGGTCTTGGCTGGGGAGGACAAGGTATAAATAAAATTTTATAATCATCATCACAATCATAATCCTAATAAACATCTGGTCCAACCCGCTGCAATGTTGGAATCACAGCTAAAGAATTCCGCCTCAAAGATGCTCATCCAACCTCTGCTTAAAAACCTCCAACCAAAGCTGTTTTCCAGCAACTGGTATTCAGAAACATGGCTGCCTCAAACTGTGAAGGAAGAGCACAGCCATCACGGCTAGTAAAGGTAAAGGGACCCCTGACCATTAGGTCCAGTCGTGGCCGACTCTGGGGTTGCGGCGCTCATCTCGCTTTATTGGCTGAGGGAGATGGCGTACAGCTTCCGGGTCATGTGGCCAGCATGACTAAGCCGCTTCTGGCGAACCGGAGCAGCGCACAGAAACGCCGTTTACCTTCCCGCCGGAGCGGTACCTATTTATCTACTTGCACTTTGATATGCTTTTGAACTGCGAGGTTGGCAGGAGCAGGGACCGAGCAACGTGAGCTCACCCCATCACGGGGATTTGAACCGCCGACCTTCTGATCAGCAAGTCCTAGGCTCTGTGGTTTAACCCACAGCGCCACCCACAAGCCATAGTCCAATCCTCCTTAAAGCTATCCTTGTTGGCAGCCATCATCGCCTCCCTTGGGAGCAAGACCTGCAGTTTAATGATGCCCTGAATGAAGAAGTGCTTTCCTTTCTCTGTCCTGAATCTCCCAACATTCAGATTCATGGGAAGCTTACAAGCTCTAGTCTTACGAGAGAAGGAGAAAAGCTGTTGTGCATCCGCAACAGATAAAATTGATGGAGGCAAATTCTGAGTGCTTTATCTGAGAATGAAGGGACAAGAACTCTCTGCCGAAAGAGAGGAGGTGTGCAGTGCTACCCCCACGACCGTAAGATGCTGTAGCTGACAGAAGCTGTAGCCTGAAACAGCTGGAGGGGGGCACTGGGCTTGCAAAGGTTGGATTAAATCATCCCGCCAGAAAGGTGGGAACCACAGAATTACGGACTTGGAAGGAACCCCAAGGGTTATCTAGTCCAACCCCCTGCAGTGCAGGAAGTGCCAGTATGGTGGTCTGAGCTGCTCTGCCAGGCTTTATTCTGATCAAACTATATTCAGAGAAAACAGCAACACCAGTTTCAGGGAGTGGAGCCAGGCAGAGCCAGCCTGATCACGGCACTGGGAGCCCCGAGGTAATACGGTTCATTAACTGCAAAATGTTTCTGCATATCCAAGGCTGAGAACCAAGGAATAAATTATGCTTGAAATGTAAGAGGCAGGGACAGCATTATCGCCTTAACTGTGTAAATGGGGTGGGGGGCGGGGAGGGGAAGCCTCCCCTTAATGCAGAAGAAACATCCACTACTCATTTATTCTTCCTCCTTTGAGTGTTTCTCGCTATGAAAAGAGATGAAGGCAGAATTTGCAGGAGAGGGCGGGATTTGCAGGAGGAGACATGGAGGCGGGGGCTTTTCCCCCTCTACACAGAATACTTTTCTAATCAAACAGGCTCCAGAGGCAAATGGAACAAGGCTGCATTCCCAGCACAAATTCTGATTCCAAGATATTCCTCTGTTGAGGCCAAGGAAGAGCCTTGCCAAAGGAAACCCAGTGCTGCTCTAATCAAGCATCTGATTTCCAACGGCAATGAGCCAGCTACATCAAGCAGTAAGGGTAAAGGGACCCCTGACCATTAGGTCCAGTCATGGCCGACTCTGGGGTTGCGGCACTCACCTCGCTTTATTGGCCAAGGGAGCCGGAGTACAGTCATGTGGCCAGCATGACTAAGCCGCTTCTGGCGAACCGGAGCAGTGCACGGAAACGCCGTTTACCTTCCCGCCAGAGTGGTACCTATTTATCTACTTGCACTTTGATGTGCTTTCAAACTGCTAGGTTGGCAGGAGCAGGGACAAAGCAACGGGGGCTCACCCCGTTGCGGGGATTCGAACCGCCGACCTTCTGATCGGCAAGTCCTAGGCTCTGTGGTTTAACCCATGACACCACCCGCATCAAGCAGGTACATGCCGGCAAGAGCCACCATCGCTCTTTGCCTCCAAGCAATTGCTACTTAGAGGTAGATTGCTTCCGACAATGGAGGTTCTAATTCACAATCATAGCTGGGAGACATTGATAAACCACATCTTTCCGCAGGGCCTGCAAGACAAAGCTGTTCCACCAGGCCTTTGGCCAAGGCACAGTCTGACCGCCTCCTTCAGTAGTCCCCAAAGAACTCTAGCCGCCCCCCTCTACCTCTCCCCCCCTTTTCTTCCTAATGTCTCAACAAATGAAACTGATTTGTAAGAATGTTACATGGGGGGGGGGGGAATACGAGAGAGACATTGCAAACACTTTTGTAAATCAAGAAAACCTTTAATAAAAAAGAAAAAAAAGAACTCTAGCCCAATGGTTGCCATTGGTTTGATTTTGAATTGATTTTAGAATGAATTGATTTTAGAATGCATTTCAATTGATTGACTGTGATTTTATGTGAACTGTGTTGCTTTTATTGTTGTTCGCCGCTCTGAGCCCGGCTTCGGCTGGGGAGGGCGGGATATAAATAAAGTTTTTTTATTATTATTATTTATTAAACAATTCTTTAAAAGCTATCTGAGGCACAGACCAAATATCAAAGTGAACCAGAACCAGGACAGGGCAGGGCAGTGGATGAGGGGAGGCTGCAGCTATCACTGCCTCCTGTGGAAGTGAGTTCCACAGTTTAACTATGCACTGCACAAAGAAGGACTTTCAGTTATCTGTCCTGAAACTTCCAACATTCAGCTTCAGATCTAGCATTGTGAAAGGAGGAGGAGGAACACTTTCTTCTGCCCAGTGTGAAGCTACAAGGAGATCCCATTTGGCCTGTGGTTCCACAACCTTGATATATGTCTCCCCACTGCCTCCAAATTTACTCAAGGAACTTCCAAACGCTCATCACAAGTCTTGTGGAATTAAAAAAAGGGAAGTGCTACATTTTTTAGTGACAGAAATGGGTGGCCAAAGAAGCTACTCTTATTATTATTCGTAAAGAAGAAGAAAAAGCCTCTCCCAATTTTTCTCTGGGCTAATTAGCACTAATAAAGCAAGACTCAAATATTTCCTTTTGACGCGACAGGGAAGCAGAATCATTAGTGCCGAAGGGAAAGAGCCTGGGAAGAAGGGGGAAGGCACTTCAAAAGCCGTTTGGAGCGTATGCAGGCAAAAGTGATACACACAGCTTCCAATTAAACACCAGGCAGGCAGGCAGAATGCCTGGTGGCAAAAAAAAAGGAAGGAAAGGGTGAAAAGCCCCCTTCCCCTCCCCCGTTTAAGCCTCAGAAATCTAACTTGAAGCATCATATTCTCCTCTGTGTACGCGCACACCAGGCACCTTCCAAATAAACCGCCAGCAATTAAATCCTACTTTTGCAACGTTTTAATTTGGTAGTTTGCTGTGCCTGCAGAGCTGGCGACTCCACCCATCGCTCACCCACCTGGCAGGAAGGAAGAGAGTTTGCAGGAGAGTGGACGCTTTCTCATTCGGAAGGGAAAACCCTGCATCTTTCCCTGGAATGGTGGGGAGTGCGATAGGAATTTTGAGGTCGTAGATATATGTTAAATGTTCATAAGTGTATCAACCAAGCACGTACATAGATCAGCACAGGAAGACTGACCTGGAACCATTTTGATTCCCAAACTGAGCAAATGTTCTCTCTGCAAGGTCAGAGGAAAATGGGAAAGCCTCCCCATTGTCTTTTCCTTCACAAATCCTGTCTTAAGGGCACATTTAAGATATGAATAGGGTGTGAGCCTGTGACCTGGCCCAGGAACAAAGTATTTATCATTACAAAAGACTGGCCAGGCTCCCCAATCAAGTGACCGTTAAACAGGTAACCTGGCAGACAGGAGGTAAACCAAGCACTCATATTTCTGCTGTAGACAGCCCTCTCTGTGATGTATGTATGATGTGTCTGGGAAGTGGTCTTGAGCTCCACCCCTTCTGTGATGTATGTATGGTGTATGGAGGGGTGGTCTTGGACTCCAGGGTGGGCAATTTAAAAAGTCTATATAAGGCCTTGCGCGCCATTGTTCTGGGCTCCTCCTCCTGTCTCCTGCGTGTGAGGGGAGCACCCTGTTGCAACAGATCAATAAAGATCAGGCTTACTAGCTGCTTTGCTTCTCAATATTCTCTGGTTGGCCTCTGTTATTTTCTCCTACCAATAGGGAACCTATGTAAGGACTCTGTATGGGCTTTTGGGTACCCCATAAGGGAAAAAGGGCAGATTTTGTTTACGACACGGTTGTCCAAGTTGGTGACCCATCACTATATCCTGAATTCCACAGCTTACCTTCCCTACACCTTACAACATTCAGCTAGTCAGATAACCCAGAGTCCTATTATTATGCAAGGGGGAGGGGGGATCCCTATTCACTTTCTCCGCACGAGTTCTCATTCCTACATCCCTTATTGGTGATCCAAAAATAAATCACACTGCAGCTCCTGACAGATCTGGAAGCACTTTCAGAGAGAATTGAGATGCATGGTGCAATGGGGGGGGGGGGAGGAGATCAAAGCAGGGCATTATTAACTCAATGTAAAAGATAAACATCGCTAGGGAACAATATGCAGCTTCTATAAAGGGCATCAGAATGTTTCTCTGAGCCATTAATTTCTCACGACTGTGAAAAGCTTTAGGGGTGGTATCTTTAAAGTCCTTACTTTCATTCTGATGCTTCATTTGTTTTAATTGAGGAGGCAATTAGTGGCAAATCAAATCTATCCACACACAGATAGCTTCACCAACTGGATAGTGGCATATCAACTGCCTACAATGTCAACACAGGCCACAGGACTTTATTAGATCAAGGAAAACAGAATCTAAAACCCGTATCTATTCCCCAGAAGAGAAAAATCAGTTGGAGGGCAGGGGCAGGGCGGGAGATTTTGGTCAAAGAAACAGTACAAAGGGATTTTTTGCTGGAAGTGTTGAGATGCAACTCATCTTGTCCTGGGGAAGATCGAGAGAGGAACCTCCAAGTTTGCTAGACTGTCCTTTCTGACCTAACCTGTACTCGCCTTCCCTGCAACGATGGCTTTTATCCGTCTCTCACCACAGTGGAACTTGTGGACCACCAATGAAAGTGAGTGCTGGAATATTCAGCACAGATAAAAGGAAGGAAGTACCTTGTACCTATGGGACCACCTCTCCTGGTATGTCCCACGGAGGACCTTACGGTCTTCAAACAAAAACATCTTGGAGGTCCCGGGCCACAGGGAGGTTAGGCTGGCCTCAACCAGAGCCACAGCTTTTTCGGCCATAGCCCCGATCTGGTGGAACGCTCTGTCCCAAGAGACTAGGGCCCTGCAGGACTTGACATCTTTCCGCAGGGCCTGCAAGACGGAGATGTTCCACCAGGCCTTTGGCCAAGGCACAGTCTGACCCCCTCCTTTGGTAATCCTGATAGAACTCTAGCCCAATGGCTGCCTTTAATTGGATTCTGAATTGATTTTAGAATGAATTGATTTTAGAATGCTGTGTTACTTTTATTGTTGTTAGCCGCTCTGAGCCCGGCTTCGGCTGGGGAGGGCAGGATATAAATAAATTATTATTATTATTCTCGCAGAGCATAGTAAACCTGTGGAACTCACTCCAACAGGAGGCAGTGGTGGACACCAAAATGGATGGCTTCAAATGCGGAGTAGACAAATGCCTGGAGAAGGCTGTCAATGACTACATTCCATCTTCACAAGTCAGAGGCAGGAAAGCTACCAGATACATGGAATACTCAGGATGAAACGGTAAAATCGGCTATGATTAAATGGGCACAGGACATTGGACATAACATTATGTTTGCTGACTGGGAACAGTTGTGGACCACAGGTATGAAATTTACGGCATGTAATGCCTTAAGAGAGAATATTATGAAAATGATATACAGGTGGTACATAACCCCAGTCAAGCTTGCAAAAATTTATCACTTGCCCGATAACAAATGTTGGAAATGTAAAGAAACTGAAGGTACATTTTTTCACCTTTGGTGGACGTGCCCAAGGATTAAGGCTTTCTGGGAAATGATATATAATGAATTATATGCCTTTCTTCTGGGCATAGTGGGCCAAATGGTGTTAAAAAAGGATAGAACTTTCTTTATGTATGCAACAACAGCAGCAAGAATACTCATCGCAAAATATTGGAAGACACAAGAACTTCCCACGCTGGAGGAATGGCAGATGAAACTTATGGACTATATGGAACTGGCGGAAATGACTGGCAGAATCCGCGACCAGGGAGAAGAGTCGGTGGAGGAAGATTGGAAGAAATTCAAAGACTATCTTCAGAAATATTGTAAAATTAAAGAATGCTAGAGTGATGTTGGATTGAAAATAAGCGGTTTCCAGCTGTACAGGTTAAAGTTAATGATAGACTAAGATTAAGATTAGGACTAAAAATGTTTAAAGAAATGGAAATCTGACAATTAAGAGGGAGAATTTTAACGTTATATTATACTAAGATTAAAGATCAGGTTTAAAGAAATTGAAGATATATATTACAATATTATATTAAAGTTAAAGATTGGGATTAAAAAAAAAAGTTGAAAAGAAATTGCTGGACAAACAATTTGGATTGGAATACAAAAGAGGGAGGTATGAGGAAGTCCAGAAAATAAGTAAACTAAAAAAACGGAAATGGAAAAGAGATATTGTTTTTAATTGTTATGCTTTTTGTTTTTTATTGTTGAATTGTGTTTTCTTTTGTGTGTTTTTGTAATCTTTTTTTTTCTTTTTTTCTTTTTGAGATATGTATTGTGTATGTTTTTTCTTTTCTTTCTTTGTTTTTCAAAACTTAAATAAAAATTATTTTTTTTTAAAAAAAGAAAGCTACCAGATACCAGCTGCTGGAAGCCACCCGGGTGGGGTGCCGAGTAATCCTGTGGCTCATGCCATGCCTGCTGTGTACTTCCCAGAAAATGCATCTGCTTGACCACTGAGAGAACAAGGGGCTGGACTAGACGGGCCACTGGCCTGATCCAGCAGCCTCTGCCTATGTCCTTTTTTAAAAAATACTTTTTATTGGGTTTTCTTTAACACAAACAAAACAAAATAAATACACTAAATGTTCTACAATCCTATGTACACTTATTTTCTCAACACTGTCGAGCACAGACTTCCCTCCTTCCCTTCAGAGGTTTTCATATTAATCTTTCATTTTTCACAGATTCTTAACACCATCCTGTTCAGATCATAAGGTTTATTTTAATCCTACTACAGCCTTTAAACTTCTGCAATTATTACGTATAAACTCCAGAAATTTACTCCACTCATTTCTGAACTTTGTTTCCCCTTGGTTACGGATTCTGTGGGTCAGTTTTGCTAATTCCACATATTCAACCATTTTTGTCTGCCACTCCATTAATGTTGGTATTTCCTGAGTTTTCCATTTTTGGGCTACTAAGATTCTGGCAGCAGCTGTAGCGTACATGAATAATCTCTGATCTGCTTTTCTTATTTCATCTCCTCTCATCCCCAGCAAAAAGGCTTCTGGGGTTTTTGGGTAGGGGAAGTATATTTGAACAGTTTTTTCAATTCGTTGTAAGTCATATCCTAATTTTTTTTTCCATTTTCTCACAATCCTCTGCTTATGTCCTTAACACTAAGGAGGACAGAGGGGGGCAGCTCTTGAACTCATGCCCCGCTTGTGGGCTTCCCAAGAGGCATCTGGCATCATGGTGGGAGATGAGACGCTAGACTTTGATCCGGCAGGGCTCTTCATACGTGTGTTTGATACTGGGGGGCAAGCTGCAGAGGGCTTTGCTCCACCAGCATGAAACATACACAGTAATTGGCCTGCAACCAATTTGTCTTAGCCGGGCACCCAGAAAGAGAGATGCTTCTCTTGGCAGCTATTTCTGGAAGGATGACATTTCACTTTGTATGGTCTGTTGAGTTCTACCCAAGACTGTTTCGTGCCTGCTCGCCTCTGAATTGCGGAGGATTTCACAAGGGCTGCCTGAGTTTATTCCCCACCCCCCTGCCCCAAGCAAGGGAGTAATGTCTACATGCAATTTTCACACATTTTAGCCAGGATGAGAGGAGCAATTCCTCACCAGCCTGCCGTCAGGCCTTCAAACTGAATGGGTATGCAAATCTGTTGATGTGCGGGATTTCAAGAGTCAAAAATATGTAGAACAGAAAGTGCAAATTACTAAAGACTCTTGGTTCTAATATTAGCTGGAGCGAGTATAATGAAAATGTAGCATGGGTGGAAGGAGTGGCAAGGAAGGAGGGGAGCAGGACCGCAAAACAATCTCTACAGCAAAACTGATGCTTAAAAAAAAAAAATCATCTAAAGAGCTGGCCATTTGCAGCCCTTTAATGTAAGTTTTGTTTTCAATTTTCAAGAATTTACAGATACACATCTTACTATCTCGTATTTCCATTACAAATACATATCAGATTTCCCTCCCCCACTTTTATGGCTTCTTCTCTTATTTAAATTTTTAACCATGCATTTTCCACTTTAATCCATTTCTGAATTATTCTACAATTAATCTTGAGAATACTTTTAACTGCTTGATTTAAGTTGACCCTGCCAATGCACTTAGCTGCATACCATGATTTTTCACATATTCCACAAATGTTCTCCACTCCTTAATATTTTTTCTCTCCTCTTGGTTTCTTTGCACTCGTTAATTTTGCCATTTCAGTATAATCCATCAATTTAATCAGGCACTCTTCCTTGGCTGGAGTAGCTTCCTCTTTCCATCTCTGGGCAAATACCATTTGGGCTATGGTTGTAGCATTCATAAACAAATTTCTAAGCTTCTTCAGAATTTAAAACGTGGGGTTTTTTGGGGGGGTTATTGGGTTGTTGTTTTTATTTTGATTATATATTTTGTGGTTTTATGTTTTGATTTTGTTCCGTGAACCTCCCTGAGACCTCTGGGTATAGGGCGGTATAAAAATTCAATTTTTGTTGTTGTTGTTGTTTCTTTACTCACTATCCTTAAAAGAAATGTTTCTAGTTTTTTTTACTAAAAGTTATTTTAAACACTTTCTTCCATTCATTATAAACAATCTCTCAGAAAGCTTTTGTTCTCTTACAGGACCACCACATATGGTAGAAATTACCTTCCTTTTCTTTACATTTCCAGCACAAATTTGATTTTGATTTATACATCTTAGCATGTCTGCTTGGAGATAAATACCACCTGTACATCCTTTTCAAATAAATTTCTTTCGGTGTATAACATGCTGTGAATTTCAAACCAACATTCCATACCTTCTCCCATGCAGCCATTTCAATATTGCGACCAAAGGAAGGCTGCTGCTGTGGCAGATAAGGGTTCATCCTGCCAAACATTTCAATGGAGGACTGCAGAAGGAACCATCCCCTTTGCCTATCCCTTTTCTCCCAAGCAACAGCATAACTGTACATTCTGAAATGCAGGTGCTGCTATAATTATTATTATTATTATTATTCATTGTTAGTCGCTGTATCTTGCCCAAAACAACTTGCAAAAACAACCCCACATAGATATATTAAGACCAAGGCAGGCAGAGAGAGAGAAAAAAATGCATTTAAAACATCCCACCCACTTCTAAAGGCCAGAGATAGTTAAAGGCCAAAGACCTGGTTATAGAGCTGTTTCTCCCTGGCACCTCAAGGTATGTAGTGAAGGCTCCGGGCAAGCCTCGCTGGGGCGGGAAATTCCACAAACATGGAGCCACCCCGGAAAAGGCCCCTTCTCATGTTGCCACCCTCTGGACCTCTCATGGAAGAAGCACACAAAGGTAGTCCTTGAGGTACTGCAGTCCTGAGCTGTTTAAGGTTTTATAGGTCAAAACCAGCACTTTGAATTGGGCCCAAAAACTGTCAGCCAGTGCAGTTGGGGCAGGATTGGTGTAATATGCTCAAACCACCTTGCACCAGTGAGCAACCTGGCTGCTGCGTTTAAGACCAATTGAAGCCCCACGTAAAGCTCACGGCAATAATACTTATAGTAGCTTTGTATGTATCACAGCTGTCAACTTACAGATTTGAAAATAAGGGACCAGCAGCCTCGAAAATAAGGGATTTTCAGAGCACAGGTATGTTCAACTTCTGAGCCCCTTCCAGCCAAAGGCAGAAAGCCCAGGCAGCAGCCAAACGAAGCCTCAAGCGGTGGTTCCCACAGCGCAGCAACCCAGCAAAGGGGATGCAGCAAGGAAAACCACCGTCACCTCTCCGCTGGGAAGCGCTGAGCAAAGGCGAGTCCCCAGGCAATGCGGCCAATTTGATCAGCACAAGGCATGCAAGCTCCACCCCCCAGTCGTTCTTAGACTCCTTATTGGGTGAGCAACGCAGCCAAGCAACGGAGTTGGAGCCTCCCTCCTCCCTGGCAGGGAGGGAGGGAGAGGAGCTGCTTCCTTTGAAACTCAGGAAATTTAAGGGACATCATCAATAAGGGACAGCAGCGGGACACTGCGCTGGGATAAGGGACTTTCCCGCCAAATAAGGAACGGTTGACAGCTATGGTATGTATGTCACACCTTAGGGGACACTAGCATGGAGGAAGGGGGCAACAGAATTGGAGGTGTCTGCAGACTCCCAATGAATTTCACGTTTCCATTAAAAATAATGTTACTTGCCATTAGGATTGCAGAGATATGTTTGAAAGTCATTGTGCAAGGCCTGCTAAAATCAGAACTGGGATGTATTATGCAAAGCAGCAAAGGTTACAGAGAAGGTCATTGGTGCAGGTTGCAGAATCCGGCTGCTCTTGATGCAGAATTTTGACTGCCTGGTCACTGAACTCTAATATGAGAAAGCAACTCCCTTCTGCGAATAACAGACATACATCTGATAATGGACATGAAATCAATACACACTTACAATGTCTTTTCCTTCCTTTTCTTGCGTGGGTCCACTAACCGCAGGGTGTCCCGGATGACAGAGACTTTGACTGCCTCATCGACAGGGCTTCGGATGTACTCAATGACTCCTGGAGAAACCTTGGATTCAAATAGCGTACACTTATGAATGACAAAATTCTCCCTATATCGGGTATGAGGAACCTGTGGATTCCCACATGCTCTTGGACTACAACTTCCTTCATCCCTGACCATGAAGCTGGCTGAGGCTGATGGGAACTGGAGTCCAATAGCTTCTGGTGGGCCAAAGTTTCCCCAGCCCTGGTCTACAGTGTTGCTTTGCTCCCAGCCTACAAAAACAAACACACAACAGAGGCGCACTCACTGCTCTGTATTAGACATCCTTAGGCTACTTCCGTGCTGGGAACAGGCCTGCTTTGTTCATACACTTTTATGGAGCTTCTGCACAACTGTGAGCAAAAGCTGCTTGTCTCTTATTTCTCCTGTTCAACTGTGTGTGTGTGTGTGTGTGTGTGTGTGTGTGGTGCTTTGCAGAGCCCAGAAAAATCCAACCTTTTATGCAATAGGTGAATAATTTCCCTGGGTGTAGCTGATCCATTGTACTAGATCTATTCAACCACTTTCCTGGCTGGTTATAGCCTGTATAGATTGCACTCTGGCCATTTTCTTCCTTGCCAGGAGCGAAGTGGGAGGGCTGGGGCAGGCAGTACAATATGATTGCATTTAACTTGTGTGAATTCAACCATATGTAGTTGAAGGCAGGCCGGCCGGCTGGCTGAAATTCTGCAAGCAAGGCAGTGAGCTTCAAAGTTATTTTCACGCTGGGTTTCCCTGGCACCAAAAGAGATTTCAAGCTCTCTGCCTTGCTGGCAAGACAAGGCCCAGTTCTGGGATACTCTTGCAAGATCTCGCAGAGCCACTCGAGATCTCGCTCAAGCATCGCTAGCTATCCAGAGCCAGCACACGGAGCTGTTTGCATTTAACATGTGGGATTTCATCCAGCAGACCTTGAACCACTTCAAAATGATACAAAGTTAGCAGGAATCCCAACATTAACAGTAGTAAATCCTCAAAGGCTCTATATTCTGATCAATATAGCTGCACACCAGTGTCCCAATGAGTTTACAATTTATTTATTTTTAAAAAAAGGATGATGGGGAAGGAAGACAGAAGCAAAAGCCATAGAGGAATTTATATTCTCTGGGCTTTTAAAGTTTTAAAAAGCTGATGCCTCCAATCTGCTCTTACCTCTCTTACTGCAAATGGTTTTGAAATTTTATTTTATGGCATGGTTTTATGATGAATCGCTCCATTGGTTGTACGGCAGCGCAGGAATATTTAAAATCAACAAAATGCCAGATCTTCCATGATGAAGTTCCTAACGCAGCTTACAAACATTTTTTAAAAAAAGAATCACCACCCCACACACTATGCAATGCCATAAAGCGTTCAAAAATGATAATTAAAAAACCTGCAAACATCAAAGGTGCATTTAAAAGGCCTGGGAGAATTAAACGAATGAAAGAAACCCTCTTCAATTGCTACTGAGAAGACTGAGAGGTGATACATAGCCATCATAAAATATCTGAAGGGCTTTCACAGTGCCACATGGAAGATAGAGACAGCTTGTTTTCTCCTGCTCCAGAAGGGAGGACCAAATCATGGGTCCAAATTACAAATTACATGGGTCCAACTAAATATTAAGAAGAATTTTCTGATGGAAAGAACAGACTACCTCAGAAGCTGATGGACTCTACTTCACTGGAGGCTTTGAAACAGAGGTTGGTTAGCTATCCTTGGTTGGCCACTTTCAACTCTACAATTCTATCCATTGCATGAAGACAACAACTTGGGAGACCCCAGGTGAATCTCCCCTGTGTGAGAATTCCAGAAAGTTCTTCCCTAAGTGTGGGTGCAATTCTGCATAGTAAAGGCTTCACTTACAAGTTGTGGTTCAGAACCTATGAGTCCAAATCAGGTGGGATAGAGATCTGTAAACCAGATCCCTCCCCCAACCTCTCTAAGTTACCATTTAAAAGCAGCTGCGGGGAGCAAACTGGATTGGGACCACAGCACCCCCTTCTCAGGGCAAATCCTCCCACCCCCTGTTCCAAACAGAAACCCAAAAGAGATCAGGTTGCAAATTTCCAAGTCCTTATCTTTCCTGTTAGGAAAAACCATCCAATTGAACCCACCTTCCCCCGTCCCATCTCCCCTCCAACATCACATGACTGCTTTGAAGAGAAGAGGCAGAAAATCCAGCTGCAGATTTGCAACATCTGGTCTGGAGTTTAGCTCTTAGGGTCAAGCCCAAAGCTACCTGGAAGGAGAGGAGGTGCATTTTTTGACTTTTAAAGCCCTATGCGGCCTAGGACCCTCGTACCTACGGGACTGCCTCTACTGGCATGCCCTGAGGAGGACCTTAAGGTCCATAAATAACAACACTTTGGGGGTCCTCAAGGAGATTAGATTGGTCTCAACTAGGGACACAGCCTTTTCGGCACTGGCCCCCACTTGGTGGAACGCTCTCCCACAAGAGACCAGGGCCCTGTGGGATTTGACATCTTTCCGCAGGGCCTGCAAGATGGAGCTGTTCCACCTGGCATTCGGCTTGGACTCACTTTGACCCCTTATATGGGATTTGGTATATGGCTCATGTGCTCAATACATCGATTCCATAAAACATTTTGCTGCACTGTGCAAAATATGAGCAAGCCAGGGCTGAACTGATATTACCCTGGTACCTTTCACGGGAAAATCAGAGGCTCACTATGCCAGGTTCCTATTGGAAGACCGGACAAATGCTAGAAAATTAGCAGTGGCAAAGTTTTTATCGGTGATTGCAAGAACCAATGATCCCTATCTTTTGAACAAAATGCTTGTTTAACCTGGATGTAGGCTGTATGAATTGTGCATTGCTTAGTAACGATTTGTGGGTCTCTGGACCGTAATAAAGATTGATTGATTGATTGATTGATTGATTGATTGATTGATTTGGTATATAAATTTTCCCTTGGCTTTTTTGCTGGCCCATGTTGGACCAGCATAGATAGCTGGCTTGGGTGAATATCTGATATCTCTTCCCTTTATGGTCTTGATTTATGAGCTACTACTAAAATGAGGTTGCATTTTAAGCCGTATTTTAAGCTGTATTTTAATTGTTTTTTCCCCTTTTTTCTTCTATTACGTTTTATTGTAATTTATATTCAGTGTTAGCCGCCCTGAGCCCAGCCCTGGCCAGGGAGGGCGGGGTATAAATAAATTTTATTATTATTGTTATCATACTTACAGGACCGCCTCTCCTGGTATGCCCTGTGGAGCACCTTAAGGTCCATAAACAGCAACACCCTAGGGATCCCAGGCCCTAAGGAAGTCAGATTAGCCTCAACCAGAGCCAGGGCCTTTTCAACACTGGCCCCAGCCTGGTGGAACGCTCTGTCTCATGAGACCAGGGCCCTGAGGGATCTGATTTCTTTCCACGGGGCCTGTAAGACAGAGTTGTTCCGCCTGGCCTTTGGCATGGAGTCAATTTGATCCCCTCCCCCTCTTCCTTTTTCCTTTTCCTTCTGTGATTGAACTCCTATTTGGGGACTTCCCGGGCTTTTTTTCTGGCCCATGTAGGACCAGTCTGGATAGTTGGCCTTGGTGAAGATTTGATGTTTTCATCCCCCAAAAGTTGTTGATTTGAGTTTCTACTGAAATGAGGCTGCATTTTAATGTTGTACTTAATCTTGTTTTTAAGTTGTATTTTAATCAATTGTTTTTACCTGGTGTTAGCCGCCCTGAGCCCGATCTTGGCTGGGGAGGGTGGGGTATAAACAATAAATAATAATTATTATTATTATTATTATTATTATTATTATTTTGAGGAAGGAAGTGAGGTGGCACCCTGAGGGGAGGCAGGAGCTGTTGAAGTCCACAGCCAGCTTCTGCCTTTCAGAGAAAAGTCTCTAAAGTAGCCTGGCTGAGGCTGAAGGAAAAGACTCACCTCTTTCTCATGTTCAGTTCTCATGCTGGGGTTAGCATTGACTTCCATCAATATCGGCTTCAGGTTCTTCATCAGAAGAATGTCAAACCCTAAAATCTTGAGACAAGAGACAACAGCTTTTTTTAAAAAAATATATATACACATTTCCAAACTCCCCTATGCTGGATATTAAGCATTTTCAGAACCAGCCCTACAGTTAATCTCTAAACGGAATCCTTGCCTCTGCTGGATAAAATGGCTGCATTCACACATCACACGTAATTAATAATGGTTTCCCCTGAATGGGCAGGTGGTTCCTGCTTCAATCTTCTCTTCGCATGAGCAACAAACCGTGATGGTTTGTGGCTTAGCATTAAGTCCAAAGTGGAAGGTGTTGGGAGCCTAAAAACACCAAGACAGCACCAGCTGAGGAAGTTCTGGCATAATGTAAAGAAATACTCTAATGTGGTTAATTATCAGAATTGCACCATTTAAAGAATATATATATATATATATATATATATATATATCTCGGGTAGTATCAATGGAAAGCAGTAAGTGGGGTTAAGATTATTTTTGTAATATATTTTAGTAAAAAGCTTTCTTCCTACATTTTGTTAAATAAATAAATAAATATATGAAATAAGATAGCTGTATTTATTTATTTAATTTGTACACTGCCCGTCATCTGAAGATCTCCGGCAGTTCACAGCATAAAATTACAAGATAAAACATAAAACACATAACAAAAAGAACAAATGATACAATATAGGATGTCAATCAGCCCAATGCATGGTTGAAGAGGAACCTAAAAGCGTATAATGAAGCCGCCAGGCGAGCCTTACTGGGGAGAGCATTCCACAAACAGAGAATGGTACATGTTTTTGGAATATTTATGGAGATGTCTATGATTCTACAATTATATATTGTAACTATAGCACATCTTGATGTACTTTGATATATTCTTATCTTTTGCATATGATTTGTTTCTGTAGTTCTTAGTTTTGCTTAATATTCATGGTTTAGAGATTTATTTAATTACGTCACTTAAAGTGGAATTATTCCTATGGTTGGCAGTAGGAGATGTAGTATTGCTTGATTTGAATGCGGATGGTATTATATGTCTTGTATTGACTCCTTTGTAAAGGGATTTTTAGACCACTTAAGTTTTCTGCTGAAATGTGAAGTGGCATATAAATTTAAATGAATGAAATGAAACTTGGTTTGGCCATTGAATCAGCCTTTTTGATACACTCGCTGATTAAACTGCTGATTTACGCTACCTTGGGTTGTTTCTTCATTTTCAAACTTGACAAGATATAAAACTAACACAGAGACAAGATGTCAGTGCTCAGTCAGTTGCCCTGATTCAAATCAATCCACCCAGGGCACGCTTTTAATAAAATAAGAACAAAAGAAGAATTTGCTGGATCAGGCCAAACGAGGACCATCTAGTCCAGCATCCTGTTATAATATTATAATAAATAATAATAATAATAATTTATTCTTTATACCCCGCCCATCTGGCTGGCTTTCCCCAGCCACTCTGGGCAGCTTCCAACCGAATATTAAAAACAATACAGCATCAAACATTAAAAACTTCCCTAAACTTCCCTTCCAAGACCACATAACACCGGTCTTGAAACACCTACATTGGCTTCAAGTACGTTTCCGAGCACACTTCAAAGTGTTGGTGTTGACCTTTAAAGCACTAAACGGCCTCGGTCCTGTATACCTGAAGGAGCGTCTCCACCCCCATCATTCTGCCCGGACACTGAGGTCCAGCTCTGAGGGCCTTCTGCCGGTTCCCTCACTGCGAGAAGCGAAGTTACAGGAACCAGGCAGAGGGCCTTCTCGGTAGTGGCGCCCTCCCTGTGGAATGCCCTCCCACCAGATGTCAAAGAGAACAACAACTACCTGACATTTAGAAGACATCTGAAGGCAGCCCTGTTCAGGAAAGTTTTTAATGTGTGACATTTTAATGTATTTTTAATCCTTGTTGGAAGCCGCCCAGATGGGCAGGTTACAAATAAATAATAATAATAATAATAATAATAATAATAATAATAATAATATTTAAAAAATCAGGGCCGCCTTCAGTTGTCTTTTAAAAGTAAAATAGTTGCTTATTGCCTTGACATCTGCTGGGAGGGCGTTCCACAGGGCAGGCGCCACCACCAAGAAGGCTCTCTGCCTGGTTCCCCTGGGAAACAGCTTTGACTGGCTGGCTACACCAGGTGAGGGTAGCTGATGGGTCTCAAACTCACAGTAACCACCCAGATGCCCATTATGGGAAGCTGATAAGCAGGTGCAGAGTACAAGAGCTCCCCTTTCCTTCCTACAGTTTCCAGCAACCGGTCTTCAGAAGCATTATTGCTGCTGACCATGGAGGGAGAACAGAGCCATGGCTAGCAGCTATTGATAACCTTGTCTCCTCCATGAATTCATCCAATCCTCTTTTAAAGCCATCCAAATTGGTGACCATCACAGCCTCTTGCGGGAGCAAGGACCATACTTTAACTATGCACTGCACTGAAGAAGTACTTTATTCTATCTGTCCTGAATCTTCCAACAAAACCATCAAGACCACAGAAGTTCTCACAGACACTCCCAGAGCCTTGTGAAAACATGGCAATGTAGGCATCCCTGTTTGACCTGACTTTTACAGAAAAGGAGTGGCACTAATGTCATCGTATCTGGATAAACTTCTCCTGGGTGGATGAGTTCTTACTACAGTTACCCACCCCAATTACGGGCTGTCCCGTGAATCCGCTGGATGAAATAGCGGAAGAACGTCGCCTCAGGAGAGTGAGGAAAATTCTCAGGGATGAGTCACACCCTGGCTGGCACTTTCTTGATCTCCTGCCCTGGGGCAGAAGATATAGAAGCATGATTAGTCGCGCCAACAGGATAAAGAACAGCTTCTGTCCATGGGCTGTTAGGCTGCTGAATGAAAAGATAACAATATATGAGATAGACTCGTGACATGCAAAGCAAGATAGGTCAAGCCTTTCTTTGTTATCATTGCGATGATCACGACGTACAGAGGATGAAAACCCCAAATTAACCATCTCAGAAAATTAGAATATTCAAGGAAATCAGTAAAACAAGGATTGCAAATCGAGCAAGATTGGACCTCTGAGTAGTAGAAGCACATCTTGCTTTGCATGTCATGAGTCGATCTCATATATTAGTTTCACCTTTTAAATTGAATTACTGAAATAAAGGAACTTTTCCACGATATTCTAATTTTTCGAGTTTCACCTGTATCTGCAGAGCTCATATAAGAGCACCCCACCCGTTCTGCCCTTTCTGTGATGTGTTAAGTGACAAATCTGTGTCACTTCTGGGTTTGGCACTGGGTGTGGTCGCACATCTTTCGGACGCACATTAATCGGTCGTAGCCTATAGTGTCCCACCAAAGATTGCTACCATAGATTGCTAAAAGCAAGGTTTGCTATGGTTACAACAAGGTGGTTTCCTGGTGGAAGGAGAAGCTAAGGAGCAGGGGGGAGAGAGAGAGAGATTGCTCAGAGACGGGTTCCACAGTACAGTATGCTGACTGCAGATTTTGAGACACTAATTGGCAAATGGTTACTGTGGCAGTTCCTCTTGGCTTTAATGACACAGCCTGTTCAGATAATCACAGCTGTCTTCTGGTCAGGATGGCATGAACTGCAATTTTGCAAAGGTCAGGAGGAGATACTGAGATTTCTGCTCATTCTGACCCTCACTGGCAAAAACAAGTAGAAGAAAACAGAAGAGAAAATGAATATATTTTCTGATTTAAGCAAGCCGGGCGAGGGAGGGAGTCAGAAGACTACAGCCTTGTGTCTGGAGGAAGAGTCTCTTGATGACCTTGGCGTGGATTTCCACAATTTGGAAACAAGGAGCCCAGCCCAAGTCTCCTGGTGGCCTTTACCCACTGCTGTTCCCTTGTGTCTACAAACTGGAGAAGTACCAGGCTGAGTTCAAAGTATTAGTGCTGACATATAACCCCCTATACAGCTCAGGGCCAAATTACTTGCCTTATCCCTTATACACCCAAGAGATCATTGCAGCCTGCAGTAAAGTCTCTCCTGCAAGTTCCAAAGATCTCAGGAACTCTCCCTGCAGTAACCTGGAGCAGCACTTTTTGGTGGGGCTGCCCCTGTCCTGTGGAATGGTGAGTTCCTGTCGAGAAATTATTGTTATTTCATTCATTCATTTAGTCACTTTTATCTTGCCCAAGGCAACCCAAAACAACTTACAACCAAACCTACAACAGACAAGCACTATCTGAACCTTCTTAAAAACAGTGGAAGACATTTTTGTTCCAATAGGCTGTACCAGCTGGATGAATGGTTCTTTACCACGGATGTCCACCTGCTGGGGTTTCAAATGTATATGTTGTTCTTTTAACTCTTTTTAATGATCTTATGTGCGGATCACCTTGAGACAGCTCTGGCGGCTGTTAAAGGTAAAGGTAAAGGGACCCCTGACCCTTAGGTCCAGTCATGGCCGACTCTGGGGTTGCGGCGCTCATCTCGCTTTATTGGCCGAGGGAGCCGGCGTACAGCTTCTGGGTCATGTGGCCAGCAAGACTAAACCGCTTCTGGAGAACCAGAGCAGCGCATGCCGTTTACCTTCCCGCCGGAGTGGTATCTATTTATCTACTTGCACTTTGACGTGCTTTCGAACTGCTAGGTTGGCAGGAGCAGGGACCGAGCAACGGGAGCTCACTCCGTCGCGGGGATTTGAACCGCTGACCTTCTGATTGGCAAGCCCTAGGCTCTGTGGTTTAACCCACAGCGCCACCCGCATCCCCAGACAGCAGCTTAGAAAGCGATTAATAAATCGAACTGCAATATTAACAGTAAAAACAGGGTAGTTAAAAGAGTGTGGGATGGAGTCCCAACTCTGAATCTTGTCTCAAGCACACCAGGAGGGGGGGGGGGCTGCAGCTGAGAAGTGGTGGACATATGGCAGCTGCAAGATCCTCCCCAATAACTTTTCCTGGTCCTAGTTGTCCTCACATGCCTTCCAGCCATGGCACTTCTCCAATGGGAATCTGGGCAACTGTGGTGAGGGATGCAGCTGCCAGCAAGGTCTGTTTGATCCTGTTGTCACCACCAGATGTTTCATGCTACAACCAGTCCTCGTCAGCGCTGTGCATCTGGAGGGCACCATGCTCAGGGAGGCTGATCTGAGCCATTTAGATCACAGGTAGGCAACCTGTGGCTCAGAGGCAACACACGCGGTCCAGTCCCATCAGAGTCTCATCCTCTTATTTCTCCTGGTATTTTAAAGTGTGGAAACCAACTGGCCACCTTCTGCCTGCACATGTATATGCATGCATGCACAAAAGAGAGATGGATTCTGGACTAGATGCCGAACGCCGCAACCCCACATCCCGCGGCCTGATATGGCACGCTCATCTTAGGTTCTTATTTCATTAAACATGTGCCCTGGATAGATTCTGGACAGGGTGTATTGATTCGAATCATGGCAATTGATTATGCTCTTATATCTTGTCTGCTTGAAAATAACAAGCCTCTATAAAAAATAACAAGTCTGAAAATGAACAAAGAAACCAAGGCAGTATCTGTTGACGAGGGATACGTCAGCAAGAACTTCTGTTGCCTTGAATGATTTTCTTGGAACATTTGGGACAGATAAAAGAAAATGCACATTACAGAATTAAACTGTGGAACTCACTTCCACAGGAGGCAGTGATGCCCACCACGTTGGCTGGCTTTAAAAGAAGATCGGACAAATTCATGGAGGAGGCAATGCCATCCATGTCCACTAGCCATGATGGCTATGTTCCGCCTCCACGGTTGGAGGCAGCAATGATCTGCACGCCAGTTGCTGGAAACCACTGGAAGGGAGAGGGCTCGAATTCTACTTGCAGCTTTCTCAATTGAGGCATAAGGCTGATCACCATGAGAACAGGTTGCTACACCAGGCGGGGGCCCCTTGGGCCTGATCCAGCAGGTCATTTCTTATGTTCTTACGCACCCTCAGATGCCCTCTAGTCTAAGTCTTGGCTCACCTGGAAGCAAGAAGGCCCTGGTTTTCCGGCAGGAATATCCGACTGGTAGTAAACTTTCAAGTTAGGGACCATGGCAATAACAGTCTTTATGACCAGGGAAATGATTTCATCTGTGAGCTCCTCAATGTTGACTCCGTTGGAGGACAACCTGTTCAGGATACTGGAGAACGTCTGTTTGCTGCCTGTGTTGGCGCTGTCTGAGTGGACAAAGTTCCCGCTGTGGACGTTGAGGGAGTAGTTGGTCAGATGCATAAAGACCTGGTGGAGGTTCTTGTGGGTCGGCTCCTGGTAGGGCTCCGTGCAGAACCGGCAGAGCCCGTTTTTGGCAATGTAGATCTCCAGCGGGTCCAGAGACTTCAGCAGGACGTAAAGGCGGATGTCAAACTTCAGATTGTCAATGAGAAAGGGCTTGGACATGTACTCCTGGACCACCGCAGGTCGTAAAGGGGTGCTCCCCGTCACCTGGATGTCGCTGGGCTCTTTAATGAGGTAGATTCCGTCCCCCTGGCAACCACCGTCAGGTTTCACAATGAATATGGGCTTCCACCTGGGGTTGGTTTCTTTCATCATCTGGACCTGAAAGGAAGCAAGAAGGCAAAAGAACGTTTGTTATATTTTGCCTATCCCTTCTTTGTCCTAGGTAAAGGTAAGGGGACCCCAACCATTAGGTCCAGTCATGGCCGACTCTGGGGTTGCGGCACTCATCTCGCTTTATTGGCCAAGGGAGCCGGCGTACAGCTTCCGGGTCATGTGACTAAGCCTCTTCTGGCGAACCAGAGCAGCGCACGGAAACACCGTTTACCTTCCCGCCGGAGCGGTACCTATTTATCTACTTGCACTTTGATGTCTTTTCGAACTGCTAGGTCAGCAGGAGCAGGGACAGAGCAAGGGGAGCTCACCCCGTTGCAGGGATTCGAACTGCCGACCTTCTGATCGGCAAGTCCTAGGCTCTGTGGTTTAACCCACAGCGCCACCCACGTCTTTGTCCTAGATTGGCATAAATTATTTCATTCATTCATTCATTCATTCATTCAATACATACATACATACATACATACATACATACCCTGCCTTTCTCCACGGCAAGGATTCAAGGCAGCTTACAGATAGAAGAACAGCTCACAACATGGGGGTGGAGAATTTACCTACCCACCTACCCTCTCTCCCTGACTAAGTCCACAACTTACTCGGGGCTGACATTCCAGGGGTGTACCATATTGGCCCAAACATAAGCCGCACCCGGATATAAGCCGCACCTTTAAAACTGGAGGAGAAAAAAAGACAATACCCGAATATAAGCTGCTCCCTTAAAATTGGAGGGGGGGATTCTGAAAGGCACCCACCCAACAAAGCACAATCACACAACAAGGAACACACTCACACACAAGGCTTCCCCAGCAAGGGTTGGGGGGGCCAAATGAAAAGGGGGTCAGCAAGCACCTCTCCCAAACAAGCACACTCTCACCACAGAAGCGCATGCGGTCGTCCACTGCCAAATACAGTAATCAGATGCTGCCCAGCTGTAAATGAACAGCCTCACAGCTGACCAGAGGTTGCGGTGCGTAGGAGAAACCTTGCGTGGGCAGCAGCCGCTGCTCAGCTTGGGGGAACGACGCCTCACAGCTGATAGGCTTCTGCGGCATGCCCAGAGCTCATGTGGTCCCGAGCTGCCGCAGATCAGTTGAATGGCTCCCTGCAACAGTGCGCCACCTCACAGCTGATCAAAAAGCCAATTTTTGTAAGGGCATGAATATAAGCTAAACTTTAACTTTTCATGGTCGGAATTTGGGGGAGAAGTGTGGCTTATATTCGGGCCAATATGGTTGATTTTGCAGAAGCCAAAATGATGTATTTTCAAAACACATAGGGCTCAATGGTGGAAGGGATTCCCAAAGTCTTTTTCCATGGATTCCTGACCCCTTTTCTTTTCTTTTAATTTTTTATTTATGATTTTCAAGTTTATACATTTCACTAATTTCACCATCATTTTAACATTTCAAAACTTGACTTCCCCCTCTTTCTGTGGTTCCTTAAATTTATTTTTAGTATCTTCTGAATATCCAAATTAACTTAATTTGTTCTTTTATTCATCTACTTTAAATATATACTCTTATGAAACTGCAGGTTATTACAATAATCCTGCCATGTTCTTATTTGCTTACAGTTTATTTGTAAATATCCAATAAACCATTTCCATTCTTTTATATAAAAAAAGTTTGTTATCTTGATTTCTTATTTTTCTGGTAAGTTTCGCCATTTCTGCATATTCCACAAGTTTTTGTATCCATTCTTCTTTTGCTAGGACTTTTGCTTCTTTAAATTTTGGGGAGAGTAGCATTCTTGCCGCTATAGCAGCATACATGAATAAGTTTCTATAGTACAGTTACCAGACGTCCCCGTTTCCCAGGGACAGTCCCCAGATATAGAAATCAGTCCCCTGGCAAAATCCATCTATTTAGTAGGAAGTTGAAAAGTGTACCCGGATTCATTGAAAAGAATCTGGTAACCTTATTCTATACAGTTTAGGTAGTTCTGTCCCTATAATTCCCAAAGGGGGGGGGGGGTTGATTCCTGACCCCTTTCTGACCCACTTTCATTTATTTATTTATTTATTTAATTTATTTATATTATTGCCAAGTGCGTAAAGCTGAACATGCACAAGTTAAATGTGATAAAATAAATACAGTCATACCTAAGGTTAAATGTGCTTCAGGTTGAGCGTTTTCAGGTTACGCTCTGCGGCGACCCGGAAGTAA
This sequence comes from Podarcis pityusensis, assembly GCF_964106645.2. Classification (NCBI taxonomy): domain Eukaryota; kingdom Metazoa; phylum Chordata; class Lepidosauria; order Squamata; family Lacertidae; genus Podarcis; species Podarcis pityusensis. Next base: position 2,226,826 of record NC_138044.1, on the reverse strand, counting down.
CAGAGTGCGTTACTTCCGGGTTTCGCCGCTCGCACATGCGCAGACGCTCAAAATGACGTCACGCGCATGAGTGGAAGCGGCAAAACGCGACCCGCGCACACGCGTCTTACGTTCTACTCAGGATGCAAATAGGGCTCCGGAACGGATCCCATTTGCATCCAGAGGTACCACCGTAAACAAACAAACAAATAAGTAAATAAATTTATAAATTTATACTCTGCCCTCCCTGGCTAAAACTGGGCTCAGAGCGGCAAACATCAAATGTATAACACATTAACATAAAATCAGTCAATCAATTAAAACACATCCTAAAATCAGATCAGGATCTGAATACATAATGTGCATAAATTGCAGGCTTACTCTGTCTGTCTGTGTGTGTGTGTGTGTGTGTGTGTGTGTGTGTGTGTGTTGTATTAAAACCATATAGATAATTACAATAAAAATAGCATGGCACCAGCCTTTTGGGGCTTGTGCCGTGTTAAGGGGGGGTAGTACCTTTGGTGGGGAACATGTCATGTTCCTTCTGGGCAGTTTGTCCCCCTTCGGTCCCCACCCTGCTCTCAGCTCTCACCTGTGGCTCCTAGAAGCTGTGACAGCGGACACACCCCAGGAATGGCTTCAACCGGCCGGCTAATCCAGGTGAGAGTAGCCAAGGGGCGGATGGAGCTTGTCAACCTGGGAAGGTAGCCCATCTAGGAGACAGAAAACTCTGATCCTAAACCTCTGCTGCCTTGTGGGCTCACGAGTAGAGCCTACACAAATCCAGAATAGAGTCCCTAAATGGTTGGATGGCGCCTTGTACGCCTCCTTCCAGCAACTCCTGCAGCCAAGCTTGTGCCAAACATCTTGCTTTGCTTTCCTTTGGACCACATCAGCAAAGTCAAGGGGGTGGTCTTGTCGTATGGACAGCCCAGCCTGGACCTCCACACACACACTGCCCAGCCCTACTGCCCGGAGAGGTCACTGCTAACACAGAGGTTTGTCTTCACCCCCAGAGGGGCACTCGATTGTCTCTCAAGACAGACAGATGCCAACAAACAGCCCTTTCACTGAAAGCATTCAGCCCCCTAAAGCCTGTTAGAACAAGGAGGACAGCAAGTAGGGAGCCAGTCTGGTTTCTCTAGGGAGGGAGTTCCAAAGTCTGGGAGCAGCCACCACTGGGAAGGCCCCCTCCTTCGTTCCCATAAAGCATGCCTGTGACCTATAGCTCCCAAACCTTTCTCAGGCCCCCACCCACTTGGCTGCATGAACTCGTCCCCAGGGCCTGCTGCCCTACTCTTTAGAAAGCATTATTCTGAATAGAAGTTTGCACAACCCACTAAGGAAGATAATAACACTATAAAATTCGAACAATCAATTGCACTTTTATTCAAAATCCAATTAAAACTATCTGGTTTGATTAAGCCAATGAAACTGATGAACTGGGTCCAGTGATACCAGCTTTGTTGCTTAGTCTTGCGTACCACCTTTAGAAACTTATTTCACTGTTCAGTAAATTCTCAATGCAACAGATGGGCTTGATGAAGTGATACCGTTTTCCCAATGTCTGGTTTAAAGTCACTTAGCAGGAGTCTTAAATCGCCCTCTGCCACCCCCTTGCCTCTTAGCACGCACGTACGCGCACACACACACGTACGTGCAGGTAACCCCACTGCCTCCTAGGAGGCAGTTAACTCCCACCTTGGGAACCACTGAGTGTTTATGCTTCAGCCTCTTCCACCCGTCCCCACTTTATCCTCAAAACCACCGTGAGGGGTAGGTCATTGTGACGTTAACATATGAGAGTGCTGGAGGTGAAATAGTTAAACAGGTTACCCAATCAGAACCCAGGGGGTGGAGTCAGAGGGACTATAAAAGCAGCTCTGGGAGGAGTTTGTTGGGAGTTGGGTGGTTGGTTGGAGTGGGAGTGAACTGGGACAGAGTCTGTGGGTAGTCAGGAACAGTTAGGGGTTAGGAAGACAAGTAAATATCTGAGAGGTGGTTTAGTGGAGTGAGAGCAGGTAGTGGATAGGCACCCCATGAATGTCATTGACTGATACCGTTTATGAAACCACACGCTTGTTAAACTGCAATAAATACACAGAAGTTTCTGTTCCAATTTAACCCTGACTGGACTCAGTATTGTCCCAGGTAGGGCCTGGGTGGTGGCAGCGAGAAATAAAGTGGTGGCACAGGGATCAATAGACGGTGAAATGTCCAGGGACCCTGTGTGATCGCCACAGTCATGCAGAGTGTCTCCCAAACCAAGTCAGATACTCTTATCCACTGCATCGCACTGCAACTCATGGGATGCTGGCAACTGTAGGGAACAGCATTTGCTGCCCTTCTTAGAATACTGGGCGCCACTACACGTTTCTGCAACGATATCCAGGGGTGTGGAACCTGAGGCTACTTCAGCAGTCACAGGGAACATTCCCCGAAAGCACATGAGAACCAGGTTGTGTCCAAGGTGTCACTGTGAGTATATAAAGCCCTTAACTTTGGACCAGTTCACCCACGGGAATGCCTTGCCCGCTTGACCGCTTCAACTGAGGGAATGGGCCCTGCCACATAGTGCCCACAGCACATCTGTAAAAACTTGATCATTTCGTGTGGCAGCACTGGCACTTTGGAACTCCCTGCCTGTATTCTTTTTGGTGCCTGCTGAAGGCATTCTTATTTAGACAAGCGCACCCCACATTTTAGACAGTTCGTATGAGTCTTAATCCGCTTGAATCTATTCTACTGCCGTCTAAACTTTCTGTATGTTTTAAATTATGGTTATAAATCTTTTTGTGATAATTGCACTGCCTTATCTTTTTTTGTAAGGGACATGGGTGGCGCTGTGATCTACGCCACTGAGCCTAGGACTTGCTGATCAGAAGGTCAGCAGTTCGAATCCCCGCGACGGGGTGACCTCCCGTTGCTCGGTCCCTGCTCCTGCCCACCTAGCAGTTCGAAAGCACACCAAAAAGTGCAAGTAGATAAATAGGTACTGCTCCGGCGGGAAGGTAAACGGCATTTCCGTGCACTGCTCTGGTTCGCCAGAAGCGGCTTAGTAATGGCGGCCACACGACTTGGAAAAACTGTCTGCGGACAAACGTCGGCCTGTAAAGCGAGATGAGCGCCGCAACCCCAGAGTTGTCTGCAACTGGACTTAACTGTCAGGGGTCCTTTACCTGTACCTTTTTATCTTTTTTGTAAACCTCAAGTTTTTTCTACAATCGAGTGGTCTGTAAATTTTATGAAATAAATAAAATGAAGTAAGAAGAGCCTGCCAGATCAAGCCAAGGGCCCATCTAGTGCAGCCACTCAAATGCCCACTACGGGGAACTCTCTCCCTTCCTGAGGTTCCCAGCAACGGGCATTCAGAACCACGGCTGCTTCTTGCGGGCAAGGCATAGCCATTGTGGCTGGTAGCCATCAATAGCCGCCTCCTCCATGAATGTGCCCAGTCCTCTTTTAAAGCCACAGGTGCCTCCTGTGGGACCAAATGCCATAATAGTTTAACTCTCTGTGTGTGAAGGAGTTTCTTTCTTCTGCCCCAAATATCCCAACATTCAGCTTCATTGGCAGCCCATGAGTTCTAGTGTTAGGAAAAACCTTTTTCAATTATTTTACTTTTAGAAGACATCTGAAGGCAGCCCTGTTTAGGGAAGTTTTTAATGTCTGACGCTGTATTGTTTTTAATATTCGGTTGGAAGCCGCCCAGAGTGGCTGGGGAAACCCAGCCAGATGGGCGGGGTATAAATAAATTATTATTACAGTCATACCTCGGGTTAAAGTTGCTTCAGGTTAAGCATTTTCGGGTTGCACTCCAAGGTGACCCAGAAGTAACGGAACGCGTTACTTTCGGGTTTCGCCGCTCGCGCATGTGCAGACGTTCAAAATGACGTCGCACGCATGCGCAGAAGTGGCGAATCTTGACCCGCAGACGCGGGTTGCGTTCGCTTCAGGATGCGAACAGGGCTCCGATCCAGAGATACCACTGTATTATTATTATTATTATTATTATTATTATTATTATTATTATTATTTCTGTCCACTTTGTCCACCCCATGCATGGAAGCTACTCTCATGTCGCCTCTCATTAACCGTTTCTACAAACTAAGAAGCCCCCAAAAATGTAAACTTTCTTCACAGGGGACCCCCCGCCCCACCCCCTTCTCCCCATGATATTTGAGAAAGTGGCGCTAACTGGGAGGGGGCCGTCTTGGGAATCACCCAGAATCATTATTTTATTAAGGGTTAGGGTAGAAAGTGGGGCTGCACCATCAAACTACCAGCAAAGGATAGTTCCCAGGATATCCCACCCCAGGAAGCTTCCAGGCAGAGTTTCATTACACTGTCTCCGCATTAGTATATAAAGAAGGGGGGGGGGAGGAATGTGGCGTAAAATGTCATGTTTAGTAACAAAGAAGTACTGCAGACGGGGGACCATATGCACCAGTGTTTTATCAGCCATCTGCTTATTTTTTTCCAGAAAGGCAAATCAAAGCCTCTACCAAGGCAGGTGTGCGGGGGGTGGGGAAGATATTGTAGAACAGGAGTCAGCAAGCTTTCTCAGCAGGTGGCCGGTCCACTATCCCTCAGACCTTGGGGGGGGGGGGCCGGACTATATTTTGGAGGGGGGGAAATGAACGAATTCCTACGCCCCACAAGTAACCCAGAGATGCATTTTAAATAAAAGCACACATTCTACTCATGTAAAAACATACTGATTCCCAGACCGTCCACGGACCGGATTTAATAATAATAATAATAATAATAATAATAATTATTATTATTATTATTATTATTATTATTAATACTCCGCTCTCCCCGGCCAGAGCTGGGCTCAAGGCTGCTAACGTCAGTAAAATTTAATGGGGGGGGGGACAACAACAAAACAATTTAAAATACAGGTTAAAATGTAATTTAAAATGCAGCCTCATTTTAAAAGTAGCCCATGGATCAAAGGGGAGGGGAAACATAAGGGTCAGACTGAGTCCAAACCAAAGGCCTGGTGGAACAACTCTGTCTTGCAGGCCCTGAGGAAAGATGTCAAGTCCCGCAGGGCCCTAGTCTCTTGTGACAGAGCGTTCCACCAGATTGGGGCCACGGTTGAAAAGGCCCTGGCTCTGGTTGAGGCCAGGCTAACCTCCCTGTGGCCCGGGACCCCCAAGATGTTTTTGTTTGCAGACCGTAAGGTCCTCCGTGGGGCAAACCAGGAGAGGCGGTCCCGTAGGTACGAGGGTCCTAGGCTACATAGGGCTTTAAAGGTCAAAACCAGCACCTGGGCAAAGGGCCAGGAGAAGGTGGTGCCAGAGCCACCCCTTCCAAGCTGTAAGCCCAGAAAAAAGGGGTCACAGCCACACAATAAATTTAAAGCACCACTTCAGTGCACATGGCTTCACCCTGGGGACTGTAGCTGACTATGGGCGCTGGGAACTGTGGCTCTGTGAGAAACAAACCATTGCTGCCAAATTTCCTTGAGGGCGGAGGAGTCAAAGAACGTATACACTGCTCGATCATAAAATAAAATCTCAGGCTGGCTGGCACAGTAAAGGATAAAACAAGAAAATTGTTGATAAAAATAATTAACAACGATGATTTAAAACACTTTAAAGAATTAAAATCAGTGATGAACTAAAAAAACAACAACATCAGCATTACAAATATCTAGGCAAGCTGGGGAAAAAGGAAGTTTTTGGCAGGCGAACAATGAAGTGCAACAGCTGCCTGGTATCAAAAGGCAGAGAGCTCCAAACTGGGCAGTGCCATGTAAAATACCAACTTCTTTCAAATTTCAAAGACCTTAGCAAGGACAGCCCACCTCTGCGAGAAAAATGGGGAACTCCTCTGGCAGGATCCAGGAGCGTGGGTAGAAGTCGTACTCCGCTGGGAAGAGTTCCTGCATCATCCGCATGGCAAGGCTCAAGGAGATCTTCCGGACCGTTTCGGTCATGCCTGAGGAAGAAGGTCAGCTGTGAGCAAGGGTCTAGGACAAGGGTGCTCCTCCAAATGCGCTCCCTGCAGCCAGCATGCCCAGTGGTCAGGCATGAGGGCCGTTGTGGCACACAAGCCTCTGGAGGGCCGCAGACTTATTTATTCTAGTTAGCTTGGCCCCATTGTTTTAGGAAAGTTTTGTGTTGTTTCTTGAGGACCTTGGACCTGCCACCTGCGGCATTTCTGCACCAGAGGGAAAAGCCTTGCTCCCTCTTTTCACACCTTGCCTTGCCCAAGACGGTGCCACAGTTGTGAGAAGAGCCCGGCTGCATCAGAGTTTCTCCCAGGGGCCACGCTGGGGGCCCCCACGGGAAGGCCCCCCCGGCAGGACATGGAGGAGGCAACGGCCTTCGCCCTCTCCTGCCCCCCAGCAGCTGGCAATCGGTGGGATAAAGGCCTCTGAGCAGCCAGGCTCACCAGCACCCGGCCCCATTAGTCACGGGACTCCAACTCCCATCATCCCCCACGGTTGGCAGCGCTGGCTGGGGATGACGGGGCTTGGAGTCCAGCAGTATCTGGAAGGCCCCTCGTTCCCTGTCTCTGCTTTATAGAGAAGCAGAACGGAGAAGGAAAGAGCAGAGGTGGAAGGCACCCCAGGGGTCATCTAGCCCAACCCCCAGCAGTGCAGGCATCACGGCTAAGGAATCCCCTGACAGGTAGCCATTCAACTTCTGCTTACAATGACGGAGAGCCTTCTACCTTCAATCACCTCTTGCATTACTTATAATAATAACTTTTGATAGTTATTGATAATGATTATTTGATAATATCAAATGATTATTTGATAATATCAAAAGATAATAAACGGTGACCTCTGTTTTATTTTGCAAAGGCTGCAAAGCCCATGCACAGCCACAGTCGCACCTTGGTACTCAAACGTAATCTGTTCTGGAAGTTGGTTCGACTCCCAAAACAGTTCATAAACCAAGGTGTGGTGTCCAATTGGCTGCAATAGCTTCCTGTACTCAAGAGTAAGCCGCGTCGGATCTTCAGCTTCCAAAAAATGTTCGAAAACCGGAACATTTACTTCCGGGTTTTCGACGTTCAGGAGCCAAAACATAAGAGTACCAAGGTGTTTGAGAACCAAGGTATGACTGTGCTAAGGCAGCTTTTGCTCACACAGCAGCCTCTGGGTGCTTTTGGGGGGGGGGCCCACCCTCATCAGTCTCAGCAAACACGTAACCCAGGAAGCCTGCAGAAACCTTGTTAGAAAAAGCTGCTCTCAGGAGCACGTTATGCTGAATGAAGCGGAAACTTCTCTCTCAGGAAGTGTCTGTAAGAATGCACACACTTTCCATTGAGCTAAAGAGGCCTTACTTCTGAGTAGACATGCAGAGCATTGCATGACAAAGGACGCCACAATGGAGCAAACTCCACACGGTTTTCCTGCTCAATTTTTCAGCTGTCATTCATGGCCTCCAATCTCTGATCACGTTGCTATTTAAAGGTATTGGTCACTTTTTTATTAAAAAATAAATAAAACTTGAAGCAACTTACAAAAGCAACAAGCACATACATTAAAACCAGCGTAATAATGAAGAAAAATTGAAACGACAACCCTGTTTTTAAAAGGCAGGTTTAAAACATCCCACGCACCGAAGGAGGCCACAGATAATTAAAAGCCAATGGGTCTGGAGAAAAATAAATGTTTCTATCTGGCACCTAAATATATGTAGTGATGGCTCCAGGTGAGCCTCCCTGGGGAGGGTGTTCCACAAGAAGGGAACCACCTGACTGTTGTTGCCCGCCAGGCCTCCCACGGATCAGGTCCACGGAGAACAGCCTCAAAAGAGTGATGCACAGCCTGGGTTGGTCACATGGGGAGAGGGAGCCCTTGAGATATTTGGGTCCTGAGCCACATAAGGCTTTGTGGGTCAAAACCAGCACTTTGATTTGGGCCCGGAAACTAATTGGCAGGCAGTGTGGTCAGGCCAGGAATGGGCGTTCTGTGCTCAGAATGTCTTGCCCCGGTGAGAAACCTGGTCACCAAATTCTGCACTGGCTGCCAACCGTTTCCTAAGGAATCCCCATGTGTATGTTAGAATATTTCCGTTCCACCTTAAGGAACAGGCATGACTGTTGTGTATCACATGCCTGTTTACACTCCAGCACAGCTTGCTGGGAACTTCCGTTTGTGTATAGCTTTTGCTTTGGACATGAAGGAGAGAAGACATGTTTCCTTTTGTCCTGATGTATGCTGAATAAACTGCTTGCAAATATGCTCGCGTATGCCTCTCCTGCTACTTCTGTTGTGCGTTCACTCTGCTGAGTGTGCCTGCACAGCTTCTGAAGCTGGGGTCGCAGTTTCATGCCGATCCAAGGACTGGAGATTGCCCGGCACATCGGCTGGTGGGCTGGGGCCAGCTGGGGGCCTGCCAATTGCCCCCGATTCCTTGGCTGCATCCCAACAGTGTAATGCATTGCAGTAATCTAACATGATCATCTATTGGGGAAGGTTTCGCCCAATTGGCCAGAGGCTGACACTGCCCAATACTGCCCTGTTTTGTTGCTACTTGCTTACCCCATGCAAGGAGGAAAGCAGGGACCGAACACCTATCCTGCCACAGAGCTTTCTTTCTTACGTGAGAAGAGGCAGCCAAGTTGGCTGATCGTCGGAGCTAGCAGAGAAAACCAAACTTCAGAGTTCCATTAAGTTTGGCATGGGGGGGGGCTGCCTTCCTGCCAACTCTATTCCAAGGGAGCAAAGCCTGACAGCTCTCTGCAGAACGCAATAAACAGAAAGAGCTGTGAGCTGTGATGAATCAATATCTTGGGCGCTTAGCTCTTACTTAACCGGATTCAGGTAGAGATTAAAGGAGAAGTAAGGGAGCTTTAAGAAGTTTGATAGACCTAATATTAGGAAAAGGTTGACTAAAACTCCCCTCTTCTCTTTAAAAATAATCTATGGGGGGGACGGGACCTGTCTGAGCTTTCCTTCTGAGACTGGAAGTGTCGCAGTTGAGTTCAGTGGGGGTGGTCATTGTTCTGTTCTGTTCTGTTCTTGCTTTTACTACATGTTTTGTGTTTCTGTCTCAAGGCAGTGTATGTGGTTTTCCCCCTTTCTCATTTAATCCTCACAACAACCTTGTGAGGTAGGTTGGGCTGAGAGAGGCAGTGACTGGCCCCTCCAAGGCCACACCTGGTGAGCTTCACAGCCAAGTGGGGATTTGAACCCTGGTCTGTCCCCGGTCCGACTCTGGCACTTTAACCAATACACCAAAACTGGCTAAGAAATCACACACACACCCCTCCCCAATGGTCTGACACCTTGAGGGGCACCAGCAGCCAGGATAGACCAGTGTGGGCCACTTCCGGCATGAGAGCCAACTTAGGCCTACCACAGCACTTTGGGCAAGGAGTGAAAATTTTACCATTGACCAACCAGCAGGCTAGTCTCTGCACCCATGCTCCCCTCCCTATGCTCCATCTTATCCCAGCAAGCAGGAGACATTGCACAGGGACACATTCTCGTCCACTTAAGAAAGGTGCAGATCAGGGTCCGTGTCAGGGGCAGCCAGGGGGAAAAGGGGATGCAGCTTGGGAGGAATCCCAGGCCTGAGGTTCTGCACCCCTGGACAAGAGGCGGTAAATGCCACCCATGTGCCAGGAGCTAAATCGTGCATGAAAAGGACAAGTTTTCGCAGGCTGGTATTCAGTGTTGGTTTTATACGTGGCCAGGAATCTGGCAGAACAGTTCCAATTACAGTCATACCTTGGGTTACAGATGCTTCAGGTTGCGTTTTTTCGGGTTGCGGACCGCTGAAACCCGGAAGCACTGGAACAGGTTACTTCCAGGTTTCAGCGGTCGCGCATGCGCAGAAGCGTTAAATCATGCTTTGCGCATAACCGCCAAATCGCAACCCGTGTGTGTGCAGACGCGCCGCTGCGAGTTGCGGACGCTGCAGGTTGTGAACGTGCATCCCACACGGATGACGCTCGCAACCCGAGTGTCCACTGTACACATAAAACGGTTTGGTCTTTTTAAGGGAGAAGAGGGTCAACTGAAGAAGCATTAGGTGAATGGAGGAAAAACGAAGTGCGGATCTAATTAATAGAGTTGGTTTGGGTCCCAGGAGCTTCCTCCATCTCCCATGAGACAACCTTTCAGGTACCTGAAGAGGGTTTGTCTGTCTGCGAAGACAGAAAACACCACAAAGGGCTCCCCCTCTTCCTTTATACAACTGCTTCTTTTAAATGAGCGACGCGAAATAAATCTATTACCTGGAAATTTGTTGACTTGGCCCGAGTAGATGGCATTATCGTGAAACGAGACACCGTGCCAGTAGATGTCACAGGGAATGCGGCGGCCAGAAGGAAACTACAGCGAAGCACAAGAGGAAGAAGAGATAAGGTACATACAACTTTGAAGCGAATGCTATGCATAAATTGGAAACGATTTAGGTATGCAATTCTATTGCCTACGTTTACATGGGAGGGAGCCCCATTGGACGCAGGATTTACTTCTGAGCAGACAGTTACCAGGACTGGTGGGCACATCACCCTTTCTCTGTGATCCGGGAGGGAGATGCTTTCATCCTCCGACTCCTGCGCCTGTTTCCTCAAAAGGAAACAACACTGTGCTCAGTTCTCATGGAAGAAATACAGGGACGCAGGGTGGAAGATACGCACATTTGCCCAATTTACAGGGTTTCAGAATTCAGCTTTTCTCATTGCAGGGTTGAAATTCGGTGCAGAGCTGTCATTTATTTATTTTTTAATCATGGGCTGGAGGAAACCTGCAGTAAAAGTGTTGACGAGTGCATGGAAAGCCAACGTGGTCACTGGACCACACAGCTCCCATCCTCCCTGACAGTTGGAAATGCTGCCTTGGGGAGGGGTGGCTGGGGCTAGAATCCAACAACACATTGGCTGTTCCTGGGCAGATCTTGCCAACCTGGTGCAATCCGAAACACCTGGAAGGCACCCGTATGGAGAAGGCTGTACTAGGGAGGCCCACATTCAAAAACCCCGCTGCCGCCCCAGCCATAAGCTCACCAAGTGATGTTGGGCCAACCCCACAGGGCCATTGTGAGGACACAGAACATAAGAAGAACCCTGCTGGATGAGGCCAATAGCCCATCTAGTCCAGCATCCTGTCCTTACAGTGGCCAACCAGAGCTTCACTGGATGCCCCCCAAATTCCGATATTATGGATATCCAAAGAAGCTGAGTGCTTGAAGATGGAATAAAGGTAAAGGTAAAGGGACCCCTGACCATTAGGTCCAGGCGTGGCAGACTCTGGGGTTGTGGCGCTCATCTCGCTTTACTGGCCGAGGGAGCCGGCGTACAGCTTCCGGGTCATGTGGCCAACATGACGAAGCCGCTTCTGGCGAACCAGAGCAGTGCACGGAAACGCCGTTTACCTTCCCGCCAGAGTGGTACCTATTTATCTACTTGCACTTTGACATGCTTTCGAACTGCTAGGTTGGCCGGAGCAGGGACCAAGCAACGGGAGCTTACCCTGTCACGGGGATTTGAACCGCCAACCTTCAGTTGGGCAAGTCCTAGGCTCAGTGGTTTAACCCACAGTGCCACCCATGTCCCTTGAAGATGGAATAGACCAAAATAAATTATCGCAGAAAGACATGCACAGAAACATCCAATTTAAGGGGGAAATGTTAACTGCTCACCATCAGAGCAACGGCATTTTAGCTTCTCTGCTCTTATTACAGAAACACCCCAGAACCCCAGCCAGGTTTTAGAGGAGGAAACCCAACCCCTTGTTGCCCCGGTTCGCTGGCTTGGCAATTAAAACTTCCCTCACTGGTGCAGCTACTTAATCCTGGGGGGCCGTTAAGCTGATGCAAGCTTGCTGCCCTCCAGTTCACCCCCCCCGCTTCAAATCATGCGTCCACCCCCGGGACAAACAAGCCTGTGCCCCCAAGACTGACTGGAACACTCAGAGGCGTACTGCAACAGACGCCAGACTTATGATGCAACGGTTTCCCCAGGGTGAATGCAGAGGCCGTTTCCAGGCCTCCTCTGAGGAGGAGGCAGCACAGAGCACCTTCGTTCCCACTGCCACCCCTTTTTGCAAAGAAGCATGTTCACCACTGGAGCAACAACGTTTTAAAACACCCCCTGGCTGTTTACGGTTATCCCGCCCCCCTTACTATGGAAATTTTGTGGGCAAAGGTGGGAGGTTGCAGGGAAAGGAGGATCCTTTCTGCAAACAGATCTCCAAGAATGCCTTTTTTAAAAGCCTTAGTTTTGAAGGCAACTTGCTTTGGGAAAGGAGGGGGGGGTGCCTGAAATTAATTAGCACGCTAATTGGGGAAATTCTTTCTTCCTCTGCTGCTTAATGGAGCAAGTATGACACCCACAACAGTCAACTAGAGAGGAAGGAGGACCTCCGGTTCATTTCGTTATTGATTTACTCAGGAAGACGAAAGTTTGGGGAGAGTGAGGCAAAAAATGTGTAATTCTCAGGAAAACAACCAAGGGATGGAATCCCACCTTTTCCGCGCCCTCTTCAAATGCGCGAGGAATACAGATTTGGAGGCAAGCGTCAGGTAGCTCTCCCATACCCATGGAATATTTGTTTTTTAAGTACCGTATTTTTTGCTCTATAAGACTCACTTTTCCCCTCCTAAAAAGTAAGGGGAAATGTGTGTGCGTCTTATGGAGCGAATGCAGGCTGTGCAGCTATCCCAGAAGCCAGAACAGCAAGAGGGATTGCTGCTTTCGCTGCACAGTGATCCCTCTTGTTGTTCTGGCTTCTGAAATTCAGAATATTTTTTTCTTGTTTTCCTCCTCCAAAAACTAGGTGCGTCTTATGGTCTGGTGCTTCTTATAGAGCGAAAAATACGGTAACTAATATTTAAATCAATGCCAGTTTCAAAATACCAATGAAGAAAAATTATGCTGGCAGGGCACCTCTCATTTACAGCAGCGTTTCACACCGACAGCTTGGTAAGGATTTAAGAGCAGGGGTTGTCTTTTTAGGTTACCAGGAGGCAGGAAATGTTATTCCAGACTGGGAGAGACGAGGGAGGCAATGTGATACACACGACAGATAAAAGCAGGCAGCCTAAAGGCCCATCTACTCCAATAACCCATTTCCCATGCTGGTAAGCCAGAAGCCCAGAGGCAGAATATTGGCCCAACAGGATATCTCGTACTCAAAAGATAGACTGCCTCCGAACAGGAGGTTTCATCGAACCCTACTCTCCTTTTCTAACAAATTGTCTCTAAGCAGTTGGCTCCTTACCTCTCTCGCCCTGATCTGGCCACAGTGATCCATGCGGGCTTGATTATTGTAACTCGCTCTATGCGGGGCTGCCCTTGAGACTGACCCAGAAACTCCAATGGGTGCAGAATGCCGCGGCAAGACTCCTTACGGGGTCCTCTATGCAGGATCACATTCACCCAATGCTATACCAGCTGCAGTGGCTCCCGGTGGAGTACAGGGTCAGGTTTAAGGTGCTGGTTTTAACCTTTAAAGCCCTATACGGCCTAGAACCCACGTACCTACGGACTGCCTCTCCTGGTATGCCCCACAGAGGACCTTACGGTCTGCAAACAAAAACACCTTGGAGATCCCGGGCCACAGGGAGGTTAGGCTGGCCTCAACCAGAGTCAGGGCCTTTTCAGCCGTGGCCCCGATCTGGTGGAACGCTCTGTCACAAGAGACTAGGGCCCTGCGGGACTTGACATCTTTCCACAGAGCCTGCAAGACAGAGCTGTTCCACCAGGTCTTTGGCCAGGGCACAGCCTGACTCCCTCCTTTGGTAATCCTCACAGAACTCTAGCCCAATGGTTGCCATTAATTTGATTTGAACTGATTTTATAATGAATAGATTTTAGAATGCTGTATTATTTTACTGTTGTTAGCCACTCTGAGCCTGGCTTCAGCTGGGGAGGGCGGGATATAAATAAAATTTTATTATCATTATTATTGTTATTATTATTATTACTATTATACTTCCAAAGTCACCTAAGAGCCAAACTTCACATTATGTCTATACAGATGAGCTTACCAAAAAAAGGGGGGGAGGGGGGAGATTTGAAAGAGGAACCTTTTTCCACCTGTGGTGACACTGTCCACAGGTATTCAGATTTTGGACAGCGGTTTGTCAAGAAGTGACCAAACTACGCAAAACAAGCTATTTCAACTTCACCACAGCTTTGATTACTAAATCTATGGACCAATTGACTGAAAGGTTTCAGCTCTTGGGAACTCTCGACAGGGATGCTAGCAGCTGCCAGAACCTCAGTTTCCCCCAAACGGAAAACTTTACAGGACTTGTGACATTTGCTTTGATATAAAAACCAAAACCTCATAAATTATGTGTTGCCAAAGGCTTGAGGGTTCTTGAAAAATTCTGTGTTACGAAAGTTCTCTGTGAAGAGGGATGGATTGTTAAAACCACGCTGAGAACTGTAGCTCTGAGAGTGGATAGGTGGGGGGGGGGGAGTTTCACTCTTAGTTTTTATTTGTCTGTTACACACCCTTCTTTGCCCTCAGGTCCCACCATTAAAACATGGGGCAAAGAGTTGCATCTTCAGCATCCTTCGGAGGCCGCACAATGAAGGAGCCAAGCGCAACTCTGTGGCCTTGACTTAGGGGCCACCACAGAGTAGGCCCTCTCCTTGGGTAATCGCAACCCTGAGCCTGCAAGGGGCGCCTTCTGCCAATCTCAGCACTTAAGAGGGTTTGTAGGGAAGGAGGCTGTGGGAGAACTTGCATCTATATAGCATACAACCCTATAGAAATAAGGAAGTTGGAGCCGGTTCTGAGCACCAGGAAAACAAGAGCAGAAAGTCGGTGATATTAGCATCCACACGCCCCCCTCCCACTACAGCATAGCAAATAAGATTATCCCAGCTACAAGTTGATTGATTCTGAAACAGGCACAAGGAATGCATCCGCTGCACAGCGCCGGCTCTTCCAGAGACACAGCACCACAAGCAGACAAGCCAATCCAGGCAGCATGGGGGGAAGAAAGGTGAGGGCAGAAATCCGGGCCCTTCGTTTGTTTGCTGCTTTTCATTTGCTTTGTTACAAGAATTTTAAGTTTATATATATATATATATAGTAAATGTTCATAAATGTACCAAGCAAGCATACATATAAATGTACAGACGAACTGTCAGAGACCCACAGAAAAAGTCCTGAAACCATTTGTCTTTTCCACATTGACCTCAAATATTTCTCTGCAAGGTCGAAAGAGATGGGCAGCCTCCTTATTGTCTCTTTGCTCACAAATCCTGTCTCAAGGGCACATATAACATATGAATAGGGCAGGGATAGGCATCCTAAGACAGGAGTGCCCGGCGTGCTCTGGTCCATGGAGTCACGAAGAGTCGGACACGACTCAACGACTAAACAACAACAGGCATCCTAAGGGGTTTAACCGGCCCACAAGCCACCCGCTCGGCGGTTCCCCACATGCTGCGCTAAGCTGGTGCAGCGCAGGGACTCTCTTCTGTGGCTCTGGAAATCGCTTCTGCGCATGCGCACTTTCCGGCGTCTGGGCATGCGCAGAAGCAATTTCCAGCGCCACAGACACGCGCAGATGCGATTTCCGGCATTGTGCTGCGCTGGCCCAGCCCACGGAGGATCTCTGCGGGAGTGATCTGGCCTGCCCGATAAGCCTTGCTGACCCCTGGAATAGGGTGAGCCTGTGGCCTGGATTCAGGAATTGAGTACCGGTAGTTATCATAACAAAAGAGTGGCCAGGATGCCCAGGTAATCCAATCAGGTAACCTGGCAGACAGGAGATAAACAACACACTCAGGATTCTGTTTTAGACCTTCCCTTCTGATGTATGCATGATGTACTGGAGGTGGTCTTGGGCTACACCCCTTCTGTGATGTATTTATGATGTATGGAGGGGTGGTTTGGGGCTCCAAGGTGAGCAGTTCAAAAGTCTATATAAGGGCTTGTGCGCATGGTTCAGGGTTCTCCTCCTCCTTTCCTGCGGGTGAGGGGAGCACCCTGTTGCAACAGCTTTAATAAAGATCAGGCTTACGAGCTGCTTTGCTTCTCAATATTCTCTGGTTGGCCTCTGTTATTTTCTCCTACCGATGGAGAATCTACAAAGGACTCTATAAGGGCTCTTGTATACCCCATAAGGGAGCTGTTTTTGTTTACAACAGCTTTCTCCAAAACACTTTTCCACTAAAAAAAAAAAAAACCTAAAGGCAAAAAAGAACCTTGGCTAAAGGTATACAAAAGACACCTTTTTGGTGGGGGAGCAGGGTGGGAAAACCTGCCTGACTTCATTACAGTGCAAATAAATTTTAGAGCGTTTGAGTTTGTTCACAAGCCAAAGGCTAAAGAAAGTCCTAAACTGGTGGGCTGAGGCTTCCAGGAAGCCACGATTTCTTCCCTGACCCGTAACGAGAGCATGTTATTGGTTAATTGTCCATGGCTGAAGGAAAGGCACTCTGCACATGCCAGGAGGTAGGCTTCTTCTCTGTTTTAATCCATTGTTTTTGCAAGGCTCAAAGCAGTGACAATCACCCTGGTAGACGTATAACAAAATTAAAAAGAAAAGCAGCAAGATTCAAGAAAACTAGCTGAAAAAACACTGAAGAGGAAGAGTTTCTGCAGCCACATCTGAACCCCAAGGAAAAGGGTATGTTTTCATACTTCTGACAAAAGGTTGCAGAGTTTCAGGGGCAGCTGACAAAGAGGCCCTGCTTCCAGGTGCTTTTGTTCTGGTGTGTAGCAACCCGCAGCTGAATTTGTCATTGCACCGTGCCAGCATTCTGGGAAAAGGCAGAGGAATAAGGTTTTCTTCCAGCTCCTGCTCAAAGGCTGCCTTTGAAGAGGGAAAATGTTAAGCAGTCGTCCAGGACCCTCAACAATTGTCAACTGTTCTGGGGAAAGGAGGTGGATTGGGAGCATGAGTGCATGCAAAGAGAGCCCCCGACAACCCCCACCCTGCCATGCATACACCACAAACACACATGTACATAAAGCAGAGCCCACCAGCAGGTTGGTGAAGACTATCATAAAGGAAGAGAGCCAGTTGTTAGTCAGACCACTGGGAGACCCGAGTTTGAATCCCACACTTGGCTATGAAGCTGACTGGGTGTGGCCTTGACCCCTCACAGCCTAACCTACCTCACAAGGGTGTTATGGGGATTAAATGAAGAGGGGGGGGAACCATATATGCCACCTTGAATTCCTTGAGTGAAAAGGTAGGATAGAAATACAATACAGTCATACCTCGGGTTAAATGTGCTTCAGGTTAAGCGTTTTCAGGTTACGCTCTGCGGCGACCCGGAAGTAACGGAGCACATTACTTCCGGGTTTCACCACTCGCGCATGCGCAGACGCTCAAAATGACATCATGCGCATGTGCGGTAGCGGTGAATCACGACCCGCGCACGTGCAGACGCGGGTTGCGTTCGCTTCAGGATGCGAACGGGGCTCCGGAACGGATCCCGTTTGCATCCAAAGGTACCACTGTAAATAAACAAGGAAGATAAAGCTAGCTCCTCCGCAAGCAGCTTTTGGTTACTGGCACTTTTGCTCTCAGACACTTCTTTTTTCTTTTCTTTTTTTGCAAGCCCTGGTTGCAGCGCGGACCGATTCTCCACCGCACCTGTACAGCCCGTAAGCTAAAGCAGCACATTTCATGCATGGGTCCCCTGGGGGGAAAGGGTGTTGTGGAAGTGAGAGTGAAAGGTAAAAAAACGTGAAACAGATCTCCTATTTTCCAGAGAAGGTAAGGAACAAACAGGAAAGGAAGGCGGGGGGGGGGGGGGCGGCCAGCCACACACCAGGAAATCAGGGAGTTATGGGACCTGACTGTTTGCATAGCTGCTGCAGCTGTGTTAGTGAAACGATGCCACTGTAACCATGGCAACAGCAAACCCAGAAAGGAAGCCCCGCCGTCAGCTGTTCCGCCTGTCTTCCAAGACCCCCACCCTGAGCTCTTCGAAATGCCTCACAGGGCCCCACCCGCTTGCCTGTTTACCTACCCTCACCCCCCCGAATAATTATATGCCACCTTTTTCTCCAATGAGCTCAAGGTGGTCTATATGGCCCTCCCTGCTCCTCATTTTATCTCACAGCAACTCTGGCAGGTTGGTTAGGCTGAGAGAGGCCCAAGGTCACACACCCCATGAGGTTCGTGCCAAGTACAGATTTGAACCCTGGCCTCTCCCACATCCTCTGCCACTTCCACCTGGCCCCTTGCTGCCATCTTACGACCAGAGATACATTCACAGAACCCACCTCCTCTTCACCTCCCCTCCCTCAAACCCACCTTCTCCCTTAAAGCTTTTGCACAAGACCCCAACCAGGTGAAACTCTCAGCCCAAGCACAATGGGATCACAAGCAGCCATGCTCAGCCGCTGTGGCCTTGGCAAAACAAAACCCAGACAGGTCCCTGCCCCAAGGAGCCTTCAGTTGCTATCACCATTTTCACCGCCCACCACTGTGGTATATTGCAACTGGTACGCAGCTTTTCAAAACCAAAAAGCGGAAGTGACAACATTGCAGATATGTGGAATCACTTCTTAAGAACACAAGAAGAGCCCCTGGCCCGTCTAGTCCAGCAGAGTCATCAGCTGATTCCTATAGGCTGCAGCCAGAATGGTCAGTGGTCAAGGCTATTTGGAACTCTTGTCCAAAGCTTATGGAGAGCACCTGGTTGGGGGAAATGGATGCAAACAAACATGCACATCCCTAACCAACCTAAAAATGGTGACCAGGCCCAAGCAGGATGTTGCAAAATTGCAATTTTTGATATTCTTGGCTCCAGACCAGGACAAAGTCTGCCTTGCATCTCATAAGAAAGTCAAGGGCTCCCCCTTCAGGCCAAAAAAGTCAGCATCATTAAATCCCCACGCTCCCTGCTCCAGATACAACAGAACAGGACCCTAATGGGCAAAGCATTTTCTGCTTTCTGGGCTAATTATGCTAATTCCTTGATATTATGCAAATAACATGGCAGATGAAGGTGTCATCTTGTTCCAAAAGGGATTTGTTCAGCAGACTTTTCAGAAGTGTTATCCGTTCTGATTAACACCGGCATACATAATTCCTGGTGAGACTTCTGTTTCCACCTCTGCAAATGACTTCAGCAAGTCAGTATGCAAACACACCGATCTCGTTAGCACAAAATCCAATTTTAACTGACCTTGTTCTTACTGCTATGTCTCCCCACCGACACTCACTGTAAAGTTGCAAGAATGGCTTCAGGCATTTTTTAGGAAGCCTATAAAAAAGAATCTTGCTGGCCAAATATTAATATCAGAAACTGAAGGGAAATGTTTGGTGAAAACAGCATGCCAAAACTTGATCCCACCCCTACCCCACAAATTCCACAGCAGTACGTGAATAATACTACTTGTAGAGCATCCATTTACAACAAGTTCGAGCTGAGCTGAGGATCAGGGCCACTTCAAGTTGTCAGCACAGGATTTGTGTGGAGAGGAATACATGGCTTTTCTATAAAAGTGGGGCAGGGGCTTTTCCTGAAATGAAAGATAGATAGGTAGATAGATAGATAGATAGATAGATAGACAGACAGACAGACTGCTGCCCCAAAGGAGGTTAAAGTATTCTGTCCGTAATTTTGTTTTTGTTTTTGTTTTTTTAAAAAACCACAAATTTGAGTCTGTTCAAGTTAAAGTCTGTACCTGCTCTGAGGAATTCAGTACAGTGGACGCTCAGGTTGCGAACATGATCCGTGCAGGAAGCATGTTCGCAACCCACAGCGTTTGCAACCTGCACCGCTGCATCTGCGCATGAGTGGGTTGCGATTTGGCGCTTCTGCCCATGCGCAAAGCGCGATTTAGCACTTCCGGGTTTCCGTGGGTCCGTAACCCGAAAAAATGCAACCCGAAGAGTCTGTAACCCGAGGTATGACTGTATTAGGCACTAGAATTCTTTTAATCCCCAAGCAGCAATGGCAATCCACTAGAGGTACCTTAAAACTGTCACAAAGACTTTGTCCCTGCAGCAATAGTGAATTGCCACAAGTCATCTAGTCCAGCCCCCCGCAAGGCAATAATTTCCTAGGGGCTCCTCTTATGATTTTGTTAAAAAAAATAATTGGCTTTTCAATGCACAAACATTCCAATTAAGACCTGCAAAGTTTGTAATATGGTGTGGAGTGTGCATTAGGAGGGACGTGGGTGGAGCTGGGGGTTAAACCACAGAGCCTAGGACTTGCCGATCAGAAGGTCAGCGGTTCGACTCCCCGCGACGGGCTGAGCTCCCGTTGCTCAGTCCCTGCTCCTTCCCACCTAGCAGTTTGAAAGCACATCAAAGTGCAAGTAGATAAATAGGTACCGCTCCGGTGGGAAGGTAAACGGCATTTCCGTGCGCTGCTCTGGTTCGCCAGAAGCAGCTTAGTCATGCTGGCCACATGACCCAGAAGCTGTATGCCAGCTCCCTCGGCCAGTAAAGCCAGATGAGCGCCACAACCCCAGAGTCGGTCACAACTAGAGTTAATGGTCATGGGTCCCTTTACCTTTATGCATTAGACAGTGTTTTGGATCTGCCCTGAATGAAGAATGGATGAGTTCAGTTATCCAGAAGTGGTACTGGCACCGACGGGGGGATTGAACAGATGAAGGATAAGGCTACCAGTAGCTACTACTCACAAAGCCTCTCTGTTGGAGATGGAGGGCATCTGGATGTCGTAAGCAGGGGGGGGGGCAGTGGGTGTGCTGCTGTTGTGCTCATGCCCTGTTTGTGGAATTCCCAGTGGGGCACCTGGTGGCCTCTCCCAGAACAGGATGCTGGAGGGGCCAAATAGGTCACTGGCCTCATCCATTCCGCAGGGCCTGTAAGACAGAGCTATTCCACCTGGCTTTCAACTGGAACTTAGCCTGATCTTTTATTTCTCTTCTCTTCCCTCCCCCTCCCCTTTTTATGAAGATTACCCACTCTGGGAACCCACAGCTAATTCTCCCCTGGTCTCCTCACTGGCCCAAATAGGACTAATTTAGCCAGCTAGCCCTGGTGATCATCTAATGTTTACTGGATGGATTTCCCCCCCTAAACTGACTTTTGAATTCTGAATTTATTGTTATTCACGTTTTTATGCTGTTTTTTGTTGCATCAATTAAGTGTTATAAATTTGTTATTAGCCACCCTGAGCCCGGTTTTCTGAACCGGGAAGGACGGGGTATAAATTATTTATTATTTATTTATCCAGCAGCATTTGTCGTATGTTCTTAAATTCTGAAGAGATTATAGCCTTAGACAAAAAGATGCTTTTACCAGGGTTTTCACCCAATTAATGAAATTTTAGTAGGTTAAGTTAAATTAATCCTCATAAATGACTGAAAACAGTAATTCTGAAGAAAAAGGTACACTTCCCTCATTTTTAGATGGTGCATGATTTTACAAAGTTGTTGCCTCCTGTGTGTGTGAACTCGTGAAAGAGAGACAGAGAGAGGTCCTGCTGCTCCTAATAGAACTTTCATGGCAACTGGTAGCTATTGCTCAAAGGATCATAGAATTGTAGAGTTGGAAGGGACCCAGGGGTCATCTAGTCCAACCCCCTTCAATCACAGATAAAGAAACCCTGGCAGATGGCTTCATGGTGTGTTCCATCAGACACACCCTGCAACCTCACTATGGCATTTTCAATGTTTGCACAACACCTAGCACTCAGCAGCAATCACCACCACCACCACCATCATATTGAATTTCTACAGCACTGGGCATGTGGCAACAATTATAAAAAGAAAGAGGAGTATTTCCACATTTGTAGAACACCAAGCTCTCACCAAGCCCCCAGCCAGCACGGCCAATGGTCAGGGATGACACGAACCTGAAGAATCATGTGGTGTAGTGGTTAGAGCAATGGACTAGGGCATGGGAGACCAGAGTTCAAATCCGCACTCAGCCATGAACCAGCTGGGGGACCTTGGGCCAGTCTTCCTTCCCCTCTCGCTCTCTCCTACTAAATCTACCTCACGGGATTGTTGTGGGAATAAAATGATGAGGGGGAGAACCATGTACACTGCCATGAGCTCCTGGAAGGAAAAGGTAAATGCAATAACTAAATTGACTTGATATCTTTCCGCAGGGCCTGCAAGACAGAGCTGTTCCGCCTGGCCTTTGGTTTGGACTCAGTCTGACCCTTATGTTTCCCTCCCCTTACGGTTTTGATCTATGGGCTATTTTTAAAATGAGACTGCATTTTAAATTGCATTTTAACCTGTATTTTAAATTGCTTTTTTTTCTATTATGTTTTTACTGTTATTTTACTGGTGTTAGCCGCCCTGAGCCCAGCTCTGGCCAGGGAGGGTGGGGTATAAATAAAATTTATTTTTATTATTATTATTATTAAATTGTAGTCCAGCAGAAGTTGGATGGCTACCTGTCAGGGGATTCCTTAGCCGTGATGCCTGCATTGCTGGGGTTGGGCTAGATGACCCCTGGGGTGCCTTCCACCTCTGCTCTTTCCTTCTCCGTTCTGCTTCTCTATAAAGCGGAGACAGGGAACAAGGGGCCTTCCAGATACTGCTGGACTCCAAGTCCCGTCATCCCCAGCCAGTGCTGCCAACCGTGGGGGATGATGGGAGTTGGAGTCCCGTGACTAATGGGGCCGGGTGCTGGTGAGAGCCTGGCTGCTCAGAGGCCTTTATCCCACCGATTGCCAGCTGCTGGGGGGCAGGAGAGGGCGAAGGCCGTTGCCTCCTCCATGTCCTGCCGGGGGGGCCTTCCCGTGGGGGCCCCCAGCGTGGCCCCTGGGAGAAACTCTGGGCAAGGTGTGAAAATAGGGTGCAAGGCATTTCCCTCTGGTGCACAAATGCTGCAGGTGGCAGGTCCAAAGCGCTCAAGAAACAAAACAAAACCACTTTCCTAAAACAATGGGGCCAAGCTAACTAGAATAAATAAGTCTGTGGCCCTCCAGAGGCTTGTGTGCCGCAACGGCCCTCATGCCTGACCACTGGCCATGCTGTCTGCAGGGAGAGGGAACCAAATATTACTTGGGAGAGCTGCAGACTCCCCACCCCTGAAATAAATAAGTCAATTTTGCTTATGAACTTGCATACGTTCTCATGCAATCATAGGTAAACAAGGGGGCAGCCGGCGATTTGTGTGTTGCCAACGACATGAGCAGGAATTACATTGCTGGAATTACAAAGTTGGAAGGGACTCGCAAGGGCCATCTAGATAGTCCATGTTCCTACAATGCAGGAATCACGGCTCCTGATGACGCAACAGCCACTGACCACAGCAAAGGCAGCCAGGCTTCTGAGGCCCAGCGAGACTGGAGAGGTCCAGCCACAAGACAGCTAGAATGAGAACCATAATTACAAACACAGGTACAGATAAGAGGAGGAAGGCAGGGACACAGAGGAAGAGCAACTGAGGCTGGGGGCCTGGAATGAGGACAGAGAGCCATACAGAC
This sequence comes from Podarcis pityusensis, assembly GCF_964106645.2. Lineage (NCBI taxonomy): Eukaryota > Metazoa > Chordata > Lepidosauria > Squamata > Lacertidae > Podarcis > Podarcis pityusensis. The sequence goes on along the minus strand of NC_138044.1, from coordinate 2,203,519 downwards.
CAGGGTCTGTCTGGCAGAAACACACAAGGCCAGGGCACTGATGACAAATACTCCTTTGCTTTCTGTTTTACTATTCCCCCGTATTCCTGAGATAGGCATTTCTCTATTGACTTCTATCTTAACCTGAAATACATCAGAAATAGCTTTTATAATCTTCTGCCAATATTCCTTTACACAAATACACTCCCACCACATATGTGGATATACCCCTAACTCTTAACCACAATGCCAACACTTAGGACTCAATCCTTTAACTATATATGCCAGTTGCGCCGGGGTTCGATACCATTTCAATAGGAATTTCCTATTTAATTCTTTATATTTACCCCTTTTTATTTTATCTATACTCTTTGGTATAAAATTATGATCTTAGCTGGTATGCTTGTTATTGCATTAGGATGGAAAGAGAAAGATAAATGGACAATGGAAAAACGGAATTGTTGTGTTTTTGAATATATACAATCTGATATATATGAACAGGTAATGGCGGAAGATACATGGGAAAACAAATGTCAAAAGATTTTGAATTAATGGACAAGTTATAGGAATTGGATAGCATGGGGGGAAGCCAACTCAAGCATCCAAATTAGAATGAATAATCTGTGCACATGGTTAAAGATCTGAAGAGAGAACAATTTTGGGGGGAGGGCTTAAAGGGGAGGGAGGAAGTGGGGGGGGAATTAGGATAAATGAGTAGGGACAAAAGTATATACTGTTATGTATATCTAATAGGAGGATGATTTTGATGCACGTTATTGTTAGATTTTCGGCTGAATTATTATTATTTTTTGTACGTTATTCGACATCCCTGGATGAAAGTGTGATCATAAAGAATGGGAAAATAAATAAATAAAAACAAAACAAAAACAAATACCCCTTTGCTGTACTCTTCTACGGAAAGGAGACCCTCCCCAAAACACGTTGCCTGCATGGCCCAGGGGACAAAATCCTGGAGTGCAATTAAAGTCTCCACTCAGTCAGTTGGCAAAGCTGAAAGGGAAGTTCCAGAATCGGCGTGATGAACCGTTTCAGAAGGACTGGAGCAAATTTATACTTTATTTGAAAGAAAATTGTAAACATTTGAAAACATTTGCAGCTTTAACACGAAATGTTTGGTAATGCGAAATTAAGGAGCTAATTTACATATAAGAGGGTGAATGTTAAAAATTGATACCAGGTATATAATGTATGGAGCAGATATAAAGATCTCTTAGTATGAAAAACACCCAAATGGATTTCGCCAATGAAAGCACAGGCCCCCAAAAAGTTAAATATGGAAAATAAATGGTTGAGATACTCAGATTTATTGTTAGAGAATCAGGAAGGTTTTAAATTAAAACCGTTTGAACAAATTAAAGAAAGTGAATTGGCTACAATATTATCAGATTAATGAATTATATAAGATTGAAAAAACCAAATTGGAAACGGAGTTGTTAGATACCAAAGTCAAGAATATGTCTAAAATGTATAACTTGCTGTTGGAGTGGCATACAAAGGATGAACAAGTTAAATCGGTAATGATTGAATGGGCAAGAGATGTGGGACATAATATAATGTTGGAGGATTGGGAGAGGTTATAGAAGAAAGGGGTTAAGTTAACTGCATATACAATGTTAAAGGGAAATATGAAAATGATGTATAGGTGGTACTTAACCCCTGTAAAAATGGCAGAGATTTATCACAATAGTGATAATCTTTGCTGGAAATGTAAAGAAAAAGAAGGTACCTTTTTTCATATGTGGTGGACCTGTCCCAAGGTAAAAGACTGGGAGAAGATTTATAATGAATTGAAAAAAATGTTGAAATATACATTTATTAAGAAACCAGAGGCCTTTCTTCTTGGAATAACAGGTTTGGAATTGCCCAAGAAAGATGTTAAATTATTTTTGTATGCCACAACAGCTGCTCGAATTTTACTAGCTAAAAATTGGAAAACACAAGAACTACCAACAGTGGAAGATTGTCAGATGAAGATGATGGACTTTTTGGAGCTAGCCGACCTGACTGGAAGAATCCGCGACCAGAGAGAAGAGGAATATCAAGAAGATCGGAGGAAATTTAAGGACTATTTGAATAAATATTGTAATATAAAAAATTAGAAATTACTTGAAATTACTAAATTGGCCTAGGAGTAAATTAGGATTTAATTAAATAAATAGGATTGAGAACAGTAAGAAAAGTGAATAAATTTGATTATAATTGGAATATTGCTGTTTAATAATGATATTGGAAAGCTGTTACATCCAGATACAAGGAAACTCAGAAGGGAGGCACTAGAGGAAGTCAATTAACATGTTCATAAGGTGGGGTTTTTTAACAATTAAGTTCGTTTTTATTGTTTGTTTGTTGTTGTTTTTCTTTGATGTATTTTTTTGTGTGTTTGCTCTGGTTTGACCTTTGGTTGTGCAATGTTTGTTGCAAAATTTATTACAACTGTGGAAAATTTAATAAAAATTATGGGGGGGGGGGGAGAAACCAAAGGAAGGGGGGGAATTGATACCAGGTAAAAAAGTAGTTATAGAAATACGATGGATTTGTTAAAGATATGTGGAAGTCAGAGGGAGGGAGGGAGGTTGTTGCTCTTTCTGAGCAATATTTTAAGTTATGGATTTACATAACGAAAATGAAATGTGATATGGAAAACTCAATAAAAAATATGGTAAAAAACAACAACAAAGTCTCCACTCAGTCATGAAGCTCAGTGTGTGACCTGGGTCTCATCGCCCAATGATAAAAAGGGGGGGGGTGATAACCTTTTGTGCCACCACGAGTTCTATGGAGCAAATTCATGGAGGGGGACGGAGAAGACCCTTCTGCTTGCCCCACCATCCTCGGTGGGCTCTCGTGTTTGCATCCTGCTTGCAGGTTTCCCACAGTGGACATCTAGTTGGCCACTGTGAGAAGAAGATGGCTGGGCTATATAGGGCCCCTGTGGCCGGATCCAGCAGCGGCTCTTCATAGGTTCTTAAGAAATAAATAAAACTAATTAGCGGCATGATGAATGGCTTCAGTACTAGCCAAATTGAGGAATGTCAATTTTTTATTGTTTCCACTCTGTTTGCAGGAAAAAGCGGGGGGGAACAGCCCAGGTTTGTTCCTGGGTACCAGTGCAAGGGTTGGACTCTGCTCTACTCCTGGTCAATGGCTACACAATGAAAACCAGAAAGGCACCATTTAGCTGGGGTCCATTCCTGCCTCATTGGTTGCCAGCAGTGAGGTCAAAGGCATTGCACGGTGCAGTGATGTCACAATAAGCATTGTGCTCATCTAGACATTATGAGGAAAGCAAGGCGAAATCATTGACCCAGAGCTGCAAAACGCAACACACACCAGGAGGTCCTGGTACGTGTCCAGTTTAGACTTCCCCAACTTTCCCATGCTGGTGGGGACTGACGGGAGCTGGTGTCCAAAGCAGAGTTTTGAGATAGATAGACGTTTTGCTTGCATCCATCATCCTTGGCCATGTGGCAAGGGGCTGATGTTCTAAACATTTAGCCAGGCTCCCTTAAATGCAGAGAGAGATGTGTTCCAGGAAGAGCCTGGAGCCTTGCAAAGTTCATTTGTTTACCGGGAAGAAGAGAAACCACATCAGAAAAGTTAGACTGTGTTGCCACTGCACAAAAGAAAACAGAGATCCTGTCTTCAGGGAACTGATGCATAATCAAAGCTGCATGGACACCAGCCTTTGCCCAGCCAGTGCCCTCCAGCTGTTGGTGAAGGCTGGCGTACACTATGAGTTTGCCAAACCACGGTCAATACAAACCAAGGTTTGTACTTTAACAACAAGCTCTGGTTTCAGATCCTGGTTGGTTGGCTGGCAACAAACAAACCATAGTTAAAAGTCGCTGCACAGTGTTCAGAAGATCATAGAAACCATAGTTTAATAAATCATAGCATGGAATGAACCAAGTCCGTGTTAGCTGAACACACAACGGGGGAGGGGGCAACTGTGGGGATAAGCTTAATTTACTCTCCGCCCTCTTAAATTGCGGGGTGGGGGTACTGCTATTATAGTAGGTGTTTTCGTGTTTTTATACTGCAAACTGCCCTGTGGTCCTCGGATGAAGGGTGGTGTAGAAACTTAATTAATAAGCTAAGAAGAGCCCAGCTGCAGGATCAGGTCCATGCAGCCCAGCCACTGGAGGAGTAAGCGGGATGCAGCCCACCTGGGGGGGACACCCCTGGGAGGGGGTGACATCACCGCTCCACCCCCCTGGGATGGCTAGCCCCGCCCCCAGGTGCCCAGCTTGCACCGCTCTGGGTGCTGGAGCAGCTAGCTCCGCCTCTTGAGCCCAGCATCCTGTTCTCACAGTGGCCAACCAACTATTATTTTACTGTTGTTCGCCGCTCTGAGCCCGGCTTCGGCTGGGGAGGGCAGGATATAAATAAAATTCTATTATTATTATTATACGTCCAAAGTCATCCAAGAGCCAAACTTAGTGCCTGTGGGCAATGAGTTGCACAGCAGGGTCCCACTCCAGATCCCCATGCCGTGCGGCCTGCCCACCCCCAGATTAGGGCGGGGGCTTCTACTCTGTGCGGCGGCTCAGGGATGGGCGAACCTGCGTCCCTCCAGCTGCGCCAAGACTCCAACTCCCATCAGCCCCCGCCAGCCAGGCCAACGGCAGGGCATGATGGGAGTTGGAGTCCCGTTCTACCCGCGGTCTGCTCCAGCTGCGGAGCTGCTCTTGCGACGGGGAAGGGGGCTTCCCTCCAGGCCAAGGCATGGGGGTGCTGGGTCCTCTCCCCGCGCCCTTCCCCGCTTACCTCTTTCCAACGCAGCAGCTTGAGGCTGCGCTTGAGCGGCTGGAGCGAGGTGCGCGCCTTGGAGCTGTCCACCGTTACGGGTCGCGGGTTCCTGCGCGGGTGCGGCCGAGGCCCCGGAGCCGCGGGACCCTTCTTCTTCCTGGGCGGCGGCTCCTTGGGCGCTGCGCCCCGGCGCCCGGCAGAGCCCAGGCGCGCCACGGCACCTGCCCGAGCCGAGGGCGCAGTGCCAGGGGCTCTTCTTGGAAACGCCGCCGCTGCCGCTGCCGCTGCCGCCGCCCCCTCCACGCCCACCGGCTGACCCTCCGGCCGCGGCGGCCGCGGACCCCCCGCCGCCCCCTTGCGCTCCTGCTCCTCCTCCTCCGCCTTCCTCTCCTCGCGCGCGGGGGCGGCGTCTGCGTCTCCCACCGGCATCTCCATCCTCAGGCTGGCGGCGTCTTCGGCTGCTCGCTCCTCCTCCGTTGCCGGCACTGGGGAAACTGAGCATGCTCCCCGTGGGAGCCTTCTTTGTGGCTTTGTTGCGGCGACGTGCGCGCAACCGAAGAGCCTCCGCGCCCTCAAGCGCGCCCTCAAGCGCAGCCTCCACCTTTTCCCCTTAAAGCGCCTGCCTGTATTAAATATTATTAGTCCGCTCAGTTCCCCATCACCTCCTCTTCCATTTCTTTCTGCTTCAGTTTACCTCGACGCGCTTTCGACTTTTTTATTTCTGCCTCAGTTCCCCCATGTGTTTTTTCGGCTTCAGTTTTCCTATGCCTTTCCCCCTCTCTGCTTTAAGCTTCCTTTAAGTTTGCTTCCACATCAGTTTCATTCATATATATTTTTTTTTAAATCTTCCTCAGTTTCCCTCAAGTTTTTTCTTTTCTCTTTCTCCCTTTTCTCCCCCCCCCCCATTTTTTATTGATTTTCCAAATTTGTAACAAATACAACACAGAAAAAAATTACAATACTAAAAAAAGAAATAAAAACAAACATATAAACACCTATTACTTTAAGACCTAATTTAATTTTCATTGTTAACTGACTTCCTCCAATCCCCCCATACTGAGTTTCATTGAATCACCCTGTGACAACTCTCCAATATCCTCTTTCTACTCAAATTAACACCTTCAATTTACTATCTTCTTCTCTTTTCATAATCTAAATCCATAGTATTTTACAGTTCATTCTTACTCTAATGCTAGGCCTATTTGATACTTTCAAGTGACTTCTGCTTATCTTATGTTACAATATTTAGCTAAATAGTCTTTAAATTTCTTCCAATCTTCTTGATATTCCTCATCTTTCTGATCGCGGATTCTTCCAGTCAGGTCAGCTAGCTCCTCTCTCTCATTTTTCTGCCTCAGTTTCCCTCATGGGACTTTTTTCCTTCCTCCATTCTTCCTCGTTTTCCTCAAAACGCCTGCTTTTCTTCTTCATTTCTGCCTCAGTTTCCATCAAGATGCCCTCCTCCCGTTTTATTTATTTTAATTTTTTTTTTTTTTTGCAGTTTCCCAAACTCTGGACTTCCCCTTGTCACAAATTAAAATAATTTCATTTAAGAATTAAAATAAATGTGGATGTGGGTGACTCCTCACATGCAAACAGATGTGTCCCAAATATCCAGTGTTAGCAAAATCCTAAAACGCAGCCACTGGGCCTGGCCAGTGCACACCTGTGCCTCTTTTTACTCAGGAGCAAGCCCTACTGAGTTCAGCTGGGACAATGAAAATGGGGGAAAGAATTCTATTTCCTTCAAACTGCGAAAAGTACATAGAAAAATGGACTCTTGTTAAGCACCCCAAATAAAAATAATTAAACTAGAAAATAATTAAAATTTATGGGTCATGCTGCAGATACCTTTTCTGATAACCAAATCCAATTAATAAATAGTTCATTGGTATTGTTCATCTATCTTCCCACCATGCCTGATCAATATCCAGTGTATGCTTAGCTAGGGGAGGGAGGAGAAGAGAAATAAAACAATAATTTCCAGGGGATTCACTGCGTTAGGCTTTTCAGCAAAAGCAACCAAATCTTGTGTCTCCTTAAAAACTTGCAAAGTTATTATTGTATAAGCTTTCATTGATCACAGTCCATTTCATCAGAATAATAATTTTTATTGGACAAATTCAGTATTTTTTGTGCATCTTTAAGTACATTCTTAGAGGGCTGATGCTAGGAACTCTCTTATCTAAGATGCCCAGACAAGCCTGGAAATAATTCCTTTGCCTGAAATCCTGGTGAGCCATTGGCTGCCAGCCAGTGTAGCCAGTATTGAGCTAGATGGGCCACTTGTCTGACCTAGCATAAGGTAGCTTCTTCTGTTCCATGGCACACGACCTCATGACTCTGTGGAAACTGCTGCTGACTATATATATAGATATATCTACTGGGCTGGGCCTGCGCAACAGCCCTTTCCTTCCTCCTAGACTGGTCTCCTTCTCTCCTCCTACTTGGCCCTCCAAGTCCCATTCACCACCCTTTCCTGTGTGAGGAGGGTATCTTAAGTTCCTTGCCCTGCTGGCTCTGTGTGGCCTTCTGATTGGGTGGGCATTGCATGGGCAGACCCTGACCACCAATAACCGTGGACAGAGCTGTGTCTGTGTCACAATCCCAGGGGCGGTCAACAAATGTTTCAGACTGATGTCACAAGGAAATATCCCAAGTCTGGATGAAAAGGTACTGTGGGGGTCCGCTATTCGGACCTGAGCTGTCTTTGACGCATAAAATCAATAAGAGCCAAAACCAGGGGAGATCCAGTAAACCTTTTTTTATTCAGCTGAACGAAAGAGAGGGCAAACTGTTAGGATATTGTTCCGTTCCACCTCAAAAGGGAACAGGCATGACTGTTGTGTGTCACATGGCTGTTTACTTGCCAGCACAGTCTGCTGGGAACTTCCGATTGTATATAGCTTTGTGTTACTGCTGATTTGCTGGAGACAAAGGGAAGCAGACATGTTTTCCTCTGTTTCTGAACTATGCTGAATAAAATGCTGTACATTATGCTTACACATTTCTCTGTCCGCCTCTTCTGCTGTGAGAAGATTTACACACTCCGCTGACAGAGTGTGCACGGGTCTCTAAACATATCTGAGACTCTTGTCGCTGATTGATGCTGTTCCAAGGGAGACCAGCTGCCGGCCAGTGGCTGGAACCAGCTGGGGGCCTGCCTGATGCCCCCGTCTTCCCAGCAGTATCCCAACACAAACATGTTCCAAAGAAAGGAATGGAAAATGCCGCACCGAGGAAAAAATTCTACTTTCTTTATAATCCTTTTCTCTCCCCCCCCCCTTCTCCCTCTCCTTTCCGCCCTTACGGGGTTCCTTGCACTGATTCAAACAGGACACCCTGCCTTGAACGGGACAGTGTCCAGACATAGGGCGGTTTTTCCTGAAAATCGCCTAGCAACATTATCTGGTCTTCACGTGTTTTATGGCTCACCCTCCTAAATTCTAAAGCAGGCAGTGTGTTTTTTTACAGAAGCAAAATGGCATCAGTTAGGCTAACCAAAAAACAGGACAAGAACAGGCCTCTGTGGCTTTTCCTGAGACCCCATAATGCTCTGCGGCAAAGGCAGACAACACCCATCAGAAGCAGGGAGAGGGCTGTAGCGCCTGGTCCACATGCAGAAGGCCCTGGGGTCAACTCCCCCTTACTATCTCTATCTCTACAGCTGAGAGAAACATCCATCTCAGACCCCATCGAGTCAGTGTGAACCTGGGACCCCCAAAGTACAGCACCCTCAACTACTTCTGTCCCAATGTGTTATTTTTTAAAGATGTATTCATCTTTTGGGGAGTATTTTGGGTTTTTTTGGATGATTGGAGAGGTTGCAAGTTTTGGGGGAGCACTGCCTGCTTTTTTCGCCTTGTGTTTTATTTAGGGAGGTGTCGTCTGAGCAGTGCCAATTATTACCTGTGAACTGGGCATTTTATGGCAGCAGTTTCTTAAGAGTTCCACTGTTATGTACTGAAGTTCTCACCCTGGGCCAGCAGGGGGATACTGTAGATAGTTATGCAAATGAAGGATCGAAAAGTGACGTCCAGTGATTGGATAGTTTTGTATGCAAATGAAGGATCGAAAAGTGACGTTCTGTGATTGGATAGTTTTAGAAAATGGCAAGAGTTACATTGTTCTGGAGCTCTATATAAGCAGGCTGACTGAGATCCTCAGCTTAGTTCAGTTCTGACATCTGAGTAAAGAAGTACTGTTTGAAGAATCACTGTGTTGTCTGCTATGTTCATCCACAACTTAACATCCACATTGGTGTGAGCCAATACTGAGTTTGACCAAAGGCAGTGGAAGACAGGAGCGCCTGGTGTGCTCTGATCTATGGGGTCACGAAGAGTCGGACACGACTAAACGACTAAACAATACTGGGCAAGCTGGACTAATGGTTTCGTCTTGTATAATAATAATAATAATAATAATAATAATAATAATTTATTTATACCCCACCCATCTGGCTGGGCTTCCCCAACCACCCTGGGCAGCTTCCAACAAAATATTAAAATACAGTAATGCATCAAACATTAAAAGCTTCCCTAATCAGGGCTGCCTTTAGATGTCTTCTAAAAGTCTGATAGTTGTTGTTCCCTTGGACATCTGGTGGGAGGGCGTTCCACAGGGTGGGTGCCACCACCGAGAAGGCCCTCTGCCTGGTTCCCTGTAACTTGGCTTCTCGCAGGGAGGGACCGCCAGAAGGCCCTCGGCGCTGGACCTCAGTGTCAGGGCAGAACGATGGGGGTGGAAACACTCCTTCAGGTATACTGGACCGATAAGGCAGCTTCCTGCGCCCTAGGCAACAGATAGCTGCAGGGAACTAAAACCTCCCTGAGTCCAGATTAGGCCAAATGGGGCCATCTACTCCGGCACCCTGTTCTTGCCACAGTGGCCAACCAGATACCCCAACGGGAAACCCTCAAGCAGGGCCCATGCACAACCACACTCTCCTCTCCTGCGGTTTCCAGCACTTAGAAGCATCACTGCCTCTGACCATAGAGTTTGTTAAGGCTGGACCCCTTGTTCAAAACATACCCTCCAAGTGTCCCTATTTTCCAGGGACAGTCCTGGGTTTACAAAAGCTGTCCCAGTTTCTGATTTGATCCTGAAACATCCCGCTTTTCTTTAGGACGTCCCTATTTCCATCAGAGAAATGTTGGAGGGTATGGAGTTATGTGACTCCTGAGCCAAGGATATAACTATACAACCTTTAGAAGACATCTCAAGGCAGCCCTGTATAGGGAAGTAGTGTTGTTGTTGTTTTTAAATACCGTATTTTTCGCTCTATAACACGCACCCGACCATAACACGCACGTAGTTTTTAGAGGAGAAAAAACCGTAGGCATGCCACCCGTAGGCATTCCCTCCATAACACGCACAGACATTTCCCCTTACTTTCTAGGAGGAAAAAAGTGAGTGTTGTGGTGCAAAAAATACGGTAAGTTTAATTTTTTATTATGTTTTATATATGCTTGAAGCTGCCCAGAGTGGCTGGGGCAACCCAGTCAGATGGGTGGGGTAATAATAATAATAATAATATATAATAATAATTATAATAATAATTTATTAGTTATACCCTGAGTTTCCCCAGCCACTCTGGGCGGCTCCCAATCGAGTGTTAAAAACAATACAGCTTTAAATATTAAAATCGTCCCTAAACAGGGCTGCCTTCAGATGTCTTTTAAAGATAAGATAGCTGCTTATTTCCTTGACATCTGAAGGGAGGGCGTTCCACAGGGCAGGTGCCACTACCGAGAAGGCCCTCTGTCTGGTTCCCTGTAACCTCACTTCTCGCAGCGAAGGAACCGCCAGAAGGCCCTCGGTGCTGGATCTCAGTGTCCGGGCAGAATGATGGAGGTGGAGACGCTCCTTCAGGTATACAGGACCGAGGCCATTTAGGGCTTTAAAGGTCAGCACCAGCACTTTGAATTGTGCTCGGAAACGTACTGGGAGCCAATGTAGGTCTTTCAAGACCAGTGTTATGTGGTCTCGGCGGCCGCTCCCAGTCAACAGTCTAGCTGCCGCATTCTGGATTAATTGCAGTTTCTGGGTCACCTTCAAAGGTAGCCCCACATAGAGCACATTGCAGTAGTCTAATAATAATAATAATAATAATACAGTGGTACCTTGCTTCTCAAACTTAATCCATTCCGGAAGTCCGTTCCAAAACCAAAGTGTTCCAAAACCAATGCGCGCTTTCCCAAAGAAAGTAATGCAAAATGGATTAAGCCATTCCAGACTTTTAAACGACCTCGGTCCAGTATATCTGAAGGAGCGTCTCCACCCCCATCGTTCTGCCTGGACACTGAGGTCCAGCACCGAGGGCCTTCTGGCGGTTCCCTCACTGCGAGAAGCCAAGTTACAGGGAACCAGGCAGAGGGCCTTCTCGGTAGTGGCACCCGCCCTGTGGAACGCCCTCCCATCAGATGTCAAAGAGAACAACAACTACCAGGCTTTTAGAAGACATCTGAAGGCAGCCCTGTTTAGGGAAGCTTTTAATGTTTGATATATTTTAATATTCTTTTGGAAGCCGCCCAGAGTGGCTGGGGAAGCCCAGCCAGATGGGTGGGGTATAAATAATATATTATTATTATTATTATTATTATTATTTAAAAACAACCCCTAAAACAGCAATTTAACATGAATTTTACTATCTCATGAGACCATTGATCCATAAAATGAAAGCAATAAACCATTTACTGCAGTCACACAATCAATCAATCAGTAGCTGAACTGAGTTCCACACAGTCACAAAAACAAAACAAAAAGCGTCACAAAAACACAAACACAAAATAAACAGCAAAAACAGACAGACCTCAGCATAACGCTCAAAACGGAAGTGTGGCACTCAAAACAGAGCATGTTTGGCTTCCGAAAACAGTTCTCAAACGGGAACACTTAATTCCGGGTTTGCAGTGTTTGGGTTCCAAGTTGTTTGAGTACCAAGGCGTTTTGAGAACCAAGTTACCACTGTAATAATGATAATAATAATAATAATAATTTATTATTTATACCCCGCCCATCTGGCTGGGCTTCCCCAGCCACTCTGGGCGGCTTTCAAAAAAATATTTAAATACTGTAATACATCAAAGAGTATAAGAGTAAGAATAAGAATAAATAGGACATCCCTATTTTCAGCGGAAAAATGTTGGCGAGTATGCGAAGAGGAAGCAGCTCTTGCAAAAATGTACCAGCTAGAGGATGCAGCTTTCTGCCCCTGCAATTTAAAATTGAGGAGATGTCTGCCTTGTCTGGACTAACAAGAAAAGTAAACTGAAACTTTTTACAGAATGCCTTAGGTCCTACTAGGATTTTGCTTGGAGGGGGCTTTGTCTCCTTTTGGTGTCTGGGTTATGTTATGTATTGCAGTTCTCCCCCTGGCCACCAGGAGTATCGTGTAGATAGTTTTCACTCAGGTCCACATCAGTTACTTTAGGTGGGAAACCCTGGGTTGTTGTTGCTACAATGTTGACGGCCGGCTGCCTATAAAAGCAGGCCGGCTGAGCTGTTTGCTGTTCAGTTCTGTTCCAGCTTACAAATAAAGAGCTGCTTTGGAGAAATCGCTGCGTCATAGAATCATAGAATAGAATAGAATCATAGAGTTGGAAGAGACCACAAGGGCCATCGAGTCCAACCCCCTGCCAAGCAGGAAACACCATCAGAGCACTCCTGACATATGGTTGTCAAGCCTCTGCTTAAAGACCTGCAAAGAAGGAGACTCCACCACACTCCTTGGCAGCAAATTCCACTGTCGAACAGCTCTTACTGTCAGGAAGTTCTTCCTAATGTTTAGGTGGAATCTTCTTTCTTGTAGTTTGGATCCATTGCTCCGTGTCCGCTTCTCTGGAGCAGCAGAAAACAACCTTTCTCCCTCCTCTATGTGACATCCTTTTATATATTTGAACATGGCTATCACCCCTTAACCTCCTCTTCTCCAGGCTAAACATGCCCAGCTCCCTTAGCCGTTCCTCATAAGGCATCGTTTCCAGGCCTTTGACCATTTTGGTTGCCCTCCTCTGGACACGTTCCAGTTTGTCAGTGTCCTTCTTGAACTGTGGTGCCCAGAACTGGACACAGTACTCCAGGTGAGGTCTGACCAGAGCAGAATACAGTGGCACTATTACTTCCCTTGATCTAGATGCTATACTCCTATTGATGCAGCCCAGAATTGCATTGGCTTTTTTAGCTGCCGCGTCACACTGTTGGCTCATGTCAAGTTTGTGGTCAACCAAGACTCCTAGATCCTTTTCACATGTACTGCTCTCAAGCCAGGTGTCACCCATCTTGTATTTGTGCCTCTCATTTTTTTTGCCCAAGTGCAATACTTTACATTTCTCCCTGTTAAAATTCATCTTGTTTGTTTTGGCCCAGTTCTCTAATCTGTTAATTATCATCTGCTATGTCTACTCACTATTCAACACTGGCGACGAAGGTGGGATCGATGGACATCAGAGCACAGCCAGATGCGGCCACCCTCTGAGCTGAGCTGAATCATGGAGCTGAAACACTGAGCGAAATCACTGAACAGAACCAATTCAGAGCTGACTGTTCTGGCTAGAGCACAGGGTTCCATCCATCGCCATCTACACCGGCATCGGAACCATGGCTTCACTCGTGCCTCTACCACCATTTGCCCCAGCCTCTGAATCATGGGACTCCTACCTCGCTCGGTTCAACTGCTACCTCCAAGCCAACAAGCTGATGGAAGTATCACAGGAGCCTATTCCTCAGTCTCTGTGGGCCTGAGGTGTTCGAGACGGCCCGAGCATTGGTTGCGCCTGAAGCAGTCCAAGCAACACCATGGGACACGATCCAAGAGAAGCTCCGCAACCACTACGCGCCAAAGCCGTCCAAGATTGCTGCCCGCCATGCGTTCTACCACCGGAACCAGGCAGAGGGGGAGTCAATTAGGAACTACACGGCCACCCTCCGACAGGCTGCAATGCACTGTGAGTTCTGAGACTTAGACGATGCCCTGATGGATCGAATCGTCTGTGGGGTCCGGGACATCCATCTGCAATGGCGTCTCCTCGCCAAGCCAGACCTCACGCTGCAGAAAGCCATTGAGGAGGCCCTGGCCTCGGAAGCTGCCGAACACTCCGCCCAGGAGATCTGCAAGGCCAGCAGCCCCTGTCTCACTACCACTGTGCCCCCAACTGTGGGCCCAGCTCCGGAGCAGTCGTTAATGGAAGGCGAGGCTCCACCTACATCTTCCTCACAAACTGAGGGCATGGAGCCAAGCCAAGCCATTTCAGTGGGTCTGCCTGGCTCTCCAGAGACTCAGACCACCGCCGTGCCTGACTGTCTGCCGAGTGCGCTTGCAGCGGTTCCTTCGACAGCAGTGGAGCCAGGGAACTCGGGCTCAATGCCACATTTGGTCGCAGCCAGAATGGGAAGGCCACCTGGACTCTGGTACTTGGCCCTCGGCGATCCAGCAGGGTTTCCAAGCGCCCAGCGTATTTAAAAGACTATGTTCACTGGACAAACTGCACATGTAAAGCTGTATGGTGAATAGGGTCAATTAATATGCTTATGTGCCTTACTGAAACCAAAAAGGGTATTGCTGTATGTAATGGAACCACTATGATTGCAACTAATGCCTTATCTCGGTGGGGAGGGGTGTTGTGTATTGCAGTTCTCCCCCTGGCCACCAGGAGTATCGTGTAGATAGTTTTCACTCAGGTCCACATCAGTTACTTTAGGTGGGAAACCCTGGGTTGTTGCTACAATGTTGACAGCCGGCTGCCTATAAAAGCAGGCTGGCTGAGCTGTTTGCTGTTCAGTTCTGTTCCAGCTTACAAATAAAGAGCTGCTTTGGAGAAATCGCTGCGTCGTCTGCTATGTCTACCCACTATTCAACAGGTTAAGGGCGTGTAAGTGATTTTGCCTGCTTTTATGGATATCAGGCTCCGAGTTTTGCCAGTATTCCTTTGGGGAAATTGGCATTTTGTTGTATATTCCAAATGTGCCCCTGGGCCTAAAGGGGTTTGGGATGGGGAAGTGGCCTCTGAGGCAGGCATTTCTCTGTTTGGCAGTAATTCTGAGCACCGTCTCAGACTCTGTAGGAATGAGATGAGTCCCAGGTGATTCAGCAACCCAGTCACAGTCCCGTCATGGGAAAAGGCAGGGTATAAGTAAGTAAGTAAGTAAGTAAGTAATAAAATAATATAAAGGCGACAAATAAAATTACCATACAGCACTCACACAACAGATTAAAATTTCTAAGTGAGTCTACAAATTGTTTTAAAACAGTGCAGTAGTTTATCAGCAGTCAAAAGAACATTCTATCAGATCAATCCTATGCTCACCAAGTCAATTCCATTGTTTTCACTGTACACCAAGAAAGTGAGCAGACGTGTGCACAGTAACAGTACTATATACACAGCCATGGCCTTTCTCTGAGGGTTCTTCCTCCTTTTATCCCCACAACAACCCTATGGGGGAGTTTAGGCTAGGAGATAGTAGCTGTTCCAAGTCAGTCTGTGTGTCTGTGTGTGTGCTCGCCGCAATTCTTAGTTACTCCACAACTTTCATCTTCTATTTTCTAAAAAAATGGGGGGTGGGGAAAACATTTCAGCACCCTTTATCTATCCTGTGAAAGGCACAAAGACAACCCCATGACGTTTCATCAGAATATTCATATAAACCCAGAGGACAGCTGAACTGCAAGCCCTGTTTTACAGCTATTAAAAGCCTCAGGCTTCAAAATGCAATCAAATCTCAAATATTGCAGGCATGCTAAGCACATGGACACTTTCCGCAGCTGCGCCCGAACAGCTTGGTGCAAGCTGATGGACAAGAATTTTGGGTACTTTGAAATATTTTTATCCTGTTTTATGGTAAAATAAATTTATTATTGTTATTAATTGCATTTATATCCTTTTCCTTCAAGGAGCTCAAGGTGGCTGACATGGTTCTTCCCCCCCCCATCTAACCCCCCCCAACAACAACAACGCTAAAAGGCAGGTTAGGCTGAGAGAGGAAGCAACCAGCCCTGGGCCATGCCCGGTGAGCGGGGATTTGAACACTGCCCTCTTCCAGGTCTTAGTCTGACTCTAACCACTGCACCACATTGGGGTGTAGGAGTGTGAGGCAAGGAAGAGAAAAGCCAGAGTGGTGCCCTAGTAGAGCCAGCGTGGTGTAGTGGTTAAGAGCGGCGGACTCGTAATCTGGGGAACCAGGTTCGCTTCCCCGCTCCTCCACCTGCAGCTGCTGGGTGACCTTGGGCCAGTCACACTTCTCTGAAGTCTCTCAGCCCCGCTCACCTCACAGAGTGTTTGTTGTGGGGGAGGAAGGGAAAGGAGATTGCTGGCCGCTTGGAGACTCCTGAAGGGGAGTGATAAAGCGGGATATCAAGTCCAAACTCTTCTTCTACTTCTTCTAGATGGCCAGACTAGGAAGACCCTGGTTCACTTGGCCATAAAGCTCTTTGCAGGACTCCAACACTACCTGTGAGACTAACCTACTCCAAGGGTTGTTAGGAGGGTTAAAGGTGGGGTGTCGGTCTGCACTCTGCCTTGGACTCCTTTGAGGAAGGGTGGGATGGTCATGTACGGTACATACATCCACAAATGGATTTTTACTCTCTGTAGCCTTCCTAATAAAGAAAGGAAATGACCCAGCATGGCCAGCAGGTGGCACTGCAGCTGTTGCCAGAGTGCAGGCGGTGGGGGGGGGGGAGAGAGAGAGAGAGATAAACCTCCCTGCTCCCCCTGCTTTGAATAATTCGCAAGGGTGTTCTGAACCAGAAGCAAAGGTGCTGGAGCCCATCCTCTGCCTAGGACCATGTCGAGCTGGCAAAACTTGAAATGGTAAAGTGGGCAGCAAAGACACCATGAGTCCTCCTGATACAGGTAGTTCACAGTTACAGGTAGGTAGCCGTGTTGGTCTGACGTAGTCGAAACAAAATAAAATAAATTTTAAAAAATAAAAAAAATTCCTTCCAGTAGCACCTTAGAGACCAACTAAGTTAGTTATTGGTATGAGTTTTCGTGTGCAAGCACACTTCTTCAGATACACTTCTTCAGGTATTTCACACTTAGGCTGGTGGCCCAAACCTATTAATGATACTGAATGTTTTTGATCAGGCAAAGATTTTGATCATGGGGCAAAGTAGGGCAGTTGCCTTTGGCAGGATGAACAGCAGGAGCAGCAGATTTTATTGGGGGAGGGGGAATCATTTATAAAATGATAGAGTGGGTGAAAAATATTGCCATACATTAATATTCTTATTATCCCAATCCACATATATAATGGTCAATAATCTAATACACTCTGTGTAAACTAATTCCAAATATCATTGTATTTATCCAAAGAAAGTGTGTCTATAAGCTGTCAGTTCATATGTTGCCAATGTTGTCATGTTTTCAAGCTATTGATTAAGGGGAAATGGATCTCTATTCTCCCTGTTCATCAATACCAGTCTCTTGGCTGCCATTAAGGCACGTGGAATCCATTTTCACTGTCCTGTTG
The DNA here is from genome assembly GCF_964106645.2 of Podarcis pityusensis. Taxonomy (NCBI): domain Eukaryota; kingdom Metazoa; phylum Chordata; class Lepidosauria; order Squamata; family Lacertidae; genus Podarcis; species Podarcis pityusensis. The sequence goes on along the minus strand of NC_138044.1, from coordinate 2,186,302 downwards.
TCAGTTTCCATACAATGGGTATACTGTATAGTCCAAGATAAGGTTACCAGAATTTTTTCAATGAGTCAGGGGACACTTTTCAACTTCAAGTAGGAATGATAGGATTTTATATGGGGCAAAAGGGAAAGGTAAAGGGACCCCTGACCATTAGGTCCAATTGTGGCTGACTCTGGGGCTGCGTCGCTCACCTCGCTTTACTGGCCGAGGGAGCTGGCGTACAGCTTCCGGGTCATGTGGCCAGCATGACTAAGCTTCTTCTGGCAAACTAGAGCAGCGCACAGAAACGCCGTTTACCTTCCCGCCGGAGCGCTACCTATTTATCTACTTGCACTTTGACGTGCTTTCGAGCTGCTAGGTTGGCAGGAGCAGGGACCGAGCAAGGGGAGCTCACCCCGTCGCAGGGATTCGAACTGCCAACCTTCTGATCAGCAAGTCCTAGGCTCTGTGGTTAACCCACAGCGCCACCCGCATCCCTTTTTATATGGGAACTGATTTGTAAATCCGGGGACTGTCCTTGGGAAACAGGGACATCTGGTAACCTTAGTCCAAGAGCATATTTATCTCTGAAAATCCTATTTCCCCTCATAGAATCTTGCTCATATAGTCCAGAACTTTCTCCCAAAACTTAGTAAGTGTGGGTCACGGTAAAAGCCTATGTTTCAGAGAAGCATTGTCCATATTGCATCTCCAACAATGAGATACATTAGATAGTCCTTTCTTATACAAATGTAAGCAGTCCAATAGTATTTTCTGTTGTATAAGTCTTAGTTTAAGTTCCATCAATCCGTCTGATGCCAAACCAAGACATTTTCCCGCAGTCTAGGTAACACTGAACATTCTGATTCTTTATTCCAATCATTTCTTAAACTGCATAGCAAACTGATTTGTTGATAATACGTAAATATCTGTAAAAAGTAATTATTGGCTTTTTAGTTTCAAATGAATTATCCAATTGGTCCAAAATCTCAAGTGTCTCAAACGCTGTAAAGGTCACCAGGCCAAACAAAGTTACTAAAAGGTGTTGTAGCTGCAAGTATTGCCATTGAGCCACTTCTGACGGATGGTATTTTTCTCTTAGAGCATCGCGCGTATAAAATTCACCTTCCTCATCTACCAGTTAGCCCAAGATCAATACACCTGTTATTACGTAACTAGTTTTTCCATATTACCATCTTTTCAGCTTCGTCACGCTGACCACGTGACCCGGAATTGTCTCCGGACAGCGCTGGCCCCCGGCCTCTTAAGTGAGATGGGCGCACAACCCTAGAGTCGGACACGACTGGCCCGTACGGGCAGGGGTACCTTTACCTTTTTACCATCTTTTCCAATTATTAAAGTAGGATTTCCCGACTAAGACCTCCAGGCACTTTCTTTTTGGCTTGGCATTCCTTTATTATACATACAGTGGAACCACAATTTTCAAGACAACCGCCATCACAATCCTGGCAAATGTGGAACTAGATTGGATAATCAGACCCCATTGATAGTCTCTGCTTGGACTTTGCTATTTTAACGCCACATGTGACTGTATTCACTGTATTTTGGAGTTTTATTTCTCACCTTTCGAGTTTTGTTGTTATCACTGTTCTCTCTGTTTCATATGCATTATAAAATGATTTTTTTAAAAAACCACCCACACACAAATAAAGCACTTTAGTGCCTGACAGCTGCATGTGAGGACAGTGACCTCACTCCCCTGAATGGCACTGCCAGGGATAGGCTTTGGGGCAGAGGTCTGGGGTGGAGGTCTTCTTAGCAGAGTGACCAGCAGGGCCAGCAGAACAACAGAGGGGTGAATTATACTCTGCTGCTCAAAGGCCCACACAAACCTGGAGTGCCCTGCACGTTGCTTATAAGAACACTAAGCCTAAAATGCCATAAAGAAGGCTGATCGCCGAAGAATTGATGCTTTTGAATTATGGTGCGGGAGGAGACTCTTGAGAGTCCCATGGACTGCAAGAAGATCAGACCTATCCATTCTTAAGGAAATCAGCCCTGAGTGCTCACTGGAAGGACAGATCGTGAAGCTGAGGCTCCAAGACTTTGGCCACCTCATGAGAAGAGAAGACTCCCTGGAAAAGACCCTGATGTTGGGAAAGATGAAGGGCACAAGGAGAAGGGGACGACAGAGGACGAGATGGTGGGACAGTGTTCTCGAAGCTACCAGCATGAGTTTGACCAAACTGCGGGAGGCAGTGGAAGACCGGAGGGCCTGGCGTGCTCTGGCCCATGGGGTCACGAAGAGTCGGACACAACTGAACGACTAAACAACAAAGCCTAAAATGACTCAAATGCAGCTCCCAGAACTACAGTTCCCAGAGCGGCTTAACAATCAATCCATCATCCTGCATCACCATACCTCAGTTCACACCTCATCGCTGGACCAGCCACTCCATGATGTATTTTCTAGCCATGCTCTAGCTGGTGAATGTCCTTCAAAAGATGGGGTGCCCAGAGCAGGACGCAGCAGGGAAACTTATCTCTCATGATATGAACACAATGGATTGACTCCAACTAAGTTCTACTCATGAGTAGGCCCATTGAAATCAACCGGCCTAGATTTGTCACATTAATTAATTTCAGCAGGTCTACTCTGAGTAGGACTAGTGTTGGGTGAAACCCTATGCCTCTGTTAAGGCACCCTAAAACTGGTGGCTCCAGCCTTGTGACCAATTATTGTGGCAACTAACAGCCAAACAGATGCATCACGGGTTCAGCTTTCATAAACTAGAGTCCACTTTGTTGGATAATCTCCTGCCACAATCAATCTGTTGGTCTTTAAGCTGCCACTAAACTCTTTTGCTGCAACAGACCTAGCACATCCAGCAACCCCCCCAGGAACACACAGGTGTAATGCACCTCTGCATCTGCTCCTTGCCACAGAGAACCACAATCACTTTCCAACCAAGTGGTTTTTAAAGCTGCTTGCTGACCTGCAAAACCACTGCACTAGGTCCAAAGGGCAAATTATAGCCATTTATGGAAAAGTGGGACAGTCTCCCTTGGAAGGTAGTAGACCAGGCATCCCCAAACTCGGCCTTCCAGCTGTTTTGGGACTACAACTCCCACCATCCCTAGCTAACAGGACCAGTAGTCAGGGATGGTGGGAGTTGTAGTCCCAAAACAGCTGGAGGGCTGGGTTGGGGGGTGCCTGTAGTAGACTTTCCTTCCTTGGAAGTTTTTTAACTGAGGTTGGGTGGTCGTCTGTCACAGATACTTTCGTTGAGATTCCTGCATTTCAGGGAGTTGGACTATATGACCCCATCTCTACTAAGAATTGTGCTGGGGTGCTGAGCTAGTTAAAAATGTGTTTTCCTGGCCAGTCCTTTGAAGGTGGAGGTGGGTCTTCTTGCCTCACCAGAGCCATGAGTTTTGCTGCTGTTGCTGTTTCAAAGTTTATCTGCTTTACATAACTCGCTGCATGTTGTTATATGTTTTCTTTATGGTGCTTGTGCCCCGCTCTGGAAATATTATTATTATTACAACATATTTTATTGATATTTCTTACAGAGATGAACACAGCAGGGGGGGAAATACAGAACCACTTCCAGATCCTGGAAAGAGTCTAAAAGAGTGGGATTTAAAAAATAAATAAATTTAAAGGCAAAATATGATAGAAAACTTTGTACACCAGAAGAGGTTGCAACAGTGTAGGTACCACATTCCACAGGTAGTAAACATGAGAACATATAAAGTACTTCTGGTTGATGGTGTTTACAGAAAAATGGTATATTATGGGCCAACATGTGAAATGTACCTCAAATTTGAGATTGTTAACTATTTTTAAAAAAGAGCAATCTGACCTTTGTAATAAAGAAATAATTACTTTTCTTTTAGTAGCAGCGCTCCTGCCAACCTAGCAGTTCGAAAGCACATCAAAGTGCAAGTAGATAAATAGGTACCGCTCAGGCGGGAAGGTAAACGGCATTTCAGTGTGCTGATCTGGTTTGCCAGAAGCGGCTTAGTCATGCTGGCCACATGATCCAGAAGCTGTCTGCAGACAAACGCCGGCTCCCTCGGCCTATAGAGCAAGATGAGCGCCGCAACCCCAGAGTCGGCCATGACTGGATCTAACGGTTAGGGGTCCCTTTACCTTTACCTACTAGTGACACAGAACTGGACATTGCATATCTATTTTACAGACATGCCACATTGTATAGTAGGTAGGTTTTTATACCAGTCCATTTTTTCCCTTCAGATGCGTCATTAATTCGTCAATAATTGTTGCATCTTGCATCTGCAAAGACTGCCCCGTTTTAAGGGAGACATCCCAGATAACAGAAACGCTCACAGAAAATGCAAGAAAGTATCCTGACTTCACCAAGAATAACAGATTTATGCCAAAAAATTAATCCTCAAACTGTGCCGATTATAGATATTTAATGAATTTATAGATCACCTTTCAGGCAAGAGGGATGGGGGAATGCCCCCAAAACAGGTCACAACTCTATAGAAATGCATAAACACCAAATTATATTATGAAGGCAACTTTAAAGTGTTTAAAACTTCCATTTCCTTCAAAGTGTAGGTCTTCAGCCAGTGGGCAGGAAGCCACAGGTGGTTTGCGGCAAAGCTGTTGGTGGCATCAGGATCTATGGTGGGGGGAGCCAGTACAAATTACTGGGGCCTGGCGGTCCAGAAGGGGCCCCAACTATCATACATATATTTTATATAATTCTTAACAAAATCTATACTACATGTTCAACGCACACACAACGCTGATTAATGGCTTGCGAACTTGTGTCATGAACCGAGCAGTTCCGAAAATTTCCAACTCTTTATGAACATTTGCTTCTGCATTTTGATAGTTTGGCAGTGCGATATGGACAGTTGCATTTTTAGGTTTTCATAAGTGAAATCTCGTGCAAATACAGCAAGGTTGTTGTGAGATATACATTGTGTTATGTTTTGTTAAAGTTTAACATTTAAAGCGTACGACAACGATTATGCGATTGCTTATACAGGTATTATTGATATTAGTCATTAGGATCTTAATATTCTCAACAGGTATGAATACTATCATATTGATTATTAACATACAGATGAGATCGCACATATTTTCCTATCCCATGTAAATATTTTAAGCTGGTCTGGAGTCCCTTTACTTCTGCTCTGAAACTGACCCAGGAGCCAACGCAGTATCTCCCCTTCACTGATTTTGCTCTGCAATTAAAGGATTAAATTGAGGCCAAGTTTCTGAGTGGTGAAAATGGCAGCATTCCTTAAACTGTAAGTAGGAATTCTAGAGCCAGACTAGCCAGCGATTAAAAGAAATCACTTTGGTCAGAAGAAAATCCACCTGCGGTGAACATGGGCTCTCCGTGTAATTACATGTCTTGCTCTCAACTTCCAAAACTGTTTCCCACAAAGTCACTGTTTACGTTAGCTGCAGAAACCTCAGGCACAACCTACTTGCGCCGCGCAGATTTCCCCCCACCCCCATCTCATAGAGGCTGCTTGCACAGCACAGGGTGATGGAAGAATGCATAATTGCGGGTGACATTTATTTGTTTCCAAGGCCTCTTGCAAATAGACGTTGGAACTGGCCAGCCGTGAAGGAGGCAGCAGGGAACCATTTCAGTGGGAAGCTGGATGGCAAACGGTTTATCACCAGCTAAAAAGCCTCACCTCACCACCACAGGTATGTGATGCAGGTGGATGACTGGGGTTGGGGGTTGCTGGGGAATGTGCCTGAGGTGTGCCGCCCCCCCCGAAAGTGAAGGGTAGGTGGACAAATGTCTGGTGTTAACATAAGCACCTTTAATCCGGCCTGGAAACAAATCAGCAACAAGTGTATAACGATCTCTGGCAGGCAAGCAGCCTGATAAGAAGCAAGGACTCTCCGTCAGTTTTATGCAAGTTTATTTACAAGAATAAACACATCCCATTCCAAACGCTTCCCGCCTGCTCCCATTAACAGTAGTTAGTTGAACTGTTTGAATCACCATTCCTCCCCCAACAGGAAGAACACCAAAATCCCGCCTTTCTTCTCCTTCCCTTCCGTTGTTCTCTGAGCTTCACCAGTCTCCTAGTACGGGGACTGAACAGCTGGCCTGCCTCCTCCCCACTCCCAGAAGACACAGCCTCAGACTCTGGCTTATCTGCTGGTTGCCTTGCAACACTCTGGCTGCTTTCCAACTCTTCCTCTCCTTGCATCTTCCCTGGGAAGGAGGGGGCTGAGCTGCCCTTTCTAGACTCTGACAGCCAGCTCTCATCTGCAGAGTTGGCCCTTTGCTCGCTTAGTTCAGTTTCTGAAGCGGACTCTTCTGCTGCACTCTGGGGGGGCCACGTTCCTCACACAGTGCTACTGTTTGTTTTTAAACAGGGGTCACAGAAGCGCTACGTAGAATGCCAGGCAGTAACCCGGCTAAATTTTGAACCCAAATAAAGTTACCTTCCTTGTATAATTGTCTCTAGATTGTAAGCCTACAAGGGCAAAAGCCTGTCTTTACTTGGCTGTAGCAGGGGGACAGGTCAGACACCATTGCCCAATCCATTGGCCCAGCTGGAGTTACTTAGAATCATAGAGAGTTCGAAGGGACCCCGAGGGTCATCTAGTCCAACGCCCTGCAAGGCAGGAATCTCAACAAAAGCATCCCTAACAGGTAGCCATCCAACCTCTGCTTGAAAACCTCCAAGGAAGGAGAGCCCATCAACTTCCAACAGATTCCAAGGAGCCTGTTCCACAGTCAAACAGCTCTTATTTAGGCCAACTTCCTCTTCCACACTGGGCATTCCACCTGGCCATTAGACAGCAATATAATTTTATCACTTGTTCTCTTGTAGTCCGTCTCTCTCCCCACACAAAAAAAACCCTTTTCCTTTGTGGTTCATGTCCTAGAAAACTTTGTGCTAGGGATGGGGAGCATCTGGTGCCCCCCAGGTGCTGTTATCTAACCCCCATCAGGCTCATCCAGCGTGGCCAGTGGCCAATGGCCAGGGATGCTGGGGTTGGTGGTGCCCCACCTTCCTGAGTGCCACAGGTTAGCTTTTAGGTGCTTAACAACAAAATGAGCCACAGCAATCATTTCACAGCACTTTACGGAATAGAAGAAGAGGAAGAGTTTGGATTTGATATCCCGCTTTATCACTACCCGAAGGAGTCTCAAAGCAGCTAACATTCTCCTTTCCCTTCCTCCCCCACAACAAACACTCTGTGAGGTGAGTGGGGCTGAGGGACTTCAGAGAAGTGTAACTGGCCCAAGGTCACCCAGCAGATGCATGTGGAGGAGCAGGGAAGCAAACCTGGTTCCCCAGATTACGAGTTTATCACTCTTAACCACTACACCACACTGGCTCTCCTAATAACCTAGAACATCACAACAGCTTTGCTGGATCAGGCCAGTGGCCCGTCTAGTCCAGCATCCTGTTTTCACGGGGACCACACAGATGTCTGTGGGAAACTGGCAAGCTTCTTCCAGCAACTGGTATTATTATGATCATTTGTTTTTCTATTGCATTTATACCCCACCCTTCTTCAAGGAGCGATGAAGGCAGGAAGAGCCATCGTGGCTAGTAGCCATTCAAAGCCTCCTCCTCTGTGAATTGGTTTAATTCTCTTTAGAAGCTGCTCTAATCCTCTTTTAAAGCAAGTTTGACAGTTTAGCTATGCACTGCATGAAGAAGTATTTTCTTTTATCTGCCCAGAAAGAAAGGGGGGAAATGAAAACGCATCTCCCTTGCTGAAGGAACTTACCATTTAGACCACATATTTAAAGCACCGTGATACAGTGGTACCTCAGGTTAAGAACTTAATTCATTCCGGAGTTCCATTCTTAACCTGAAACTGTTCTTAACCTGAGGTACCACTTTGGCTAATGGGGCCTCCCACTGCCACTGTGTTGGCGCAATTTCTGTTCTTTTTTTTCTTTTTGAAAATCAATAAGCAAATTTTATTACGGTAGAAACCGTTGCAAAAAAAAATAATCCAAATGTAAAAATATGGAACGCTTCACGAATTTGCGTGTCATCCTTGCGCAGGGGCCATGCTAATCTTCTCTGTATCGTTCCAATTTTAGTATATGTGCTGCCGAAGCGAGCACCGCAATTTCTGTTCTCATCCTGAAGCAAAGTTCTTATCCTGAGGTACTATTTCTGGGTTAGTGGAGTCTGTAACCTGAAGTATATGTAACCTGAAACGTCCGTAAGCCGAGGTACCACTGTACTCCTTTAAACAGTCATGGCTTCCCCAGAAGAATTCTGGGTGATTAGTTTGTTAAGGGTGCTGAGAGGTGTGAGGATATTCTGCCCCCTTCCCCTCAAAGAGCTACAATTCTCACGAGTTCCCTGAGAACAGGAATTGATTGTTACACAACTCTGCGAACTGTAGCTCCCTGAGGGGGCTCTCACCACCCTTAATAACTACAGCTCCCAGAATTCTTTGGGAGAAGCAATGACAATTTAAAGTGGTATCATAGTGCTTTAAATATGTGGTGTGGATGTGGCGTAAGTGTCTACAATTTTGGAGACAGGGAAGAAAGAACAAACCAAGGAAGGGCAAAGAGATTAGTGTTACCCCCTCCCCTCGCACCCTGATTACAGTTCACCAAAGTGGGAATGATTTATAAACGTTTCCGAGCACAATTCAAAGTGTTGGTGCTGACCTTTAAAGCCCTAAAAAGCCTCGGTCCAGTATCCCTGAAGGAGCATCTCCACCCCCATCATTCAGCCCGGAGGTCCTCCTCCGAGGGCCTTCTGGCGGTTCCCTCACCACGAGAAGCAAAGCTACAGGGAACCAGGCAGAAGAGGGCCTTCTCAGTAGTGGCACCCGCCCTGTGGAACGCCCTCCCACCAGATGTCAAAGAGAAAAACTACTACCAGATTTTTAGATGACACCTGAAGGCAGCCCTGTTTAAGGAAGCTTTTAATGTTTGATGCATTACTGTATTTTAATATTGTGTTGGAAGCTGCCCAGAGTGGCTGGGGAAACCCAGCCAGATGGGTGGGGTATAAATAAATTATTATTATTATTATTATTTAGATCAGGTCATCTAGTCCAGCATCCTGTGGCGAACCAGATGCATAGAGGAAAACCATGGTTGGGGCATGGGGGCAACAATGCTCCCATCCTTCCTAAACTGGCATTCAGGGGCACTGTGGCTCTGATCCTGGAGGATCAGGTACAGACCTCCACAGCTTTCACCAACTATTAGTCTGTAATCCCTCTCAGGGCAGAGACCTGTTCTCTTGAACTCAGGAAAGCACAAATGGGGAATAGGTGGCCTTCCATGTCAGAGATGATGGCAGTTGCAGTTCCATGCGCCACCCAGGGTGGAAGGGGAAGGCTGCCGTGTGCACAGGGTCTTGTTCCAGGTTGGAGGAAACTTGCAAGGTCAGTGTGGTGCGGCAGTCAAGTGTCAAACTAGGACCTGGGAGACAAGGGTTCGAATCCCCCACTCGGCCATGAAGATCCTTGGCAGTGACCCTGGGGGCCAGTCGCTGCCTCTCAGTGTAATCTACCTGCCAGGGTTGTTGTGGGGATGGATGGGGGGCGTGCGGGGGAAACCATGTACACCACTTTGTGCTCCCTGTGGGAAAAATGCAACAAATAAATAAATCTAAGATAAGCAACACATAAACATCTTCGTATTTCCCCCCCATACGACCCTGCCCATGTTCTGAGATCTTGCGGGGAGGTCTTTCTCTCAGGCCTGCCACTCTTATCGGCATGCTTGGTGGGAACGTGAGACAGGGCCTTTTTGGTGGTGGCAGCTCCTATGCAGCTTTGGAACTACCTGTCTAGAGAAGCTAGACTGGCTCCCTCCTTGCATTCCTTACATCAGCAGGCGAAGGCCTTCTTGTTCCAGCAGGCTTTTGGGAACTGGCTGTTGTTACTGAAAGGGCTGGTGCTGTTTTTATTTTAATTGTATGATTTTTATAAATTTTATATATGTAGGTAGTTTTAATTCTCTTAATGTTCAATGGTTGTTTAACAATACTTTCCCTATGTGTTTAGTGGTTCTTGTTTTTATCTGTAAGCTGCCTTGTGTCCAGATGGGGGAAAGGCGGGATATAAATACAGTAGATAAAATAATAATAACAATTGGCCATTTAACAGCACAAGCAACACTGTTAATAACTAACTGCTATGCCACAGGCATTGTTTTTAAATCTCCACAATGTCTGAGCTATAGCTGTTACTATAGTAATAATAATAAAGTGGACTTTGGAGGGTGGGAGTTTAATAATAATAATAATAATAATAATAATTTTATTAAACCGATTAGTCTCCAAGCGACTTACAGCAAATATCTACCTACCTACCAGGACATGCGCAACACAGTACCACAGTACAAGGAAGGGGAAAGGGTTGTGTGTCATGCATGAATATATATAACCATAAAAATATATGTAAGCCGTAAAAATAATAACAAGCAACATTAACTAACATCCCTCCTTCTTTGCCCAATGGAGCAGCAAAGCAACCCCCCCCCAAAAAAAACACCCCCCCCAACACACAAAATAAACCAAGCAGGATCGGGCATGCCTCTGAGCTGCCTGCCTCCGCCCTCTGCCGCCTGCAGGAGGTCTCCTTTCCCGCCCCGGGAGGTCCCGTGGCGCGCCCGCCTCCTTCCTCCCTTTCTCCCCCGGCGCCTCCATTCCCGGTGCCCGCAGCCGCGGCCTCGCTTCAGCTCCGCCCCAACGTACCGCATCACTCGGGAAGAGGGAAGCGCCGGGAGGAGCTTCCTCCTCCTCCTCGGCGCCCTTGTCCTGGGCGAGCCGAGCGCTGCGCTCCCGGCTCCTACCTCCTGCTCTTTTTCTGCGGCGGCGGCGGCTGCTGGCGCGCGCGCGCGCGGCAGGGACTCGCCGTCGGGGCGGCCGGGCGATGCTCCTGCAAGATGCCGGTCAAGCTCAAGAACCGCTACAACCTGGTGGACGATGCTGGAGACTCGCGGGTGCCGCTGCACAACGAGGAAGCCTTCCAGCACGGGATCCACTTCCAGGCCAAGGTGAGCCGGGGGTTTGTGGCAGGCGCCTTTGCGCGCCTTTACGCACGGGATCCCGCGCTGCCACCGCTGCTTCCTCCAGGCCGGAGGTCCCGTCCCACCGCCCCACCCCGTCTGGCGACAGCCCAGCCAGGTTCTCTCCAGTACCCGCAGCCGTGGGGCGCGGATTGTCACCTCCAAAGAAAGAGGTCTGCCCGTGCATGTGCAGAGTGCTTTTCAAGACACGCTTTGGTTCCCCGGCAAGCAGCTCTCCTCCTCCTCCTCCTCCTCCTCCTCCTCCGGCGTGTTTGACTAGGAAGCTCCCGTGATTTCCCCGGTCAAAGCCGTAACTCGGAGCGCTGAGGAAAAGGGGTTCCCAGAACATGTGCAGAGCTTTTGGCTCGCGTTGGGCAGCGAACCCCTTGCATGTTTACAGACGCCTACCGCCTTTGCTCCCAGTAGCAAGAGTGCTTCAGGTTGTAGCCTTTGATCCAACACCTAAGAAGGCAGGAATCTCACAGGTGCAGCTTTCCCCCCCCCCCCATCATTCCCAGGGAGTGGGAATAATTCCTTGTTTAAGATTTCTGCCTCTGGTAGAAGTTGTTACAGGTACAGAAGTCCTGTAAGAAGAGAGAGGCGATAACTCTTCCCTTCTCCTTTTATTTGGTAGTGGAGAATGCAGCAATTTCATGTGCCTGTGAGGTGGGGGGGGGTGCCTGCCCCTAGGCACACTGTCCACACCTGGGCATCCAAGTCCACTGAGCCTCTGACCATATTTCAGCCTCCAAGGCCTTGTGCAGTGGCAGGCATGTGTCAGACAAGTGCTGGGGCTCAAACCAACCTGAAAATGTGCGCCCCCTCCCCAAGCTCAGACTCCCTACTCCTAGCACTTAGGGAAGGGGGCTAGGTTAGTCATAGCCCCTAAAATGGAGCCTCCATGTACAGGGGCAGTGTGCCCTCTGGGAACATGGCTTGCAGGTTAACAACCTTCCTGGGGTCATCCAGCTGGCTGCTTTTGCGGACAGAGTGCTGGACCAGAAGGACCTTTGGTCTGATCCGGCAGATCTCTCTGTTGCCTTATAGCTAAATAGAACCTCTGTGTGTAGCTGCAGTCTGCTTCTGTATGCTGGTTACTGGGAGCAGCAGCTGCAAAGAGCGGGGGAGAGAGTACGCCCTTTATTCTCTGCTTGTGGAAATCCCTCAAAACGTGCAACTGCCCATTGCTTAAATTGCGGTGCTGATTGAGATGGATGCTTGGCCCCATTGCAGGAAGGTTGCACCGCTGTACATGGTCCGAGCCCCTGTTCCTAAGCCAGACTGGAGAGCAGCAGTCCCAGGGGAAGGAGTGTGAGTGATTCCTCGCTTGTTGCATTCCGGGGGGGGGGGGGGGCTCCTTACACAGGTAGCAAGAAGGTAGATTAGGATCTCCTGGGAGATACTTGGGTAACTTGGCAGCAGTAGGTGTTCTTATTACTAACTTCTGAATGCTTACCAGTTGCTGGAGGCCACAGGAAGGCAAGTGATGCTTTTGGGCTCAGATCCTGCTTGCCAATGGGACATCTGGGTGGCCACTGAGAGAAGAGTGGCCTGATCCAGCAGGCTTGTCTTATATTCTTATATGCTGTTTTAAAAGAGTTCGTGGCGGCTCTCTTCTATACATTCTTAGCACTCTTTCTCTCTCTTTTGTATTTTGGCTGCTTTGTTTTAATTTGTGTAAGCCACTTTCAGTCCCAGCCTGGGGGAAAAGTGGGATATAAATAAATATAATTACAATAATAGATTTACAGGGCTACCTGCCTCCCAGCTGCCTGACAATAGCATGGGGGTGTACCTTATACAGAATCGGGCCAACCACCGCCTATCTGGCTCAGCGGTGTCCACACTGACAGGCAACAGTAGTGGCTTTTACAGTTTTGTCGATGAAAGACATTCCCACCCTAACCTGGAGAGATAGTGGACCTTCTGCACGCAAGACAGGTGCTCTACCACTGATCCACTGTTAACCATGTGCTAAGGTAAGTTGCGCTGTGGGTTAAACCACAGAGCCTAGGACTTGCCGATCAGAAGGTTGGTGGTTTGAATCCCCGTAATGGGGTGAGCTCCCGTTGCTCAGTCCCTGCTCCTGCCAACCTAGCAGTTTGAAAGCACGCCAAAGTGCAAGTAGATAAATAGGTACTGCTCCGGCGGGAAGGTAAACGGCGTTTCCATGCGCTGCTCTGGTTCGCCAGAAGCGGCTTAGTCATGCTGGCCACACGACCCGGAAGCTGTACGCCGGCTCCCTCGGCCAATAAAGTGAGATGAGCGCCACAACCCCAGAGTCAGCCACGACTGGACCTAATGGTCAGGGGTCCCTTTACCTTTAAGGTAGGTTGCCAGAAAAGGCTTCTTGGGCTGGTGGGGCATCAGGAGCGGGGGATCATAGGTATAGATTTGACAGTGGTTTCTGGTGTGGTCCTAGGTCCCAGACTATGCTCAGAGAGTTACATTTGGTAGTCCAGAATCCTGTTCTCATAGTGACCAACCATATGCTCCTGTGGGAAACCCACAAGCAAGATTAGAGGCAAGAACAGCCCTTTCCCCTCCTGTGGGTCCCAGAAACTGGGATTCAAAAGCGTTGCTGCAGAGCTGAGATGGCTATCCCTCTCCTTCTCCATGAATCCGTGTAAGAGCATCAGCAAGTACAGCTGACCTGCAGATCTTTCCAGCCAAATTTAAAAGGACTCCGGCTTTTATTCTTGTAGTGTTTGGAACTGGCTGTTCCCACACCCTGCAGTCAAAATGCGTTTATCCCAAAAGATCTGCGATGTCATTTACAGAGGGAAAAACAAAGTCAAGAGAGTCGGGCCAACCAATTTCTTTTTAATTACGTCCTAATCAGATGGAGCCAAGGAAGTTTATTCAGGGAGTGAAGGGGCGCAAATTCAAGAGGTCATAACGGTTGTATGATCTTGTTCCATATAAACTGGCTTATCCTGCTCAGTATGGTTTCATATTCAAAATTAATCTTCTCTGGTTTTCAGAGTTTAAATCTGTTGGGCATTTTCCCTGCAGGAATCCTTAGGAACCTGCTCTGGGGTGGTGGTGGTGGGGAAAACTTCCTCACTCCAGGATCCAGTCTTCAGAAGTTGCCTTGATACTCAGTCAGACCCTTGGTCCATCCAGCCCAGTATCTGACAAGCAGCAGTTCTCCCTAGTCTCTACTTGGAGATTCCAAGGAATGAGTCTGGGAACTTTTGCTTGCAAATCAGGTGCTCGTGCTATTGAGGCTCTGCCCCTTCTTCTCCATGTCTGAATTGAGGCTTGCGTGATGGCTGTGTGCTGCCACATGTGTCCTATGAATAGCTCTGTGGGTCTTGAAATCTGGGGGAAGAATACGCAGGATGTGTTGCTGACACAGAATTCTTCATCAAGCAGAGCATAAGGGGAACGGATTCTTTTTAGACCTAGAGAATGAAGGTTTCCATGGCAAAATTTAAGAACTGTAATGTGAAAATTTGCATTTGAAGTGGCATTTAAGTGATGCCAGCATTTAGGTCCCAGCTTTATAGAGGACTGAAAACAAAGTCTAATATTCCTTGGAGCCTCTAATCATGTTCTTGCCTGCCTGGGCAGCCCGTTGCCGATACCAGCTTGGTATCAAAATCCCATTTGCGTCTGAAAATAATGCAAGCTTCCTGAAGGGACACATGGAATTTGATTTGACCGTTTGACCTGTATTTAGTCCGTCTTCCAGTGTAGGTGGTGCAGAGAGAACCAAAATCAGGATGTGCTTACCTTGTGCAAAAGTAATTTGTAAATGCTTGCCAGTTGTGGCAGGGGTGAGCTCCAAGAGGTTCTTACGGTCTTGACCTCTCTTATGGGACCATCGTTCCATTAAAGGCGCTCTGGGTGGCAGCAGGATGGTGGGAGGAGCTGTGTGAAGACTGACCTTCGCAGACAATAATGGGTGTTTTGGAGGGCGGGAGTGGGGCTGGGGGAGAGAGATGCTTTAGATGCCGGACACTGTCATCTGCCCCCTCCCCCTTCTCAAGCTGTGCCACCGCTTTCCCCCTTTTTAAAATAGCCAGCTCCCCTCCCTGGCTGGGAATCTTTCCTTGCCAAACCCTCTCTGTCTTTGTTCCCAAAACCACAATAAATCCTAAGATTGCAGTCCTAGAACCCAGTTGCTAGATAGTTTTAAGCCCTATGGGATTGAGCCAAGCTGGTTTCTGAGCAAAACCATGCCAAGTATGTAACGCAGAGAGTGGTGTTTTCTGAAGGAGTTTGAGCCCAGAAGCACATTAGCACTTTTAGAAAATATCTGAAAAAATGGGAAAGGTGCAAAGGAACGTCTTGTTGTTTTCAGAGGGTGGACGGGCTTTTAAAATGGTAGTAGTAATAATATTATTATTAATAACAATGTGTGGTTTATCAGTCTGTTATTAACAATGGTCTCATGCTTTTAAAGGAATGCAGATGTTTATCTTCAGATTTCCTTATATCTTGCAAGCTTCCTCAAGCCTGGAATTAACTATCAGAGTGCCTTGGTATTTAATAAAGATTCCCCGAACAGAACTTGTGGTGAAGCACAAGAATAGGGTAAAGAAAGCCAAGGTCATCCGTTCTTCATAGGAGGGGGAGATTATATAGTCTTGGGAAAACATTGGTCCCTCTCATTGTTTGAGTAGTGATATTCTGATGGACAATCGTGAGAATGATCAGCACCTGACGGGTGGGGGCAGTGATTTCAGTACATCAACTTCCCCCTTATTATTCAGGGTTATTGGCTTTTGTTGTTATTACAGTGGTACCTCAGGTTAAGTACTTAATTCGTTCCAGAGGTCCGTTCTTAACCTGAAACTGTTCTTAACCTGAAGCACCACTTTAGCTAATGGGGCCTCTTGCTGCCGCTTTGCCGCTGGAGCCCGATTTCTGTTCTCATCCTGAAGCAAAGTTCTTAACCTGAAGCACTATTTCTGGGTTAGCGGAGTCTGTAACCTGAAGCATATGTAACCTGAAGCGTATGTAACCTGAGGTGCCACTGTATTATGTTATGTATTTTGTGTTTTTATTTTGTAATTTATGCTGCAAACGTCCCTGTGATCTTCAGATGAAGGGTGGTATGAAAATTTAATAAATATAAAATAATAATAATAATAAATAATAATAAATAATAATAAATAATAATAATAATAATAATAAATAATAAATAATAATAATAGTCATAAATTAATTAATGAAGAAGAAAAAGAAGCAGACCCTCATTACTGCAGATTGCAGTCTTCTAGGGGACAGAGCCCTGTGCTTGTTTTGCTTTGTGGTTTGACATTCTTACACATCAGGCAGAGAGCACTGGCTGTTCATCATTTTTATGAAGGAAATATGTTTCACAGTTTCATGGGGATGGGGGTGGCACAGCTTTGCTTTGGACTGCAGACCCTAAAGTGCCAAAGGTGTCTAGGAGTCTGGTCTCCGTGAAACAAGACGGATTGCAGAGTGCCACAAAGACCCCTGAGACCCCAATAGAGCTGGAAAGGGGAACAGGGCCTGGAAGCATCTGGGGGTCCTGATCCTGCCTACCTCGCAAGGCTGTTGTGAGGTTTAAATGAGGAAGTGGGAAGCCATATACGCTACCTTGAGCTTCTTGGAAAAAAGGAGGGCTATAAATGAAACACCACCACCAACAACACAGGTGGAACTTGAAAAATTAGAATATCGTGGAAAAGTTCATTTATTTCACTAATTCAGCTTGAAAGGTGAAACTAATACAGTGGTACCTCAAGTTATGTACTTAATTCATTCCGGAGGTCTGTTCTTAACCTGAAACTGTTCTTAACCTGGAGCACCACTTTAGCTAATGGGGCCTCCTGCTGCCACTGCTGCGCGATTTCTGTTCTCATCCTGAAGCAAAGTTCTTAACCCAAGTACTATTTCTGGGTTAGCGGAGTCTGTAACCTGAAGCGTCTGTAACCTGAAGTGTCTGTAACCTGAAGCGTCTGTAACCCGAGGTACCACTGTATATGAGATTGACTCGTGACATGCAAAGCAAGATATGTCAAGCCCTGATTTGTTATCATTGCGATGATCATGGCGTATAGCTTATGAAAACTCCAAATTAACAATCTCAGAAAATTAGAATATTCAAGGAAATCAGCAAAACAAGAATTACAAATTGAGCAAGATTGGACCTCTGAGAAGTAGAAGCACATCTCACTTTCCATGTCATGAGTCGATCTCATATATTAGTTTCACCTTTTAAGTTGAATTACTGAAATAAAGGAACGTTTCCACGATATTCTAAATTTTTGAGTTTCACCTGTAAATAACGTTCCCTCCTGCAGCATAAACAGGAGAACAGGTTTGGCAGAGGTTCCCTTCTTGATCTTCTGGATAAGCTGCAGCAACTGTTTCAGCTCCAGCTCCCTTCAGCACCAGCCAGTGTGGTAGTGGCTGGCTAGGAATGGTGGGAGTTGGAGTCCGCCAACATCCAGAGAAAAAGAGGAAGAATAAGAGTTTGGATTTGATATCCTGCTTTATCACTACCCTAAGGAGTCTCAAAGCGGCTAACATTCTCCTTTCCCTTCCTCCCCCACAACAAACACTCTGAGGTGAGTGGGGCTGAGAGACTTCAGTGTGACTAGGCCAAGGTCATCCAGCAGCCGCATGTGGAGGAGTGGGGAAGCGAACCCTGTTCACCAGATTACGAGTCCACCGCTCTTAACCACTACACCACAGAGGGCACTGTATTGCTTCTGTACCTGGCCTGCAGGTGGCCAGTAAAGCAAAAACTGGTGCCCTGGGATTATGTGTTTTGCTCCTGGCATAGGTCCAGTTGCAATCATGAGGAGATTTCTGGGCACCAGGTTGGCGGCTGCAGTTTAAAGACCTACCTTGGTCCATAGTTAATTCTATTTCCACTGTGTGTGTTTCTCCTCCTTGCATACTGGGACAAGTGAATTGTTGCAAGAGCAAGATACAGTCAAGCAATACAGTAGCTAAGATCATGTTGTTGTTGTTGTTTAGTTGTGCCCGACTCTTCGTGACCGCATGGACCAGAGCATGCCAGGCACTCCTGTCTTCCACTGCCTCCCGCAGTTTGGTCAAACTCATGCTGGTAGCTTCGAGAACACTGTCCAACCATCTCGTCCGCTGTCGTCCCCTTCTCCTTGTGCCCTCCAACTTTCCCAACATCAGGGTCTTTTCCAGGGAGTCTTCTCTTCTCATGAGGTGGCCAAAGTACTGGAGCCTCAGCTTCAGGATCTGTCCTTCCAGTGAGCACTCAGGGCTGATTTCCTTAAGAATGGATCGGTTGGATCTTCTTGCAGTCCATGGGACTCTCAAGAGTCTCCTCCAGCACCAGAATTCAAAAGCATCAATTCTTCGGCGATCAGCCTTCTTTATGGTCCAGCTCTCACTTCCATACATCACTACTGGGAAAATCATAGCTTTAACTTATACGGATCTTTGTTGGCAAGGTGATGTCTCTGCTTTTTAAGATGCTGTCCAGGTTTGTCATTGCTTTTCTCCCAAGAAGCAGGCGTCTTTTAATTTCGTGGCTGCTGTCACCATCTGCAATGATCATGGAGCCCAAGAAAGTAAAACCTCTCACTGCCTCCATTTCTTCCCCTTCTATTTGCCAGGAGGTGATGGGACCAGTGGCCATGATCTTAGTTTTTTTGAGATCATAGAGTCGTAGAATTCTTGTGTGGGAAGCAACCCAGGGGATCCTCTAGTCTAATCCCTTGGCCAACCTGGATTTAAGGTGCCATTTGGCACCTAGCTTATATATCTGAATTTATAACACTAATTCCAGCCTCCCCCTTCTTGGCACTTTCTTGAAATCTGAGTGTTCCTATGTGCTCCATCCACTGTTTGCTGGTGTGCCCATGGCAGCCTTTGCCAAGCTGGTACCCACTAGATGTCTTGGACTCCAGCTCTCATCAGCCCCCAGGTGGGCTTGATGATACATTGACCCCAAATGGCTTCGAGGTCCCCCCCCAAAAAAATTATTTGGAATTGATTGTAAAAATCAAACAAACCAATGGTGACCTCAGAACGGTTTACAGAAAGAGTGAAACAACGGAATTATCAGTAAAAACACGTGAAACAGCTATTTGAAACATTCAGATCTTAATTTAAATAAGTGGTTGAAAAATACTTGGAGTCCTGCAGTGATTTCATGCTCTTTATTGCAGCTTGTAAAATAGTGACTGAATTGCCCCCCAAGCCTCAGGCTTTTATATACATTATTTACACAATGAGTCCCGCCTGATTGGCTGATTCTGCTTCCCTCCTGGAGCCTGATTGGTCTTCTCCTGCAGGCCAATCAGTTGCTGCATTCTTAGATCCTACTATCCTAATAGGCTGATTAACTTCCTCCTGGAGCCTGATTGGTCTTCTCCTGCAAGCCAATCCGTTGTTGCATTCTGGGATCCTACCTGCCTATTGTTCTAGGGACCCAAGCTCAGTACATAACAGTGATGAAACTAAAAACCAGATTAAAAGACTTGCCAATGTTCCACATAGCTGGGTAGGCTTAGCAGGTACCACAACCAGCAAGTTGTGCCTTCCTGGTGTCAAGAGGCAGGGAGTTCCAGAGTATGGGCAACACTGCACTAAAAGATCAATTCCGTACAAATTTGGAGCGGGTATTATGTGGCACCTGTAATAATAGTTCCGGGTTCCACAGATTGAAGCGGCCGCCTGGGCAATCTTCTGCAGCCGAGTGCTATATGAATTTTATGAAATAAATAAATAAGTGGCTTCCCTTCTGGCGCTCAGGTACAAGACCATTAAGCAGGATTAGAAGCCCAATTTCACCTCTAAGCCCCCCCCCCATCCAGGCTCCTTTCCACCACCCTTATGGCTTAAAGAAGGTTGAGCAACTAATCTCCAGTTGAGCAATGTTGGAGCTGACACCCTCAGTTGCAAGCTTGATGGGTATCACTCGGGTACAAGTCCGATGGAGCGTGTGTGTGTGTGTGTGTGTGTGTGTGAGAGAGAGAGAGAGAGAGATGGGCAATAGAAATCCTGCCACTGGCGTGCAAATTTTTGTACAGGCCTAGCCTGGTTCTCAGTGTCTTCACCTTGCCCTGCCGTGACAGAGCCTCATTAAAACGAGCAATTTGCAAATCAGCAGTCGTGCAGTTATTTCCTCCGGCGGGTACCAATTCCAGGCTGGCTGAGTTTGGCAAGAGGTGGGATTCTGTCGGCTTGGCTTATCTTGCGAGGAGCAGCATAATGCCAGGAAATGGAGGGTGAGGAAATGGAGGCCAAGAACTTTGTTTTCGCAACTCATTTCCACCGCAGGGTCAAGGGTGTTATGACATCCCCAGGATAGGCACACATCAGCTGATATGGAACACCCGTAGGGTTACTCAACAGACCAGAGGATTGCAATCCAGCTGTTGCAGTGCAAACACAGAGCTCTGTCCCAGCCAGAGTGCTTGCGAACTTTAATGCCAGGCACCCAATCTGTGCATACTTGTGTAGGCTTAGGCCCCAGGCTTTGTGGAGGACCATATCTTCCCATGTGAAGCTGTCCAGATTCTGAGATCTTCAGGGGAAACCCTTTTCACAGTCTCACAGCCTTGGTGAGGACACAGGAGAGGGTCCGCTCGGTGGTGGCTACTCCCAGACTCTGGTACTCCCTCCCTAGAGAGGCAAGCCTGGCTCTCTCCTTGTCTTTTAGGCAGCAGCTGAATGCTGTTTAATTCTCACATGCCTTTGAGAACTGACTTTTTAAAAAAGGAAAAGGCCTTGAAATTATGCTGTGCTTCTTTTTCAAACTGTATTTTAATACATTGGTTTTTAATATTCCTTTAATTCTATTACAGTCGTACCTTGGAAGTCGAACGGAACCAGTTCCGGAAGTCCGTTTGACTTCCAAAACCAAAGTGCAGCTTCTGATTGGCTGCAGGAAGCTCCTGCAGCCAATCAGAAGCCCTGTCGGACACTCGGCTTCCAAAAATAGTTCGCAAACCGGAACAGTCACTTCCAGGATTGTGACATTCGGGAGCCAAAGCGTTCGGGAACTAAGCTGTTTGACTTCCAAGGTATGACTGTATAGAATTTAGTTATTGTCTTTATGTTTTTAGCCTGTGTCTGGGGTGTTAGGGGAGGGGTAGTACCTCTGGTGGGGGGCATGTTGTGCTCCTTCTCAGGTAGTTCATCCCCATTTGGTCCCCACCCTGCTCTCAGCTCTCACCTGTGGCTCCTAGAAGCTGCCGGCATGTGACAGCAGCCACAGTCCTGAGAACGGCTTCGAGTGGTTAGCTGCATCTGGTGAGGGTAGCCAATGGATCACAAACCCTCAGCGTGCGAAGACAGGCTCCAAAGGATTGAGCAGACAAGACAAGACCTCGTACCTATGGGACCACCTCTCCTGGTATGTCCCACAGAGGACCTTACGGTCTTCAAACAAAAACATCTTGGAGATCCCGGGCCACAGGGAGGTTAGGCTGGCCTCAACCAGAGCCAGGGCCTTTTTGGCTGTGGCCCTGATCTGGTGGAATGCTCTGTCACAAGAGACCAGGGCCCTGGCTCCACCAGGCCTTTGGCCAAGGCACAGTCTGACTCCCTCCTATGGTAGTCCTCATAGAACTCTAGCCCAATGGCTGCCATTAATTTGATTCTGAATTGATTTTAGAATGTATTTTAATTAACTGATTGTGATTTTATGTAAATTGTGTTACTTTTATTGTTGTTAGCCGCTCTGAGCAAGGCTTCGGCTGGGGAGGGCGGGATATAAATAAAATATTATTATTATTATTATTAAGAGTGGGTCCAACAGTCAAGAAGGTGGTATCTGCACATGCTGTAGAGGGAAGTGAGGGGCAGGTGAGGCCAGTCCACCTGGGAAGGTAGCCCACCTGGGAGAAGGAAAGCTCTGGTCCCAAACCTTGTAGGATAACTTCAAGAAAAGAAAAAACTCAGGAGCAAATCTTACACAGATCCAGAGTGGAGTCCCTAAGGCTGTTGGATGGCACCTTGTATGCCACCTTCCATCCAACTCCTGCAACCTAGCGGGTGTCAAACGTATTGCTCTCTTTTGGAAAGAGGGGTCTTGGTCAGCCCAGGACCTCCAGACACACTGCCCAGGATTGTGCCCCGGGGAGCTGACTTTGGAGCTGCTAACACAGTGGTTGGACTTCACTCCTGGAGGTGCACTCCATTGTCTCTCGAGATAGATGGATGCCAACAAAGCCTTTGTATTTTATTTGTGCTGCTTTGATTCGCGTAAGCTGCCTTGAGTCCCAGTCTCTGAAAAAGATGGGCTATAATAATAATAATACAGTGGTACCTCGGGTTACAGACGCTTCAGGTTACAGGTGCTTCAAGTTTCAGACTCCGCTAACCCTCGTAATAGTACCTCGGGTTAAGAACTTTACCTCAGGATGAGAACAGAAATCGTACTCTGGCGGCAGCGGGAGGCCCCATTAGCTAAAGTGGTGCTTCAGGTTAAGAACAGTTTCAGGTTAAGAACGGACCTCCGGAATGAATTAAGTGCTTAAACCGAGGTACCACTGTAGTAGTAGTAAGAAATAAGTGTGTGAATGCACAGAGCCCTTGCAGACACCGATGAGAATTGGGCAGATGTGCACAGCACCAAGCTTTGGAACAGGGGCAAATTGTTCCAAAAGTCTTTAACAAATCACTCCTGGCTTTGCTCTCTCCCTTCAGTACATTGGCAGTCTGGACGTGCCAAGACCCAACAGCCGCGTGGAGATAGTGGCCGCGATGAGAAGGATCCGGGTGAGTCATTGCGTGCATCTTCCTTCCTTCCTTCCTTCCTTCCTTCCTTCCTTCCTTCCTTCCTTCCTTCCCCTCCCCAACCTGCAGATATCTTCTGCTTACTTTGAGCCGCTCAGTGATGCAATCAGAAAAACGTTCTCCTCCCCCTGTGCCTTGTTCTCCGCCACCTCCAAAAGAAAAAAGCACTCTGCCCTTGCCTTCCTTTCCCCAGGAGGCATTCAACCAGAAGGCTGGCTGGACTCCACTTCCCATACGCCCCCGCCACCCCCACAAATGGCTGAGCCCACGGATGAGCTGCATTTCCTCCTGGAACAGAAGCCCAGATTCTCTCAAGTGGCTAAGATGGCCTTCTGGGAATGAGTGACTGCAGCTTAGGAGCTGTCTTCTGGAGAGTCTGTGGGGGGCACACGTGGCACTGCTAGACCAGGTGGTGCCTCTGTCCACTTCTGGCTCTGCAGTCAGTTTGCATTTCTCTCTCTTTCTTCTCTCCTGCCCCCCCCGCCCGCCCCCGCTACTTTGCCTGACTTGAGGCAAGACTGACTCTTTCTTGTCAGTTCTGAGAAGGAGAGCGAGGCCAAAGTGTCTCTTTTCATAGACTCGTAGAACTGTAGAGCTGGAAGGGATCTCCAATGGTCCTCTATTCCAGCCCCCTGCAGGGCAGGATCACAGTGCAAGAATCCCTGGAAGGTGGCCCTTCAACCTCTGCTTCAAAACCTCCAGCAGAGTCGTATCCACCACCGTCTATAGCTAAGGTGCTCTGGAGCTGGCATGGCAACGTGTGTTGAATTTTTCAGCTTCCAGCTTCCAAAAATGGGAGCTGCTAAAAAAAGTTGTGGCATGACTTGGGAATTCAAAACATATTGTACAGTCATTCCTCATGTTACGTTCTTTCAGGTTACGTCCCGCGGTGACCCGGAAGTACCAGAAAGGATTACTTCCGGGTTTCACCACTTGCGCATGTGCAGATGTGCAAAATGATGTCACGCGCATGCACAGAAGCGGTGAATTGCAACCAGCGCGTGCGCAGGCATGCTGCTGCGAGTTGCGCTCTTTTCATGTTGCGAACGGGCCTCCGGAACGGCTCCCGTTCGCAGCCAAAGGTACCACTGCATATTAAAAAGTTAACATAATTTAGTTTTGCCTGATGAGTAACAAAATTAGAAATACTGACTTTTCTATTGTTTTTGTGGAATTTCTGGGTGTGCAGGCCCAGCTGCTTCTGGGCCAGTTCTACAAAAACAGGAAGTGGGCCACGTTTTCTTGGGGGACACAGAAGAGGTGCGCAGCAGAAGCTGTCATATGCAGCGCCCCCCCCCCTTGCCACAAATTCCTGTTTTCAAAGCAGACAGGTGGGGGTGGGATTTAGATCCCTGGGTTTTACTGGGACCCTCAGCTCCCCCCACCTCTGTCCACTTGCCACATGAGCTGCTCAGAGTTGTATTGCATCAGCACCTGGAGGACTGCAGTACCCCCCCCCTGCAACCAGTCCAGCTGCTCCCCAGGGCCTGGGTTTTTGCACCTGCTTCCACCCATGAAGCCCTACATCCAGTCTCCAACTTGGGAGGCTGTTTGGGAAAGCCTTGGCAGAGCACGGTGGGTGGACCAGCGCTGCTCTGAGGTGGCCCAAGACCATCTCACCCCTCTGTTCACTGCACCAGGAAGTGCCCCTGGCAGCTCAGGGGATGGGCACTTGGCTTGGCATACAAAGGGCACCAGGATCAACCTTGGGCGTCCCCTTCCCTAAGGGTTGCAAAGCTGGGAGGGCCCCCTGGCTGGCTGCTACCAGTCAGTGGAGACAGTACTGAGGGCTGGGTGGATGTGTGGATCTGGCAGATAACAGGCCCCTCTGCCCATAACCACCCACCCGGGGTCTCTGGGTGTTTTGTGGAGGGTCCTAAGAAAAACACAAGTGCGGACACAAACCCTCGCCCACCACCACCATTGCAATTCACACCAAAATCCTGTTGCTTTCTCTGCTTCCACCTTGCTGTGCCAGCCAAAGGCCCTCCAATCCTGTTTTCCAACAGCTGCCTGCGCTCAGGTGCCTTGCAGGGGTTCTCCCTTAGGCTGCCCCCCTCCCTGTCGTCCTGTGGGCTCTGTAGGCTGGCATCCGCTAATCCCCTAATCAGCTGTGCTGAGTGGCTTTATGAAGCATCCTCCTTGTGTTCTGGGCCAGCTATTCCGCCCTCCCCTCCCTTCCCCCTCCCCTTTTATAAAAAGGCTTCCGAGATTTAATAAGGAGGAAGGCATTCCTTGTGTTCGCATTTCCCAGCTGGGGCTCAGCGTGGGCGCCTTGCTTGTGACAGTTAATTGGCAGTTAGAAAGGGGCTGGGGGTGGGGAGGCCAGGCAGCGGCGTCAGTGGAGGAAAGGGGGACGGGACCTATGTGCTCCCAGGCAAAGGCAGGTCTACGTGACAAATCCTAAAGCAGTTTCAAGCATGCCAAAGGTCTATAAAATTGTGTGTGGCGTGGAGAAGGTGGAAAGAGGAAATGGCAACTCCCTCTCTCCGTCCGCCAGAACTTGGCACCCAGTGAAGCTAAATGATAATAAATAATAATAATAATATTTTTTTATTTATACCCAGCCCTTCCCGGTTCAACAACCGGGCTCAGGGCGGCTAACAACAAATTTAAAGCACTTAATTATAAAAGCAGCATAAAATACAGTATAAAAACACGAATAACAATAAAATTCAAAAATCAATTAGATAATCCCCAGGGCTAGCTGGCTGAATTGGTCCTACTTGGGCCAGCGAGGAGGCCAAGGGAGAATTAGCCATGGGGTCTCAGAGCGGGTGATCTTCATAAAAGGGGAGAGGGAGGGAAGAGAAGGGAAATAATGATGGAAGATTCAGCTTCCAACATAAAAGGGAGTGCTTCTTTGCACAATTCGTAGTTAACCTGTGGAACTCCCGCCCACAGGAGGCACATTCATGGAGGAGAGGGCTGTCCATGGCTCCCAGCCATGATGTCCACAGTTGGAGACAGCAATGTTCAGGCCGAGGCAGAAACAGGAAAGGAGCTTGAGTAGACTTGCCCTGAGTCTCAGAGGACTAAGCTGGCCAGGGCTCCCTGCCAGGAACATGCCAGACATACGCTGTCATGCCAGGATTGCCCCGTGCCTCCCAGCTGACTTGGGAACTCTTGCCCTGGGCCTCAGACGAGCTCTGCACAGGGCTGGCTATGCTTCTGAAACCACAGAAAGGGAGAAGGCTCTCATGCTTGGGTTCTGTTTGCAGATTTCATCCAGGCACCTGGAGGCTGGCCTAGATGGCCCATGGGCCTGACCCAGCAGCGTCCTCTTATGCTCAGCACCAGGCTCCTGATCAAGACACCTGGAGGGATGGGAGCTGTAGTTTTCTGAAGGGGGTGGGGGTGCTTGCAAGGAGGGTGGGAAACTCTAGAGAAAGTTTTCCAAATCCTGTGCTAAATTGCAGTCTCCAGTGAGAGCTGAGCATTTTAGGAACCTTCGTCAGCCAAATATGAAACTGACATTTTAAAAACCGTTTGCAAATGGGATAAAACAATGAAAATATCACTGAGAAAAATTAACAACAATAATTTACGACCTTTGGGAAGTTAAAAGAATGATGGACTAAAAGCAGATTAAAGCTCACACCAACTTTCTAAACTTCTGGGTTGGCATGTCTAAACAAAAATGCTTTTAGCAGGCACCAAAAGGAGTATAGTAAAGGCTCCTGACATCAGGTAGAGAGTTCCAAAATTACAGGTGCTGCCACCCTACGAGATCGAGTTCCCACAGATGCCGGAACGGGTATGATGTGGCCAGTTCCACAGATCCAAGCAGGCGAGTGGGCATATATGGGGCAGCTAACAACAGACAAAGGCAAAATATTTGCACACTGACTCTCGGCAGTTTTAAGGCATCCCTTTCTCACAAAGGTGCTGGATGTGAGATTTGGCTTCAGCGTTTCAGGGCTTTACTCTGAAGCCATGCTGGTAAAGTTTTCCATCGCACAGGTGTCCCCCTTGCCTCCTACCTGTTGCTCAGGGTGGGTGGGGAACCCAAAATGAGTGGTGGGAGCCCTCTGTTCTTTTGGGAGCTCCTGGATCCACCCAGAGATACAGCCATGGCCCCCCTCAGGCTGGCTTATTGGCAAGAGGTGTTCTTTAACAAACAGAGAGAAAGCTCAGCCCTTGGAGCAGAATGTAAATTTGGTGGATGTAAATTTGGTGCTTGCTGGGTTGGCTTGACATTAAGGCTAAGCTAAGCCTGCATTTAAATGTGTGGGGGTTTTTCTGCGTTACAAATTGCCAGCCTTTCTCCTGGATTATTAGTAGCCTCCTGGAGCCACAGACTTTTTCTGCGACTGACTGAGCTGTAGCTAATCCTCCCTCCTCCCCAGCCAATTCCTCCAGCTTTGACAGTGACAGCGGATGTCATTATTCTTGCCGCTTGAATATTAAGTGGGGCGGCGATTGGTGCGCTCCTTGGAAGGCGCATCCTGGCCCCCCCATTACATTCTGGTTCTTTGTAGCCTATGCTTGCTTTCAGAGCCTGGGGATGGTTTAGGAAAGGGCCTCACCCTGAGACCAGCTGCTGGTCCATCTAGCCCAATGTTGCCCATAATTGGTGTGAAGGAACCTGCAGACATCCAGGTGTGGCTGGACTACAACTCTGATCCTCCCTGGTTGTTGGCCGCACTTGCTGGGGCTGATGGAAGTTGTAGTCCAGTAACATCTGGAGGGCCAAGGGTTAACCCCCCCCTCCCCCCGGGTCTGGTCTGCACTGACTGGCAGCCTCTGCCTTCCAGGGCCCTAGGCCAGGGACATTCCCAAGCCCTACCTAGAGATTAGTTTTATTTGGGGGGGGGGGGTATTTGTTTTGTTTTGTTTTGTTATGTATTTTGCATTCTCATTCTACAGCGGTACCTCGGGTTAAGTACTTAATTCGTTCCGGAGGTCCATTCTTAACCTGAAACTGTTCTTAACCTGAAGCACCACTTTAGCTAATGGGGCCTCCTGATGCAGTCGCGCCACCAGAGCACGATTTCTGTTCTTATCCTGAAGCAAAGCTCTTAACCTGAAGCACTATTTCTGGGTTAGCGGAGTGTGTAACCTGAAGCGTATGTAACCCGAGGTACCACTGTATATGCTTATGTTGTAAACAACCCTGTGATCTTCAGATGAAGGGCTTTATACAAATTTAATTAATGATGGTGATTATTATGATGATAATAAATATCTAACCTTTATCTCCCAGGAGCTCAAAGTGGAGTACATGGTTCTTCTCCCCACTCCTCACTGAATCCCCACAACAGCAACCCTCAAGGTAGGTTAGGCTGAGTGGCCCAAGGCCAGCCCACGAGAGCTTTGTGGCAGAGTGGGGATTCGAACCCTGGACTCTCCCGGGTGCTTATCTGATGCTGCAACCACTACACCACGCTGGTGCTCTGCTACTGGGGATTGAACTTGCAACCTTCTGCATGCAAAGTGGAGGATCTAGCATTGAGATACGACTCTTCTTATGCCACTCACAGCGTTAAATGGAACAGGTTGCATGCCTCCTTTCTCTCCATGGCAAGATAATTCGTTCAGGCTTTGCCTCTGGAGGTGCAGTGTCAGAGCAAGGCCAAAGCAAGCTCAGAGTGGGAGGCCAGGGTTCAAATCCTCATCTCATCTATCAGGCTATTGCCTCTCAGCATGACCTACCTCGCAGGGTTGTTGTGAGAGGCTAACATGGGAAGAGGGAGAGCCAGGTACGCCACCCTGGAGGAAAAGGTGAGACTGACATGCAAAATATAAATCTGTTGACCCACTGAGAACCCAGGTTAATACAAGGGAAGCAGAGAGGCAAGCTGGCGCTGAAACCATAAATCACATTTTCAGAATAAGTAAATAAACCAAACAGGGTGGAAAGTCAGAAGGCAGCGGAGCCAACTTTGCAGCCGTATTCGTACCAGCAATCCATCGATCAGGAGCCTTGCTTTAAAGGAGAGGATTTAACCTGGCGCCTGAACGCTACAATTGAAGACACTTATTTGGGGGTGCCACCAGCGAAAAGGCCCTACCCCTTGGCATGTGTGTTTGGGGGTGGGAAGTTCCTGAAGAACTGCCTCAGAAGAAGGTTTTTAAGGCCACCCATAGGGCTGCCATTTCCCTGCCTGTTTTATCCTTTGCAAACAACCCTCCGAGGTAGGCTTGTCTGAGAGAGAGGCCTCCAGTTCTTTCAGCCTGGCATGTAACTGCTGCACCGGTGATGAGGAACATCTGTGGCACTCCAGATGTTGTCAGGATCCCAGCACGCATCAGCCCCAGCCACCTGGAGGTCTATGCCCCGCAACCGCTTCACTACGCCTCCCTGCCTCTCAGTGTGGGCTAATTGAAGTTGGGAGGTTGATGGATCAAGCCTCTGCCTTTTAGCTGATGGAAACATTTAAGAATTGATTGAGTCAAAGTTAAATGGCGACAGTACAAAACCTCAGCAAAGTTTTCTTGTTCAGGACCGTCGAGGACAGGCAGAGAGGTGAAAATGAAAAGACAGGCCTGTCTAGACCAAGCAAAGTGCTGTATTTTTCACTCCATAAGATGCACCTAGTTTTTAGAGGAGGAAAACAAGAAAAAAAAATATTCTGAATGAAACAGTGGATGTATGATTTTAGTGGTTCATGCTGTGGCCACAGACATGATGTGTGATTTGACGGTGAGTTTGGGCTAGCCCAATGCAAAAATCCTGAGGATCCTTGTGGATCCATGCTTTGTAACCACGTTTTTGCGCCATTGAGGCCCCACGAAACAGTGGATGCGTGGGGCTTTTTTGGTGCAGGCTGTAGCCATGGACATGCAATGTGATCTAATGGTGAATTTGGGGTGACCCAATGCAAACATCCTGAGGATCCATGGGCTTTTACCTCCCCCCTCCCAGGCAGCCTCCTTTATTGCTAGCGTCCCTTATCTCCCTCCCCGATTGCTTGCCGATCAGCGGCTTTGTTTCAACACCCACTTCCCTCTTTCAAAAAAAGAGAGCATGATCTGCTTTTCGCCCCTGGGCAATTCGGCTCCAGGGACCACGCATTCACTCCACAAGACGCACAGACATTTCCCCTTACTTTTTAGGAAGAAAAAAGTGTGTCTTATGGAGTGAAAAATATGGTAATAGCACTGCTGTATTCTGCCTTGGTCAGGCCACAACTGGAGTCCTGTGTCTGGTTCTGGGCGCCACAATTTAAGAAGGATGTTGACAGGCTGGAAGGTGTGTAGAGGAGAACAACCAGGATGATCAAGGGTCTGGAAACCAGGCCTTATGCGGAGTGGTTGAGGGAGTTGGGTCTGTTTAGCCTGGAAAAGAGGAGACTGAGAAGCGATGTGGTAGCCAGCTTCAAATAAAGGCAACTACCAATTTAGACATGTTTGATTGATATGCGATTGCACACACACACACACACACAGCGCCAAACCTGGAAGTGACCTGAAAATGTCACCCAAATGGCACTAGAAGGGCGGGGCAGTGTGGAACGGAACACTTAACATGGGCCCCCCTGGGGCCCAGAATGTAAAGGTAAAGGGACCCCTGACCATTAGGTCCAGTCGTGGCCGACTCTGGGGTTGCGGCGCTCATCTCGCTTTATTGGCCAAGGGAGCTGGTATACAGCTTCCGGGTCATGTGGCCAGCATGACTAAGCCGCTTCTGGTGAACCAGAGTAGCACATGGAAACACCGTTTACCTTCCCGCTGGAGTGGTACCTATTTATCTACTTACACTTTGACATGCTTTCGAACTGCTAGGTGGGCAGGATCAGGGACCGAGCCGAACCGCCAACCTTCTGATTGGCAAGTCCTAGGCTCTGTGGTTTAACCCACAGCGCCACCTGTGTCCCGGTCCAGAATGTAACCCCATGCAAAAGAAAGACTGCCTGAACCTGGAACATGGAAGGCTGTCACATGGAAGATGGAGCAAGCTTGTTTTCTCCCTCTGTGGAGGGTAGGACTCGAACCAATAGCTTCAAATTACAAGGAGATTCTGACTCAACATCAAGAAAAACTTTCTGACACGTAGGGGCTGTGTAACAATGGAACGGTCTCCCTTGGGAGATGGTGGACTCTCCTTCCTTGGAGGTTTTTAAGCAGAGGTTGGATGGCCATCTGTCATGGATGCTTGAGCTCGTGATTCCTGCATCGCAGAGGGTTGGACTAGATGACCCCTGGGTCCCTTCCAGTTCCACAGCTCTGTGATTTGACACTTTTTGGGGTCCTAGCAACTTAGTGCTGTAACCCTGAATACGTCCATGCTCAGTAACTCCTTTGGAGAAGGGTGTGCTTCTGTAGCAAACAAAGGTCCCGCTCTGCTAAGCCCAGCAATCTTGGCTACCATTGACCACCACCCCTCCTCTTTTGTCTTCTGGGTGACATTCCTGGGCTGGTGGGACTCTGGGTGCCGGTTGCCAACCCTGTAGTGATATCCTGACAAATCGCAGTTCTAAAGAGGAGGTTGAAAGCAATGAAAGTCATGGATTGAGTACAGGCAGTGGGCCAAACTGATCCTCCAGGAGCAGCTATGACCTGCAGATTTCAGCCACGGGAAACTGACTATGGAGCACACACAAAGCAAGTTCTTAGCCCTCATGGGTGAGAATAAGCATTTTATAGGGAAGCTTTTAATGTTTAACAGGCCACTGTATTTTAATACTTTGTTGGAAGCCACCCAGGGTGGCTGGGGAGACCCAGCCAGATGGGCAGGGTATAAATAATAAATTATTATTATTATTGTGCAAAAAAATCTGAAGCCAGTTGAAGAGAAGCTGAGTAAGGTTTAGCATAACCAAGGGGGTGGATTCAGTGCCCTGAAAATCTCCCATCTCCCCCACTCAATGACTAGAAAATTAAGGTAAATTACTCTCCTACTGTTTGCCTCCAAGTCTGCTTTAGCTTGCAGGGTTTGTGGCGCAAGCTCTTGCTCTTGAGCAAGGACGAAAAGAGCAGAGATACTGTCCTTTGGCCTCCTTGCTCTGCTGCCTCAAAATTAATCTGTTCTCCTCTCCTACGCCGTAATTGTTAATAGAGAGGCAGGCGTGACTTTTCCCCAGAAGGGTCATTATTCTACGGGTAAGTCAGCTCCAGAGCCAGTTCAGTCGAAAGGTGCATGCAAGAGCATGCCAGCTATGCATGTGTGCACCTCCTACCCCCCACCCTGGGGGGGACTGGTTTTGCCACAGGCTTTCTGTTGGAAACCACACAAGGCTCTCCCAGTGACACCCTCTCTAAATGTGGATTTGCACAATGCCATCATGCGAAGTCGGTGGAGAATTCATATTTTATTCTCCCCTAAAAAACCCTGCTGGGATTCTGTCCCTTTGGGGGAATGGTCAGGAGATGCCAGGGCCGTCTTAAGCATATCTGGCGCTGTGGTGCAAAGATCCCTCTGGCACACACACACCCTTTCCCAGAGTTTCAGCCTTTTTTTAGGGCTGGAGGAGGCGGGAAGTTCGTTCGGTGTTCCCCAGACTCTCGCCTGGCGCCCTCCAGAACTTGGTGCCCTGGCGTTCCGCGCCACTAGCCTCTATGGGTAAGGCGGGCCTGGTAGGTGCATTGCAATAATACAACTCATTCACAGGCAGCTTCATGTGCTGATTGCATTGGGCACCTTTTTGCAGTATTCCAGCAGCAGCCCTGCAAGCCAGGAGCACCCCCCCCCAAAAAAGGCGTCAGGTTTCAAAATGTTTAAGAGCCTCTTCGGTGCTTCAGCAGCACACTCCATTGTCTCTTGAGACAGATCGATGCCAACAAAGAGCATAAGAAGAGCTTGCTTCTACTTTAGAGGTTATCTTTCAAGAAGTGGCTGTTTTCTGTAGTTTGTGCAAGGTGCTGAGAGGTGTTAGGAGGCCCACCCCTATTCCCCTCCTAGAACTACAGTTCCCAGAGTGGTTTAACACACGGGTGATGGAGCCAACTTGTTTTCTCCTGCTCTGAGAGGTAGCACCCAAACCAGTGGATTCAAATTTCAAGCAAGGAGATTGAGATTAAACCTCTAGCACAACATTCTGTACTCACCAAATGCCACAATAGGAACCGCCCCCGCTCCCCCAAATTAGGAGCTGACGGCAACAGAGTCTGAAGGCATAGGCCCTTTCTCAGTGCCTGGAAGTCAGTAGCCTATTTCCTCTAAATGGGGAGGGATACCTCACTCTGCAGCAGTGAGTTCCATAGGCACTGCATCCCATTGGCTTTGAGAGACTGCCCTGAGTTGCAGAACAATGGGGGAGGGAGAAAACCCCCTCTCTGTATCTGCACTCTGTCAGCGACCCACCGGGCAGGACTGTAAGGAAGACACATACGGAAGAATGAGGACTATATGCAAGTTATCTTTGGACTATCTGGGTATTATACTTTGCAGTGGAGAGAGGGCTTTGCATAGGCAGGGCTCTTTAAAAATAATTATTATTATGTGCCAAGATAACCTGAGCTCAGTTCATGATTATGCAAATCATGAAGATTTGCATGCATTTTACATAATTCTACATTTCATCATGCAGAATGAGGAGCCCTCACCCCTAGCCTGCCGCAAGCTTTGCTTAGCCCCCCTATGTTTCCATCCTTATCTCTGCAAGGGCAAAAAAAAATTGGCCTTTTTTATTAGCAATAGTAGAATAGAATAGAAAGCTAAAATCACGATGTATCCCCTGGGGTCGTTCCGATATATGGTGGCCCCCATCGCCATGGTCATCTCCTCCTGTCAGAGTGATGGTCACTCTGTTAGCTGAGAAGAAAATGCCGCAGTTATGAGATCACGTTCCAGGGATGATTGATAGCAGATGGGCTGATGGATCAGCCTGCAAAACATGTAATCTCTAAGCAATGGTGACCTTTTAATGCCATGCTCAGAATTGCTGGAACTGGATTCCCAAGAGCCGTTGGGGGGGGGGCGTGCCTGGTGCTGGTGCAGTCTCTGCAAGCTTGTGTGAATGCTGATTTGGGTTAGCCAAGGAGGGGTCAAGGAGCTAAACTAAACATGATGGATAGACCTCATTTGGGGACATGGCTGCTTTGGGGACATGGCTGTCCGTGGGGAGGGGAGGGGAGGGGGCACAGATAAGCCATATCTTTAATTTTTAATTTTAATTTTATAAAGGATATAATACGAGCCCTTCTGGATCAAGCCAGTGGCCCACCTACTGCAGCATTTTGTTGAACAGATGCCTTTTGGAATCCTGTACGCAGGACCCAAGCACAAGAGCCATGCTTATTGATTTTACTTATTTCATAAAATTTATACACCACTTGGTTGTAAAAAAAACACCATCACCAAAAAACCAAAAAAAGAATAAAGCATTTATCAGTAAAAACAGCCAACGCTTATTTAAAACGTTAAAAAATAGGAGTATCGGCAATAAATTAAAAACAGATTAAAACATACACCAACGTTCTACATGTCTGGGTAAAGGTAAAGGTAAAGGGACCCCTGACCGTTAACTCTAGTTGTGACCGACTCTAGGGTTGCAGCTCTCACCTCGCTTTATTGGCCGAGGGAGCCGGCATGCAGCTTCCGGGTCATGTGGCCAGCATGACTAAGCCGCTTCTGGCGAAGCAGAGCAGCGCACGGAAACGCCGTTTACCTTCCCGCCGGAGCGGTACCTATTTATCTACTTGCACTTTGACGTGCTTTCGAACTGCTAGGTTGGCAGGAGCAGGGACCGAGCAACAGGAGCTCACCCCGTTGTGGGGATTCGAACAGCCGACCTTCTGATTGGCAAGTCCTAGACTCTGTGGTTTAGACCACAGCACCACCCGCATCTCTACATGTCTGGGTACGGTTGCCTAAATGAAAATGGCCTTAGCAGGTGCCGGCATCAATACAGTGTTTTGACAAAGCATTGTGGATCACACCAAGATTCTTGGGTGGCAGGTGTTAACCACTGTGCACACAGTGCAAAAAAGGACTGTGGATGCAGTCAGCGCATGAAGATTGGCTTTGTGCAGTGTCTGGTGAACACAGTGATGGAATCATAGAGTCAGGAAGAACCTTAGAGACCATCTTCTCCAGCCCCTGCTTAGGGCAGGGCAGACAATGCAGGAACGTAAGCATCCCTGGCAGAAAGCTGCCTGGCCTCTGCCTAAGTACCTCCGGCAAAGGAAGCAGGTTGTTGCAGTGGTGAACACCTCCTATCATAACGAAGTCTCTGCTGATGTTTAGCCAAAATCTGCCTTGTCTTGCCCTGCGGGGCAACATTGACAGCACCCAAGCAGAATACGCAGATCCTCCTCTCTTGGGGCACTTTCGAATGTCACCGCTCCTGTGGGTGTTTTTGGAGGAGATCTCCTGGAAGAGTGCCGTGTGTGGCTGAGCATGATGTTCCTTTGTATCTGCCCACAACCTATAACTTTCCATTAAAAGGCCGCTGTCTCCAAACTGTCTCAATTTTTATTTTATTTCCTACCTGCACTTTATCTGCTGCCTGGAAGGAAATGGTGGGAACCTCAGCAGGCTGCTGAAAATAATACCAGCTGGCCTTTGCTAATTCATATTATTATATCATTGACAAGCTGAAAGGTGTGCAGAGGAGGGTGACCAAGATGATCA
This sequence comes from Podarcis pityusensis, assembly GCF_964106645.2. Taxonomy (NCBI): domain Eukaryota; kingdom Metazoa; phylum Chordata; class Lepidosauria; order Squamata; family Lacertidae; genus Podarcis; species Podarcis pityusensis. The sequence goes on along the minus strand of NC_138044.1, from coordinate 2,151,109 downwards.
AGGGCCTGAAAAGTAAGCCTTAGGAGGAAGGGCTGAGGGAGCTGGGAACGTTTAGCCTAGAAAAGAAGAGACTGAGAGAAGATATGATAACCAGCTTCAAATATCTCAAGGTCTGTCCCATGGAAGATGGAGCAAGCTTGTTTTCTCCTGCTGCAGAGGGTAGGACTCGAACCCATGGCTTAAAGTTACAAAAAATGAGATTCCGACTAAACATCAGGAAGAACTTTCTGACAGTGGAACAGTCTCCTTTGGGAGGTTGTGGGCTTTCCTTCCTTGGAGGTTTTTAAGCAGAGGTCGGATGGCCACCAGTCAGGGATGCTTTCGCTGAGATTCCTGCATTTCAGGGGGTTGGACTAGATGACCCTTGGGATCCCTTCCAGCACTATGATTTTGACTCCTTGGCATGCTGGTTTGGTTTTTTTAAACTGCCCCTGTTCTAATGTTGCCTGTGCTCCCCTTCTGAGCCGGAGCCTGGAGCCAGCCAGTGCTGTACTAACAGATGAACACAGGCGTGGCCAGTCACGAAATGCGCCCCCCGGGGAGGTGGCCAAGTCCTGGGATGGGGGCAGGCTGTGCGTTCCTGCACGAGGGGCGTGGGGTGCGCTGGCTGCTTCAGGAACGGTCTGTGTCATTATGCCATCTGGGCCCCGGCTTGTGCCAGCACAGAGAGCGATTCAAACAAGGCATCCTGGCGCCAGGAGGTGAGCGTGGGAGCCGGAAAACGGAGGCTTTTTTCTCAAGAGCAACATCATCCTCCGTTCGCAAAGAAGCTCATTTCGGGAGGCTGGCCTGGCTTCCAAGAAAGGGTGAGCAGCCAAAGATTCTTCCAAACCAGCATTCCAACCCTTGTGGGGGCCACCCCCTGGGAAAAGCCTAGCTGCGCTGTCCAGACATCTGCCCCCCAGCGCACCCTCCAAGCCCTACTACCTTAAAGCAGGCTGCTTCAGCTTGCTGCATGGTGGGGCCAGCCCCAGTTCCCTCTTCTGCATGCCAGCCCTCGACCCCACACTTCTTTTTCCTCCTCCAAACGTCCTGCCTTCCATCTCTGCTTCTCTTCGGGGAGTCCTTTCTGTGAAGACTGGCTCAAGGGATTTTTGTTCTTTTCCCGTGCTAAGTGAATGAATCTCTTCCCCACCTCTCTCTGGCTTGGAAATCCATGCAGCCCGAAATAGCTCCTTTGCAATGAAGAGGAGAGGGAGGTCGAGGGTGTGTGTGTGTGTGGAGGGGTGGAGATGCATTATTTAGTATCCAGGATGCGCTTGGCGCCTTCTCTGCCCACACAAGACGGCAGCATTAGGGATTCTCCTTGTGTCTGCAGTGCCTCTGCAGAAACGCCTCTTGACTGCCAAAGGGAGGCCTGTGCTCATTAAACTCCCCCCTCCCCCCGCCAAATAATTCTGATGAGGCTCCATCCATCACGCTCTTCTGCAAGCGCATTTCATTCTGCAAGTGGGACATGACGGATGCTTGTGAAATCATGCACAGCCCTAAGAAGTGTGTACAGGGGAGGTTTTCACCTTCTGGCATCCTATTTTAGCTCAGGGTGGGATTGGCGGGGAGATCACTAAATGAAATGCACTTTTCACCAAATGCACATGTTTCATGTGCCGATGGACTCCGCTGCCATGTTGAGGGTGTTTTCTGGCATATATTAAGATGCAAGCGCATGGCTGGCTGGCTCCCACTGAATCATGTTTCATTTTGGTACTGATTTGGTACATATTGCTTTCCACTACTGCGAGGCCTCATTCCTGCAAGAAGAGCCATCCTGTTTTCTTGTCTCACTTCAGATAAAACTCATTCGGGTTCAAATGTCGTATCCAGCCATGTACCGGTACTCTGAATCTATAATTGCAAGTCGCCACCTGACTCTTTGTTTTGCTTCATTGCAAAATATTTAAACCACTTAGTAAAGTTTTTTTCTAAATAAAAACTTTAACAACAACAACAACGAAAGATCAGCAGGGTGGAATCTACACATGTTAAAATCGTGAAAATGCTTTTTAAAAAACTGTTTTGAAAAATGCATTGAATCTGCTGTAGCTCACAGTCGTCATCTGGTGTCACAATTGTATATTGCACTTTGCAACACATTCAAAATGTTATATTTGCAGCTGTATATCTGAGTCCCAGGTAAATTCAGAGCAGATAATATTTTATGCATGCATGCATTTATTTATTACATTTGTATACCACCCTTCATCCGTAGATCTCAGGGCAGTTCACGGCATAAAAATACAAGATAAAAACACAAAATACATAATAAAAACAAGAACAAAGGGGGGGAGAGATTAAAAGGTTTTTTAAAAAATGATTTCTTCACAAAGCTAACTTTTGGAATTCACTGACACAAAATATGGTGAGGGGCAGTGGCTTAGGAGGCTATTGAAAAGGATTATATAAATTCATGGAGAAGTGGTGGCTATTTTAGGGGCTAGTGGTCAGGGCACCTAAAAGAAGCTTCCATGTTAACACAAAGTCTACCTCTGAATACTGCCGGTTGGGGACAGCTGAGATCCTGAGCCCTCCTTCTGGCCTTCTCAGAGGCATCCGGCTAGTTGCTCTTGGAAAAATGAGAAATTTTCGTCAGATCTCTCAGAGGCTCATAATAGGGAAGTCGGTGGTGGTGTAGTGGTTAATTGTTGGACTAAGACCCGGGAGACCAGGGTTCAAATCCTTCTTGGCCATAAAGTTCACTGGGTGACCTTGCGCCAATCACTGACTCTCTGCGTAAGCTCTACCTCACAGGGTGGGTGGGTGGGGGGAATGTGAGATAGAAATGCAGTAAATGACTGCATGAATGTTCTCCATCCCCACACCAATAAAAGTTCAGGACTCTGATCATATCTTACCTGCACGGGATTAACGGTGCCCAAAATGCTTTTTGTGCAGCTGCAGTAAACATGTTTTGCCAGTTAAGCTTTCTGTTCTGGAGGAGGCGGGTGCCCATGTGCCCAGTGGGCATCTCCACCTGGGCAGGTGCTTGGCGGTGGTTGTCTCAGGGTGGGGGGGTGGAGTTGAGGTATTCCTGTGGCTGCTTTGGTCCTCTGAGATGAAACCTAGGTGGAGGGAGAAGGGTTGTTCTATTACTGGCTTTCTAAACAGAGGCAGGATCAGGGGGAGTGCTGCATGGAGGTTGCTGTTAGGAGTCTCTTAACACTCCTGCATCGCACGGGGTTGGGCTAGATGACCTTTGGGGGTCCCTCCCAACTCCATGATTCCGCCTTCTTTGTGGGAGGGGAGTTGTGCATTGGAATGCAGGCCCATAAGGAAATGTGAACCAGAAGGGCGGTGCAAATTGAGGCAGAATCTGGCAGGGCCAACTGTGTTTTGCATGCTAAAGAAAAAGTAAGTTGGACTGGTTTCTGTGTCCTTTACACGGTGCAAATATTTTTGTTGGTCATGCGCCATTTATCCTGATGTGGAGTTAAAGCTCCAAAATGCTGGGAGTCCTTTTCACACACACACACGCGCGCGCACACACACACACACACCATCATCATCAATTATTCCTAGCCTGGCAGCCGTGGAATCATAGAATGGTGGGATTGGAAGGGATCTCCAGGGATCATCTAGTCCAACCCCCTTCAATGCAGGAATCTCGGCTGAAGTACCCCTGACAGATGCCCACCCAATGGAAGGCCCAGCTCCTTTTGAGGTAACGCAAGCCACTGTCTCACATCTCTTACTGTCAGAAAGTTCTTCTAATGTTTAGCTGGCATCTCTCATTTGAATCTACAGTGGTACCTCGGGTTAAGAACTTAATTCGTTCTGGAGGTCCGTTCTTAACCTGAGGTACCACTTTAGCTAATGGGGCCTCCCGCTGCCGCCTCATCCTGAGGTAAAGTTCTTTTTTTTTTTTTTTTAAATAATATTTATTAAAATTTTCAAAAAAAAAAAAAAAAATACAGAAAGCAAGAATTTACATATTTTCATATATCCTTATTTTCATATATCCGCTTTCTGGGACTCCCCCCTTCCCCCACCCCTACCATATTCCTTTTTCATATTGTTGGCTCCACAAGCTCTCAGTTCTAATTAAAAACTTAATTTGTTAAACCATTATTCGGATTTAAAATTTCTGCACTCCACATCAATACCCTTAATAAAACACAAAAAATTTCTTTCCCAAGGCCCACCCCATTTTCATTCCACAATTTCCCTTTTTTTAATAATAAAAACTCCCCACATAATAAAAGTATCAGAAATAAGAAATAAAGAGTATAATAGATAAGACAAAGCTAGTTCAAAAAAAGAAGTTAACAAGCCTTTGGATTATAGTTCTCCCCCCCTGTCCCCGGTTTAATTTCCCCCTGACCACCAAACCATGTTATCCGCCTGGGATTCTTACAATCCATAAATCACCTATTTCCCCCAACTCCTTGCTGGTTTTTTCTTTTCTTTTTTTTTTTTTTTTTTTTTTTCCCTTTCATAAACATTTTTAGAACACTTAACTTCAGATCTGTAATAAAACTCCCCCCATTGTTCTTTCCAAATTGTAGTCCAGTTTCCTCTTGTTCCGCTGCTGAAACGTTCTAATTCAGAAGCTTAGTAAGTCTGCAGGGATTATTATTATTCAGGAACAAAAACTTGCGTTCAGTCCCTTCCTTTCTTCAATAGAAAATTCTATTGTCTCCTTTAGCTGAACACCCTGTAGACAAAATATTGTTTCCGTTTCGCAGCTTTCCCAGAAGATAACCAGTCCTGTAAAATTCCAATGGTGTTTTTTTTCACTTACGACCATCTTTGTAATGTCCCGAAACTCCTCTAGGGGGATTGTTATAACTTTGTCTTCTCTAATCCAAAAGTCCGATTGTTATCCATATTTTCGCCATTTTGTATCCAAGTTTTAACAAATTGTAGCAAATTGTAACAAGTTTAGCCAGCAAAGTTCTCATAATAAAATCCTCTCTGCTTTCCGACTTTGACAGCTACTTTGACAGCTGTCAAAATCTCCGACTCTTTTCGCCAGGCTCTCTCTTCAATCACCCCGGTTCCCAGGGGGGGGGGGGTTACGTTTCTTCTCCCTCAGTTCATCCTCCAGCACAGTTCTTATAATTCCCCATCGTGAAATTCTTAGTTTTTATCAGCAATACAAATCTTTTTGGACCTTGGTTGCCCCGTCCTTGTCTTGAAAGGTTTACAATAGGGGGGGGGGACTGACTTCCTTTTTGGATCCCCCCCCGCTCGTATCCAATTCAAAAAGAAATTCTTTTTTTCCTCCTTTTAAACCCAGTTTCCAAATTACTCACGGGTTGTTGTCTATAAGTCCGAATTTTCAATAGAAGAAGTCAGCGCTCTCCGCCGGATGGCATGCGGCTGCGCTCGGCAGGGATAGCAGAGGACTCAAAGCACCACGCTTCTCCCCGGCACCCGATCCTTAGCCTTTAAAAAGGCTCCTTCACGAGTCGGGAGGGCGCTAGCGGTGCCAGCCGAGTCTCCATGTCCACGACCCTCGTGGCCGTGGTTTTTAAGGGTCCCCGCATCGCCGGTGCGGTAGGACCCAGCCCCTGCCGAGCAGACTCCCTCCGGAGCTCGGAGGGAGTCCGCCATTCGGCGATGGCGCCAACCCGGAAGTCCGAGGTAAAGTACCTCAGGTTAAGGAGGTAAAGTTCTTAACCTGAGGTACTATTTCTGCGTTAGCGGAGTCTGTAACCTGAAGCGTCTGTAACCTGAAGCGTCTGTAACCCGAGATACCACTATACTGGTTCAGGTCCCAACCTCTGAAGGAGCTGCAGATGTCAGTCTTGCTCAAACTTCCAAGTGGTTTGTTGTTGTTTAGTCATGTCCGACTCTTCGTGACCCCATGCACCAGAGCACGCCAGGCACTCCTGTCTTCCCCTGCCTCCCACAGTTTGGTCAAACTCATGTTGGTAGCTTCAAGAACACTGTCCCACCATCTCGTCCTCCGTCGTCCCCTTCTCCTTGTGTCCTCCATCTTTCCCAACATCAGGGTCTTTTCCAGGGAGTCTTCTCTTTTCATGAGGTAGCCAAAGTATTGGAGCCTAAGCTTCAGAATCTGTCCTTCCAGTGAGCACTCAGGGCTGATTTCCTTCAGAATGGATCGGTTGGATCTTCTTGCAGTGCATGGGACTCTCAAGAGTCTCCTCCAGCACCATAATTCAAAAGCATCAATTCTTCGGTGATCAGCCTTCTTTATGGCCCAGCTCTCACTTCCATACATCACTACTGGGAAAACCATAGCTTTAACTATACGGACCTTTGTTGGCAAGGAGATGTCTCTGCTTTTTAAGATGCTGTCCAGGTTTGACATTGCTTTTCTCCCAAGAAGCAAACCTGCTTTTAAGAATTAATAATAACAGTAGCGATTGAGCCCCTCTGATATCAGATCCAGCAGCTTTTGGCCTCTTCCCCCGAACAGACGGATGTGTGCAGAACCTGTGCATAGGAGCCAAAGCACAGGTCTCAGGAGGAGTCAATCCCTTCACCCTTGCCCTGGGGTGCAAATATTCTTTGGCTTCCAGTCCTGATTTCAAAGCAGTGAGCGGCTCTGCGTGAGTGCTGAGGGCAGAAGAGGGCAGCAGCCAGCTGGCACCCATCCCTGGCATGGCTCCCCTTCTCACGCCTTGGAGAGGTTCTCAGCTCCAACAGCCCGAGGGGGCAGCCTCCGCCATCCTGAGGAAGCAGAAAGGGCTCTCCACGCAGCTGCACTGCCCTACTGGGGTATGGGGCTGTAGCAGCCCACGCCTGGGCAGTCCCAGCAGTTCAAAAGTGGAAACAGATCTCTTAGGAGGGCCTTTGCCCAGGACTGATGGGAGTTGTAGTCTGAAACCACTAGAAGGCCTCCTGGCTGGGGGAAAGGGTGTGTTCGAAGGAACAGGCAGCACCTGGCTCTGCCCTGGGGCAAAGGGCAGATTTTGGTTCCACAGGTGCATATCCGGTATGTGTGTGTGTTAGGGAAGAGAGAATCCATGTTCTTAGCCACAGGCAGAGGTTGCAGTGGCAATGCTTCTGAGCTTTGGCGGAGCGGCTGCTGTCCTTTCAGCAGGGATCATACCCTGTCCCTCTTTTTTGTGTAAACAAGAACACAGCTGGCTGGTCTTTCTTTCTTTCTTTCTTTCCTTCCTTCCTTCCTTCCTTCCTTCCTTCCTTCCTTCCTTCCCCTCTCTCCCTCTCTCTGTGTGTTCACACTTTGTGGCTAAATTTAGCTTTCTAAACAGCTTGCCCTGTGTAATAATTCATGGATTGATCAAGAGGTCACAGCTTAACGGGGACCAAGTGGTTGCCTGGGGCAGGGGCTGTTCTTGCCTGCTTGCTGCCTTCAACCCTGGACCCAAGGTTGTGGGTGGGGGGAGGCTAGGCTAGGCTAATCCATCCTTCTGACTGAGTAGGTGGAGAGCAAAGTTCAGGGCAGGGTGGAGAAAGGCTACTGATGGAAGGTCAAGCAAGGAAGGCTTAAAACACAGCTGAGACTGACCTTGGGACCCGTGCCTCTGAGTGCATGAAGCAAATGCAGGCACCTCTGAGGATGTGCAGAGTTCACACATCTGCACCCCATTGAGTAAGCACACCCTGCATTCCAAGACTGAGCCCTTCAAATCAAAGGATGAAATCAGAGGGCCTTCTTGGTAGTGGCGCCACCCTGTGGAACAGTCTCCCATCAGATGTCAAGAAAATAAGCAGCTATCTGACTTTTAGAAGACATCTGAAGGCAACCCTGTTTTTAATGTCTGGTTTTTATTGTATTTTTAATATTTTGTAGCTACCCAGCTACCCAGAGTGGCTGGAGAAACCCAGACAGATGGGCAGGGTATAAATAATAAATTATTATTATCATCATCATTCGTCTGACTTTCTCTCCAAATGATTTTATTTGGGGTTTGGGGAGGGCTGTTTTGTTTGCTACAACACACACACAGAAACTGCTCCGTTCTGCTGCTTCGTTCAAAACCCGCTTTAATGAATATTTAAGTGGTGCAGCCACATCAGGGGCCGTTTCAGTCTGACAGCCCCCCGCAAGTGGTCTTTGAACATTCCCACTGCAGGCCTAAGTTGCCTCTCTCCCTCCTGAGCTGAGATAAAAAAAGCCCAGCACATACGGTTGAGAGAGAGAGAGAGAGAGGAAGGAGGGGGAGGGACTTTGCAGTCTGCAATGAACAAAAATCAGGGTGGGCAATGCAGCAGGAGGCTTTGGGTGCAAATGGTTGCATTTACAAATTGACCAGCATGAAATCTAGAGGTGGAAATTGGATAGGTATTTTTATCCACTAGCCATGTGACAGGGCTGCTGTCGTGACCTTTGCCCCCACCCACTGCAAAGGTGTGGTGTGCAAAGCCTTGGGGCCAAGCTGGACGGCAACTGGCCACCCTAACGCACCTCTCTGCCCTCTTCCTTCCCGCAGTATGAATTTAAGGCCAAGAACATCAAAAAGAAGAAGGTCAACATCATCATCTCGGTGGATGGAGTGAAAGTGATATTGCGCAAGAAGCAGAAGGTGAGGAGTGGGGGCCTAGACGAGTCATGCTGGAGAGCTGGGAGGGGGCAGGGAAAGGGCCCCCACCTTCTCATCCTGCAAAAAAATGATCAAGGGGATGGAGAGCAAACTCCCTTAGCAACCTTTGAGACTTCTTGGTTTGGAAAGAAGGGGAGGGGAGAGTGTGAAAGTGTTGGAAATCATTGATTGCGAAAAATTGGAAAAGTGGTATTATACCGACAAAAACAGAGTTCCTTGCCAAATTATTGGAGTATTGCAATATATCCAAAACAATGGGAGAAATTGGAAGGATCTCAAAAGAGAAGATAGACAGGGACTGGAAGGTGTTTAAAGGATACTTGCAAAACCATATTGAAAAATCAGAACTCCTATTAGAATAAACAAGTTCCGTTTTAAATACTGAAATACTAAATAAGATGGGTAACAATGTGTAACAGAAAAAGAAGCATGAAATTAGGTTAAAGGTGTGTGAAAGAAAGTAATAGAAGTGGAAAGAAATTGCAATTGAGTAGATTGGAAGTCTAACACAAAGGTGGGGTGAGGGGTGGTGGATGGTGATGGGAAAAGGAATGATCTGTGGGATTGAGTGTAGGTATGTTTGAACATTTTTAAGGATTGTATGAAATGTATGTTTGTATGCTTGTATATTCTCAATATGTGTGTATTAATGCTGAATTATTTTAATAATAAAAACTTTTCAAATAAATAAATAAATAAATAAATAAAATCATGCATGAGGTTGAAGAAGTAGATGGACCTTTCATTTCCCTCTCTACTAATTCTAGAAACTAATGGGGTCCTCTTGTGATGCCGAGTGCTGGGAGATTCAGGACAGGCGAAATAAAGTACACAGTTAAACTGTGGAACTCACGTCCACAGGAGGCAGAGATGGCCACCAACTTAGATTGCATTAAAAGGGCGCTAGGCAAATTCATGGAGGAGGAGAGGGCTATACTAATTCTTTGTTCCTGTCTGCAGAGAAAGGAGTGGGCCTGGGATGAGGGCAAGATGGTGGTCATGCACGACCCGGTTTACAGGTAGGTTGCTGCGGATTCTCTACTTGCATGCAAGGATCCAGCGCGGCTCCAAAGTGTAATATAGTATCAACTCATTCAAATATCCCCTTTGCAAACAAATAAGATTTATAAAAATAAAAGGTATTATCCACCTGTGAGTTCCATTGTTTTTGAGAATGGAGGTTCTGTGTACTCTTAAAGGAACCAGACTTTCATATATACTGGTGGCAGTGAGTGGCCTTAATAACTATGATAAATAAAAACACAACATATATGCAAAGCTGCCCTATTCTTCCAGATTGGCCAGAGATGACAAGGAGCAGATTGACCCCTGCCCCTTTGGTGGGCTAAAAGGTGGCCACTAGTGGCTCAGCTCCCATCAGTTGCCCCCCTGCCCATTGGGCACATATGGGTCCTGCTGTCCTCAATAGGGAATGCCAACCTAGCCTCCGTTCCAGCTGGTCTCTGCAGTGCCAGCTGGCCTCTCTGTCTCTGCTGGTGCAAATTCCTGGGGTTCCCCTGCTGACCCACCCAGGCAGTCCCTGACAGCTGTCCTCTGCACTACCAGATTGGCAAAGCTGCTAATTTGGTCCAGGTGGCTCAATCCCCTAAGCTGGTAATTGCTTCCACCTCATTGGAGCAAATCTGAAGGACAATCTGCCCAGCATTCCTGGGAAACAAGGGAAGGATTTGGCACAGTGCAAGGCAACTCCCTTGGGATGAGGTGGCGCTGTGGGTTAAACCCCAGAGCCTAGGACTTGCCGATCAGAAGGTCAGAGGTTTGAATCCCCACGACGGGGTGCGCTCCCGTTGCTCGGTCCCAGCTCCTGCCAACCTAGCAGTTCGAAAGCACATCAAAGTGCAAGTAGATAAATAGGTACCACTCCAGCGGGAAGGTAAACGGTGTTTCTGTGCGCTGCTCCGGTTCGCCAGAAGCGGCTTAGTCATGCTGGCCACATGACCCGGAAGCTGTACGCCGGCTCCCTCGGCCAATAAAGCGAGATGAGCGCTGCAACCCCAGAGTCGTCCGCGACTGGACCTAATGGTCAGGGGTCCCTTTACCTTTACCTTAAGGCAACTCCCAAGCTATGCTGTTACCATTCCCCTGTGGCCAGGACTTTGGAGACGCTTTTTCCTCCGGTTCACTTTGCGGACCTCCTCTCCTCAGGATCTTCTACGTCTCTCATGATTCCCAGGACCTGAAGATATTCAGCTACATCGCCAGGGATGGCGCGAACAACTCTTTCCGGTGCAACGTCTTCAAATCCAAGAAGAAGGTGGGCTGGCTTGGGCGGGGGGCCCTTTGCCACGGGACCTCCTCCTTCCCCACCACTGCTGCTGCCTTTAACTCCCCCCGTCTCTCCTTGTGCTAAGGTGGGCCTTCTCTCTCCCCACAGACGCAGGCCATGCGTGTGGTTCGGACAGTGGGCCAGGCCTTCGAGGTCTGTCACAAGCTGAGTCTCCAGCATGCCCTGCAGAACGCCGATGGCCAGGCTGATGGAGCCAGCAACAACTCCGCGGATGACCCCCAGGTGGAAGGTGAGGGGTCTGGGTCAGATCTGAGTGGGCATTTCAAAAGGGTTGGGGCCTGGTTTCTTAATATTTAAATTTAAAATACCTGCCTGGTGGTAGCCTTTCTCCTCGGAAGGAGGAGGATAAACACTGACTGGTTTTTGAAGCTTCAGGGGGCACCCAAAAGAAGATGAGAGCGTGGTGTTTGGTGTTTGTTTGTTTATTTAAATAACTATTACTTCTTTGTTATTTCATACATTTTATGTATGATTAGATGTTAGGGAGCATAGAATCATAGAACTGTAGTGTTGGAAAGGATGCATTGGCTCCTGGTGGAGTACAGGGTCAGGTTCAAGGTGCTGGTTTTGACCTTTAAAGCCCTATGCGGCCTAGGATCCTTGTACCTGCGGGACCGCCTCTCCCGGTATGCCCTGCAGAGGACCTTAAGGTCCATAAATAGCAACGCCCTAGTGGTCCCGGGCCCTAAGGAAATCAGATTAGCTTCAACCAGAGCCAGGGCCTTTTCAACACTGGCCCCGGCCTGGTGGAACGCTCTGTCTCATGATACCAGGGCCCTGCAGGATCTGATTTCTTTCCGCGGGGCCTGTAAGACAGAGTTGTTCCACCTGGCCTTTGGCTTGGGATTAACTTGATCCTCTCCCCTTCTTTCCTTTTCTTTCTGTGATGGAACTCCTATTTGGGGACTTCCCTGGCTTTTTTCTGGCCCTCGTAGGACCAGTCTGGATAGTTGGCCTTGGTGAAGATTTGACGTTTTCATCCCCCAAAAGTTTTTGATTTGAGTTTCCACTGAAATGAGGCTGCATTTTAATGTTGTATTTTAATCTTGTTTTTTAAGTTGTATTTCAATCAATTGTTTTATATCTGGTGTTAGCCGCCCTGAGCCCGGTCTTGGCTGGGGAGGGTGGGGTATAAATAAAATTTATTATTATTATTATTATCATTAAGGATCATCCAGTACAAAACCGCCCCCCCCCCACAGGAATCTCAGCCAAAGCTCCCATGACCGATGGCCATCTAGCCTCTGCTTCAAAACCTCCAAGGAGAGCCCAGCTCCTCCTGAGGGAGACCGTTTCACTGTTGAGTGTTTCTTACTCTCAGAGAGTTCTTCCTGGCGTTTAGTTGCAAATCCTCAAAGCACCTTTTTTCTTGCATTGATGTCCCCACTCCTCATTCAAATCCTCAGAACACCCCTGCAAGGTAGTTTAGGCTGAGAGTCAGTCGTTGGCCCCCAAGGTCACACTGAGTGAACTTCATGGCCATTGGGGATGGGTGGGGGGGAGATAGATTTGGACCCTGGTCTCTCACGTCCATCCTGACCATCTAACACATTAATCAATTCGTGTTTTTAAAAAATCCAAAGCTATGTACAAGAGGAGCTTCTTCTTCTTCTTGTTTTTAAATAACCGCACGTAGAACAAGAACATATAACAAATGATACGGAGGATGTCAGCTCCAGGAAACTTGCAAGAGTATTGGTACTTCAAGACCTGGACCATTGCATTAATGGGAAAAGTTAACAAAATATACCTGAACCTTAAAAAGGTAAAGGTAAAGGGACCCCTGACTGTTAGGTCCAGTTGTGGCCGACTCTGGGGTTGCGGTGCTCATCTTGCTCTATAGGCCAAGGGAGCCTTCGTACAGCTTCCGGGTCATGTGGCCAGCATGACTAAGCCGCTTCTGGCGAACCAGAGCAGCGCACGGAAACGCCGTTTACCTTCCCGCCTGAGCAGTACCTATTTATCTACTTGCACTTTGAGGTGCTTTCAAACTGCTAGGTTGGCAGGAGCAGGGACTGAGCAACGGGAGCTCACCCCATTACGGGGATTCAAACCACCGACCTTCTGATCGGCAAGTCCTAGGCTCTGTGGTTTAACCCACAGCGCCACCCGCATCCCTGAACCTTACACCACCCAAAAATGAAGGACAACTTTGTAAATTATGCTTGGCACCCGATTACCAAATGTACTAAAAATAAAAGGGACCTCATTGGCAGCTGCCCTCTTCTCAGTGGAGTTCTCTGGAAAAACATTATTGGATAATATGCAGTGCTGTTTTCGGAATGCTACCAACTCCCTCCTTGTTTCCGTCCTTTCTTTCCTCCCCCTCCCCACTTTCTTCCTTGGATTATTTCCCTCGCTCTTTATTACCGTTGTTATTGCTTTCCATGCATTAGGAAATGAAAATAAAAACAAATGTGGGCCGTGGGGAATGATATAGATTCTGATATAGTACAGTTCTGTTGTTTTATCAAGTTTCTGCTGGACATGGCTGGGCTCAGCCCTGTGGGAAGTTTTGTCTGAATTGACAGAAAGCCTTCATTTGGTCCTGAAGCCCCAGTAAGCATCAGCAATGTCTAGGAAACACGATGACTATGTACATACGCGATAGACAATCTTTATAGAATTCCTTCAAACCCTAAGAAGTACAAAATGAAATCTTTAGTCTCAAAGTCTCTGAAAATCTTTAAATGAAGCGAGGTACCAGACTTTGTACGATGAAAGACAAGCTGTGAAGCTTTGTGTATTCAACAAATATGTCCAACACTGAACAGTGGTTCTGGATATTGACTACTGGTTTCGTAGAATTCTTCGTCAGCGTGGTGGGAGGATATAGAATTGCTTCATAAACCCATCTTATTTCGAATGAATGTATGTAAATGCTGTGGAACAGCGCTCATGTAATAATGTAGTCACATTATTGACTACATTATTACATGAGCAGTGTTCCACAGCATTTGATATTTTCATTTACACACATTGACTACTTCTTATGGTTTGAAGGAATTCTGTAAAGATTGTCTATCGCGTATGTACATGGTCATCGTGTTGCCTAGACATTGCTGACGTTCTCTTTGCAACACAGAAGCCCCAGTAAGTTCAACCCCTGTCTAAATGTACCTGGAAGTGGGAAGCACCATGTTGTCTTCTCTTGGCTGAGTTGATAAAGGAGTTCCTGCATGAGGTTGAAATCGGGGGCCACCTTCAAGGCAACGCTCTCCCGGGTTGCAAGGCAGCCCCCCTCCCCCCCCACAAGATGGGCTCCCTCGCCCTTGGGAGAGTGACCCCCTCTGCTCTCTGTTGTTGTGTCACTTCCAAGGTTTCCAGCTGGCTGGGGCAGCAATGGCTGACGAAGAAAACGGCCCTGAGGGAGCGTTCGCACCTGACTTTGGAGCCTGCGAGCTGCGTTTGGCTGCACCCAACCTAGGGGTCCCACAATCTGGGATGATTCTGAAGGACCGGAGCAGCCAGGTAAGAGCCCAGTGCAATGTTTTTTTCTCCCTCCGATGAGGCCCAGAAGAGCATGAACAGGTACCTCCACTTTGCAACTGTGTTCTGCCCTCTCAGCCACCCCTGCAAGGTAGATTAGGCCGAGAAAGAGTGGCTGGACCAAGCTGGCCATACTACATGCTAGAAAAATGCAACCTGTGCTGCTGAGAGAAGTTGTGCAACTCATGCAACACGTTGGCGATTAATATACACAGAATAATTATACATACCGTATTTTTCGCTCTATTAGACGCACTTCTCCCCTCCTAAAAAGTAAGGGGAAATGTGTGTGTGTGTTATGGAGTGAATGCAGGCTGCGCAGCTATCGCTGAAGCAAGAAGATCCCTCTTGCTCTCCTGGCTTCAGGGATAGCCACACAAAGCCTCTTGAGCAAAGAGGGAGCACTCCTCCCTCTTCGCTCAGGAAGCTTTGCGTTGCTTTCTTGTTTCTTGTTTTCCTCCTCTAAAAACTAGGTGCGTCTTATAGAGCGAAAAATACGGTACTTCATCAACCTTCTGAGAAAAACACAAAACATTAAACAAAGCCACAAAGACTTGCGAACTACCCAGCCTATAATGTCTGGTTTCAATAGATTTTTCAAATGCTTAACTCAGTCTTTTAGATAAGTTCATGAAGATACCAACAAAAGGTAAGTTTGGTGATATTCACAATACCGAGAGATGCTAGTAGAGTTGTAGAGACAGGGTGCCGGCATTTTGCACCTGTTTCGCCCTGGCAGTCCAAGTAATCAAGAGGCCACTGTCCGCCCCCGATGGGGCCCTTTAACTGGGGCTTGCAGGTAGCACACTCCCAAGATAGTTTTACAGGCTTCTTCAGTGGTCTAATCTAAAAGTCTTGATATGTATATTGATATTCAATCTTATAGAGAATACTCTTTCTTGGCTTAAGCTTAAGAGACTTTGAGATTAGACCACTGAAGAAACTGCTCATGCACAGAAGTTTTCTGCGCTCTTCGCGCATGCACAGAAGCATTTTGCACGCTTCGCACATGCGCAGAGGCGCTCTGTCTCGCTCCGCGCTTGCACAGAAGCGCTGCTCTAGTTGCGGACTTTTTGGGGTGTGAACGGCACCCCGGAACGGTTCGTGTCCGCAACTAGAGTTACCACTGTAAATAGGTTCAGCTGGATTTTGGATATATGTGCAATTGCTACTGTTATGAGTTTTATAGTGTTGCTGTTGTCCTTAGTCAGCCATGCAAACTGCTACTCTGAATAAGGCTATCTGCAGGGTAATGTAGGGGGTCCTGGCAGGGGTGAAACTAGGCTTTATTTCACCTAGGTCAAAGACCCCGTTTGGCATACACACACCAATGCACATTTGCGTACACACATACCCAGGCTGGGAGCCTCAGTGGCACCCCTCTGGGGGCTTCACTTGGGGCAAAACCCGTCTAGCTTTTGCCCCTCTTAGCTACAGCACTAGGTACTAGGGATGAGTTTATGGAACCAAGGGAGAGGTGGTCCCAAAATGTTTGGGGAGCACTGATTTAAGGTGTCTGTGAAGTCAAGATGATTAGCCCCTAGCCCACACTTTCTCAGTGAGGCAGAAGCCAGACGTGGGGGCACCACTCCTGCCCTCCACCTCTACAAACATTTGGGGCTAGGGGCCAAACCTAGAGAAGAGATAGGATTTTATTTTTAAAATCTATACAAGGTGGGGGTTTTTGTTTTTTTCATTTGTTCATAGAAGTTCAAACTATAACAATAAGCACATTATGTTCTTATTGTCAGGAAGTGGTTCCCCATTTGTGGAATGCTCTCCCTAGGGAGGCTCACCTGGTGCCTTCATTATACACCTTTAGGCATCAAGTGAAATGTCCCTTGAGAGCCAGTGTGGTGTAGTGGTTAAGAGCAGTGGACTCGTAATCTGGTGAACTGGGTTCGCGTCTCCACTCCTCCACATGCATCTGCTGGGTGACCTTGGGCCAGTCACACTTCTCTGAAGTCTCTCAGCCCCACTCACCTCACAGAGTGTTTGTTGTGGGGGAGGAAGAGAGAGGAGATTGTTAGCCGCTTTGAGACTCTTTCGGGTAGTGATAAAGCGGGATATCAAATCCAAACGCTTCTTCCCTCTTCAGCCAGGCCTTGGGCTGATTAACATTCCATGTCCTTTTAAATGGGGGTGGGGGTGGGGTTATTGGTCTGTTTTGTTCTTATGCTTATTATGTATTTCATATTTTTATCTTGTGATTTTTTTGCTGCGAGCTGTCCTGAGATCTTTGGAAGAAGGGTTGTATGCAAGCTACATAAGTAAACAATCCATTTTGTGCAAACAATAATTGCATAAATTCACAAAAATCAGGGATAATTTGTGTCTCGGGTAATGACTACTACCGAAACAGGAGTGCTGGTTGTCAGGAGCTCGTCCTACACTTGAGTTCACTCCTCTTCCTTTTGTTCAGCACTTTTTATCTAATCTTTTGACAACCATTCACAATAATCAGCAGAACTACTCCAGGGAGAGAGAAAAAAGTATTTTTAAAAAGGCTTCGCGTCATGACATTCTGCAAGAAATATGTGGAGGAGCTGCAAATCGCTTGGGCAGCCAGCAGTTCTCTTTGTGTGGCACGAATATGTGTTGTAGAAGGGAAGGTGTGGAGGGGGTTCCTGATTGTCCCCTCCTTTTCGCCGCATGCTGGATTCCAGGAAAATGAGACCGGGTCGCTCCGCCCTTCCTCCGCACAGCCGCTGGGCAGTCCTGCAAGCCCCAGCTCCTCCGCCTCAGTGACCCCGCTGGCCTCCCAGCACTGCCTCCAGCTCCTCCAGCACCAGCTCCTCCAGCAGCAGCAGCAGACGCAGGTGGCTGCGGCTCAGGTAACTATGCCCCTACCTGTCTGGCAACCACCTGACTGCACTTTCTTTGACCAGTTTTCAGCAGGTCACCACCCACGCCATTCCCCATTCCTCTTCTGCATTACAGTGTGTGTGTGTGTGTGTGTGTAAGAGAGAGAGAGAGAGAGAGCGCAACTAACTTCTTCCCCAAAATGCCCCATGTAGGATGTTGTTGTTGTATTTACATCCTGGCTTTTCGCCAGGTGACTCACACAAATTAAAGCAATTCAGGTAAAAAGCTAAAATCATGCAAAATGCAAATAGTTAAAAAGCAATTAAACTCTAAATACAATAAAAGCAGTGCAGAAGAATGGGTTTTGGAAGCTTGAAAGCAAACTCTGCTTGCAACAGCATGTAAGTGCTTGTGTGTGTGTGAGTATGCATATATGCATATATTTATAATATAATAAAGGGGATAAAATATGATAGATGGATCAAAAGGAAAGGAAACCAAAACCAATGCGCCTCTGACAAATCCGCTGTGGAGGAGAACTTTATTGATAGCTGTCACAATGCCTAGTTGGAAACTCTGTGTTCAGAGTTTCCCTGGAGGCAAAAGCAGCAGAGAATGGCTGTTGTCTGCCTGCGTATGTGTTGCCCAGTGGTACCTCTAGCTGACCACCGTTAGAAGCAGAGAGTCGGGTTCAAAGGATGCATTGGCTTGATCCGGCAGGGCCCCGGGTGGCTTCACTCAGCCCTCTCAGCTCATGAGACCCTCTCATCGTGTCCCCACCCCACCTCCCGGCAGGTGCAGCTACTGAAAGACCAGCTGTCAGCCGAAACCACAGCCCGCGTTGAAGCTCAGGTCCGTGTCCGGCAGCTCCTGATGACCAACCGCGACCTCCTCCAGCACGTCTCCTTGCTAGTGAGGCAGCTCAAGGAACTAGAGATCAAGGTGCACCTGCGACATCCAGGTGAGTGACCGGAGTAGTCTGGAGGGGGCGTGTCTCCATGGAGGGTCACTCAAGGGCATCTCTCTGGTGCCCAGTGATGCACCTGATCCTCCCTCTCTCTGCATTATCCTCCTAAGAACCCTGACAGGTAGCTTAGGCTCAATAAAATTAAAACGGGTTGTAAAGTAAGTTTGCATGCAACACCAGAAGGTACGCAATTATTGCCATTGTATAATTACTATAAAAGGGCTGTATAACCTTAGAAAGTTGTATAGTCTGAGAAAGAGGGTGGCTGTG
Source organism: Podarcis pityusensis (assembly GCF_964106645.2). Classification (NCBI taxonomy): domain Eukaryota; kingdom Metazoa; phylum Chordata; class Lepidosauria; order Squamata; family Lacertidae; genus Podarcis; species Podarcis pityusensis. The sequence continues at coordinate 2,132,796 of NC_138044.1, read as the reverse complement.
CGGGGCATGGCTGCGACTGCCATGAAGGGACCCTGAGCTTCTGAATTCGCCACAGCACTACTGCAATGCAGTGCAGAATTAGAGCAATGGATGCGCTCAGTGGCTGGTGTGGCTTTGCGAGTTCTATCAAATAAATGGCTTTATATCCTGATGGATGGGACATGGGTGGCGCTGTGGGTTAAACCACAGAGCCTAGGATTTGCTGGTCAGAAGGTCGGCGGTTCGAATCCCCACTACGGGGTGAGCTGTACAGGTGAGGTGTACAGGAGTTCCTGGAAGCTGTATGCCGGCTCCCTTGGCCAGTAAAGCGAGATGAGCGCCACAACCCCAGAGTCGGTCACGACTGGACCTAATGGTAAGGGGTCCCCTTACCCTTTACCTTTATCCTGATGAATAGATGGAGCCTCCAGGCGCAGAGACAGTCTGCCACGGAATACCAGATAAAGGTAAAGGGACCCCTGACCATTAGGTCCAGTCGTCGGTGCTCATCTCGCTTTACTGGCCTAGGAAGCTGGCGTACAGATTCCGGGTCATGTGACCAGCATGACTAAGCTGCTTCTGGCAAACCAGAGCAGTGCACAGAAACACCGTTTACCTTCCCGCCGGAGCGGTACCTATTTATCTACTTGCACTTTGACGTGCTTTCGAACTGCTAGGTTGGCAGGAGCAGGGACCGAGCAACGGGAGCTCACCCCGTTGCGGGGATTCAAACCGCCGACCTTCTGATCGGCAAGTCCTAGGTTCTATGGTTTAACCCACAGTGCCACCCGCGTCCCTTCGAATACCAGATACTGGGGGCATAAAACAGGGCCAGGGAGGGCTATTGGCCTGCACCCACAGCTTGGGAGCTTCCCAGGAGCCTCTGTGGGAAGCCTTTGGTCTCAGACAACAGGCACGGACACTCCATCCTTGTGTTGTTACCTATCTACCATTCCCCCCCCCCCCACCTTGCTTTTAGTTGACCGTTCGCTGCAGAACCTGACGCTGGCTCAGTCGCTCTCCCTCAACTTGAAGAACCACTACAGCCTTGAAATCAACCTGCCATCCACCTCGACACCGGCCAGCGTCCTGGGCAGCCCTGTGGCACAGATGGGCAGCGCTTGCGAGTCTTACCTGAATCTGTCCAACCTGGAGAAGGGAAGCCAGCTGAGCCACTGGGCAGAGAGCGAGGAGCACCTGGCAGTCCTGGAGGGGCCAGACGGCCTCCGCAGCGTTGAGGGGTCTGAGGCCGCAGACTGTGCGGTGCTGGGAAGAACCAGCCGGCAGAAGAGCAGCAACCTGGGCACTCCGGCACAGGAGGAGAGGTAGGGGAGTCTTGGCGTAGAGTTGCTCATAATCAACCCACGTCTGGGCCCATGCAAGGCAAATTGCACAGCTTGGTTCTTAGCACCGTGTGGTGGGAAAGGGCGATGGGCTGCCATACATGCAGATTTTTGCAGTTTCGCAGCTGTTCTGCCAGCGCCAATGACGCTGTCACACCCATTGGTCTGCTCTCATAGAATCAGAACTGGAGGTATCTCCAAGGTCATCTACAAGTGAAACTCGAAAAATTAGAATATCGTGGAAAAGTTCGTTTCTTTCAGTAATTCAACTTAAAAGGTGAAACTAATATACGAGATAGACTCAGAACATGCAAAGTGAGATGTGCTTCTACTTCTCAGAGGTCCAATCTTGCTCGATTTGCAATCCTTGTTTTGCTGATTTCCTTGAATATTCTAATTTTCTGAGATGGTTAATTTGGGGTTTTCATCAGCTGTACGCCATGATCATTGCAATGATAACAAATCAAGGCTTGACATATCTCGCTTTGCGTGTCATGAGTCCATCTTTGCATGTCATGAGGTAATATTTCTGGGTTAGCGGAGTCTGTAACCTGAAGCATATGTAACCCGAGGTACCACTGTATATTAGTTTCACCTTTGAAGTTGAATTCGTGAAAGAAAGGAACTTTTCCACGATATTCTAATTTTTCGAGTTTCACCTGTAGTCCCAACCCCCTGCAATGCAGGAATCTTAGCCAACGATTCCCTGACACAGGACCATCCAACTTCTGATTAAAACCCTCCAGTCACCTTCAGAGGGAGTCCGTTCTACTGTTGATTGGCTCTTACCCTCACAAAGTTCTTCCTAATATTGAGTTGGAATCTCCTTTCTTGCAATTTGAATCTATTGGTTTTGGGTCCCTCCAGAGCAGCGAAAACAAGCTTGTTCCATCTTCTGTGAGTCAGCCCTTAATTGATATTTGACGACAGCTATCGTATCCCCTCCCAGTCTCCTCTTCTCCAGGCTAAACATCCCAAGCTCTGCCAACCATTCCTCATAAGGCTTCTAGACTCTTGATCATCTCAGCCTCCCCTGCAGATCTGGCCTTGGTTAGCGGAATTTGGGGAAGCTTCAAAAGCCAGCATACAGGTGAACCTCGAAAAATTAGAATATCGTGGAAAAGTTCATTGATTTCAGGAATTCAACTTGAATGGTGAAATGAATATATGAGATTGACTCATGACATTCAAAGCGAGATCTGCTTCCACTTCTCCGAAGTCCAATCTTGCTCGATTTGCAATCCTTGTTTTGCTGATTTCCTTGAATATTCTAATTTTCTGAGATTGTTAATTTGGGGTTTTCATCAGCTGTACGCCATGATCATCACAATTATAGCAAATATAGGCTTGACATATCTCGCTTGGCATGTCACGAGTCGATCTCATATATGAGTTTCACCTTTTAAGTTGAATTCCGGAAATCAAGGAACTTTTCCATGATATTCTAATTTTTCGAGTTTCACCTGTATGTGGTCAGCTGTTTTGCTCACAGATGGCTGGGGGGGGAGGACTTTTCTCAGCCCAAAGGCCACGTTTCCTCCTGAGCAGCTTTCAAGGGCCCACATGGCCAGAGGCCGAAGTGGGTGGAGCCATGGATGTGGCTGACCCCTTCACACAGAACCCTATAAATGCAGCTTCACCACAGCCAGAGATTCCTATGCTCCCACCTGCCCCATCTCTCTACCTATCCAGTCAGGTGAGAGGCACCATCCCGATTTGAGGACACATACCAGCCTGGAAAACCCCCTTTCTCAACACAGGACGGTCACATCTTGCACAATTATGCTCTCTGCCTTGCTTACCGGTCAAGTCCTGTTCAGTTCTCAGGCTCTGGGTGCTCTTGTGAGATCTTGCTTAAAATCTCTTTCCACACCGAGGAGAAAGAATGCAAAAAGAGTTTTAAAGCTCTTTGCCTTGTGTGCAGTTAATTTGTGCAGTTTTGACTGGCAGGCTTTCAACCATGCAAGGTTAAAGTTGTGCAAGTTAATTGCACGCAGTAAGCGATCATACTGTATGCCGGTTTAGTAATGGAGAATGCAAAACCTGGTTAGCTTTGGGAGAGGTGTGCTGCCCCAAGGTAGCACCCAGCTACTGTTTGCTAGAATTGCAAAGTTGTGGGGGCTGCTACTCAAATCTCACTACAGGCAAGCCAGGGAAGGGGCTGCTACTCAAGGGTGGAACAGCTGCTTTGCATGCAGAATGTCCCTGGGTCAATTCCTGGGCAGCACCTCCAATTTAAAAGTACCTCGAGGCTGCACTGCTGCAATGCGCTCTGCGTGGGGCTGCCCTTGGGTCTGGTTCTGAAGCTCCAGCGACTGCAGAATTCTGCGGCCAGATTGCTGGTGGGGTCACCTGGCCGACCATGTGTGTCTCCCTTGTTGAGGCATCTGCACTGGCTGCCCATCTGCTACTGAGCCAGGGTCAAGGCCCTTGTATTAATTTACAAAGCCCTGGGCAACTTGGATCCAGGGTACCTAAGACCCTTATATCCCAGCTTGATCACTCAGATCATCAGCAGGAGCATCGTTGGTCGTTATCTCGGTTGGTGAGGCTAACTTGACAACAAGAATCCGAGCCTTTGGTGTCCATCAGCCCAGCCCTGTGGAACACTCTGCCACTAGAGATTCAGCAAGCGCTTTCTGTTTCAACTTTTAAATGCCTGCTGAAAACTTGGCCTGTGCAGGTAATTAAGAATACATCGTTCCACAGTAGTTGGCTGATTTCTGATCTTAGCATTCTTACATGGTTTTTATTGTATGATTTTATCTATAGTTGTTGTGAACTGCTCTGATATATCTATATTTTTTAAATGAATAGGGGAATACAAAAAAATATACCATATTTTTCCATGTAGGGTTTTTTTTTTACCAAAAAATTAGGTTTAAAATTGGGGCTTGTCTTATACACATGTAGTGCTGAGGGGGTGCTTTCTTAATTTGGAGGCCTCCCCAAAAGGGGGTGTCTTATACATGGGGTCATCTTATACACGGAAAAATACGGTATATATTATTTTTATTCTATTTTTTTCCTTATTAAGTTTGTACAATGCCCTTTATCCAAAGATCACAGGGTCGTTCACAACATAGAGTTATTTATTTGTAGAAGTACTTCTCTGCCGAACATCAGGGCAGTGTGCAAAGTCACGAGAAGCCTTTGAAAGCCACCCAAAGCCACCCATCCCTTCTCCGTTTGACAGGTTGCAGCCCCTCATCCCCAAACTGAACCCACCCCCTCCAACCCTGAGGAGGAGGTCAAGCAAAACCACCTCACCCAGCCTAGAAGCAGAGACGGATGCCGTAGCAGCAGCCACCAGCACCACCACCTCTGGGCCCGGCCACAGCGCCTCCACGCTCACCAGCATCACCATCTTCTCCCTGGCCAGCTTGGAGTCTGAGCCCAGGACGCTGGGAAGAGGTCACACTTGCGGCCGTGCCGAAAACCAGGAGCGGGCTGGGGAGGGTGGACAGGCACCCCCGGCAAAAGGGGCCTTGGGACGACCCGAGAAAGGCCCCTCTAGGGATCTGGATGGCAGCTTGTCTCTCCGGCGTCCTTTCCTCTCCTCGGCCGGCAATGAAACCTGTTTGCGCATCAGTCTTTCGGAGGACGAGCTGGACACATCAGGGGCCTGCGTTGCTCGTGCATAAACCATGCACTTGGGGAGCAGGCTATTAGCTTGCACTGGTTGCCAGGCACAGATTGGGGGGTTAGAGGTGGCTTGTAGGGTGCTGCGGCGCCAGAGGGGAGTCTCTGAAATGGCCACCAGTGGAGGCTGGCAGTTCCATAAGAGCAAAGTGGGAGACTTTGAGCCAGAAGCCATGCGGTCTCCAAAAGAAGCGAGCTGGGAGGGTCTCCTGCCTTTGTCTTCCACACAAGCAGAGGTCCTCAACAGACACCAGGAAATGACCAGAAGCCTTGACAAACTGGCTGACCTGGCATGGAGGAACACCTAAGGACCTCGTGTCACCCAGGGTACAAGCATCAGTAAACAACCAGGAGCAAGGTCCTCAGTCTCTGTGCCCCAGGGAAAGAGCTCAGCACGACTGGCTGAAATCTAGACTGTGTGCCACAGATTGTCCCCCCCAGCCAAGAAAAGCTGCTTGCAGTTTTTGGGGGGCAAAAGAGGTAGGGAGAGGGAGGTCATGGGTGGCCTGCAGCTTTCGGCGTTGTGAGGCAAGGTTAGCACCTGAGCAGGGTGGGTGGTGGTTATCCCAATGGTCACTTCCAGAAGTCTCCCCTGGAATGAGAGGAATGCACACAGGTGAGATATGTCCAGTATTTTGAAGTCACTTGATATTAGAAGCCCAACCCCCTTCCTGGTCGAGAGGGTCAAGAAGCCCCATCTTGGACGCCCCTATGGGAACCAGTGCGAGGGCATCCTGTCTGCCATTTCCAGACTAGGCGGCGGCTGTTAAACCAGAGAGGGACTGTGGTGGTGCCTTCCAAAGACCTTACCTCTAACCTACGGGGGGGGGGATGCTGAAGGTGCAGGAAGTTTGCACCTAAATGAAGGAGAGCCACCCTTCAGATTCCCCCCCCCCCCAATTTCCCCCACCTGCAGACCATCCCTTCCTTCAGCAGGAGTTTTGTGGCACAGATGCTCCTTTCGGTTTTATTTTATTCTGAGGCTGGAGAAATTAAGCATATTGGTGTTTCCTAGATCCTGAGGTAGTTATTATCATTTCTGTTTTCCTATTCCTTCTCAGTAGTGGCACCCACCCTGCGGAACGCCCTCCCATCAGATGTCAAGGAAATAAACAGCTATCTGACTTTTAGAAGACACCTGAAGGCAGCCCTGTTTAGGGAAGTTTTTAATGTCTGATGTTTTATTACTTTAATATTATTATTATTATTATTAATTTGGTTGGGAGCCGCCCAGAGTGGCTGGGGAAACCCAGCCAGATGGGTGGGCTATAAATAATAAATTATTATTAAAATTGGTGAAATCCAAACAGTTTTGTTCTGAGTTGGAGGCACAAGAGTGAGAGAGTGCAGAAAGCAAATTCCAGGGCATGCCTGAGTGGTGGACAACAAAGTTTTACTCCGAGTAGACCCATCCCCAGAGGGTCTCACTGTTGGCAACTTGTTCTGCCATGTATCATACTGCACGCTCACAGGAGCGTTGAAGGAGATTCCCCCCCCCCAGGCCATCTGTGCAAAGTAAAACACTGGAATTGGGGACCAGACTGATTTCTCCAAAAGAGAAAAATAGAGAAGGCCCTTGCCTGTACATTTTACCTCATCCATCAGGTTCTGTGGAATGCTGCAAACCTAGTCTTTCTTTTGAAGCGAAAGCTGGAAATTGGGGGTTGTGGGTCATCCAGAGGAGAGGGCACAGCTGTCTCCTCCCCTCAGTGGATGCTCAGAAGGGTGGAAATGGGTTGTTTTTGTTTCAGAAACAAAACTCATCAGCCATGCAAGAGAGGATGGAAACTGTAATGTTTGGTCACAGAGAGAGCGAGAGTGGAGGAGGACCAGGAGTAGGTTGCTGAAAGGATGAGTTTGAGAAGAGGGAGAGTTAAATTTGGGGCCGGGTGGGAATGCAGTCAGGAGAACTGGACAGCAAGCCAATTGCAAGAGGTGGGCTCAGGAGGAGTCGGGAGGCCTGGATGCTCAGGGGGGTGTCATGATGCCAGTGGCGCCATTAGATGCATCAGCCACTGAAGGCTGCCCCAGGTGAGCACGTGTCACGGGAGCGAATGTGAAGCACGTCAGCCAAGCAAGCTCAAGTGGTGGTGGGGAGGTGGCTTTCACCATATCAGGGGCATTTTCCCGCCACCCCCAAACTTTCAGGACCCTCAGAGCTGCCACACACTAGTGAACAAAGACACCCCCGGTTTGTGATTCTCACTCCTTTGCACGAAGGCCTTGCAGGCTGGTTCACACAAGCAGAGGAGCCATATTTCGAAAGGGATCTGAAAAGGAAAGGAATTGGTGATGTGGATGGAGCGCCTTGTGGGCTTTTATCCCAGGGTGCCATTAAAAGGTGTGTCCCATAGCTGGGGGGGACCCAGAGGGGAGGGGTATGTAGTGCACCTTCTTTGGGGGCCAAATGCACAGTTAAACGAGGCAGGTTAGGAATGTGTTTAGAAGGTTGATTTGGGGTGAAGGGATGTATTGTTGGTAGCAATTCAGGGGAGAGAGAGAGAGAAAGAGAGAGAGAATGGACGTCCATGTCTGGGTTGCCTAGCAACCCTCTGCACAGGTAGAACAGGCCCCGCAGAGGCCAAGTAGCCTAGGGTGGTCACCAGAGCAGGGCACCACTGGAAATTGTGGCCATTGCCCGTCAACTACCACTAAACAAGTCCTCAAGGGGCAAGTTCAAAGGGCAATTAGAGTTCCTAACCACCCTGGTTGGAGGGTGGGAATGCTCTTGTGTACATTTTTTTCACACATGCAGAAATCTTGGCAGCACAGAGATTTTAACACTTGCTTGCCAATGCATGTGCTGATCAGGCTGCTTTCAAAAAGGCACAGCTACGTTTAGCCAGTTGAATATTCAGCAGGGTGGCAGGGTGAGAATCCTGCTTCCTGCGGGTAAAGGTAAAGGGACCCCTGACCATTAGGTCCAGTTGCGGATGACTCTGGGGTTGTGGCGCTCATCTCGCTTTACTGGCCTAGGGAGCCGGCGTACAGCTTCCGGGTCATGTGGCCAGCAGGACTAAGCCGCTTCTGGCAAACCAGAGCAGCGCATGGAAACACTGTTTACCTTCCTGCCGGAGCGGTACCTATTTATCAACTTGCACTGGTTTGCTTTCAAACTGCTAGGTTGGCAGGAGCAGGGACCGAGCAACGGGAGCTTACCCCGTCGCGGGGATTCGAACCACCGACCTTCTGATCGGCAAGTCCTAGGCTCTATGGTTTAACCCACAGCGCCACCCGCGTTCCTCCTGCAGGTAGATGTACTAAAAAAATCAAGGCATGACGAGTGAGCACCCAGGCAAGTCACTGCACGTGCAGAACAGCTTCAGTTGGCCGGTTCCGTGTGTTTGGAAGGGAAATGGCACTTTTCATGTGTTTGCGTGTGCCCTTAACAATCGATGGGACCACGTGTGTGTTCCATACTTGGATATTTCTGGCCATGTGCAATGTGCTGAGTGAGAATCTGCTGCAAGGCATGCTGAAGTTCCACTGATGGTGCTTATTTCTTTTATCACAGTGTTGCATAGTGGGAAACTAAACAGCTGACACGCACGCACCTCAGCGAGGTGCGAGGAGAGGAAGGTGTCCATATCTTGCTTTCTTTTATCATCTATAGGAGCCTCTGAGCCAAAAGCCACAGAGTTTCACATTCTCTCAAAGCTATTTCCAAGTTAGCACAGAGAATGGAAACCCAGTGGTTAAAAAAACAGCAACAACCACCTGTTTGAAATAATCAGGATTTTTGCAAAATGCAGGACTCTCTTTTGCAACCTGGGAGCTGTAGTCCAGGACATATGGAGGCTACCAGGTTAAGAAAGACTAATGTAGGATGTATCTTATAGTCTCCTCCCCACAAAACGTTTGTTCTTTACGGCTTACATTTCCCAGTCCACACTGGAATCCTCGCTTCATTCAAACAGCCAAGCTTCACTTGAAATAAAAATCTCTGGAACAACCTGCAGGGGAGATTGCAGAAGCATGTGCAGAGTGTCGGAGCTGCCAGCTTGAATGATCTGCCACAGTTTTCTTGCCAGGGCCAAAATGTTGGGCCAGAGGTTTGAGTCAGGGGCTTTTCTGTGGGTGGGGGGACAGAAATTGTGTCATAATTTAAAGCCTACTTGAGAGCAGAGGAGTCGAGGTTCGTTTTAATTCCAAGTGTTATCCTGTAAATTGTTGTTGAAGACTTTGAGAGAGAGAGAAAGTTTGAATTTATTGTGTAAAGCGTTCAATGTTGTTGGGACCATGAGTATAATTACAGATTTCTTTCTCCTTACAGTTTGTCAGCGTGTTCTTTCTGGTGCGGTGAGGGTGGGGGGGAGAGGTGGTATTTGCCTGTTTTCTACCTATTTCACACGTTCTTCATCTTAACAAGGCAATTGACATATTTAAGTTTTCTCTCTCGTGGGGGTAGAAGGGGGGGTCACTTTGGTTCCTGATGCATTAATTTCTCAAAAAACAAAACAAAACCCATGTTCTGTCATTCGTCCAGTGTGCCCCCCCATCATAAAATCCAGTTGGAGTGTTTCTTCATCTCCCCTATTATTTTATTTATTTATTACATATATGCTCTACCTTTTCCCTCCAGGGAGCTCAAGGTGGCAGACATGGTTCTCCCCCCTCAATTAATCTTCACGACAATGCTGTGATGAAAGGCAGTGACTGGCCCTCAAGGTCAACCTAGTGGGCTACATGGCCGAGGCGAGATTTGAACCCTGGTCCCCCAGACCCTATTCCAGCATGCCCTAACCACTACACCAGAACAGAGCTCAAGCTGCCTTGGAGGCTACATGATAGTACAGACAGAAGAGTCTCAGGTCTGGTTCCCAAAAACCTGTTCCAGAGGCTGAACATCAGCTCAAAACACTTTTTAATAACGATTTCATGAAGAATATCCTAGGAGGCATACTGAAAATACATTAAGCCAGCCTCATGCAACAGGTTCAGCAGTGCTGGGGGGCTTTAAAAAGTCTTCTTTTGGAAAATGGTGCAAGTCAAAGATAAGTACACTTCAAAAAAGCAAGCCTCCCTTGATTTGGTAGATTTTCTCTCTAGCATCTAGAAAATAATAATATTTATTTATATCCCGCCCTCCCCAGCTGAAGCCGGGCTCAGAGCGGCTAACAACAGTAAAAATAACACAGTTTGCATAAAATCACAATTAATTAAAATACATTCTAAAATCAATTCAGAATCAAATTAATGGCAACCATTGGGCTAGAGTTCTATGAGGATTACAGAAGGAGAGAGGGGGTCAGACTGCGCCTTGGCCAAAGGCCTGGTGGAAGAGCTCTGTCTTGCAGGCCCTGCGGAAAGATAACAAGTCCCGCAGGGCCCTAGTCTCTTGTGACAGAGCGTTCCACCAGATCGGGGCCACAGCCGAAAAGGCCCTGGCTCTGATTGAGGCCAGGCTAACCTCCCTGTGGCCCAGGACCTCCAAGATATTATTTGTGGACTGTAAGGTCCTCCGTGGGGAATACCAGGAGAGGCAGTCCCGTAATACGAGGGTCCTAGGCCGCATAGGGCTTTAAAGGTTAAAACCAGCACCTTAAACCTGACCCTGTACTCCACCGGGAGCCAGCGCAGTTGGTATAGCACTGGGTGAATGTGATCTTGCAGCGAGGACCCCGTTAGGAGTCTTGCCGCGGCATTCTGCACCCGCTGGAGTTTCTGGGTCAGTCTCAAGGGCAGCCCCACGTAGAGTGAGTTACAATGTGTGAGAGTGCAGCCTAGATGTGGTTGGAGTACGGCTCCCACCTTCCTCATTCTGCACTTGGCAGTTTAACCATTACGCCATGCTGGCTCTGTAGTCCAGAACTGGAGGGGCACCAGGTTGCTGGCGGATGAATGCCTCTGCCTTCTTCAGGGCCTCCTGATTAACTCTTGCCCACAATCTCTACCCTGCAAACACTGGGATTTCTGATGGAAGTTCAACATGCCTGCGCAGTACAGGCCTATCATGCCCCCTGGTGGCCATAATTAATTTAACATTGCCACGCTCCTGCCTTGCTCACTTTTAAGCTGGGGCATACCTACAGGTTGGATAGGTTCGCCCCCGCCAAGGGCACAGGCCTGGGGTGGGTGCAAAAGTCACCTCTCTCCACTCTGGCTTGCAGTGGCTAGAAGCACACCTGCTCTTCTGCTGTTCTGGGTAGCCAACATCTTGCCAAGGGCGCAAGGGAGTCTAGGTATGTTAAGTATAATCAGTTTAATGGACACAGAAATGAAAATCTATGTGTAGTTATGAAAGGTTTAAAATGGAAAATGGCTAAAGGTATATTGCAGAAGTTTTAACACAGGGATTTTCCATGGGGCAGTGGAAGACAGGAGTGCCTGGTGTGCTCTGGTTCATGGGGTCACGAAGAGTCGGACACGACTAAATGACTAAACAACAACATATTAAAGGCAAGGAGAGCACTCTGAGCTCTTGCTGAGCTGATAATTAACTAACTGGTTGTTGATCTATAGTAGTTAACACATGAGTGTTGTAACCTTAGATCATGGGATGAAGGTATTGGGTTGCCAATCTCCATTTTGAAGGGAGTAGCCTTTGAGTCTTTGTCTCCCAAACTCCATGGAGTGAAAATGAAGTCCTCCTGAGAGGAAACAGCCTAAGGCCAATGGAGGCTGGAAAGCAGGCTGTAGTAGGAAGATCTCTCTGCTTCTAGTTCTCTTTGGAATATTTCATATTCTTTAAGATGCTGAGCCTGTGCTGGACAGCACAATACATTGTATGGCTATTTTTGATGTTTTAATTCTGCTGTGAAGAAAGTACTAGTAAAATTTGAATAATATCTTTATGGGTCCTGGTAATATTTCATACCAAAAGGAGTCATTTTTCATGCATCTATCTAGTCACTTCAAACTGCACAATATTAATATCTGCAATAAGGTATGTTCTCTGTTCTTAAGGCTAGCTGAAATGACCCACTTCTGTTTGTGATCTGCCAAGAGAGTGAGTTGAGTTGGCCTGAACACTTGAAGACTGGTCCCTTTGCTTGCAACGGAGAACACTGTGACCATTTCCTAAAATCGCAGCCCTCCCAAGGCTAAGGCAGGATCTCTTCCCTGCTTCTTCCTTCAGTGCCCATAGTCACTGCACTGTTTCATGGGAGAGGATCCTGAAGTTACTGTATGCAAAGAGCCTCCCAGAATTACAGAGGGGTTTATCATGCTCAGTGTTTCTTGCAGGTTTTTGAAAGGGACTTTCCCCCCAGCCCAGCCCAGGGATCAAACTTGGCACTGTCTTCTTGCAAAGTGCCTTGCCATTGAGTTACGGAAAATCGTGCAACTGGACCTGGGCAGATCTGCATTAAAACAGCCCATGCATCTTCCTGCAAACCCTGGAAGATTCTTTTCAGCATTAAAAATGTAGAGAGTGCAGTTATTGAGGGGGTGGGGTGTCACAAGGCCAAAGTAGACTACTGAGGGGGCTTGGCAAATAGAGGCAAAGGAAGCAGAGGGAGGGAGAGGAGCCTGTAGCCTTCCAGAAACTGCTGAACTACAACTCACTGGAGGTTTTTAAACAAGAGACTGGATGACCAGCTGTCAGGGATTCTTTAGGTTTGATTCCTGCTATCACGGGTTGGACTAGATGACCCCTAGGGTCCTCCCAGCTCTACACTTCTGTGATTCTAAGAAGTCCCTGACAGGAATTGGGGGCCAAGCAAATGCAGGGCCACAGGCTCCCAATCTCTTCTTTTGTTATTTCAGAGTGGGGTTGTATCCAGTGCTAGCCCTATACCAGGCAGACCCATTGAATTAATAATAATAATAATTTATTATTTATACCCCGCCCATCTGGCTGGGTTTCCCTGGCCACTCTGGGCAGCTCCAAACAAAATATTAAAATACAGTGGTCTGTTAAACATTAAAAGCTTCCCTGAACAGGGCTGCCTTAAGATGTCTAAAAGTCTGGTAGTTGTTTTTCTCTTTGACATCTGGTGGGAGGGCGTTCCACAGGGCGGACGCCACTACCGAGAAGGCCCTCTGCCTGGTTCCCTGTAACTTGGCTTCTCACAGTGAGGGAACTGCCAGAAGGCCCTTGGCGCAGGACCTCAGTGTCTGGGCTGAACAATGGGAGTGGAGACGCTCCTTCAGGTATACAGGACCAAGGCTGTTTAGGGCTTTAAAGGTCAACACCAACACTTTGAATTGTGCTCAGAAATGTACTGGGGAGCCAATGTTGATCTTTGAAGACCGGTGTTATGTGGTCTCAGCAGCCGCTCCCAGTCTCCAGTCTAGCTGCCATATTCTGGATTAGTTGTAGTTTCTGGGTCACCTTCAAAGGTAGCCCCATGTAGAGTGCATTGCAGTAGTCCAAGCGGGAGATAACTAGAGCATGCACCACTCTGGTGAGACAGTCCGTGGGCAGGTAGGGTCTCAGCCTGCGTACCAGATGGAGCTGGTAAACAGCTACCCTGGACACAGAATTGACCTGCGCCTCCATGGACAGCTATGAGTTCAAAATGACTCCCAGGCTGCGCACCTGGTCCTTCAGGGGCACAGTTACTGCATTCAGGACCAGGGAGTCCTCCACACCTGCCCGCCTCCTGTCCCCCAAAAAGAGTACTTCTGTCTTGTGAGGATTCAACCTCAATCTGTTAGCCGCCATCCATCCTCCAACCGCCGCCAACCACCTCCAGGGATCCAAATGGTCCAGGCATGCTTGGAGTTGTTCAGCAACCACCTGCTCAATCACCTTGCCCAAGAATGGAAGATTTGAGACTGGGCTATAGTTGGCCATATTGGCTGGGTCTAGAGATGTTTTTTTAAGAAGTGATTTAATGACCGCCTCTTTCAGCAGATCTGGGAAGGCTCCCTCACAGAGAGAGGCATTCACCACCCCACGAAGCCCATCACCCTGCCCTTGCCAGCTACCTTTCATAAGCCAGGATGGGCAAGGATCAAGAAGACAGGTGGTCGGTTTCACTCGTCCAAGCAGCCTGTCCACATCCTCGGAGGTAACAGATTGGAATTGATCCCATGCAACTTTAAATGGGCATGGGTAACGTAGACCCATTAATTTAAATGAGTCTGCTCTGGGAAAAGCGTGGCTGTGAACTGTTGTGATCAAGACCACGTTTGCACAATTACACAGAAAAAACAGGCAGCTGAAAGATACTATTGCTGTGAGTTCTTGTGTTACAGTTTTATGTGTGTGCATGCAATTTGGCAAAGCAGGAGCCCCTCATGGGCACTACTAGGTTCCTGAGGTTCTTTTGGCTAACCATTGTACAGAGAGAGAGAGAGAGAGAGAGAGAGAGAGAGAGAGAGAGAGAATATCATAGAATTGTAGAGTTGGAAGGGACCACGAGGGTCATCTAGTCCAACCCTCTGCAATGCAGGAATCTTTTGCCCAGCGTGGGGCTCAAACCTATAAACCTAAGATTAAGAGTCTCATGCTCAATCAACTGAGATGTCCCAGGGGGTACAGAATTGGGGATTCAGCCTGGATGATACTGGTGGCTCACTTCCAGGCCTGTGATTCTATATCAAGGAAGCTTAGAATCTAGTAGAAGATCAGATAATTTCCTTTGTTAAGGCTGGCCAGTTAAGTACAGTCCTCTACATGTCCAAAGAGGTTCCCATCATGATAATTTTCCCACCTTACGGGAGAACAATAGGCCCGTGAGGGAAATGAGAAATGTTTTAGCTGATGCTGGAACCTGGGGAGACAGGCATGTCTTGCTCTGTGCTGAACCCCAAAGCTGTGACTTGGGGTCCCTCTGAAAACCTAATGGAGAAGCAAGGTCTGCTGGGGTGCTTGTGCTGTGAAACCCTCCCCCCAGCCAAGCCTATGCCTGGGTTGTATAGATATGTAAATATAACAATATATCCTAAAGGTACTTCTGTCTCCATTGACCATACTCAAAGTAAGCAGAGGAATCCCTGGAGGCTTGCCACTTAAAGATTGGTGTGCATGCTACAGTGCTATGATCACCTGTTTGGGCTCTGTGTCCTCGAGGGCCATATTTGATTATACATATTGTGGTCTTATATTTTGATTTTGTTCTGTGAACCGCACTGAGACCTCCGGGTATAGGGCAGTATATAAATTCAATCAATCAATCAATCAATCAATCAATATTCAGAGATGGATGGGCATGCCAGGGTTATAGACTGGTTGCAAACAGACACATGCTTTGAATGTAGTGATGCCGCTGGGGACAACACAGTCCTGGCATTCCGAACAATTCCCTGCTGGCTTAAAGGGGGAAAACTCCTTGCTATGCAAAAGCTGTTTCCCAGCCTAAGAGGAGCAGGTTCACAAGGATGACTCTCCCACTGCAACTTCCCACTGAAAATCTGCTTGTCTTCAATGCACCAAACAGCGGTTTAGTGGGATGCAGGGAGGTCAAATCAGCAAAAATTGGCAGCAAGGAAGGGGGTGTTGTTGTTAGCTTGGACATGTGCAGCAGGCTGCATGGGAGGTTTGTGAGGGCCAGCTGTGGCCTGTGCAAATCCACACTCGCACCTTGACATGAACCTGTGCCCCATACTTTATGGAATCTAGACAATGGCATCTCCAGAATTCATGCGGACCACAGCGTGGAGATAGTAGATAGAGAAATGTTTTTCTCCTTCTCTGATAACCACAGGAGCTTGAGAACATCCAATGCGGCCAACAGTGGAAGATTAAGGACAGATAAAATAAAGTACTTCTTCTTCATGCTGTGCATAGGTTCTTATCTTCTTATGGAATCTCCAGAATTCACACAGACCAAAAGTCCACTTCCATGCCAATATTTGGGCACCCTTAAGCCCCCTGATTTCTTCTAAGCAGGATCAGAAACCAATTCCTCTTTACTTGACAAGTGCCTCTGTCTGGAATGAGTTACTTTTTATGCAGCTTGCAAATATTTGATTCCTTGCCTCCGCTGAATGGGCCAGCATACAAGGTGGGCTCAAAAGGAATCCTAAATATGTCCCCCCCACCCTTCAAAGATTTGGTTCACATTCTTTCAGGGGACAGGTGCCCCACCCCCCACCCCGCTTTGTGATACAACCCCTTCAGCTAACGTTTTCAGAAGGACAGAGACAGACATGATTTGGCTAAAATTGTGGGGAGTTGGACTTGAGGCTCCTGGGTTCATTAAAGGACTACACACAAACACGCAACCCGGCTAGCTAATATCCATCTAATACTGTAGTGAAGATTGGGATTTTTTCAGATCACTTCATAATCAGACCAGAAGAGGGCAGCCCTGCTCTAATTTATCCGGCACCTGGCACGCACAGTATGTTTTTTTTAGCACACCAGTGTTTTGGAGCCCTTGTCCTTTGAAGCAAGTTCCACCGTTTCAAATCTGCACTGCTTAAAGGACTTTATTTTATCTGTCCCGAATCTTCTGACCTGGGCATTAGAGGCAAATTATCACACACAGGATTCCCAGTAAGATCACAGCCTCCCCCCTCGTGTGTGTGTGTGTGTGCGCGCGCTCGCGCGCGCAATAGCAGTGAACTCTCTTCACTCAGTCTCTGCTCAGTCTCCCAAACAAGGGACTCATTTGTTTGTTTGTTTTTAAATAATTTTTATTAAAGTTTTAAACCACAAAAGAAAAACACACACACACAAAAAAAAAACAATACAAAACTCAACAATAAAAAACAAAAAGCATAACAATTAAAAACAAACTCTCTTTTCCATTTCCAATTTTAAATTACTTATTTTCTGGACTTCCTCATACCTCCCTCTTTTGTATTCCAATCCACATTATTTGTCCAGCAGTTTCTTTTCCACTTTTTTAATCCCAATCTTTAATTTAATAAAATGTTAAAATACATAACTTCAACTTTTTTAAACCTAATCCTTGATCTTAATATCATATAACGTTAAAATTTTCCCTTTTAATATCAAATTTCCATTTCTTTAAAGATCTTTAATCTTGATCTTTAATCTTAATCTATCATTAACTTTAACCTGTGCAGCTGGAAACCACTTACTTTCAGTCCAACATCCCTTTAACATTCCTTAATTTTGCAATGTTTCTGCAGATAGTCTTTGAATTTCTTCCAATCTTCCTCCATCGACTCTTCTCCCTGGTCACGGATTCTACCAGTCATTTCCGCCAATTCCATATAGTCCATAACAAACAAGGGACTCATTTGAACTGTAGTTCTGTGAAGGAGGTAAAGGTTCCCCAAGCATTTTCACTGCTCTCTAAATCAGGTGAGACAAACCGGGTGCCCTTCAGGAGCTGTGGAGCTCCAGCTTCCAACCACCTCAGCCAGCAAGGTTAGTGACTCAGTAAAAGTTATCTCTGCTCTTCTCTGGGCGCCACAATTTAGGAAAGATGTTGACAAGCTGGAAGGTGTGCAGAGGAGGGCAACCAAGATGATCAAGAGTCTGGAAACCAAGCCTGATGAGGAGCTGTTGAAGGAGCTGGGTATGTGTAGACTGGAAAAGACGAGCCTGAGAGGAGAGATGACAGCCATCTTCCAATATCTGAAGGGTTGTCACATGGAGGATGGAACTAGCTTGTTTTCTCCTGCTGGTGGAGGGTAGGACTCGAACCCATGGCTTCAAGTTAAAAGAAAGGAGATTCTGACGAAACATGAAGAAGAGTTTTCTGACAGTAAGGGTTGTACGACAGGGAATGGACTCTCTTGGAAGTTGTGGACTTGCCTTCATTGGAGGTTTTAAAGCAGTGGGCGGATGGCCACCTGTCATGGGTGGTTTAGTTGTGTTTCCTGCATTGCAGGCGGTTGGACTAGATGACCCCTGGGGTCCCTTCCAATTCTACGATTCAATGATTCTATATGCTGCCTCATATTGGGGTTCAGTCTACTTACCCAGTTAAGCCAGCAGTGCCTCCTCTGGCTGGCAGCAGCTCTCCCAGGGCTCAGGCAGAGAGGGATCTTCCTCATCACATCTGTGATGTAATCCTTTTAAGTGGACTGGGGATTTAACCTTGAACCTTCTGCATACAGAACAAGTGAACTGCCCCCCCCCCATTCCCAGATAGAGCCATAGCCAGCATCCAAACTGCTGCTGTGTGTATATGACCCCGACTTCTGTCAATCTCAGGGTAAAAAAGCAGAACAAAGGTTTTGTGTCCCCCCCCCCATCTGGCCACATGTTAGCCTTGTATAAAGTGGTCCAAAGAGATGCAGTTCCCAGCAATGGGGGGGGGGGTGAGAAAAATCTGATGTGGTTTACACTTTAAACCAAACTTATCTGCACTTTCCTAAAACAACATGAGGGACATGGGTGGCACTGTGGATTAAAACCACAGAGCCTAGGACTTGCTGATCAGAAGGTCGGCGGTTTGAATCCCCGCGACGGGGTTAGCTCCCGTTGCTCGGTCCCTGCTCCTGCCAACCTAGCAGTTCGAAAGCACATCAAAGTGCAAGTAGATCAATAGGTACCACTCCAGCGGGAAGGTAAGCGGCATTTCCGTGAGCTGTTCTGGTTCGCCAGAAGCAGCTTAGTCATGCTGGCCACATAACCCGGAAGCTGTCTGCAGACAAATGCCGGCTCCCTCGGCCTAAAGAGTGAGATGAGCGCCACAACCCCAGAGTCGGCCACGACTGGACCCAACAGTCAGGGGTACCTTTACCTTTACCTAAAACAACATGAGACCCAAAACCCGGTTGTCCTTTGGAATTCTCACTCATCTGAATTTTGTGATGCAATTTTCCAACCAAACAACTTTTAGGTGGGGAGATGAACACAATGAGCGAAATTGTGCATAAAAATGAATACATCAGTGAAGGTAACATGCAGAAATGCATTCCATTAGAAGAAATTGTTTGTGTGTGGGGGGGAAACTCACATTTGTCAAGACTGTGGACCAAAATGTTGTAACCAGGAGAAATTCACACAAAAATGCTGGATTTTTCTGAGGACTTGTTTTATTTAAGGAAAATCACAAAATGCTGCACAAACGCAAAGAGCCACTGAGTTTAAGATTGGAAAATGAGAAACAGAGAGAGCTGTAATTGACAGAACCTTCCATCCCTCAATGGCAAACGGGCAGGGAGGGATCTCTGCACTATTCAAAGCAAGGTTGCTGGCACTTGCTGCTGCTGGATAAACAAGCCTTGTGAGGAACAGTGGAGAAAGTTGGGTGTGTTCAGCCTGGAGAAAGGGAACCTGAGAGATGATGTGAGAGCCATCTTCAAATATCCGAAGGGCTGTCACATGGAGGCTATTTTTCTCCTGCTCTGGAGGGGACGGCTTGGATCAACGGGTTCAAATGATGAGAAAGTAAATTCCGACTAAACCTTAGGAAGAACTTTTGATGGTAACAGCTGTTCAACAATGGAATGGGTTGCCTTGGAAGGTGGCAGTTCACTGGAGGTTTTTAAAGAGAGGTTGGGTGGCCACCTGCCATGAATTCTCTAGCTGTGCTTCCTGCATTGCAAGGCCTTAGATGACCCTCTAGATCCCTTCCAAATCTACAGTTCTGTGATTCTAAAACTGGGGGGGAGGTGCTTTCAGGGTGGTTCACAGTGTAAAAATACAAGACAAAATCACAAAATACATAATGAAATCAACGCAAAACAATAACACACACCACGGTCCTGAATAACGGACTGAATTAAACTGGAGCACAAAGAAGGCTTTCTTTCCCAGCCCCAACTGGAGATGACAAAGACTGGACTTGGGACCTTCTGCATGCAAAGCATATGCTGAGCTCTGGCCCTTCTGCCAGCCCAGCACCCTGTTCTCAGAGTAGCCAGCTGCCTGTGGGTTGCCCAGAAGCAGGACATGAGCTCACTTGTTGAGCTGCGCACTGCAGGTATCCCACTAGTAATGCTGGCAGCAGTTCAGAACCAGTATGACTTGTAGCTGTTTATGAGACAGCCTTACCCTCTTCCTAAACGGCTTAGGACCCAAGTACCTAAAAGAGCGCCTTTCCCAGTACCAACCACCTTGTACCCTACAATCAGCATGTGAGGACTTGTTGGCAGTCCTCACACCACCACTAGGAGCTGCCCATGACAGGGCCTTTTCAGAGGTGGCTCCCCAGTTGTGGAAAATGCTCCCCTAGTGAGGTGCTCCTGTCTTCATCACTTTTAACTTCTTTAACTTTCAGAGGGAGTTTGAAAAACATTTCTATTTACCCAGATATTTTGATGACTGAAGAACACTGCTCAAGGCAAACCTGAGACCTTTGGATAATAGAAATGATAGAACTGTAGAGCTGGAAGGAACCCTGGGGATCATCTAGTCCAACCCCCTGAAATGCAGGAATATGCAATTGTCCCATACAGGGACTGAACCTGCGACCTTGGTATCTAACCCCGGTTAAATTAGCAAAAATGTATAGAACAGGATCTAATAGGCGTTGGAAATGTAAAGAAACAGAGGGTACGTTTTATCATATGTGGTGGGAATGTAGGAAGGTTAATAAAAACAGAAAATGATTTATAATGAAATGGGGGGGAAATTAGAATAATCTTTATTTTAAAAAAACCTGGAAGCTTTTCTATTAGGTATTGTAGGAGCGGAAATTCCAAAAGATCAGGAAAAAAATTGTTTATGTATGCTACGACGGCTGCTTGGATGCTATTAGCCCAAACAGAAGCAGTCCCGACTAAAAGAAGAGTGGCAAACCAAGTTAATGGACTATACTGAAATGGCGAAGCTAACTGGAAAGCTCAGAAATCAAGATAAGAAATTTTAAAAAGAATGGGAAATGTTTATTATGTATTTGCAAAAGTATTGTAAACAGATAAATACACTGGCAGGATTTTAAGAGCACTTGTAATTTTAGAAATAGTATAGGAAATCAGAAGTTAGAAAAAATTTGGAGTAGAAATGGTACGCAGTTGATAAGAAATTTAGGGAACCAGGAATGGGGGAGGGAAGTCATGGGATTTGGAGAATCCCACTTTATGGATTTGATATGGTTTTATGTATAATTTTCTTTGTTTATGGATGTTACTGCATTTGTTACTGTTTGCTTTTTTACCTTTTTTTTTTTGCTACTTTTGTTGAAAACTTAATAAAAATACTATATATATCCCTGCGACCTTGGCACCATGCGCTAACCAACTGAGCTATCCTTTGGATGGAAGAATGTGTTTAACCATAACCGCTTTTAGATGTTTTTAATTGTAATTTTTTTTAGAATGGGCTTCTTGGGGAAGAAGGGAGGGATATAAATTACCATATTTTTCCATGTATAAGACGCCTCCATGTATAAGACACCCCCTATTTTGGGGAACTCCAAATTAAGAAAACAACCCTCAGCACTACCCATGTATAAGACGAGCCCCAATTTTAAACCTAATTTTTTGGTAAAAAAACAACCCCATGTCTTATACATGTAGAAATACAGTAAATTAATTGTCTAAAGACAGACTAGACAAGTCATCTAATAAGGACATAAGAACACAGGAAGAGCCCACGGGGTCAGGCCATTGGCCCATCTGTTCCAGCACCCTGTTCTCACAGTGACCACGAAGATGCCTTTGGAAAACCAAGAAGCAGGATTTGAGCGCAAGAGCCACACTCTCCCCTCCCACTGTGGCTCCCAGCAGCTGGTGTTCAGAACCATTGCTGCTTCCGACTGCGAAGGCAGAGCCAAGCCATCAAGGCTTGTGGTCAAGGGTCGTCTTCTCTTCCTCCAGGAATTAATCCAATCCTCTTTTAAAACCATCCAAGTAAGTAGCCATCATCAGCGCCTTACAGAGCCAGGCAGAGGCCCGGGCCAGGTAGATAATGTGCCCCCCCTTTTTTTTACCCTGGGGATAACTGAAGTTAAGTAAGTATATAAATAATTTTCACAGAAGTTATGCTGACAAATAATTTTATTTCAAGGCTTGAATTGTGAATATGCTGACAGAGGCCCCCTTTGGAATCGGAGGCCCGGGCCAAGTGGCCCATATGCCCCCCCCCCCGTATGGGGCTGGCCATCATTGCCCCTGCGGGAGTGGATTCCGCGTTGTGACTATGTCCTTTATGAAATACTTCCTTTTTTAAATTCGTCGCATGTCTTCCAACATTCAGCTCCATTCAGTGTTCATGAATTCTGGTGTTATGAGAGAAGAAAAGCCTTTGTGGTGGACATATATTGGGGCAGTGAATTCCATAGTTTAACTATATACAGTGGTACCTCAGGTTACAGACGCTTCAGGTTACATATGCTTCAGGTTACAGACTCTGCTAACCCAGAACTAGTACCTTGGGTTAAGAACTTTGCTTCAGGATGAGAACAGAAATTGTGCTCCGGCAGTGCGGCGGCAGCAGGAGGCCCCATTAGCTAAAGTGGTACCTCAGGTTAAGAACAGTTTCGTGTTAAGAACAGACCTCTGGAACAAATTAAGTTCTTAACCCGAGGTACCACTGTATTTTAATAATTATGATGATTGCGTTGCTGAACCTTGTTTGATTGGGTATGATTTTGCTTTCACAGTGGTACCTCAGGTTACAGACGCTTCAGGTTACAGACTCCGCTAACCCAGAAATAGTACCTCAGGTTAAGAACTTTGCTTCAGGATGAGAACAGAAATCATGTTCCGGCGGCGGCAGCAGGAGGCCCCATTAGCTAAAGTGGTACCTCAGGTTAAGAACAGTTTCAGGTTAAGAACGGACCTCCAGAATGAATTAAGTTCTTAACCTGAGGTACCACTGTATGTTGCCAGGGCACCTCCCCACCCGCCGCCGAAGAATGGGTGAATGAAGATCTGCAACAGGGATGGGGGGGGGGGGTAAAGACCCATGTCAGGATCTGCTGCCCCTCTGGATCCTGCTGCCCGAGGCAGTTGCCTCACAGTTTTTTTGAAAAACTGCTGCATTTATTTTTATAGCACACATGGGCTCAATCTGATCTCGCTTGTTGTGTTGCTGTCTTTCCCCTTACCCGGAGGGAAGCTTTCAGAAATGTGATTCCACACCCCCTGTCCATCTGTATCACACACCCCTCCAGACAGCAGTCTGAAATGCAACGGCTCATTCCATCACCTGATTCTACTGCATGTGTGGACTGGGTCTAAATACAACTTGTGGTGGATTATGTGTGTGTGTGTGTCCCCTGCCTCTCTTTGACAACACCCTTTCCCCCAAATGCCAAAATGCAAATCTATGGTGCAACTGCATTTGGAGTACAGTGGTACCTCGGGTTACATACACTTCAGGTTACATATGCTTCAGGTTACAGACTCCGCTAACCCAGAAATAGTGCTTCAGGTTAAGAACTTTGCTTCAGAATAAGAACAGAAATCGTGCTCTGGCGGCGCGGCGGCAGCGGGAGGCCCCCTTAGCTAAAGTGGTACCTCAGGTTAAGAACAGTTTCAGGTTAAGTACGGACCTCTGGAACGAATTAAGTACTTAACCCGAGGCACCACTGTACTGTGTTCATTTCTGGTCACCTTACCTCAAAAATGATATAGCAGAGTTGGAAAGGGATCAGAAAATGGCAACAGTAATGATCAAGGAGATTCAGGGACTCTCATAATGAGGAAAGGACACAGCATTGGAGACTTTTTAGAGAAGGGAAGAAGCAACATGATATCAGTTTATAAAATGATGCACAGGCTGGAGAAAGTGGACAGAAATAAGTCCCGTCCCTCACTTTGCATAACATTTGTGGGCATCAAATGAGGCTGAATGTTGGAAGATTCAGGACAGAGAAAAGGAAGTACGTAGTTCTTCATGCAGCACAAAATATGGAACTGCCTCTCTCAGGAGCCAGCGCTGGCCGCCCACCTGGATGCCCTTAAAAGAGGATTAGACAAATTAATGGAGGAGGATAAGGCTATCTTAAGTGAGAGATTTTACTTTCTTGGACTCCATGATCACTGCAGATGGTGACAGCAGTCACGAATTTAAAAGACGCCTGCTTCTTGAGAGAAAAGCAATGACAAACCCAGACAGCATCTTAAAAAGCAGAGACATCACCTTGCCAACAAAGGTCCGTATAATTAAAGCTCTGGTTTTCCCAGTAGTGATGTATGGAAGTGAGAGCTGGACCATAAAGAAGGCTGATCGTCGAAGAATGGATTCTTTTGAATTATGGTGCTGGAGGAGACTCTTGAGAGTCCCATGGACTGCAAGAAGATGCAACCTGTCCATTCTGAAGGAAATCAGCCCTGAGTGCTCACTGGAAGGACAGATCCTGAAGCTGAGGCTCCAATCCTTTGGCCACCTCATGAGAAGAGAAGACTCCCTGGAAAAGACCCTGATGTTGGGAAAGACGGAGGGCACAAGGAGAAGGGGACAACAGAGGACGAGTTGGTTGGACAGTGTTCTTGAAGCTACCGGCATGAGTTTGACCCAACTGCGGGAGGCAGTGGAAGACAGGAGTGCCTGGCGTCCTCTGGTCCATGGGGTCACGAAGAGTCGGACATGACTAAACGACTAAACAACAACAAGGCTATCTTAGCTACTAGTCACCGTTGGAAGCAGCAATGCTCCTGAACCCCAATTGCTGGAAGCAGCCCCAGGAGAGGAGAGTTACTCTTGTGCTCGAATCCTCCTTGCAGGTTTCCCATCGATATCTGGTTGGCCACCGTGAGAACAGGATGCTGGACTAGATGGGCCATTGGCCTGATCCAGCAACCACGTCCTATGTTCCGAAAAAGTGAGCACCTGCACCTTCTGTGCAGTAAGCTGGGGCCCACCACGGGTTGCCCAGTTGTGCCTGGTGCCATTGCGAATGTGGATTGTGAGACGCACAGCCCACGCTACCCAGCTCCCTTGCAAGGGAGAGAGGAGCCACGTATCCCTTCTCTTTTTGCTGTCTGGATAAAGCTGTTCGGCAATCATCTGGCACGCAGGTGGTAAAGATTCCTACCCATCCAACAATGGCATTTAGTTTGTAACCTGTGACTAAAATCGGAGCTGGCTTTAATTTCAGAGTCTGCATCAGGGGCACGCTTGCTAATCTCTATGCAAAGCAGATGAAATGAATATGCAGCATTTGAGGGATGTAATTGTACGGCTTCCATTCAGGCACTATAATTTTCCAAACAGGATCTTGCAATCAAGATCCTATTCATTAGGGTATAAACAATTTGGTTTTTCTCCACTCTCCAGTATGCCAATCATTTCAATGGAGTGAGCATCTCTGCTATTTAAAACACCACACACACACACACACACACACACACACACACACACACAAAGTTTCCTTTGTGTTAAGAGAGGTAAAAGTTGCAGGCAACTTCTGATAAGGAAGGGGGGGTGGAAAGAGAAACAATCTGGTTGTTTTAAAGGCTGCTGTACTCATCCTGTAGGGCTATGGGGAAGGACTATAGCTCAGTGGCAGATGATCTGCTTTGCATGCAGAAGGTTCAGACTCCAGTGTCGTCTCCAAACAGGACTGGGAAAGGTTCCTTTCCTGAAACTCCAGCGTGCTGCTACCAGTCAGTGTAGACAGCACTGACCTCAATGGATCACTGGTCTGACTCAGTGGAGACACTTTCCTGCGCTCCAAATTAATATAGCCCTTTACTCAGAACCATGAGGACTATAATCTTCCTTCGTGTTTTGGGGGTGAAATGCAATAGGTTCAGTGGGAGAACACCTGCTTCCCATGCAGACAGTATCTGGGGTCTCCAGGTAGGGCTGGGAGACATCTCTGGGCTGAAAGGCCAGAGAGCTGCTGCCAGGGCCAGCAGTGCGGGCAGTACTGAGCCAGGGAGATCAATGTTGTGAAGCAGTATGGGGCAGCTTCATGTGTGTGTCCTTCACAGAACGCACTGTCAACAAACGTGGCGACTGAATCTTCGCTTGGCTGGCTTTTCTTCTTTATAAAATAATATTAGACAAATTCTAATCTGCCCATGGCCATTTGACATGGGAGTGAAGCAGGACCTGACCAGCAGTTGATCTGAGATGGAGAAAAGGAAGGACTTCATCACCACACAGCACCTGTTGAGCATGTGGAACTCCCCATCACAAGATGGAGTGCAAGCCAAATAGTTCAGATGGGTTTAAAAGGCAGGATTAGGCAGGATCCACACCATGCATAATTTTTAACAGCACTATCATGTCCCCCCACCTCCAGATCCTTACCTTTAGTTTAGGAAAAGGGGAAAAGCAGATAGAGAGGTTTTCTTCATCTCTTGTAATATTAGGGCCTGTGGTCGTCCAACAAAGCTGAGTGTTGGAAGACTCAGGACAGACCAAAAGAAAGTACTTCATGCAGCACAGAGTTAAACTATGGAACTCCTTCCCACAGGAGGTAGCGGTGGCGTCAAAGAGGATTCAGACAAATTCACTATCAATGGTTACTAGTCACAATGGTCCTGTGTGAGTGCCTGGAGGTGGTTGGAGGATGGATGGCGGCTAATGGATTGAGGTTGAATCCTGACAAGACAGAAGTACTGTTCTTGGGGGACAGGGGGCAGGCTGGTGTGGAGGACTCCCTGGTCCTGAATGGGGTAACTGTGCCCCTGAAGGACTAAGTGCGCAGCCTGGGAGTCATTCTGGACTCACAGCTGTCCATGGAGGCACAGGTCAAATCTGTGTCCAGGGCAGCTGTTTACCAGCTCCATCTGGTACGCAGGCTGAGACCCTACCTGCCCACGGACTGTCTCACCAGAGTGGTGCATGCTCTAGTTATCTCTCGCTTGGATTACTGCAATGCGCTCTATGTGGGGCTACCTTTGAAGGTGACCCAGAAACTACAACTAATCCAGAATGTGGCAGCTAGACTGGTGACTGGGAGCGGCCGCCGAGACCATATAACACCGGTCTTGAAAGATCTACATTGGCTCCCAGTATGTTTCCAAGCACAATTCAAGTGTTGGTGCTGACCTTTAAAGCCCTAAACGGCCTTGGCCCAGTAGACAAGAAGGAGCGTCTCCACCCCCATCATTCTACCGGGACACTGAGATCCAGCTCTGGGGGTCTTCTGGCGGTTCCCTCACCGCGAGAAGCAAAGTTACAGGAACCAGGCAGAGGGCCTTCTCGGTACTGGCGCCCGCCCTGTGGAACGCCCTCCCACCAGATGTCAAAGGAAAAAACAACTACCAGACTGCTAGAAGACATCTGAAGGCAGCCCTGTTCAGGGAAGCTTTTAATGTTTAACAGACCACTGTATTTTAATACCTTGTTGGAAGCCACCCAAGGTGGCTGGGAAGACCCAGCAGGATGGGCGGGGTTTTAAAAATAAATTAAAATTATTATTATTATTATTATTATTATTATTATTATTATTATTATTGCTATATGCTGCCTACTGGGTTCAGAGGCACTATGTTTTTGAACACCTGTTGCTGGGAATCACAAGTAGGGATTGTCCAGATCAAGGGAAGCAACAGTACCACTCTATTCTGCCTTGGCCAGACCATACTGGGAATACTGTGTCCAATTCTGGGCACCACAATTTAAAAAGGATGTTGACAAGCTGGAACATGTTCAGAGGATGTCAACCAAGCTGATCAAGAGTCTGGGAACCAAGCCTTATGAGGAACAGTTGAAGGAGCTGGGTATGTTTAGTCTGGAAAAGAAGAGACTGAGAAGAGATAGGATAGCCATCTTCAAATATCTTAAGGGCTGTCACATGGAAGAGGGAGCAAGGTTGTTTTCTCCTGCCATGGAGGGTAGGACTCGAACCAATGGACTGAAGTTACAAGAAAGGCGATACCAACTAAACATTCGGAAAAACCTTTCTGACAGAGCTGTTCGACAGTGGAACAGACTCCCTTGGGAAGTGATGGACTCTCCTTTGTTAGAAGTTTTCACACAGAGGTTGGGTGGCCATCTGCCATGGATGCTTTTGCTAAGATTCCTGCATTTCAGGGGGTTGGACTAGATGACCCTTGGTCTCCCTTCCAACTCTACAGTTGTCTGATTCTTTGAATTAGCTTTGGACCACCCCTGTTGATAGAAACACACAGAAGTGGCGTGTCCTCTGTGAGAAGCTGGTTGCTGGCTAGCTTCAACGCTGCCTTTCTCAGCATTGGGGCCCTAAATGCCGTTGGACTATAACTCCCATCATTGCCAGCTAGCAGTACTAGTGGCCAGGGATGGTGGGAGTTGTAGTCCAACAACATTTAGGGCCCCAGTGCTGAGAAAGGCTGTCCAGTGCATAGCTGTCAATGTTTCCCTTTTTTTAAGTGAAATTCCCTTATTCCAAATAGGATTCCTTGCAAGAAAAGGGAAAAGTTGACAGCTGTGGTCCAGAGGCACCTGGCTGTCCACTGTTGGAGGCAGCACACTGGGCCAGAAAGATCTTCAGCTTGATCCTTATACTCTTGCAACTCGCAGATCCCCTGTCTCTTGAAACGCAAGCTGGCAGGTCCCTAACCCCTCCTCTGAATCCCCTTAGAAAACCTGCAGTGTCCTGCAGGATCTGCCAAGCTCTTGGTATGTTCCCCATTTCCAAATGAGTATTGATGGTTGTAATTGCAGGTCTGCCTTCCAAAGACATAACTTTACTGCATTACACCAGTATCCAAAAGGAAAAGGAACAAGAGAGAGAGAGAGAAAGAGACTGTGCCATCTTGGTCTCAGACTCCTCTGGAGCCGGCTCATTCATGGAACGCAGCAAGGCACTCCCCGGTGAGCAATGCAGCAGCAGCAGCACACACACACACGCACACCCACCGCCAAACTAATTACTTCCTGATTGTCTTGCGGCCACCCACTGGGCATAATGGTAGAGCCCAAGTTTGGCTGGTGCATAACTGAGCACTCCGCAACAATTTGGAACACAATGATCATCCTCTGCGCTGCCTAATTAAAATCTGATCACTTAGGGTAATTATTTCATATCTAAGAATCGGGCAAGGGTGCGTTAACACAGAGAGTGGGTGGGAACAGGCGCCAGAGGAGCTGCCTTGGACTCGGAGGCCCCCTAAGATTCAGAGAGAGGCCTTCCGTGGCGTCAAGCATTCAGGGCCAGCCCAAGACATTCTGCTGCCTGCGGGGAAGGATGAGACGGCAGCCCCCGCTCTCTGCTTTGGTTCATAGACAGCAGCCAGCTGGCCTGCCAGATGAGTCCTCCTTTGGCACTGGCGGCACAGTAGGGTCCTCCACCACATCTGGGGTCTGCAGGCTACCTTAGCAGGCCCAGGAGATGCTTAACAGCAACAGATCATGGAGACCTAAGAATGCAAGAAAAGCCTGCTGGATCAGGCCAGTAGCCCAGCATCCGGTTCTCACAGCAGCCAACCAGGTGTTGTTGTTTAGTCGTGTCCGACTCTTCGTGACCCCCTGGACCAGAGCACGCCAGGCACTCCTGTCTTCCACTGCCTCCCGCAGTTGGGTCAAATTCATGCTGGTAGCTTTGAGAACACCGTCCAACCATCTCGTCCTCTCTCGTCCCCTTCTCCTTGTGCCCTCCATCTTTCCCAACATCAGGGTCTTTTCCAGAGAGTCTTCTCTTCTCATGAGGTGGCCAAAGTCTTGGAGCCTCAGCTTCAGGAGCTGTCCTTCCAGTGAGCACTCAGGGCTGATTTCCTTAAGAATGGATACGTTTGATCTTCTTGCAGTCCATGGGACTCTCAAGAGTCTCCTCCAGCACCAGACTTCAAAAGCATCCATTCTTCGGCGATCAGCCTTCTTTATGGTCCAGCTCTCACTTCCGTACATCACTACTGGGAAAACCATAGCTTTAACTATATGGACCTTTGTTGGCAAGGTGATGTCTCTGCTTTTTAAGATGCTGTCTAGGTTTGCCATCGCCTTTCTCCCAAGAAACAGGCGTCTTTTAATTTCGTGACTGCTGTCACCATCTGCAGTAATCATGGAGCCCAAGAAAGTAAAATCTCTCACTGCCTCCATTTCTTCCCCTTCTATTTGCCAGGAGGTGATGGGACCAGTGGCCATGATCTTTGTTTTTTTGATGTTGAGCTTCAGACCATATTTTGCGCTCTCCTCCTTCACCCTCATTAAAAGGTTCTTTAATTCCTCCTCATTTTCTGCCATCAAGGTTGTGTCATCTGCATATCTGAGGTTGTTGATATTTCTTTGGGCAATCTTAATTCCAGCTTGGGATTCATCCAGCCCAGATACCTCAATGGAAAACCTATGGGCAGGATCCAAGCACAAGCCCTCTCCTCTCCTGTGGTCTCCAGCCACTGGTACGCAGAAGCATCGCAACCTCCAGCTGTGAAGACAGAGCTGAGTCACTGTGGCCAAGAGCCACGGATAGCCTTAACTCCTTGACAAATTTGTTCTGTCCTCTTTTGAAGCCGTCCATGTTTGTGCTCCTCACTGCCCCCTTGGGGAAGGAGTTCCACAGTTTTAACTGTGGGCTGCATAAAGAAGGGCTTTCTTTTGTCTGCCCTGAATAGTCTATTTAGCTTCACTGGAGTTTTAATGAGAGAGGGAGGAAAAAGTCTCTCTCTCCACTTTCCCCACAACACACATCGTTTTGTAAACTACTATCATGCTGTCTCTTATTCACCACGTCTCTAAACTCAGAAGCCCCAAATGCTGCAACTTTTCTTCAAAGGGGAATCAATCCACCCCCTCCATCATTTCAGCTGCCTTTTTCTGAACCTTTTCCAGTTCCGCAATATTCTTTCCTCAGACGAGGCTGCTAGAGCTGAGCCCAGTATCATAGCCGTCAACTTTCAGATTTGAAAATAAGGGATCAGCAGCCTCGAAAATAAGGGATCAGCAGCCTCACTTGTCCCAGGGACAGTCTACGGGATATCTAACAATCTGGCATAGCAGCGGGAAGCAGCGGGAAACAGCGCTGGAATAAGGGAATTTCCCGCAAAAAAGGGAAGGTTGACATCTATGCCCAGTATTCCAAATGCAGTTGCCAGAGAATGGCTTCCTGTGGCGTTGAAGCATCAGGGCCAGGGCCAGGCCTTCTGCTGGCTGAGGTGAAGGAAGAGATGGTGCAAAAGGACTGGAATACGAGTCCTCCTTTGACACTGATGGTGAGATAGCACCCTTCACCCTGCCTGAGGTAAGGAAATACTGAGTGGCACCAGACAGGAATGGTAGCAGTGGGAGGTCTCTGCCCTCCAGCAGCTGCTGCCCATTGCCTGACCTCTGCCTAATAGTGGGCCAGCCCTGTGGCCAATGGATAGCGACTTTCAAGATGGCAGCCTGGAATCCCCTCCCACAACAGACACAAAATGTGGTGCCGTCTGACCTTGGAAGCATAAACCTTCACTGCAAGGAAACCGAATTCTGGGGTTAGAAGAAGAAGAAGAGTTTGGATTTGATATCCCGCTTTATCACTACCCAAAGGAGTCTCAAAGCGGCTAACATTCTCCTTTCCCTTTCTCCCCCAGAACAAACACTCTGTGAGGTGAGTGGGGCTGAGAGACTTCAGAGAAGTGTGACTGGCCCAAGGTCACCCAGCAGCTGCATGAGGAGGAGCAGGGAATCGAACCTGGTTCACCAGATTACGAGTCCACTGCTCTTAACCACTATACCACACTGGTTAGTGAAGGAACCGCCAGATTTCCTCACTGGTCGGAAATTAGGGTGCATGCAGTACTATTATCGCTGTTCAAGGACATGAGTTGGGTGGCCCTGTGGTCTAAACCACTGAATCTCTTGGGCTTGCTGATCAGAAGGTCAGCGGTTCGAATCCCAGCAATGGGGTGAGCTCCTGTTACTCGGTCCCTGCTCCTGCCCACCTAGCAGTTTGAAAGCACATCAAAGTGCAAGTAGATAAATATGTACCGCTCTGGCGGGAAGGTAAACGGCGTTTCTGTGCGCTGCTCTGGTTTCGACAGAAGCGGCTTAGTCATGCTGGCCACATGACCCGGAAAAGCTGTCTGTGGACAAACGCCAGCTCCCTCGGCCTGTAAAGTGAGATGAGCGCCGCAACCCCAGAGTCGTTTGCGACTGGACTTAATGGTCAGGGGTCCTTTACCTTTTTTTAATCTCATGTGAGACGTGCATCCAGCTGTGATCTCACAAGTTTTTGGGCACTGTGCTTTCACCTAAGGGCTTGCCCCCTCTCCGAAACATGATGTCTCAGACAGTTGACAAGTATGTGCCATGGACCCCACAGGTGGGTTAGGCGGACCTCCTGGGGTTGGAAACCACTTGGATAAATTGTCAGGAGGGCTATCAAGATAAGGGGCTGGAAGCCTGCCCCCACCCCCTGTCTGGTTCCTCTCAAAGGCCCACCAGCAACATTTTTTTTCTCGCTGTCCAGAAAGCACCCAGGGAGATCAACTAGGCAGCAGAGGCTGGGTAAAAGCCACCCCCACCCTGACTGAAATATCCCTTGTCTCTGTGCTCCCTGAGAACAAGACGGTGACCTCTCCACTTCTCTGCGGAGGATGCAGACTCAGAGCTGCACTGTGGTCAAGTCCCTGCCAGAGGCGTTTGGTAATAAAGCAAAGCCCAGTGTGTGGAAGGATGTCTGTGTGTGTGACAGAGAAGAGAGAGAGAGGTCCATTAGCTTCCCTTGGAGGGTCCCGGAGGGGCTTGCAAAGACACTGAAAGAATATGTGGATATTGCTTGAGAGCTGGCACTTGGCCACCACGCCAACTGAGACACACCACTGTGCCGTCTGGACCCATCAATCACCGGCCAATGACACCCTCCTCATGACTTTTTCCGAGTGCGGATATTTCGATTCCTGCTGATTACACACCAGCAGGCCTGGGAGGGGGGAGGGGGTTTGAATCTTGCATTTCCAGGAAGGGAGGGGACCACAAAGGAAAAAGCACTGATAAAACCTCCCCACTACCACCACACCGAACCCCATCAGTTTGGCTCATGCAGCGCATCAGGCTATTGTTCCTGCTGGAACTGTCCGCAGAGTTGGGGGGAAGTATTTCCTCAGCTATAAATCTCCTGGGCTCTTTTTCTTGGCACTGGATCCTCCCCAACTTGTTTTCAAAGAAATTGCCTTTTTATTAGGAACCATTCTTTGCAAAATAACAAAACTTTTAACAGTGTACAGGCTGAAAGCTGCCTGTTAGCCACACATTCGCTGAACTGCAATGATGTCATGGCATGGCAAGTTAAGCCAGCATTGCTGTGTGGGAGCCTGTCAGCAACGGAACGCTGACCATCACTTCTGCTTGTGCAAGAGAAGTGAAAGGTTATTTCAGGAGCAGGCCTCGATCTCTGGATAGGAGGAGTTGCAAGGGGCAGAGATGACTGACTGATAGAATCAGAAAGTGGGGGGGGCACCCCAAAGAGGAGTGGTTTAATGCACAGAAGTGGTGGGAGAGTCAGGGCCGTGGGAATCAGGGTCTCCTGGCAAGAGTGGACCAACTAAAAATATTTACATGGGATATAAAACAAGCGCGTGATCTCATTTTTGTGTTACTAATATGACAACATTAGAACCTGTTGAGAATATTCAGATCCTAATGACTGATACCAATAATATAAGCACCCAAACCATCGCTGCTGAACTAACCATACATCTTAAATGTTAAACTGGTTGGAGAAAAGCAAATACATTTCCTTCTTCTGAACGTCTAACTAATGCATGTGTTGTTTTAAACCACACAAGATCATTGTTCGTCTCGTGATCTACTCACCCCCTGCTTGCAGTCTTTATCTAAGTTAACTCTGCCCATCAGAACTCAACCATTTTGTGGAGGTAGAAAAATGTTGTCCCCAGTCCCCATCTTCAAAAAGGGGGGCGGGAGAAGACCCAGGTAACTACTGACTGGTGAGCTTTACCTCGATACCAGGAAAGGTCCTTGAACAGATCATTTAACAGCCGGTCTGTGGGCAGTTAGAACAGGATGCTGTGATTACAGTGGTACCTCGGATTACAGACGCCTCAGGTTACAGACTCCGCTAACCCAGAAATAGTACCTCAGGTTAAGAACTTTACCTCAGGATGAGAACAGAAATCATGCAGTGGCAGCGGGAGGCCCCATTAGCTATAGTGGTGCTTCAGGTTAAGAGCAGTTTCAGGTTAAGAATGGACCTCCAGAACGAATTAAGTTCTTAACCCGAGGTACCACTGTACTAAGACCCAGCATGGGTTTCTCAAAAACAAGCCTTTGCCCAACCTACATACAGGATGAAGGAATTGCCTCAGCTTACAGAATTTGCTCAGTGAAGAGGCAGAAGTCAAAAGGCTGATGATTTTAGGAATAAATGACTCCTCACAACTGAATATACAAAATGGATATAAAGTCTGATGAACTATATCCAGAAGCTTCTCTATTTGGCAAAAAATGATATAGGCCTAATTGCACAACACTTGTTTGGTTATAAAGTCCAAATTGATCATTCTTATGCAGATTTGTGTGTGTGTGTGTGTGTGTGTGTGTGTGTGTGTGAATTGTATAATTGTTGTTAATACGTGCCTGTATTTTATTTATGCAAGACCTTTCTATTTTGCCATTGTAATATTTATATGATTATGCAAATATTTACATGTTTTCTTCAAAATGTTGGTTGTGGGTTTGTTTGTTTTTTAATTGCATTGTAGGGGCAGGAAAACCACCCTAACCTCGTCATTGTGCACATACAACATATCCTCCTTCCCCAACCTGGTGCCCTCCAGATGTTTTGGACTGCGGCTCCCATCAGCCCAGGCAGCACAGATGTTGTGGTGACCTCAGCCTCTTGAGATGAACCCTCAGACATGGATTGACTGTGATGGCATCATAGAAAACTATGGGGTCAAAGTGAACTGTATTCTATGAGGGACAGGGACAATGTCTATCTTGCAAGGGTTCCCATACCGGGACTGGCATCATTTTCTGTTGAGAATGGGGCGGGAAACAGCAACACGGAAGAAAGAGCCTTGGTATCCCTGCCTTGCAATGAGTTGGGTTACATCAGGGGTCAGCAAACTTTTTCAGCAAAGGGCCGGTCCACTGTTCCTCAGACCTTGTAGGGGGCCGGACTATATTTTTTGGGGGAAATGAACTGATTCCTATGCCCCACAAATAAAACAGAGATGCATTTTAAATAAAAGCACACATTCTAAAGGTAAAGGTAAAGGGACCCCTGACCATTAGGTCCAGTCGTGACCGACTCTGGGGTTGCGGCACTCATCTCGCTTTATTGGCTGAGGGAGCCGGCGTACAGCTTCCGGGTCATGTGGCCAGCATGACTAAACTGCTTCTGACGAACCAGAGCAGTGCACGGAAATGCCATTTACCTTCCCTCTGGGGCGGTACCTATTTATCTACTTGCACTTTGATGTGCTTTCAAACTGCTAGGTTGGCAGGAGCTGGGACCGAGCAGCGGGAGCTCACCCCGTCGCGGGGATTCACAC
This sequence comes from Podarcis pityusensis, assembly GCF_964106645.2. Classification (NCBI taxonomy): domain Eukaryota; kingdom Metazoa; phylum Chordata; class Lepidosauria; order Squamata; family Lacertidae; genus Podarcis; species Podarcis pityusensis. The sequence continues at coordinate 2,097,754 of NC_138044.1, read as the reverse complement.
CGCCGACCTTCTGATCGGCAAGTCCTAGGCTCTGTGGTTTAACCCACAGTGCCACCCGCATCCCTACACACATTCTACTCATGAAAAAACACCCTGAATCCTGGACCGTCTGTGGGCCACATTGAGAAGGCGATTGGGCCTGATCTGGCCCCCAGGCCGTAGTTTGCCTACCCATGGGTTACATGACCCTGGGGTCCCTCCCAACTCTATGAGTCTGCGTTCTTTAAGAAAACCTTTTGGCGGAGTCTGAGGAGGGGCTGGGGTTTAAGTGGAAAGGGAAAGCTGGCCAAGAGGCAGGAGAGCTGAAGGAATGGGGGCGGGCCAGAACAACCCCCCAAAAGCCTGGGGGCAAAGATGGCTGGTAGCGAGACAAGGCTGAGGACAGGAGGCGCCAAGCACTCGGGCAGAGAGAGGAAGGCAGGAAGGAGTTTTGCAGGGGTGGCTGATGAATTCGGGGAGCTCAAGAAGCCACAAGTTGTTGGTGGGGTGGGGGGAGAGGTTGCACTTGACATATCAGCTAGCCAACATCTTCCAGTCCTCACAAGCTCCGCAGCGCCAAGGGGGGGGGGTGGCGGCTCAGCCAAAGGAAAGGCAAGCTAGGCAGAGAGAACAGACCCCCCCCAAGCCAAAATGGACGACCTTCCTGCACTTCAGCCAGCCAGAGTCAGAGGGATGAAAAATCGTTCCAATTTCCCCCCACCCTGAAGAAATTAGAGGCAATCTGATTTTCATCACCCCCATCATTAGCGGCCTTTGAGGCCACCAGCCGACTCTTTTCTTTCCTAGCTTCTTCTTTAAAAATGACTTTGCTCCCTGTTGCTTTGGAAACTGCTGCAAAAAAAGAGACAAAAATTAGAAAAATAACCCCATCCCCACCACCACCCCCCCTCAAGCAAGCAGCACCAGCACCAACCCACCCAGCACTTCCTTGCGAGGTAACCAGCAACAGATGCAGCTCTGACCTTTGCAACTTCCTGGAAATGTAAATTTGTCAAAATAAAAAATAAAGGAGATTAATGTGAGGAAAAGGCTCTTTAAAACGATGAGGAAATGGCACTCTGGGGCCCAGACATGCAGGCCGCCAAGCCCCAGGTTGCGGTCTAATCCTGAGCCCAGCAAAGAGAAAGAGGTTGTATCATCTAGCAAAATGGGGGGGGGGGGGTTGCTGTTCCTCCCCTCCCTGTGACCCGGGCAGATTCTGACAAGCCATGAACCACTCCTCTTCGGAGGCCTTTGACTAGACCCGCTCGCAAGTGTAGGAACATAGGACGTATATTGCTTGGTATTGTCTACACAGACTGGCAGCTATAGCTCTCTGGCATTTGAGGCAGGGAGTATCTCGCAACCCTGCCAGGAGACGCCATTGGGGATTGAACCAGGAACCTTCTGCTTGAAAGGCAGATTCTCTGCCCCTGAGCTATGGCCCTTCCAGATGATGCAAGGGCCCCTTCCACCATAGTGCTGGAGGCATCAGAGGCTGCTTCACCTTATCCATGCAGAATGGAAACTGAAAACAAAAAGGAGGTTTCTGCCATTAGGTAAGATGGATGTCTTGAAAGACCTACACTGGCTCCCAGTACGTTTCCAAGCACAATTCAAAGTGTTGGTGCTGACCTTTAAAGCCCTAAACGGCCTCAGCCCAGTATACCTGAAGGAGCGTCTCCACCTCCATCGTTCTGCCCAGACACTGAGGCCCAGCTCCGAGGGCTTTCTGGCGCTTCCCTCATTGCGAGAAGCCAAGTAACAGGGAACCAGGCAGAGGGCCTTCTCGGTAGTGGCACCCGCCCTGTGGAACGCCCTCCCACCAGATGTCAAAGAGAAGAACAACTACCAGACTTTTAGAAGACATCTGAAGGCTTTTAGGGAAGTTTTTAATGTTTAATAGGTTAAGTTTTTAATGTTTAATAGCTTATTGTATTTTAATACTCTGTTGGAAGCCGACCAGAGTGGCTGGGGAAACCCAGCCTGATGGGCGGGTATAAATAATAAATTATTATTATATTCTTATTGCAACCGTCTTGCCTGAACATACGGGCATTTCATTGTGTTTTTGTGCAGCTGACTTTCAGATGGTTGGACGGTGTTCTTGAAGCTATGGATATGAGTTTGTCCAAACTGCGGGAGGCAGTGGAAGACAGGAGTGCCTGGCGTGCTCTGGTCCAGGGGGTCACGAAGAGGCGGACACGACTAAATGACTAAACAACAACAACAATATACCTTTGGGGCCTTTCAGTTTAGAGAAAAGGCAAGCAAAGTGAGTAAGAGGAGACATGACAGAAATGTATAAAATTATATGTGATGTGCAGAAAATGGAGAGAGATGGGAGTGTTTTCTTCTTCTTTAAAAATACCGGAACTCGGGGCCATCCAATGAAACTGAATGTTTGCAGGGTCAGGACACACAAAATAAAGTCCTTCTTTACACAACGCAACATTAAACTGTTTAATTATTATTTGCTGATGTTTAATTTTACTGTTTACTGTTAGATTCTGATGGATTGCTAAATGTTGCTTTGTTTGATATAAGTTGTTTATTTTAAAGTTATTGTGACTTTTTATATTGGCTCAGATTATTATTATTAATGCTTGATGTTTTATTGCAGAGCCTCCAAGTGTCTCTGTTTTCCAGGGACAGTCCTGGATTTACAGAAGCCGTCCCGGTTTCTGATTTGATCCTGGAATGTCCCGCTTTTCCTTAGGATGTCCCTATTTTCACTGAAGAAAAGTTGGAGAGTATGGAGTTATGTGACCCCCCAAGCCAAGGAGATAAGTAATGATACAACCTTTAGAAGACATCTGAAGGCAGTTCTGTATAGTTTTATTGTGTTTTTATATATGTTGGAAGCCGCCCAGAGCGACTGGGGCAACCCAGTCAGATCGGGGGGGGGGGGCAATAAATAATAAAAGTATCATCATCATCATCATCATTATCATCATTGAATAGGACATCCCTGTTTTCACTGGAGAAATGTTGGAGGGTATGTTATTGTGTTTTTATATATGTTGGAAGCCACCCAGAGCGACTGGGGCAACCCAGTCAGACGGGCGGGGTATAAATAAAAAAATTGTTGTTGTTGTTGTTAACTAAACTATGGGATTAGGTTTCCATGTGATGTAATGGCCATGAGCTTGGGTGATTTTAAAAGGGCTTGATCCAACTGCAGGAATTGTCTTACGAAGACCTTTCTCCTCTGGCTTCTGAAAATATATTGGACGCCACCCAAAATAAGGGAAGGTTAATTTCCAATATTCCTTCATTAGAACACTGGCCCACACCCATACCCCTCTGGACAATCTTGCTGGTTGGCCAACTGCCCCCTTTGCCCAACGACAGGGACTTTCACAACCTGGCTTCAACCCCTGATTGCTCCCTAGAATCAGCAATGGTGCTCCTCATGACCTCTAGTGGCTTCAGGTTGGGACTGCGACTTGACAAACAGCTGCATCCTGGCTGGCTGACCAACTGACTGACAAACAGCTGCATGAACACCACAGTTTAAAACAGGAATCAAAACTGCATGGCAAGGTGAAGTCAGGGAAAACAGAAAAGGCCTATTTTTATTTTTATTTTGCTGTGGCCTCCTTCTTGGCACACTGGCCCTGCCTTGGAGATAAAGAGCCTTAGCCTCTGCACGTCTTGTCCTCCAAGATGTAGTAGGAAGGGAAAGATTTTCCATGCATGCTCAGGAACACCCTATTTCTTCATTTATTTATGCACAGCCTTCTTCCCTGACAGGGACTCAAGGTGGCTTACATATAAAAACAAAAACTGCTAAAAACAGAGAAAAAACAATAATTGAAAAACTACTAAACATGGGCTATATGCTGGATAGCTCAGTCTGTAGAGCTCTTAATCTCAGGGCTGTGGATTCAAGCTCCACACTGGACGAAAGATTCCTGCATTGCAGGGGGTTGGACTAGATGACCCTCATGGTCCCCTTCCAACTCTACAATTCTATGATTCTATGAAAAATCTATTAACAACATACAGATAATTACAATAAAAACAGCACCACCTTTCAGAGAGCTTGGACCTAAGCCTGATATAACTTGAGCACTGGGCCCAGGGATAAATTTAGTGACTGGGCAGCAGCAGTGGCAAGGAGGCAGTGATGGAGAAGGCTGTCTAGGGCCCTTCAGACCACCTCCCCAAAATCTGGAACAAGCCCTGTGTCATCTTCAGCAGCTCCCCATGCATCTGGGGCACAAGCTGTTTTTGGACCGCAGATCCCTTCAGCCTCAGCCAGAGCAGCCAAGGGAGACTGAGGATGGGAGTTGCCGTCTAAAACTTCTGGAGGCTGCCAGGTTGAGTGAAGCTGATCTGGGACTTCACGAAAGGCTTCCCTCCTTTCAGACATATTTGGGGGTTTGTCTCTTTTGACAAAAGGATGGGCAGACTTACACCACCTGATGCCTTTCCCAAGACCAGCTTTCTTGACACCCAATGCAGCTAATTCATTTCATTTTATTAAATTCCAGACTCCCAATATTTACCGCTTGCACCAAACGCTGTGTGGAGAATCCGCACACCCAGCCTTCTTGGAGACTGTTTATGCTCTCCTAATCCTTGCCAGAGCCAGCCCCCGCCCTCACCAGCCCAAGACCCCTCTCTGGGTCTCTCAGGCTGACTTCATCACAACACTATGCATTTTCGAAAGGCATGTGGAAGGAAGGCTTGCAAAGGCTTTTCCCCCCCTTCCCAGGAACTCGTCCTTTCCTAGCTTAGGAGGTAGCAGGGAATGAGCTGCGGAGGGCTAGGAGTTATTCCTCAGATCAGGAGGCGGTGGGACGGATTGGCCCATATTCCACAACTCCACTCAGGCCAGGCACCAGCATGGAGCACCCTTGGGCAGATGCCAGGTTGCCCTGGGCTCCCGCATGGCCCGCTGGCACAAGACTTGACCTAGAACCCTTTCTTTCCCCAGCACCCTCTGCCCTGCATTCACAGGGCTGGATTCGCCACCTCCCTTGCGATACACAGCTGTGCGTTCATTCAACGTTGCATGGGGGAGTGATGAAAATGGTGCAGGAGTCCAGCTAGAAAGTCTGATTTCACCTGCCAACACCGCAGTTGGAACAGCGGGAAGTCCCTGTCTATTAGAGACCAGGAAAGGTGGCTTCGCTATACTCTTTTTGGCCCCTTACAGAAAACATTTTGGTTGAGGCAAGCCTACCCAGATATGTAAAATGTATTTTAATCAGTTTTTAGTGGCTTTATTTTATTTTTGAACGTTTTACGTGGCTGTTTTTATTTATAGTTTTATACTTTTCTTCTTCTTCTTCTTCTTCTTCTGCAAAATGCTACAAGGGATTCTTTGAACAGTGCATAAATTTTATGAATTAAATAAATAAAATCAAATAATTGTTGTGTGGGGGGATCTTACCTGGCACAGCATACCCGGAGTCGGGGGGGGGGTATCAAAGCAGGCCCCCGCAAACCTAAAAGCAACTGAGTAAGCATCTACTAAATCAGGCATGTCCAAAGAAGTCCGTTTTGGAGGCCTAATCTGGCTTTTTCGGTCGGTTTAATCTGGCCCCTGTGGCAGTTTATTTCCTGAGGTAAAATCCAAAAAAAACCCCTCAACAATAAAAAAACAAACCCCTCACTTCATCACATCTGGCCCTCTTTGAAAAAAGTTTGGACACCACTGTCCTAAATGGACTCAGCGCTCCTTCATATCTGAAGAACCATTTCCTTCCTAGGCAACCAGTTAAACCAGTTTCACATCAGATCAACCTGACAATTCCTGCACCGAAGGGACTGAACTAAAAGACCCTTGGATTCTCTTCCAGCTCTAGGATTCTATGACATGCAAAACATTAATGGGATTAAGTAAAAAAATCCCTCTGTGCCTCTCCCAAAATAGGAAACCCAACGGTGCTGCAGGGAAGGAGGGTATGTAGTTCAACACTAGAGCAAGAGATTTCTGTTGGGATAATCACACTTTCACAAAATGATTGTGCCAGGAGTGCTTGGCCACCTTTACATCTATTTTTAACATATTTTAAATGCAGTGGTGTCAAAGTGCCCTTTGAAAGCAGTCCTCAATGATTTCCACCCCCATCATTCAGCCCAGACACTGATGTCCAGCTCCAAGAGCCTTCTGGCGGTTCCCTCGCTGCAAGAAGTGAGGTTACAGGGAACCAGGCAGAGGGCCTTCTCGGTAGTGGTGCCTGACCTGTGGAACTCCCTCCCAGCAGATGTCAAGGCAATAAACAACTATTTTACTTTTAAAAGACAACTGAAGGTGGTCCTGGTTTAGGGAAGTTTTTAATGTCTGATGTATTGTTTAATGTTTAATGTATTGTTTTTAATATTCGGTTGGAAGCCGCCCAGAGTGCCTGGGGAAACCCAGCCAGATGGGCGAGGTATAAATAAATTATTATTATTATTATTATTATTATTATTATTATTGTTGTTGTTGTTATTATTATTATTATTATTATTATTATTATTATTTCCAGAGACCTGCTCAGTTCCCAGCTTCACCTAAAGAAGACATTCAGGCGAGGCCTCAACAAGCAGGGGTCAGCAACTACATTGGCCAGAGGGCCAGTGGGCCAAGCTCCTCCTATTCTACATAGCTACCTTCATGCAAGGGAGGCTGCAGCGCTGTTTCACCCCAGAGCTGATCTGCTGTGATGTTTACTCTGGGGGGGATAGGCACAGTGTTTTGCTGGGGGGGGGGGTGTCTCCAATGCAGCCAGCACTTCTCCCACAATTCTCAAATAAGAACAGCCCTGATATTAAACGGCCATTAAGTTCCACATCCTATTTCCAGTGATGGCTAAGAAGCTCACAAGACAGGCCACGAAGGTAACAGCCAGCCTTCCTCCAGTTTTGTGTCCCTAACACCTTGCATTCTGAGGTAGACTGCCTCCTGGCATGGAAGTTCCATTCCTAGCTATCATGGCTAGCAAGAATATCAGCGGGGGACTGCTGGGACACACCAAAAGCCCACCTAACCCAGTATCCTCTTTTCCCACATTGGCCAACCAGGGAAACCAGAAGCTGGGGGGTGACAGCATGAGCCCTCTCCTGTTGTCTTCCTAGCAACTGGTAGAGTGCCTACAAACATGGAGGTTCCATCAAGCTGTTGCAAGGATCGTAGGAGCTGAACTGACCAATTTTTATTTTTTTATGAATTTTTTTCATTTTTATAAACCTATGAAGCAAGTCCTTTTGCAAACCAAATTTATCAATTAGAATGAGTCCTACTAGATAATAATAATAATAAATGTATAAAATGTACAAGATGTTGTTAAAACAGCAAACAAAAGATGAACTGGTGAAATCACTGATGAAGCACTGGGCAATGGATATGAGGCATAACATGGAAATGACAGCATGGGAAAGATTGTGGAATGTAGATTTGAAACTGACTATATTATATTGTTAAAAGAAAATTATATGAAAATGATGTATGGATTATATCTGACCCCTAAACCACAGAGCCTAGGACTTGCCAATCAGAAGGTTGGGTGTTCAAATCCCCGCAACGGGGTGAGCTCCCGTTGTTTGGTCCCTGCTCCTGCCAACCTAGCAGTTCAAAAGCAAGTGCAAGTAGATAAATAGGTACCACTCCGGAGGGAAGATAAACGGCGTTTCCGTGCGCTGCTCTGGTTCGCCAGAAGCAGCTTAGTCATGCTGGCCACATGACCCGGAAGCTGTACGCCGGCTCCCTCGGCCAATAAAGCGAGATGAGCGCCACAACCCCAGAGTCGGTCATGACTGGACCTAATGGTCAGGGGTCCCTTTACCTTTACCTTTACCTTTAGTAAATTGGCAAAAATGTATAAGCCAGAATCAGATATCTGCTGGAAATGCAAAGAAAAAGAGGGTACCTTTTTCCATATGTGGTGGTCATGTAAGGTAGCAAAGGCTTTCTGGGAAATGATGTATAATGAGTTGGGGGAAATGTTGAAGATAACGTTTGTTAAAAATCCAGAAGCTTTTCTTTTAGGAATAATTGGTTCAAAGGGACCCAAGGAGCAGGAAAAAGAAAGTTTATTTATGCTACAACAGCTGCCTCAATGATGTATGCCCAGAGATGGAAAGAAGAAACAGCTCCAGTTAAGGAGGACTGGCAGCTAAAACTGATGGAGTATGCAGAAATGGCAAAACTTACCAGAAGAAAAAGAAACCAAGAAGAAACACTTTTTAATTCAGAATTGGGAATATTTGGGGGCTATTTGAGGAATTATTGCAAACAACTTAAAACATTAGCAGGATTGATGTAAAAATGTGCAGTAAGGATAACTTAAGGGGAAAGGAGAATTAGTAAATAGGATTTGAATTGGATATGGAGTGATAAAAGTTATAACATAAGCAACCACAGAAGGGAGGAGGGAGGTTGAAAGGAGGATTTGATACGTAAGACTGATGTGTGAAACTCCCCACCCCACCCCGTTAAAATATCTGTAAAATGGAAAATAAAATTATAAAAACCCTATAAAGCAAGTATTTCCACCCCACAGCATATATTAATTATAACTATCACATTTATTACTTGCCATTTGCCTGCAGGTCTCAGGTCAGGTTACTACAACCATTTAAAATTCAGAAATAAAAACAGCCAAACATATTACATTCCCAAGAATGTGATTTTTTGAGAATATTAAACGAGAGCCAGTGTGGCGCAGTAGTTAGAGTGTTGGGTGAAAACCTGGGAGACACGGGTTCAAATCCCCCCAACTCAGCCATGATGTTAACTCTGGCTAGTCACTGCCTACTCTCAGCAGCCTGACTTACAGAATTGGTTTGTTTGTCAGACCACCTTATGGTCTGAAGCTCAACATCAAAAAAACGAAGATCATGGCCCCTGGTCCCATCACCTCCTGGCAAATAGAAGGGGAAGAAATGGAGGCAGTGAGAGATTTTACTTTCTTGGGCTCCATGATCACTGCAGATGGTGACAGCAGTCACGAAACTAAAAGACGCCTGCTTCTTGGGAGAAAAGCAATTTCAAACCTAGACAGCATCTTAAAAAGCAGAGACATCACCTTGCCAACAAAGGTCCATATAGTTAAAGCTATTGTTTTCCCAGTAGTGATGTATGGAAGTGAGAGCTGGACCATAAAGAAGGCTGATCGCCAAAGAATTGATGCTTTTGAATTATGGGGCTGGAGGAGACTCTTGAGAGTCCCATGGACTGCAAGAAGATCAAACGTATCCATTCTTAAGGAAATCAGCCCTAAGTGCTCACTGGAAGGACAGATCCTGAAGCTGAGGCTCCAGTACTTTGGCTACCTCATGAGAAGAGAAGACTCCCTGGAAAAGACCCTGATGTTGGGAAAGATGGAGGGCACAAGGAGAAGGGGACGACAGCGGACGAGATGGTGGGACAGTGTTCTCGAAGCTACCAGCATGATAGAAAAAATCCTTCCAGTAGCACCTTTAAGACCAACTAAGTTAGTTCTTGGTATGAGCTTTCGTGTGCAAGCACACTTCTTCAGATACACTGAAACAGAAGTTGCCAGATCCTTCTATATAGTGAGAAGGTGGGGAGGGGTATTACTCAGAAGGGTGGTGGGAATGGGAGATAGGCAGATAGCTGGGATGAGCCTGCTGACGACTCTTAACGACTGTAATGGGTCTTACAGGAAAAGGCAAGGGGTGAGAAGGTGAGAAATGGCTTAGTCATGTATAATGGGATAAGAATCCAATGTCTTTGTTCAAACCAGGTTTCTCCATGGTTTTAAGTTTGGTAATGAGTTGCAATTCAGCAGCTTCTCTTTCCAGTCTATTTCTGAAATTCCTTTGTAGTAAAACAGCTACTTTGAGATCTTGTATAGAATGTCCTGGGAGATTAAAGTGTTCTCCTACTGGTTTCTCTGTTTTGTGATTCTTGATGTCAGATTTATGTCCATTTATTCTTTGGCGTAAGGTTTGGCCTGTTTGTCCAATATAGAGAGCTGAAGGACACTGTTGGCATTTGATGCCATACACAATGTTAGATGATGAGCAATTGAATAGTCCCGAGATGGTATGTGTGATGTTGTTGGGGCCAGTAATGGTGTTGTCCGGGTGTATGTGGCAGCAAAGTTGGCATCTGGGTTTATTGCAGGCTCTGGTGCCCGTGTCCGTGTTAAGTCTGGTTGAAGTATTATTGTGGGTTAGGAGTTGTTTAAGATTGGGTGGCTGTCTGTAGGCAATGAAAGGTCTTCCTCCCAGAGCTTGAGAAAGAGAACTGTCATTGTCCAGGAGAGGTTGTAGATCTCTGATGATGCGTTGTACTGTTTTAACTTGGGAGCTGTATGTGATGACTAGAGGTGTTCTGTTATTTTCTTTTTTGGGTCTGTCTTGCAGCAAGTTCTCTCTGGGTATCAGTCTGGCTCTGTTGATCTGTTGTCTAACTTCATCTGCTGGGTATTTTAGTTCTGAAAAGGTTTGCTGTAGATCTCTTAGGTGAGAGTCTCTGTCTGTAGAATTGGAACAGATGCGGCTGTAACGTAGTGCCTGGCTATATACAATGGACTGTTTGGTATGTTTGGGATGGTAGCTAGAGGCATGTAGATATGTTTGTCGGTCAGTTGGTTTACGGTATAAGGTGGTGTCCATGCGCCCATCCTGTATTTTTATAGTAGTGTCCAAAAAATGTATTTCTTGCATAGATTGATTCATTGTAAGGTTGATTGTGTATCTGAAGAAGTGTGCTTGCACACGAAAGCTCATACCAAGAACTAACTTAGTTGGTCTTAAAGGTGCTACTGGAAGGATTTTTTCTATTTTGACTATGGCAGACCAACACGGCTACCTATCTGTAACTGCTACCAGCATGAGTTTGACCAAACTGCGGGAGGCAGTGGAAGACAGAAGTGCCTGGCGTGTCTGGTCCATGGGGTCATGAAGAGTCAGACACAACTAAACAACTAAACAACAACAACAGCATACCCCACCTGTTCCCTCCCAAGGAGCTAAAGGTGATGTACATACTTCTCCTCTTCCTCATTTCACCGTTGTTGTTGTTGTTGTTGTTGTTGTTGTTGTGAGGATAAAATGGGGAGGAAGTTTGCACTCTACCCTGAGCTCCTTAGAGGAAAGATGGGGTGTAACTGTCCTAAGTCAGTAAGTAAGAATAGGGCGGATCCTGAGAACATACATTTCAGGTGCCAAAGAACAAAGCAGAGGAGCAGCGGCATTCACTGGAGGCTGTACAGTCAAGGGGGCAGGGCATCTCCGTGGGGAGGGAGACCCACATCTTAGGCGTCGGGAGGAAACAGGCATCTCCATCTGATGCTGAAAGGGTATCACTGTTGGCACCAGGCATGGCTGTTGGGGAAGAGCATTCTGTAAAGCAGGGGTCAGCAAACTTTTTCAGCAGGGGGCCGGTCCATTGTCCCTCAGACCTTGGGGGGGCAGACTATATTTGGGGGGGGGGGGGATATGAATGAATTCCTATGCCCCACAAATAATCCAGAGATGCATTTTAAATAAAAGCACACATTCTACTAATGTAAAAACATGCTGATTCCCGGTCTGTCCGCGGGCCAAATTTAGAAGGCGATTGGGCCAGATCCGGCCCCCAGGCCTTAGTTTGCCTACGCATGCTGTAAAGCAACACTACAGAAAAGGGAGCCAAGCCAAGATGGAGATTGCTCTCAGAGGAGACAAAGATGTCCAATGGCTCCAGGAAGGCTCACCTGGGGGAAAGCATTCAGCAAGGTACTGGGGTACAGCAGTATCTGGCAGCTACCTATTTAAGACTATAGAATCACAGAACCGCATAGTTGGAAGGGATCCCCAAGCGTCATCTAGAAGAGCCCTGAAACCTGCTTGTAGAATATATGGTGCTTTGAAGAAATGCAGTCTGAATTCTGAAGTACTTCAATTGGGGTGGGGGTGGGGTTACTTTATCTGAATTTTTTTAAGACAGTGGTACCTCAGGTTAAATACGCTTTATGTTGCATACGCTTCAGGTTACAGACTCTGCTAACCCAGAAATATTACCTTGGGTTAAGAACTTTGCTTCAGGATGAGAACAGAAATCGTGCTCTGGCAGTGCGGTAGCAGCAGGAGGCCCCATTGGCTAAAGTGGTACCTCAGGTTAAGAACAGTTTCAGGTTAAGAACGGACCTCCGGAACGAATTAAGTACGTAACCAGAGGTACCGCTGTATTTTAATCACTACAGTTTTGTATGGAAAATAAAATAAAATAAATCCTGTAAAAACTTAAGAGCAGCTACATCTTAGAAGTGATTAGGCAGATTGGCAAAGACTTATAGGCATTATTCCTCCATGGCGGGGGGCGGGTTGTACTAGATGGCCTTTGGGGTCCCTTCCCCAACCATACAATTCCATGACAACGCCAGCTTCCTAGATGGAACATTGGTCCCACTCAGGATCATAGGCGGATGTCCCCCTCTCCCATTTATGGAATCATAAAGTCAGAACAGAGCAGTTCTCAACAAAGACTGAACAGAGAGATACCCAACATAATTCCTTTTAATGATGACTTTGGGACTGTTTTGCAAGCAATAAGATCCAAAGATGTGGTCTGTTTCCGGTGATTACTGGACTTTCTTCTTGCAGAAATGCACTAATTTTGGAGGCACTGTCTAGCATTTGCATATTACAGTGATGGTACTCCTGGCAGCTTCCTACCACATCCATTTGGCATATAGCACCCTGTTTTTTACCTGCCTTTTAAGTGAAGAACGTCACCAGGTGTTGTTTTTAGAAAGTGAAGAATATCACCAAGCCTCGTGTTAATGACAAGACCAAGTTGGCAACACTGGTAATAAAGATCCTAAGCATTAAAAAAAAAAAGTCAGAACGGATCCTCAAGGGCCATCTAGTCCAACCCCATGCAATCCAGCTAAATAATTTCTGACAGAAGGCTTTCCACCCTCCGTTTAAAAACCTCCAGCAAATGAGACTCCACAACCTTCCAAGAAGGTCCATTTCACTGTTGAATGGCTCTTACTTTCAGAAAGTTCTTCATAAGGTTTAGTCAAAATTTCCTTTCTTGTAACTTGAAGCCATTGGTTTGAGTCCAGCCCTCCATCGTCCATGTGACAGCCCTTGAGATATTTGAAGATGGATATCGTATCTCCTCTCAGGCTAAACATATCCAGCTTCTTCAATCGTTCCTCATAAAGCCTGGTTTCCAGACCCTTGATCATCATAGTTGCCCTTCTCTGCACACCTTCCAGTTTGCCAAATATCCTTCTTAAATGGTGCTGCGGGGACAAAGAGTGAGCGCGTGCAGAGTGCCATAGACGGAGCGCAGCCTGTCTGGAATCTGGACTTGCAAATCCAACACCACTTTGGTTACAGAAACACACAATATATTTTGTCTGCAAGAAGTTTTTGGCATGGATTTTTGAGCAACGGGCAAGGAAAAACCAGATATACTCTGATCAGAAAAGTTTGGCAGAAAGAAAGAAAGAAAGAAAGAAAGACCAGTGATTTTTTCCCCCAATGAGTAAAAAATGCAGATTTCTTTAAAAATAATAATGATAAAATCCCTGTGGATTACAGTTCCCGGTTTAGCAAATGAAAACAGCAAATTATGTCAAAAGAACTGGCAAAGAGTTGTCTTGGATGGCCCTGTGATTAAGTGGAAGAATATGTAAATGTACGTGGCAGTTGCCATGGTTACTACATGAATTACTGCTAGTGCTCGGCAGTTTTAAAAAAAGGAGAAGCAGCCCCCCAGAAGGGTCAAGATTTGCATTCCCAATGATGCTTCTGGGCTCCTCAAACGAGGCTGCCAAGGAGAGAGGCACCGACACCCAGAATCTCGGGAAATGGGCCAAACCATCCTTCCCAAAAAGAACACACACACACTGTAAACACCAATAACATAAGAACGTAAGGATCACCCATTGGGCCAGGCCAATGCCCATCTAGTCCAACATCCTGTCTCACAGTGGCCAACCACTAGTGGACATAGGCAGCCCTCTCCTCCATTAATTTAGCTAATTCTTTTAAAAAGCCATCCAAACTGGTGGTCAGCCTGTGGTACAATAGTTTAACTCTGCACTGCACTGCACTGCATGATAAGTCTTTTCTGTCCTGAATCTTTCAACATCATATTTCTAACATTATTGGGGGGGGGGGCTCATTTCTCTGTCCCTTTTATCCCTGTCATGCATAATTTGGCAAAACTTCCAACATGTTTCCCAGAGACATCTGGTTGGAAAGAGGGTGCAAGACTAGGTGGGCCTTTGTTCTTCTTAAATTCTCATTAGCCATTAGAGGAATGGAACCTCCATGTCCACACACAGTCTACCTCAGGGAGCCATATACGGAGAAGTGCTGCTGATTTCCAAGTCTACTTGGGGGTTTCCCAGAGGCATTTGTCTCTTATTAGACAGTCAGTAGAAGGACATCTTCCATGTTCCAAGAGAGTCTCCCCTCAGGAGCACAGTGTGGTGTAGTGGTCAGAGTAAATCCCACAAGCGAACAAATGGAACAAGGTACCAGTGGAGGGCCATTGCCTTTGTGGCCTGTGGGTGGGCTTTGGGCAGGCACCTGTGAGAAGGAGAACATGGGGGCTTTACTCTGATCCAGCAGGGCTCTCATTCTTCTCCCTCTCGCCTCCAAGTCCATCTGAAAGGAAGACCCTGCCGGGTGTGGCCCAGCCAGGCGTTTGGCCATCAGGAAGCCACTGACAGGAGGTCTTGACCCCAGTCCTGCACACCGCAGCCAAGGCACTGTGCCTGAGCCTGGGTGCAGCTGTGGGGGCTCATGGCCCCCCCGCCCTCCCAGCCAAACACAGGAAGGGAAGGGTCAGCAGAGGCCAGCAAGGAACCAAACCTCAGGAAGCTGACCTTGGCAGAGGGAAGGAATGCGAGCGACACATGGCCCTGAGCGGGAGCACGCCCTTCTTGCCTTCCTCTCCCCTTACGGCTGGATAGGCATAGGACAAGAGAAAGACCAGCAGCAGTGGGGTTTTGCTGTGGGCCAGTGAGCAGGACCCACAGAACACAAAGGGCAAAAATAGGCATGGAAAAAGCTTGCCCTCTGGAGGTTCTTAATTTACTTACCTGTTGCATTTATGTCCCAAGCTTTCCTCCAAGCAGCTCAAAGCAGCATACATAGTTCTCTTCTTCCCACACCATTTTAATCCTGACAACAACCCCGTGGAGTAGGTTAGGCTGAGAGTTAGCAACTGGCCTCCAAGGTCACACCCAGTGAGTGTTGTGGCCAAGTGGGTACTTGAAACCTGGTCTCCCAATCCCAGGTCTGAGTTCAACACTCTACAGTTTCATCCTCCTTGTGGATGAAAAATGCTACAGGGAACCAGGCGGAGGGCCTTCTTGGTAGTGTGGAACACAGCCAAGTCCCTTTTCTCAAGTCAACTATCGGTGGTCCATCAAACCAACTATTGTCAACTCTTAAAGGCAGAAGCTGTCTATGGGGTCATGCAGGGAAAAGCCTTTTGTCAGCGCACCAAACTGAGAACCCTTACACTGGAGGTGCCAGAGGCTGGACCTGGGACCTTTACACAAAAGGCTCAAAGACTGAGAAAACACACACACACACACACACACACACACACACACACACTGCAACTGGTGGAGGGCTTTTTGTGGTTAAATTTTGCAGCACAGCAGTGATGCGATAGCAGTAGATTCACGTTGGGTTGTCCACACACAATTCTGTGTCATTAGTTGTTCTGTGTTGCTTCCCCAGTGTTAGAATATGCCTGCTTCCTGGAGCAGCAGTCATGAGCAGATAGAGCAGCTTAAGTGGGACAAAAGAAAGAAAAAGAAAGAAGATTCGGGGTAGGAAAAGTTGGAGTATTTCTGCAGAAAGTTATGGATACTGACCAACCCCCTAAAAGCTTTGCAGGGACAAATGAGATTGAGAACGCCCTGAGACCGTCCTGAACACAAACAATCATGAATGCACAATAATTAGGGCATCTTAACAAGCCACTTTATTTTGGATAATTTTGGGGGGGATAGTAAGTTTAATGATAGTGTTCATCCTTATGCTGCCTTCAAACTGCTCTAATATTTATGAGTATTCTATTTTTTATTTGTTTACTTTACTGAATCTATTTTTTAAAAAAATTACTGTATTTCTTTTTAAAGCCACCTTTTACAGTTCCATCCAGCGTTGTATTGCCTGCCCAGGCTGGCAAAGGTCTTGGGCAGAGAACAGTCTCCCCAGCACACCTGGTACCTGCTGCTTTTCAACAGGAGATGCCAGAGGCTGACTTTGGCGGACCTTTTGGATGCAATGCAAGCGCTGAGCTTTAGAGTTATGTATTTTGCGGGGCGCACACAATTTCCCGTGTGTGTGTGCGCGCGCGCATGTAGCCAAAGGGTAAAAGTGGCTTTTGACAGAATGATAGGCGTTCCCAACCCGTTCTGCTGTGGCTGCTGTACCCATTTCGCTCCAACCTGTTGAATTTGCAGATATTTATTTATTGCGTTTAATATACATTTAAACACCGCGTGCAACATCCGGTCCTCCAAAGGATGGTGACCCCGCCGGGGCAGCCTTCAACTTTCCACACGCTGCGAGGAGCGAGCAGATGAAAGGCGACTATAGCGCTTAACGTAATTGTTATTTCAGATCTGTTCCCGGGGATTGGCGGGAGACGTGGGTGGCTGGATAGTTGTGCAGAAGGCCAGCGATTCTGAGAAGGGGGCGGGGGAGAGAGAGAGAGAAGAAGATGATGATGATCATGACTGGAAACAATCTCAGTTTCCTGTTGCTGTTATTCCTTCTTCCCGCGTTTCCCCAAACTGAGGAGCCTCCCCTCCCCACCCCAATCGCCACTCTTGTTATAAAACATGCCTACTAATAGCAGCGAAGTGGTGCATGAAGTCTAAACAACCAAGAGCATCTCCGAGCCCGCAAGGACATAAAAAGAAACTTGAGGTTTTCAGCGCAGAGAGCCATGCGCCCGAGATTCTAAGCCAGCGTTTGAGAGCCATGGCTGGAGACATGGGCGTAGTCAAAGGGGGGCAGGGAGGGGCAGTTGCCCCAACCTTAATCAATAAAAATTCATAAAAAGACACAGCAAACTGAGGTTCGCCCCCCCCCCCAACAAAAGCCCACTTGGCTTCTTGGTGACCACTGGCCAGTCGATGCCTCTCTCGACCTTGCCAACCCCTCAGGGTCGTTGTGGTGGTGAAATGAGGAGGGGGTGATTAATAATAATTGTTTCCATTGGAAAGAACTTTCATTGGCCCCGAGCTAGCAAAAGGGCAGTGGGGGCGGGAGAGCGAAACTCAGACCTAAAATACCTGGACTCCAATTCCCATGATCCTCTGGCTATTGGCTGGAGTCCCATAAGCCTCCGGCAGGGTCCCCCTTTTCTATGGCAGTGGGTGAAAGGAAAGGCCTTCTGAAAATGTGGAGGGCCAGCCTGTACCTGTCGAGGAAGACAATACAGTGGTACCTCAGGTTAAGTACTTAATTCGTTCCGGAGGTCCGTTCTTAACCCGAAACTGTTCTTAACCTGAAGCACCACTTTAGCTATTGGGGCCTCCTGCCCCCACTGCGCCGCCGGAGCACGATTTCTGTTCTCATCCTGAAGCAAAGTTCTTAACCCGAGGTACTATTTCTGGGTTAGCAGAGTCTGTAACCTGAAGCGTCTGTAACCTGAAGCGTATGTAACCTGAGGTACCACTGTAATGTTAGATATTTCACCCTGGAGAAGACTGAGCTGTGATATGATAGCCATCTTCAAAGATCTCAAGGGCTTGTTTTCTTCTGCTCCAGCGAGTAAAACTCAAAACAAGGGCTTCAGTTGACAAGAAATTTGATTCTGACTAAACACTAGGATTACCGTATTTTTCGTCCCATAGGACGCTCCGTCCCATAGGACGCACCTAGTTTTTTGGGGGGGAAATAAAGGAATTCCCCCCCCTTTATTTCCCCCCAAAAACCAGGTTGGGGAAACCAAACCAGGTCGGGGAACAGCGGTATGGCGGCGCTGCGCCTCCCCGCTGTCCCCCGAGCTTGTGGGGCTGGCTGATGTCTGCCCGAAGCGCGGGGCGCTCTGCTTCAGCGCGCTCCGCGCTCCGTGCAGCAGGCTGCTATCCGCAGCCTAGGGAGCCCTGCGGGAACTCCCGCAGGGTTCCCCAGGCTGCGGATATCTGCCTGGCGCGAGGGGCGCTCTGC
Organism: Podarcis pityusensis; assembly: GCF_964106645.2. Classification (NCBI taxonomy): domain Eukaryota; kingdom Metazoa; phylum Chordata; class Lepidosauria; order Squamata; family Lacertidae; genus Podarcis; species Podarcis pityusensis. The sequence continues at coordinate 2,079,664 of NC_138044.1, read as the reverse complement.
TTCAGGGCGCCCGCGCACTGGACGGCTGGCTGCTATCCGCAGCCTAGGGAGCCCTGCGGGAACTCCCGTAGGCTCCCCAGGCTTGCTGATAGCTTCCTGAAGCCTGGAGAGCGAGAGGGGTCGGTGCGCACCAACCCCTCTCGCTCTCCAAGCTTCAGCGAAAGCCTGTATTCGCCCCATAGGACGCACACAGATTTCCCCTTCATTTTTGGAGGGGGAAAAAGTGTGTCCTATAGGGCGAAAAATACGGTAACTTTCTGAGGGGGAGAGCCATTTGGCAGTAGAATGGACCACCTTGAGAGGTGGTGGGCTCTCCTCTAACAGAGGTTGGGTGGCCACCTGTTGGGGATTCTTCATCTATGATAGCAGGGGGTTGGACTGCTTTGAAAGTACTGTACCTCCCAACTCTACAATTCTATAATTCAAGGAAGGCAGCTCTGGGCTAGGTGGAGTAATGGACAAAGTAGTTTGGGGCCTTGCGCTGTGATGTGGCTTTCCTCAAAGGCAGCTCGAGGTAGAGCTGGGAGAGTTCACATCTGAAAACACAGAAAGCTGCTGCCAGCCCGTGTTAGGCAATAAAAAGTGAAATGGACCAAAGGCTTTGACCCTACATAAGGCAGCTGTTCCTAAAGTGTCCACAAGGGGAGCCTCTTAGCATTCAACAAGGTTCAGCCACTGAAACCTTGTGGGTCCTTTAAAGGTAAAGGTAAAGGACCCCTGACAGTTAAGTCCAGTTGCGGACGACTCTGGGGTTGCGGCGCTCATCTCGCTTTACTGGCCAAGGGAGCTGATGTTTGTCCGCAGACAATTTTTCTGGGTCATGTGGCCAGTATGACAAAGCCACTTCTGGCGCAACGGAACGCTGACACCAGAGCAGCACATGGAAACGCCGTTTACCTTCCCACCGGAGCGGTACCTATTTATCTACTGTGTGCTTTCGAACTGCTAGGTTGGCAGGAGCAGGGACCGAGCAACGGGAGCTCACCCCGTCACGGGGATTCGAACCGCTGACCTTCTGGTCAGCAAGCCCAAAGCTCAGTGGCTTACCACCCATGTCCTTTACGCACTTATAATATCACCAGTAGACACCTGTGGCCTGCAGGAGAACACTCTGTGTTTATCGAAGTTGTCCTTGCTAGTGGCTCAAAATTCCTACGTGGTATAAGAGATGCAAACTTACTCTCAAGGAGAGGAAAAACAGACCTTGATGCACAGCTGGGAAACGGGCCAGAGGAGGGGGAAATGTTTAGGAGGAGAAGGAAACAGTGCTAATGGCAGACTCACCAGGCTGTGCGACTGGTGTACAGAGAGCACTGGACCCAGCCTTCCTCAATCAGGTGGTCCAAAGCACCCAGAGGTCCCACCGCTCCAGAGGAAGGCTGGTCTAACCCATTACAGCATGTTAGCCAAAGGTTCAGCAACTCATGGCTTGTCAGGGGATGGGCTCTATGTGTTCTGGATTATTTCCTTCATATTAGAGTAGCAGTGGATCCTGTGGGGAGCAGAAAAAGGTGTGCTTGGTCAGTGCCTGAGAGGGTCCTAGGTGAGCCAGAACTGCTTAATTTATTTTTCCACATGATCCGTCACTTTTGACACCACCTAGCAAACACAAGGCAACTGTTGCCTGACTTGAATTTTCGAACTGCCAATTTTATTCCCATTAAATTTATTCCCAGCATTTGTGTTCTTGGTTGGAGGAACCAACTGGGGAGCCACCAAGGGAAGAAGACTCAGGAGCCTGGGGAGTGGCGGGGGGGGGGAAACAATGACGAGTGGTCACAGGGAGAAGACTGGGATGAGGAAGTGTTAGAAGCTGAAGTGGTAACAGGGTTTAGTGAGAAGGGGCAATCTGTGGCAGCGAGAAGTCCAGAATCAGGCAGAAGCAGAAGCAGAGGGTGAGGGAGGGAGGCCAAGAGGACTTAAGCTGACTGTGGGAAGCTGAGGACTTTCAGTCTCAGCAACTGATACAAGGGGGCAACACCTGCCAGAGAGGAGTTGCCGTGCTCACTAAGCCAGACACTCCTGTGCAGATTGTGTTTTTGCTAATAAAGGGTTAACTCCAATTTGCATGGTGTGATTTACTGCTGGCTCACTCCTGACAGGGTTTTTTAAAATGATGACCTGCTGTATGTGTTGTTTATTGGTGTAAAGGAGTGTTTTTTCAAGCAGTGTGCTGTGGCCCCCTGGGGTGCCTTGAATGATGGTTGGGGTGCCTCTGGCAACCCTGGCCTCTGTCCCTCTTCCCTTCCCTCCCTCCTCGGACGCCTTTTCACGTCTCTGCCTCCTCAAAAGCTTGCACAGCTGTTTGTTGCACACAAGACATAACTGGTCCATATGCATAAGGTCCAGCAGCTACCACGCTCTAAGATCCACTGTCCTGTGATATCATATATGAGTTTGTATCACTGATGAAGCCCAAGACGGCAAAACAAGGCTAACATTCCAGAAATCCTTGTCTTAGTCTCTGTGAAAGGATTCTGTGGAACTGCAACAACCTTTCATGTGGACTGTTGGACTCTATGAACAGACAGGTGGAATAGACACTTTCACATATATGGACCTTATGCATAAACTGATTAGAGAATGAACTGATCCACTGGGTCTTCTACTTTTTTCGCTGAACTTTATGAGCTACTTTTGTTGAAATCTACTATTCAATACAATGAATAGTATATATTATTTTTTCAAATGTACAGCCAGTTACGTCTTGTGTGCTTATTGAATATGTTTCACGTAACCAGAGGTTTGTTGTTGTTTTGCAGCTGTTTGTTGCAGCAGCCCTGGCTACGAATTCCGCGAGTGAGTGGTGCCTCTGGGGCTGGCCACATGGGGTGCTGGTTGCCAGGAGCTGAGGCTGTCTTGGAGTAAACGAGTAAGTGGACAATGGAGTCCAGCCAGCCAGTCCACCAGCACTTGCTGTTGGGAATGGACAGACAAGTGGGAGGCCAGGCAGGCAGGCAGGCAGGCAGGCAGACAGGCAGGCAGGGGCTGCACTGGTCTTTCTTGTGCTTGCTGTGTGCATGGCCTGCCCGGTGCTGAAGGAGAGCCTTTCTGCCATGCAAACCCGGCAGTGCCTGCTTCTGCCACTGCTGCCTTCCAAAGTGCTGTCCTCACTTTCACCTTTGGCCAGTCTCCATCGGGCCACTAAGGCAGGGGGCACACAAGAAAAGGAGGAAAACAAGAAAATAAATATTCTGAATGAAACAGTGGATGTTTGATTTTTGTGGTTCATGCTGTGGCCACAGACATGATATGTGATTTGACAGTGAATTTGTGGTGACCCAATGCAAAAATCCTGAGGATCCATGTGGATCCGTGCTTTGTAACCACATTTTTGCACCATTGCGGCCCCACGAAACAGTGATTTTTTTGGTACAGGCTGTAGCCATGGACATGCTATGTGATCTGATGGTGAATTTGGCTCCAGGGACCACGCATTCGCTCCATAAGACGCACAGATATTTCCTCTTACTTTTTAGGAGGAAAAAAGTGCATCTTATGGATCAAAAATATGTTACTTCTTTTTTCTGTCCTGGATCTTCCAATTTTCAGTTTCATTTGATGTCCATGAGTTCTAGTATTATGAGAGAGAGAAACATTTCTTTGTCCCCTCTCTCTATGCGATGCATGATTTTATCAACTTCTATAGTGTCTCCTCTTCTCCAAACTAAGTCCATACTCTGGAACCTTTCACCATAGGGAAGTCGCTCCACCCCCTCAATCATTTTGGCTGCCCTTTTCTGGAACCTTTTCCAACTCAATGATATCCTTTTTGCGGTGAGGCAGCCAGAGCGGCACTCGAAAAGAGAGAGTGCAGGGAGGGGGAGCAGGGGGATAACAACCACCACCACCACCACCACCGTTTTTAAGCAAAGCTGCTTGGCTGCACTTTTTATCTCAGGTGCCATTTCCTCTACTGCCAAGTGAAGTTCATAGCCAGATATGCAAGAGGCCTCAGTGCGAGATCGTGTGTGCACAAGAGAGGATACGCATTCAGCGTAACTAGGTAGCACAGCCCCAGCACGAAACTCTCTGCCATAAACAGTTAGCTTCAGGCCCAGCATGATGAGTTTTGGCAAAGGTTACGGCCTACACCCCAAGCACAAGTGGAGTTCTTCCACGCTGAAGGTAAAAAAATAATAATTTTTTAAACACTCCCATGTCGAATTCGCCTGGGTCTCCTCTCTCTCTGCCAAGGAAATGTCCTGGTAAATTCGTGCAAGATGGCTTTATGTTCTTAACACAGTCTTGATGTTTGATTGCTCAAAGGTTTTCTAAGAAACCATTAGGGTTCTGCGGGCAGCAGGGAAGGGGGGGGGCACCAATGATTGACAAAAGCATTAAGGGTAATGCTGAACAGACGCTGCTCTGAGCAGACAGCAGACCCCTAGAGGCAGCTTCTAGGACAGCCTCTCAAGCTTTAAAAGAGGGAAATCAGCCAGCAGAGAGGCAATGAGCCTTTCCCAGCCATGAGGCTTTGCTGGGCAAGAGAAGAGGTTTTGCAGGCAGTCTCGATTCTTGCCAAGAGGCTGAGGAATTGCCCCCTGCCAGTGGTGTAGTGTGGGTTGCCAGCACCCGGGGCCACGTGGGGGATGGGGAGACAGACAAGAGTATGCATGTGCATTCAACTGCCTAATGGCATCCACATCACTCAGGTGATTGCAGCCACAAAGAAGAGTTGTTCAGTTATCTGGAGACTTCCCGGTTCTCATGGAGAAGCCGTTTTTCAATGGAACTCAGTGACAGAAGTGCACAGCTGTATTGAGGCAGCACCAAAGGTTGAAATTATGCACTCCCTAACAATTTTGCACCAGGGGGCAACTGCCTTGTGGGGCCCCCACAAACACACTACATCACTGCCTCCCCCCATGTGAAGATAAGCAAACTCCTGTTCAGAGAGAGAGACGCACACATGCAGAGCGTGCATTTCAGGAGAAGCTATGTGCTTGTGTTTGAGAGATAGAATGATTCCCAGTGAGATCCACACAAGGGGATCTGTTGGACTCAGAATCCCAGTCTAGACAGGCTTGTGGTTTGTTCCAGCAAAGCAAATCACCCCTCCTTCTAACAGCAAGCTCAGGCAGTGAGTGATGACAGCTCTGAGGCCAAAATGAGGGCAGTGAAAAACAAGAGGGCAGTATCAGCATCTGTGGGGAAAACTACAGCAGTGCTTAAAATAATAAAAAAACAACAACTGGGAAGTGGCAAACAATTCGAAGAGGATTAAGCATGCTCAGAAGCCACAGTCTATTGAGAAAGCTGAGGTGGAGGCCAGGAACAGAGGTTTGCATGGTTTGCTGGCTGGAACCCTGGTTAGAAGGGGAGGATACAACAAGGAAGGGTGTTTATTAGTTTCTGGTGGCAAAGAGCTAACCATTCATTGAAACCTCTTTCTGAGCCAGAGTTATCCATCCCCAATCTGTGGAACTGATTCAGAAATCCAATTCTTCTCCTTCACACAGAAGGTGGCAAGAGTGTGAAGTTTCTAGCCCCTGTGCTTGTGTGACATACAAGGAACTCTCAGAGCCCGAGAGGACAGCAAGCAGCACCTCCAGAAGGTCAGGAAGGGGCAAGAGGACCTTCTCAAACTGGGATTCAACCAGGAATATTAACAAGGTGCACTTACTACTATATGCATAGTTTTAGGCTGCGTAAATGAAGGATCAGAGGGTTCCCCAAAACATGGGGCAGCAACTGCATTGGGATTGCCCCATAGGGAGTTGTTGACTGTGACCTTTTGCTACTGCCCCAACAGTACCAGATTCAGGGTGGTGCAGGTGGTCCCCCACATAGGAAGCTGAGCCAAGGGGACACAAAATAGTAGCAGTAGCAGCAGCAGTTTTAACAATAATAACAATAATAATAATAATGCCTAAATTTATATGGGCACCTACTGAGAAGCTCCATTAAAAGCAACTGTACCAAACTGAATTATTGAAATTGAAGTACTTTATTGTCACGTGTACAACTTGTATACAGTGAGATTACATGAGCACCCCCCACTCAGCTCTCTTAGTCTTAATTCCCCTCGTTTACTGACACACACCCACCAAAGCCGAAAGTCAGTTGCCCTGTTGTTATCTTTTCATTCAGCAGCCTAACAGCCCACGAATAGCACTGTTGGTGCAACTAATCATGCTTCTATATCTTCTGCCTGAGATCAAGAAAGTGCCGGCCAGGGTGTGAATCATCCCTGAGAATTTTCCTCCCTCTCCTGAGGCAACCTTCTTCCGCTGTTTCAGCCAGCGGATTCACAGGACAGCCCATAATATCTTGTGCTGTATTCACCACCCTCTGTAGGCACTTCCTATCCATTGATGTCAAACCAGCGTGCCACACCGTGATGCAGTATGAAAGGACACTTTCTATTGTGGACCGGTAGAAGGAGATCATCAAATGTTGATTGACATCCTTCTTCAGCAATACTCTGAGGAGATGGAGCCTCTGTTGGGCTTTCTTAACCACCTGGGTTGTATTGATTTTCCAAGTAAGGTCTTCACTGAGATAAACTCCCAGGAATTTAAAGGAAGAGACTCTCTCCGCACAGCCCTCCCTGATGTACAGCGGGGCTAATTCTCCTCTCTTCCTCCGAAAGAAAATTATCGTGGGAATAAGAAATATTTGTGGGAAGGGGTCATCAGTTTTTGTCCAAAGTCTTCCCCTGTGCCACAGGCCCACGTACCTTGAGCAGATGAAGTGGCACAGAAAGTGGGCATGGGTGATATCAGAGTTGGGCAGTGGCACAGAGTGAGAGGGAGCCCAGCAGCCACACAGGTGAATAATTCCAGGTGCATAGCAGCAGTTATGCCCATGACTGAAGTTTCTGGAAGGCTGATGTGATGCCATCAAGCTTGAAGGGAAAACGTAACACCTTCAGTCCTTGCTTCTTCTTCTTTTGTCCCACCTAAGGGAACATAAAAAGCTGAGCTCTGTATAGACCAGTGTTGCCTACACTGAGTGACATTATCTTAGAATCAGTCAGAAGGCACCATGAGGAGCATCCAGCCCAACTCTCTGCAATGTAGGAATATGCAGCTGTCCCATACAGGGACTGAACCTGCAACCTTGGCATCAACAGCACCATGCGCTAACCAACGGAGCCATCCAATTAGTGCAGCCACAGCTCTCCAGGATTTCAGGCAGATGCCACTGGGGATTCAACTTGGGGCTGCCTGGATGCAAAGTCAGTGTTTGACCACTGAGCTAGGAGTTGACACTTCTTGATGCAGAGGCGAATGTTTTTAGAAAAGCAAGCTTGGGGAGGGGGTACACTCCCAAAGCATTTCAGTGAGGACAGAGGGTGCTGTGGACACAGAATGCTGTAGTGGGGTATGGCGAAGGTGTGGGGAGTGAATGGAGTAGCATGGCACGCGTGGCTGGCTGGCACCCTGGCACTTCAGGCTGCAACATTCTATCACAGGTTACACCTGTATAGGCAGCAACCAATTAAGGCGCGCCAGACTGATGCACGATCACAAACGCATGGTTCCCTTTGGACCCAGAAGAGGGCAGAACATGATGGGACATGCTTATGCACACTCTGCCAATGCGTGTAGGGACCAGGAACAGAACCTGCATGCAAAATGGTCACCACCTGTATATATTTATGTATAAACACACACACACACACACACATATTTACACACCTCACCGTGGCTCAGTGTTGGGCCATTTGCTTTGCATGCAGAACCCAGCTCCAGGTTCAATCCCTGGCAACTCCAGACAGGGCAGGGAGAGATTTCCTGCCCGAAATCCTGGAGATGCTGCTAGTCAGTGTAGACAATATTAAAACAGATGGACCAGTGGTCTCACTTGGTATAAGGCAGCTTCCAAGTGTCCATTAAAATACCCAAGGCAGTTTACAGTGGTTAACTGAAATAAACCAGGATATGGATGAGAAGCAGCAGGGCTTTTTTTCAGCCAGAACTCACTGGAACTCAGTTCCAGCATCTCTCAAGTGGGCACCATTGCTATGTTCAGAGAACAATACAGTGGTACCTCTGCTTACGTTCACCTCCGGTTACGTATCCTTCGGGATACGTAAGTGGCAAACACAGAAGTATTTTTCCGGGTGTCGCCCCGCGCGCATGCACAGAAGTGCTCCACATGCCATGCACATGCGCAGAAGTCCTAAACCGCGGCGCATGCATGCGCAGAAGCAGCACCTCCAGTTGCAAATTTCTCAGGATCCAACCGGAGCTCCAGAATGGATCCCATTCACAACTGGAGGTACCACTGCAATTCCTTTTGGAGCAGTTTTTTTAGTGGATCTTCTCAGTAGGCATCCATATAAATGTTGTTGTTGTTGTTGTTGTTTTGCACCCCTTCAGCTCAGCACCCTGTGCAGGGAAACCAATCACACCACCCTAAATTCAGCACTGCAGGGTGGCGAAGGCAGAAGAATCAGCACCTGATGTTACGGAAGATGAAAAGGTCACCCACAAAATGTGCAGCACCTTCTTTGACGAGGACCGTACCTTAACCCAGCTCCATTCAATTCAGCTGGATGCAGTTTAGCCATCAGGTACACTTGGTACACACACATGGGAAGGCAATCTTCCAAGGAAATGGGTTTCAACCTACCTGGAGAAGCATTCTTGTGCTGAAGACTCAACGCTGCTGAGCCATTACAAGGAGACATTGAAAGCAGCAAGTGTCCTAGCACAAGAGGGGGGGAGAAACAGGGCAAGAGGGACCAGAAATACCTAATGAAAGCTTTTGCCCTCCAGGTGCCCACCAGATGGTTCAGACTATGTTGGCCAAGGCTGATTTGAGCTGTAGTCCAATACATCTGGAGGGAACTCAGGATGCCAAGGGTTTGACAAGTGAGCTCAGTTTGAAAACCAGGAAAGGAAAATTCAGTAAAAAGTAATTTTAAAAGAAAACTTTAAAAAAAAAGAGCCAACCCCAGAGTCCAAAGAAGTATAAACTGTACATGACCATTTGCTTTTGGGATTTAACAGCTCAAACACTTATAAATCTTTCCCAAAGACAGGACTCTTATTGAAAAAGCAGTCCCGTTGGCAGCAGAACCAGAAGGATCTAAACAAACAAAATTATACGGACACCCACCTGGCAGATTCTTTTAAGGGTATCCGGCTGTTTCAAAAACATTTGCATGTTGTATAGTCTGATTTGTAAACATGTCTGTAATTACCTGTTTTTTATTTATGTTTTCTTGATGTGGCGCTGATCTGTGTATACTTTGTTGACCTATGATCAAGGCAATTAAATATATTCTAACAATATTTCTGTAATTGATATGCCTAACATAAAGAAGTGATGCTATGTCAAACACTGAAAACCAGCCTTCCCCAACTGGGTGCCCTCCAGATGTGGAGGCTGGAGCTGGCTGGCTGCTCAAAACATCTTCCTTAAGTATAACCAATTGCATCCTGAGCCAATGGGGGATTTTCTTGGAATTGTTTAAGGGATGTTATTCCAGACTTAGAACTTTCTTGCACTTTTACTTTTCAGAAACAAAACCTACACATACAAGAAAATGCATTAGGCAAACTACACCATTTGAAGTTTATTATCCTTAATGACTACCAAATACAGAGGGCGTTCAAAATACACCAGGAAAGAGTTATTTACAGTCATTAAGAATTCAGGTGTTGTTTTGAAGGAGGCAAGCTAGCCAGTTTAAAAATCAAAGAAGGACAACTTGCTTCCATATTTGGATGTCTGCAACTCGCCTTCAGTTGGTGGGTTTGGTTGTGGTCTTTGCCTAGAATGATAGGGATTCTCAGGCAGTGGCCGGTCAGTCTTCACTTTGGTGACCTGGAAGAAAAAGAATCACATTGAAATGTGTGGTGAGCAGCAAACAGCCTGGAAAGTGTGACAAACAGGAAGCTTTGCAAAAGGAAGCCAGTCCATCCAAATGGTGCTTAGTGCACACAAACCTATATCAAGGAATCCGAGTATAGAAAGGTGCCTTATTATGTACCAGAAATGGCAAAGCTGGTGCCCAGATGCTGGACTGTTATTTATTTAACTCTATAGTCACTTAGTACAAAAGTCTCTAAGTGACTTTTAAAAGCTTAAGAGCCTATAACGCCCCCAATAAGTAATGTTTCAGTAAAATCACTGCAGTAACCCAGCAGAAAAAAAAGTCAACAAACTAGAAAAACAAGCTATCAGCCTTGTTGTCAAATGTCTGGGAGAAGAGGTAAGTCTTACCCTGGCACAGATGGGAGCCAAAACAGAAAAGACCCTCTGCCATGCTGTCATCCTCCAAAGTTTCTCTGAAGGGGCACCCAAAGGAGGGCCTCAAATAAAAACCAAAAGGTCTGGGAGAGAGGTGACCTGAAAAATATTGGGGTCCCGAGCCGTGTGTGAGGTTAAAACCAACACTTTGATTTGGGCCTAGGCTGAGCTGTGTCAGAATTGGTGTTCCAAAATCAGCTCATCTTGAGCCTGGCAGCTGCACTCTACTGAAGTTTCTGAACAGCTTTCAAAGGCAGCTTCACAGAAATTGCACCACAATGACCCAATCCTGAGTCTACCAAAGTAGACTACTTCAGCCAGATTACTGCAGCCCAGACAGCGTCATGGTTAGGCCACCAGCCTAAGCTGGTGGAAGGCAACTTGCACCACTGAGGCCACCTGTGCCCCAAGTAACAGCAGTACAGTGGTGCCTCGCAAGACGAAAAACTCGCTAGACGAAAGGGTTTTTGGTTTTTTGAGTTGCTTTGCAAGACGATTTTCCCTATGGGCTTGCTTCGCAAGACGGAAACGTCTTGCAAGTTTGTTTCCTTTTTCTTAAAACCATTAATACAGTTGCGACTTGACTTCGAGGAGCAACTCATAGCACGCGGTGTGGTAGCCTTTTTTGAGGTTTTTTGAAGACTTTGGTGATTTTTGAAGCTTTTCCAAAACTTTTCCGACACCGTGCTTCGCAAGACGAAAAAAACCGCAAGACGAAAAAACTCGCGGAACGAATTAATTTCGTCTTGCGAGACACCACTGTAGATAAAGGAAGAAGCCTGAACCATGGGCCAGGATTGAAGCTGAGAGCCTTTTGTATGCAAAGCATATATCCTACTGCTAAGCTGGAGTCCTTCGACTCCATGGCACACACACCCCTCCATGTCCTTCAGTGATTTTCCCCAACAGGAATTAGAAAGTGGTTATTCTAAGGCTCACTCTGACCTGCAGGGAACACACATGGGTGCTCCAACACATCAGATTATGGTTTAAAATAAACCATGGTTTAATGTGGGCAAGCTCCTTCCCCTCTCCTGACTGTGCTACACAGGACAGCAAACCAGCCCTAAACAAGAGAGTATGGTTTGTTGTTATGTGCAAATTCAGGTTCCTGCAGACTTGCAGTGTGGAGGTAAACAAGCTACAAGCGGGAAGCCAAAAACAGACTTTGGTTTCTGCTTTTGGTTTGGAGACAAACTATGAGCCTGTATGAACGTGGGTTTGCACATGAGGGCAAGCTAGACTCCAGTTTCCTTCATCCCTGTATGGCACAGTCAGAAACAGGAGATAAGAAAAGCACTTCTCTGCATTAAACCACAGCTTATTTTAAACAATGGCATTGAACACTGCTTGTGAACTGGGGTCAGAGACACAATTTGAAACCCAGAAACCAGCTACCTTGAGAGCCAAATTTTCCATCTTGGCTGAGCCAAAAACAATCTGAAGATGACTAAAGAGAGCCCCCCAGTGTGGATGCTCATCACAATTCTCTACAAGGCAAAACTGCTGAAAAGGCTGGAATTTCTAGATACCGGCCTCAATGCTTGGGGAGCTAGCCCTGAGGAAAGACTGGCCAAGTTTGCAAATTCCTCCTGGGCCGAAGTGCAGGATCAGGTGACAACACTACCATTCAGATGAGAGGCAAAATGAAAAACGCCTTGCAAGGAGTGATTAGGTTAACACCCAGTGCACGTAAGAAAGAGCCAGCAAACACATTCAGTTACCTTTGACAGCTGTCCCAGATCAGGTCTCACCCAGCCCAACTTATCCAGGACGCAGTCATCAAAGACCTGCTGCTGCTTGCGGCACTTGCGAAGTTCTAGCAGGTTATTATAGTCAATGCAAGTCCAGTATTGGGTGAATGGCTCTGCACAATGCAGCTTAAGCTGCCTAGAAACACAAAGATGCTGCATTAATGTTTCCTGAAGTGAAAATGTAGGCAGAGTGATTCTTAAAAGGCACCTTTTTATTTTGCTCACACATGGGTTTGAAGACCACAGCAAGCTATGTGTTCTCTCTGGTTACAGCTGGAGTACCACAAAACTAAGTCATAGTGAAAACAGAAGAACTCTGGCCTGTAATGCCAACTCAGACTGCAAATATTTTCTACATTCGTGCTCCCATCCCCATACCATGCAAAATCCCTTTGGCAAATAACACAAATACGTTTGTCAATCCAAAACTGAGAACAACAACAGGGTAGCATCCGATCAAAAAAAGTAAACAGTGTTAGTATTATTGCCTTTCAGTTTTTCTACAAAACTGAAGGAAGCATAGTGGATTCATAAAACTGTATTTCAAGTTCTTACAGCATCTGATACACGACATTTTGGCAATTTAAAATCCAAGTCAGATGTGACCTATCACTGACAGGAACTTTTCAAAATTAGGAAGTTGTTCCCATCATGGAGGGGAAAGGAGCTGCAGGGCACGAATGAGTCATCAATTAAAGACAATAATGGGTAACCATTTGAACTCACTATAGAATTAGAGGGAAGTTAAAACAGAAGATATCTGAGAAGAAACGTGTGTGTGTGCGTGTTTTAAAGAACACAGCAGTTGTCACAGGCACGATAATTGCCCTAGCAGATTGTAAAAGAAATCTGGATTCAGATCCCTTGCCTTGGATGAACCTGTGTGTCTTTCAGGGTCACTTCAGAGATATGATTTTCCTACAGAGTTAATCTTGGAGCTGGAGAAGCAAGTAGGTTATGAAAAAAGAATAGTTAAAACAGCATCATGTCACTTGCTTATTTTGACATAAGCAAAATTACTTACTCATTTACCGGTTACATTTATACCCTGCCTTTCCCTTAAAAAAACCTGTAGGTACCTAACAGCAACAACATTCACAAGATAATTTAACCAATGTCTAATAAGACATGAGCAAAATTTGCTGTAGGGGAAGAGATTCAGTTTTCTTTTGCAATATGAACCTGCAAAGCCTTTGGGAGGCGGGATCTCAAATACTAAAAATGTATTTCTGGCCAAAGGAAGAAGGCAAAATTACTAGAAGGGCATGGGAGTAGTTTTATTTATTTGAAGGATTTTCTTTAGCCCTGCCCTTCAGGCAAAAATAAGCCCCCAAAGATCAGTAATAATAGATGGGCCTTTGGTACGACTCACCAAGACTCTTCAAATGGCATACCTGAAGAAGTCCAATGCACACTTGTTCACTTCCTTGCCTTCGTTTAAACATTTCCGTGGGTCCTTCTCTTCCCAGCGGCAAAGCATGAACTCCTTGTTGGGCTTGTCACACTGTGAGCCATAATGATGAGCTGCTGCTTTCAGTACGGCTGAGGTTACATTTACCTGAGGAGCAAGCCAGGGAGTTAGCAACAGGCTGAGGGTGTGTGTCTGGGAATGCATAGGACTCTTACAAGCTCCACGAGAGCCAATTGAATGAAGAATAGCCAAACTGCAGGCATGCATTCTCCTTCTCATATATGTAAAATGGGAGTAAGGTCCTGCACTCACAAGAATGCCAAGGGGCAGCACACAATGAAACTTGTGTACTATACACAAACATTACAACACAATATATTTCATTTATTTAACAGAATTTGTATACCACTTAACTGTAAATAAAACCTCAACATGGTTTGCAAAGAATATGAAATATGGATTGAAGTTGTCCATAAAAGTTGAGCGCAAAACAGGTTTTTTAAAAGCAAGACATAAATAAAAACAACCAGTTAAATATATTAAATATGTATGTTGCAAACTAAGATTAGATATTAAATTACATATCAGCTTTACATCTCTGGGTACGCTTGCCTAAACAAAGAAATTTCAGCAGGTGTAGAAGAGAGCACAGTGAAAGTTCTAGCTTAGTCAAGGCACAGGGAGTTCCAGAGTGTAGGAGCTACCACAAGATAATTAATTAAAAAACAGATTTTTCAAATGATATATAGAAGTAATAACAGGAAATGTTTTATGTAGGATGACACTAATTATTAAGACAATGAGAATCTTTTAATCTTTTTACTTCAAATGATTCCAATACTGGGCGAAGCAGGTTGTCTCAAGATATGGCAAAGAGAAATTTCCAAATTCCTGTGGGAAGGGAAGAAACCTAGGATTAAACACCTGATCTTAATAGACATAAAAGAGAGAGGAGGCTTTTCTCTACCCGACCTAAAACTTTACTGCGAGGCAGCCTGTTTCACCTGGCTAAAAGATTGGTGCACGTTGCAGGATCCGGACCTCCTGGACCTGGAAGGTTTTGACAACCGTTGGGGATGGCACGCCTACCTGATATATGGAAAAGCAAAAATTCATAAAAATTTTACCAACCATATAATAACAAAGTCACTCTTTGCTGTATGGGAAAAATATAAAGACCTGATGGAGCCTAAAGTCCTGTGGTGGACTTCTCCAATAGAAGCCATAGCAGTAAAACGGAAAAATACTCAGGAAAGCTGGCCAACATATAAAACACTTCTAAAAAATGAAGATAACCAAATAAAATTTAAAAACTTTGAGGAAATAAGAGAACACATCTCAGACTGGTTCCAATACCATCAGTTATTTGAAAGATTTAAATCTGACAAACAAAAGGGGTTCTCAACAGAAATTTCCCGATTCAAATCTGATCTTGTAAATTCTAAAAGAAAAACTCTTTCCAAAACTTATCGACTCCTCCTCGACTGGACAGTCAAGGAGGAGGTGGTAACAGTGGCAATGGTGAGGTGGTCCCAGGATTTTGGCCATTCAATAACCATGGCCCAATGGGAAAATTTACGGAAGATCAATTGGAAATTCACAAATTGTTACACGATTAGAGAGAACTTTCAAAAAATGCAACATCGATGGTATCTAACACCATGGAAGCTTTCAAAAATGTATAAACATGTGTCAAGTAATTGTTGGAGATGTGGAGACTCAGGAGCATTCTACCATATGTGGTGGATATGTAGGAAAACACATACTGGCAGAGTATCCATGTAGAAATGCAAAAAATGCTAAAGATGTCTTTCAATAAAAAACCAGAGGCCTACCTCCTGGGAATAACAGATTTGGATATTCCACAAAAGAGGAAGGGTATCTTTTTATATGCGATGGCGGCAGCAAGAGTTTTGATCGCAGCAAAATGGAAGGGTAATGAAATCCCCTCTATACAAGATTGGATCCAAAAGCTGACAGAATATGCCAAATTAGATGGTTTATCAGAAAAAATAAAGAATAAATCAAAACAGGAATTTGTTTCAAAATGGGAGGTTTTCAAAGAATATCTGAAAAATAAATATAGTAGTTTAAATTCTGTTGCAGCATTTGAGGAACTTCAGTAATAGTTGCAAGGTAGATATATATGAAATTAGATTTATTAAGAATAAGTTTAATTATGATAAAAGTGTGTATTGGCAATGAGTAATATGAATTTGAAATATGGAATAGATGGGAGGTTGGGTCTTTAGTGTTAAGACCAATAGATGTTTTAATGTTTGCTAAGAAAATTATGTGTCTATAGTTATTCTTGTGTGAAATTTGGTATTTGTGTTTTTTTTCTTTTTTCTTGTTGTATCAATAAAAAACTTTATTAAAACAAAAAAATAAAAAAGAGAATCTGAACGTTCACTTTTAAACATTTTGTGAGAACAAGGGTTAGTATGAATGTGGTAGGAGGGAAAAGATACACATATATGTGTAATATCAAGGTATTTAATGAGTGGAGTGTATTATCCCCCCAGGGGCTTATGATAAGCAATACAATACTCTTAATAAATCATACCCCTCTCTACACAAATGTTTTGCACAAAATTGTACATCTTATTGGTTATCAATGACATCAGCGGCCAAAGTAGCGGGAGGAGAGAAGATTGTCAATCAAGAATATGTAATTTGAATTAAAAAACAAAAGCCAGTTGACAGCAAGGTAGGAGTTTTCATACAATATAACCCTTCACAGATAAGAATCTATATTCTGCCATAGAAATCTACGAGACCCTTTGTTGTCCCTCTGAAAATTATTATTGCATTTTTATACAGTAAACTTGCAGTTGACACAGGAGTTAAATCCAGGGATTTTTGCGCCTAAAGCCAAAATTGTGTATAGTCAAAGCACACTAGGCTGAATGGTGGGTGGGGTTGCCAAAGTCTTTTTTCCTGGATTCCCACCCCTTTTATTTTGTTTTTATCACTTTTTTGACAATCATTGCAGGCGTTGAACTAGATGGCCTTTGGGTTCCTTCCAACTCGTAAGATTCTATGATTCAGTGAAGCACATAAAGCTGAATGTGCTCAAGTTAAATGTAAATTGTGGGCTCGCTGTACCTTTTCCTCTGAGGAGCTCAAGGTGGTCCCCCCCCCCCATTATATCCTCACAACAACCCTGTAAGGTAGGTCGGGTTGGGAGATGGCTGCTGGCCCCAAAGGTCACCCAGTGAACTTCACGGCTCAGTGCGGATTTGAACCACACACACTCCGCCATGAGGCTTGGGGCTAGTCCTTGGGAGAGCCAGCATGGGACAGCGGTTCGTGTCAGAGTAGGACCTGGGAGAGGACCAGAGTTCGAATCCCTGCTCTGCCATGACGCTCACTGGGTGACCTTGAGGGTCAGAGGCTGCCACTCAGCCTGGCCTACCCCACAGGGTGGTTGCTGTGGCCAGAAAGCTGTCTGCGGACAAACGCCGGCTCCCTCGGCCTGGAAAGTGAGATGAGCGCTGCGCCCCACAGTCGCCTTTGGCTGGACTTAACCGTCCAGGGGATCCTTTACCGTTTACGTTACCTGTGGGGATCAAAGAAGGAGCAGGAGAGAACCACGTACACCAACCTTCAGGGGGAAAAGCGGGGTACAAATGCCATAAATAAATAAATAAATAAATAAATGGCAACACCTGCTGCAAAGGGTTTGAATTCCTGTTGCCGTCCTCCTTGAGGGCTTTTATTTAGAAGAGATATTTACTTAGCTTTCATCTATTTTATTTAGAATGGGTGGAATGGGCAAAACCTGGCCCAAAGGGGGGGCCACGAGTCACTTTGGGGTTGGTGTATGTGTACGTTTGTGAAATGACTTTTCTCTGACATTTTGGGTCTTAAATGGGGGGGGGAGGGAGAGGAAGCCCTTTAACAGCGAGGGGAGGGGAAAGAGGGGAGAGTCGACCCTGCCTGCAAATTGGGGGGAGGGGGCTACCTCACAGGGTTGCTGTTGTGGTGTAGCCTTATTGCAATGCAACGCAATTCACTGCATTGGGCTTGAAAGACGCCTTCTTTTGCTGCCGGCTAGCTGAGGAAAGCCAAAATTTATTCGCCTTTCAGTGGATGGACCCAGAGACCGGGGCTAAAACACAGTACACGTGGACACGACTCCCACAAGGGTTTTAAAATTCGCCCGCACTTTTCGGGGTGGCTTTAGCCACGGACCTAGCTAGCTTCCCCACCTCCCCCGACCGCGTTCTTCTTCAGTATGTAGATGGCCTTCTAACTGCATGCAAAGATGAAGACACGTGTCTGCAAGAGACCAAAGATCTCCTGAATCACCTGGCAGCAGCTGGCTTACCGGGTGTCTAAGGCCAAAGCCCAAATCTGCCAGCCAATTGTCAAGTACCTTGAATTTGACATGTCCCACCAGCAGCGTAATTTAATAATTGGGGGGGGGGGGGGTTATGGAGAATACCGCGTATGACTCCTCATGGAGCAAAAAGGGCGAGACAGAAACGTAACGAACAGATGCGGGGGTGGGGGACTGAGGGGGGGGAGGGGAAACTGAGGTGGGGGTCCCCCTCATACATTTGTGAGGGGTGGGATAAATACCACCTCTTCCCCTGCCCCCCCCGCGCCATTTCTCACGCTCACCTCATCCACTTCTAGCTCCTCCAGCGCGGGCACCTCCAACGTGGGCATAGCTGCGAGCGAGCTGGCGCGGCGTATCCCGACCAGGTCTCTCCCCTTGGACTCTCCTTCGCCACCGGTCCTCACGAACCAGGCCAGACGCCAAGGCAGAAACTGCGCATGCGCTTCCTCGCCGGCCGAGGGCACGTTATATCTGAGATACGCGCATGCGCCTAGCACCCGCCACCTCCTTCCCGTTACCGCCACTCTTCTCCGTCTGTGTATGAATGCGAATAGGAGGAGGATTTGGGCATGCGCATTTAGCCTTCCCGCCTCAGAGGAGGGACCCAGAGGGCGTGGCTAAAAAAGAGCTCCTTCTCGCGGAGGGTTGAGCCGCTTGCCGCTCTTCTCGCTCCTCACCCCGCCCGCCTGCCCGGCGGCTCGTTGCTGTGGCAACCGCAGTTTGCCCGGGCCTGCGCTCCAACAGCCGGGCCGGGCCTACCTGAGCGCGGGTGGCCGGGCATGGAGTACACCGGCAGCTACTACCGAGGGGAGCGCGTCAACGGCAGGTCGGGAGGGAGGCAGGGCGGGCGAGGAAGCGGGGCGCAAGGTGGGGAGCCTTTTCCCCACCCCCACTCGAGAAATGACTCCCGTGCTGGGGGGGAAACACTACGTGTGAAGGGTTTTTTCGCGTGTCCATGCTAAAAAAAGTACTATATGCGAACGGTTTTTCCTGTGTGTTAAAAAAAACAACAACTACATTTGAACGGTTTCCCCACTTGTGTTTGTTTTAAAAACAAGTGAACGGGTTTTTCCCTGTGTCCGTGTTAAAAACAACATGTGAGCGGACCACCCCCCCCATGACCGTGTTAAAAAAAACTGTCTGAACGGGTTCCCGTGTCTCTTAAGCAAAATACCTTACGTGAATGAGCCCCCCTCCTGTGCTAATCAAAATTTTACATACATGTAAACGGTTTCATCCTGTTTTTAAAATGCCATGTGTGAACGATATCCAGTATTAGTCATTCTCAGAGCAGACCCATTGATATCCATGCATTTCCATAGATAACTTTTCTGAGTATGACTAATACTAGTTTCACTCAAAAAATGGCAATTCTTTTAACGACATCAGTGGGTCTACTCTGAGTATGACTGAGTTAGATATCACCCAATATTATTTATACTTCTTTGACAGTTGGTTTCATCTGCTCAGACTTCTTGCTGCTGCTTCTTTTATTTTTTATTTACTGTTTTATGATTATCTCCCCCACACTTTTTTTTTAAAAAGCTGAAAAACACTCTGGATGTTTTGATAGAAAAGTGGTGCAGAATGAACAATCTTATTACCACCACCCCCTTAGGTGTGCATGTTGGGACTCCTAATCTAAACAGGCTGAACCCTTTGTTGGTTGTGTTAAATTGTATTCTCCCTGTGGACTTTTCTGCAGGTTGGAGGGCAAGGGCTCTTACACCCTCCCAACAGAAACGAAGTATGTAGGTGAAATGAAAGATGGGATGTTTCACGGCAAAGGTGTTTTGCACTTCCCTGGAGGAAGCAAATATGAAGGGACTTGGGAAAATGGAATATCTATAGAGGTATACAGCACATGCATGTACATCTGAAGCACTCTTCCCTATCGTGGTGCCCCTCAGCCTCAGTCACCACCAGAGGAGCCAACTCCTAGCGGCCAAGGTCCCTTCGCCTCCCCCCCCCCCAAAAAAAAATATTGGAGGCCTCCCCCAAATTGATGGGCATTTCCATTCAAACGGTATGCATGTGCCACATCATGTGATCAGTTATGTGGGACAGGGCTTACCTGCCCCCCCCATATTTTATTCAATTTGGACCCCTGGCCACCACAGCGGGGGTTGATGGGTGCTGCAGGTCAAAACAACTTCAT
The DNA here is from genome assembly GCF_964106645.2 of Podarcis pityusensis. Lineage (NCBI taxonomy): Eukaryota > Metazoa > Chordata > Lepidosauria > Squamata > Lacertidae > Podarcis > Podarcis pityusensis. The sequence continues at coordinate 2,059,784 of NC_138044.1, read as the reverse complement.
TGGTTCCTCAGACTGGGGAAGGCAACCCTGCCTTTCAACTGGGATCCGTTTCAGAGGCCATACTGCAGCTGCTCCTCTCTTCAGAGGCTTGGCCAGCTAGGCCAGCATCCATTTGCTGGTTTGTTTTAATTTGCTGTTTTATTATGTTATTTCAAGCTCCCATTTCGATTATTTTTTATTGCCTTCCCCTCACCCTAAGGCCCAGGGGTAGGCACTAAAATAAACATTAAAAGCAATTTAAAACAACTTCTAATCAATCTGATCTGATCCGGGAGGTATACTCTAACATTCCTAGGTACCTGTATCAGCACCCCATTACCCTTGAGAGCAAAACAGAGTCTCCATGTTCTCTGGTGTGTTCATAGACCATCCGCTGTTTGTGGGCTTCCCAGTGGCATCTGGTTGATCACAGTGGGGAAGCAACATGCTCTGTTCTTTATCCAACAGAGCTGTCCTTAACCCCAAACTTTCCATTGCAGGGGAAATATACTTTTGCAGATGGACTGGAGTATGAAGACAACAAATGGCATTATTGTGATGGCTATGACAGAAGGTTTTATACAGAAATCTGCAGAGGCCTGAAGCCAGCAGGTACTGCCTTGTTTAAGCTTTTTGATGTAACAGACCAACTGCATTAATTGAGAGGGACTACTTTCTAAGAAGAAGCAGCCTCAATAGGTGGGCCCTGGGCCACTTCAGGCCCACCCCCCAACCTGCTGGGGTTGGCAGCAGCTAACCAAATAAATAGCTGCTGCTTCCTTCCTCTTCGTTGCTATTTGCTCCCATACCTGGTTCCACTGCCCACCTTGGCTGCTGTCACCTACTGCTGTGTTTTCATTGGCTATTGTGCCCTGATCCCACAGATCTGATGCCTAGGTGGGATGCAGAGGGCTTTTCTTCAGTATTAAAATGAATGCATAGCTTTGCTCAAAAGGCATGTACATGGGAGTCCCTTGAAGCTTTGGATCAAGATGATATCATATCCCCCAATATAAGTGATTATTTATTGGCTATTCTCCTTAAAGACCTGGATACTTTAAGTGACTTCTTCATATGCTGATATCAGCCTGTTTTCAATTTTAAGGCATTTCCCAGCTTACAAACCTGGATCCTCCTCGGGTCATCCCAGCAGGCTGCTATGACTGTGGTGACGGCTTCTATAACCCAAAAACCAGAGTGGTTGTTGATTACCACCTCCGGTTTCTGAGGAATGCAGGTATGGCTTTGTCAATCAGATCAGCAATACAATATTTGTGTGCTTACTATGTACTTCTAATGGTCTAGTTATTGAATCCTAAACCTTCACCATCAGATGCAATTTCAGTTACAAGGATTCAGGACTTGCAACAAAGATGTCAGCTATGGAAATGGGGGAGGGGGTGACCTTGGGAGCATGCAATATATAATTTGGGGTTCAATTATTTCTTTCTTAGAAATTTAGAGGAAATTGCAAAATAGAATTCTGCTATTTTATGATCAGATCATGTGTCCAGGAATATCAGACTCAGTAGAAGGCAAGGCTGGCCCAAAACATTTTGGCACCTGATGCAAACCCCCCACCAGGGAAGAAGGGGTGAGTGAGGATCTGCATCAGGAACAAGGCGATCAACCTTATCTGGCAGTTGAGATGGGAATCACAGGCTGTTGCAGGGCAGAAAGGGGCCTGCTCAGAATCACGCTTGGCAGGTGCAAAGTCCAGGAGACCCCAGAGGGCAGCTCCCACCATTTCTTCCCTCGGGGTGGGAGGAGACCAACAGCGCCTCCTGTTCACTGGGCTGCTGCAGAGGCAGCATTGAAGACGGGTGTGCTGCTAAGGAGGTAGCAGATCCGGCCTGCAAGGAGTGTGTGGTAGCAGGTGATGTGTTCCTTGAAGGCCAGATCTGCCGCACCTATGGGTCCTGACACCCAAGGCAGTTGCCCCACCTTGCCTCGTGGGTGAGCTGGCCCTGGTGGAAGGCTCATACAAGAACAAACTGAATTTGAGAAACTAATAATGAAATATAAAAGGCATATAAAAGCAAAAAAAAATAAAAATCAGTTAAATTTGATATAGAGTAAAGAGCAGGTAAAGGAACATAAGGTTTGTTGGACGTTTGAGCACATGGGTTTTAAGACAGCCGGCTCTACATCTCTTCTTGTTAGACCAATGTGTCTTAGGTTGCACTCTACTTTACAGCTTCCTGCTGCTCCTCACACTTCTTTCTTGAACTTCAAGATAAGAGGTCAGGCTGGAACTACAAAGGCATGGTGGCCATGTCTTCCTGTAGTCTAGTTGGTTAGGGAAGGGGAGGGAATTAGAAGTAAAAAATTATTGAAATTTTAGGATATGAAATTCCCCATCATCCTGTTCTGCTTTTATTAAATTATGTAAGAGTCAGGAAGGCCACAACAGAAGGAATTTGTTTTATATATGTTAACAGCATATACAGTAATTTATGCAAAGAAGTGAAGACAATCATCTATACCCCCAGTAACTGATTGGCATGAAAAAGTCTGGGAATATGCTCTTATGGCAAAATTGGCTTGTTATTTAAGGAGTAAGCAAGCACAAATACAATATTTATTTATGAAGAAACAGATAAGCTTCATTCAGTATTGCCAGTCTAGAGGATGCATCCCTAATACATTATTTTGTAAATCTCTTTGGGTTACCACTTATAAAGAAAACAACTAATAAGAGCAATACATTAATAAATAATAAGTAATGTATGTTATAGTTTTTCAATCTCCTGTTCAATGTTATGGTTGAGTTTGAATTAATAATTTGGAGAGTGAGTAAAGGATTGTTTTTCTGATAAGGCTGAGGAGAAGAATACTGTTAAATTTTCCAGATAAGGCATAATGGTACAGGGTAAAAAAAAAAAAGTTGTATGCAGTGTTAATATATTTAGGATTTCCTGCTATCTTTCAATTCCTTTTGAATTAGGGAACAAAACCAAGGTCTACAGTTTTAAAACACCCACACCCTTACACCCCCATAGTTTAACCATTCTGACATTTTGTCAAGCTGTAGTTTGCCACAAACCAGGAAACACTCACGGCAGGATTTTATTTTTTAACTTTTGCATCTTGCCCCCCACCAGTTGCTTAAAGGTAAAGGTAAAGGGACCCCTGATAATTAAGTCCAGTCGCGAATGACTCTGGGGTTGCGGCACTCATCTCGCTTTACAGGCTGAGGGAGCTGGCGTTTGTCCGCTTCCGCAGACAGTTTTTCTGGGTCATGTGGCCAGCATGACTAAGCTGCTTCTGGCACAATGGAACACCAAAACCAGAGCAGCGCACGTAAATGCCGTTTACCTTCCTGCTGGAGCGGTACCTATTTATCTACTTGCACTTTGCCGTGCTTTCGAACTGCTAGGTTGGCAGGAGACCAGTTGCTTAGGAAACCATATAAGGGGTCCCCATTATTTTCTCAACAGCCTCCCAGACGCTAGGCTTGTCTTAAAGGGTTTCCCTCAATTAGCTTCATGGCTAAGCAAAGGTTTGAGCCTGGGTCTCTACTCACTACACCACACGGCTGTTAGTGTAAGGTTACCAGATGTCCCCGTTTCCTGGGGGCAGTCCCTGGATTTACAAATCAGTCCCCATACAAAATCCTGTCATTCCTATTGAGGTTGAAAAGTGTCCCCGGATTCATTGAAAAAATCTGGTAACCTTAACTTAGTGGCCTTTGTAGTGGGTGAGGCAGGGAGCAGGGAATAAGTGTGGAGTTTGTGGCGTAATCTCTACTTCCAGCTGCTAAGCACGAGCAGATCTAAATGGCTCCTGGTGGCACTAGCCCAAAATACTGGAATGCGGTGGCTCTGCTGATGCATATGATAAGCACACGCTTTCCAAAAACACAGGAACCTAGACAGATCAACCCAGGCGGGAACGCCTAGGAATTCCTTTTTTTTTTAAATCTCCGCTTTGAACTCTCCTTTGTTACACTTTATTACTATAAACTTACAACAGTATCAGCCCCGATTAAATGGCCCATTGTATATGTCCCGTTTTGCAAAGCAATTGTCTGCCGAGTGTCCAGGAGGGCCCCCAGGCTCTTTTTGCTTTGAGGACATGGGTGTGAAGATGGGATGCAGCTCAGGAGTCCATCCCTTCCTTTAAGGGCACCAACACAATTGAAAGAGCCAGGGCTTGCCTGACATCAGAGGAACTCCAGTAGCCCCAAGAGAAGTCGTTCAAGGCTCAAGGCCACAGAGGTGACAAAATAGGCGGGTAAATAGCCAGGCTGTGTGCGAAAGAAGCCAAGGAAGTGGTCGGGAGCGAGAGGGAACAGATCCAGGACTGCTTCTTTACAGGAAAGGCAGGAAAACCCCGTCAGGCTGCTGGCCAGGTCTTGGAAGCATCAAAAGCAGATGGCAGGAAACATTCAGAAACCTTTGGCAAAACCCTGGTGGGCTTGCTTAAATTATGCCGTTTTCCTAAAGAGCTGGGCTCGAGATCAGATCAGCTTTTTCTTAGCCTCATGCTTTCTTCCTCTTTCCTCTGCCAACTTGAGATCACAAACGTTGGGATAGGAGACCCTTCAAAGGTGAGAAGTGAGATTCTAAAGAGGGGGAAACAAGTCCTGAATGGGTCTTCACTGCTGCTCAGTACCATCATATATAGGTAGATAGATGGGTTTCATTATTTGCTATATTTTTGTTCTGCTTTTCAATCCATTGCTGTCTCCCAAAGCAGGTCACATCACTAAAACAAAGGCAGGGAGAAGGGAAAGACAAGCCCTGCCATAAGGCTTACAAACCAGAAAAACAAGGAAAGGCAAATGGAGAGGAGCAGGAAGCAGTTTCCCTATAGCTGCTCCTTTGGCTGATTGGCAAGGCCAGGCTTTGCTCCATTCCTTGATGTTTTTCCTGGGAGGCAGCACGTGCAGCCTCCCAGTGGCCTTAGGTCCCTTTGCAAATGGCAGAAGCCAGAGTGTGATAAATACTTTGAGGTCACAGAATGTTCACAAATATTCTAACAGCTGGGGAAGAACGTTCAGTATTTTGACTGCTGACCAAGCAATGCAGCTCAGCTCCTACGAGAGCCGTAGGAGGTTTGTTAGGTCAGGATGAAAAACAAAGTTGCAGAGGAATTCAGGACAGAAGGATCTGGGTATTGGTGTCAGGAAGGAGGGCAGAGTCAGAAAATTGAGAGGTTGTTGGTAACAGGATGCAGCTAAGTGGCAATGCAGAACATGCTGGGATAGTGGCTGAGGAAGCCTTGTACTTGAGAAACGGGAGCCTGTGAAGGTGATACGTGGAAGAATCAGAGGCTGAGGTAAAGAGGCTTTTTGGATTGAAGAGTGTATGAGAATCTCAGAGCCTACATACCTGAAAGGCTGAAAGAAGAATGGGAAGCTGCCTCGTACACGGTCAGACCACCAGTCCATCTGTTGCTAACTGACTAGAAGCTGATTTCCAAGGTGCCCAGGAGGTCCCATTCCCAGCCGTACCCGAAGAGTAGCTGGGGGGCTGAACCGGGGACCTTCTCCAGGCAAAGCTCTGCAGCTTAAATATGACCCTTCTTGTAAAAAGAGCACCTGCTGTTGCAATGGCTCCAACCAAGGTCATGTGTGAATGTCCTTCCATCATGCTACTTTCTCTCACCCTCCCATGTTGGTCCAGTTTGCACGTAACCGCAAACCGTACACCACAGGCCTTTCAGTCCCATGCACGGGCAGCACGAAGGCTGAGCCCCTGTTCCTGCCTTGCCTGCGCTGGCACATGCCTCCCCTCCCTCCGGCGGCTCCTGAGAGCACACCTGTGCCTTTAGAAAGCAGAGCGTGCGCGAAGTGGCCCTTGAAACACAGGACAATTTAGTCATTTATATGCCAGTTGCCTTTTTTCTTCATTGCTGTTCCAAATTCAGAGGAGGTCCGACTCCTGCAAATGTGAACTCCTTTGACAGCTCTCCAGGAATGAAAAAAAGGAATGCATTAAAAAACAAAAAAATAAATATAGTTATTTAGACACTTTGCAAATGAAATACACTGGGTTTTTGATCAATCACCTCAAGTTCTTCACTGCTTATTTTTATTTGATTTTTTTTTTAAAAAAACATGCTATACTATAACTCTTACTTGCTTTTGTATATATAATCATTGTGAATTACAAGCCGTGTGAAAGATTTTAGCTCTGGGGCATTTGCCAGATGGTTGATTTTGCTTTTTTTTTTCACATGACAAAAGACATAATGTTTGTGGCAGGCCCTGAGAAATTGTTGGTAATCAGTGTATTCTTCAAAGGAACGGGCGCCAGACCTGTTTGCAAGAATGTTCAGCTTTTGCAGAAATTAATTGTGAGCACTTTTAGTCTCTGCTCCTGAGCATGGAACAAAACCAAATTGTGCCAATTGTTTTGCTGGTTTTCCATCACATAGCTACGTGAGCAGAGGAGAGGTAGATGGGACGTGGGTTGTTCTTGTTTTTAACATGCTATAGTTTGCTGCCCATTTATTGATCATTTTTCTGCTTGGGCTGGGAATGTCAAAAATATTGCCATACAGTTCAATGCATAAACCTAATGCTTGGAAGCGCCGCTTGGTGGTTTTGGGATGTGGGCAGCTGCTTTATTGCCCATTGCTGTGACTGGCAGTGGCTCTCTAGAGCCTCAGGCAGATAAAGGTCTCTCCCATTTCTTACTGCTGATCCTGTATTTATTTATTATTAGATTTATATCCCACCCTTTCTCCAAAGACTTCAAGGTGGCATAAACACCACACTCTTCTAAGTACCCTCCCTATTTTATCCCCACAATGACCCTGTGAGGTAGCTTAGGCTGAGAGTGTGTGCCTGGCCAAGTGGGAATTCGAACCCTCGTCTTCCAGGCCCTAGTCCAGCACTCTAACCATTGTGTTGCACTGGCTTTCATTGGAGATGCTGGAGATTGAACCTGGGACTACAGGTTTTGGACTACAGCTCCCAGCAGGCCCAGCCAGGTTGGGCATCTTGGACTACAAGTTTAAAGTCCAAAGCAGCTGAGGGGCACCAGTTTGGTGAAAGGTGCTGCTGAACACCCTGCATCCTGGGCCATACTGCCCAGTCACTACATGAGAGATTAATGGCTGACCTTATAGCAATGACAAGAGCTTCAGACCTTCCACACAGAACTCCCTGCTCCAACTGCCAGCATTTCTCCAAGGCTCAGCAGGGGTAACTTGAAACCCTTTAACCAGAAATGGAACCTTTTTTGTAATTTTTCTAAATGCAGAGCATTTTATATAAGAAACAAAGCAATATTTAAGATCACAGCCCATATCTAAGCATGCTGATGAATCATCTCCTGAGTTTTAAAAAATGACCATGGAGTTGTACCATATAAATATATGAATGCAAAAAATCTATCTACTCCTAGGATTTAAAGAAAGTTTCATTAGTAGGAAGAACTCCCTTTACTTTGTCTTGGCCCGTTGTCAGAGCTCACTGCTGAAGCAACAGTTCTCTCTAAGCTCCCGCCTTCCTGAACTGGGGGAACAGAAACCCCGTATTTGATCTCCTCTTGTCTTGCCTTAAAATACATCTTTGGGAGCTGTCTCTTAGCAACAGCCAGCAAGGGAAGGCTAGTCTCCATTGTGGGCTGAGCACCACTCCATTGCCCCAGAGGACCTTAGTGCTGCTAGTAGGCACAGACTGAAGGACAAGCTCAGTGATGAGGGCAGGCAATGCCACCTGAATAATCCTGGCACCAGCATATCAGTTCCTGATATCAGACTTAACAGTGATTTTTATTGTTAGAACCTTTTGTGAGGCACTTCTAAGAGATTCCTGGGGATAGAAAGTCAGATACAAGTATTCTAAATAAATAACAGCACCTGTAACAGCACCTCTCCTGGCCATCTTTTCTACTCATCTCCTATGGCAATGTTGCTGAACTGACTCCCAACACATGTGGCCACTGAATATGCATTCAGGAGCTGATAGAAATTGTAATTCAGCAACATCTGGAAGGCCAGAGGCTCCCCATCCCTGCCCTCTGGGCTCATCTTCCTGGCAATACATATATTTGAGCCATTTTCAAAGCAGGCCTCCCTGGGGAGATGTGAAGGGGAGGAATTTAAGCATCTCCCCACCACACTTACATTGTGTATCATGGAGGTGATAGCCACCCACCATTTCCCAAAAAAATCCATAGAGATCTCTTCGAAGCAGGCACCTTCTAGGTTAAGGGGTTCCACAGAGGATGCTTTGTCTGAGAGCCCCCAAAATTCTGGTGCTGGTTTTATGTTTTAAATCACATGAGTGGGGACCTGTGGACTCCCAACCTGTTGTTGGACTCTCATCCACCCCAGTCAAGATGGCCAGTGCTCAGAATTCCACCCATTCTCTGGAACACCCATGTGCTGTTCATGAAGCAGAAACAGTGGCAAGCTTTACACACCTCCTGAAGACACATCTGTTTAAACAAGCATTCCCGGGCCTATAAAATTCATCACATTGTTCTGTTCTATTATTTATCAGTATTTAACTCAATGTTTTATTGATAGCTTCTCTGGTTTAATGATGTATTCCTTTGTACCTTTGGCTTTAAATGTTGTACATACATTCTTCTTTTAATTATCTTTCTGCGTTTCATGTAAACTGCTTGGGGAGTTTGCATATTAAGTAGTTTGTAAATGATGATGATAATGTTGACGAAGATACTGGGTAACAGGGCTGGGAACAACCTCAGCCTGACACCGTGGGGAGCGGCTGCCAATCACAGTTGACCAAGAGTCTGTCCTGGGCAAGATGGCAAGATCTGAATTCTCCCAGTTTCCGGACCTTAAAACAATTGCTGCTATGAAACCTGCAAAGGTTTAAGTTCCAATCCTCGGCTTGCCAAGAATAACAGGGAGTGTTTGGGTTTTAGCTCTCCCAGTGCAGATGCTGAGAAGATTGTGATGCATGCTGCTTTACAGCTTGTGGGCAACTGCGCCGTGTAACATTAACAAGTGTAAAAAATGTCATCCAGGCTGGGAATTTCCTTTTAATGGGCAATTTGGAATTGTATGAGTTAAATGGAAATGAGAGAGTAAAGCATTATAGGGTGAAGGTTAATTGAGTATTTTAAAGTTTCCGCTTGTCAGCCAAGTTGCAGTGGAGTATAGTGGGTGGGGGGGTTCCATGAGTAGGCATGGCCCTGGGCTGGAGAAGTGTCTTCATGCTTCTCCAGTGTGAAGAAGTTTCACAGGACATTTCCCAAAATCACTATTTAAAAATGCACTATTTTGATTTTGCTTTTAAATGCTTTCTGGGACAGGGAAGTTCCTGGATTTTTAAAGGTTCGTACAGATCGCATTTACCCCATTTCTCTTATAAAAGCAAGCCGCAGATGGGGCCCCACCATTTCTTAATAGTGCAAGGACCTATTTGGGTAGCTTAGGGAAGAGGTAGAGTTCTGCAGACGTCTTAATTAAGAAAAAACCCAAGTAGTGTTAAGGGGGAGGGGACATGATTGAGGTTTGTAAATTAATACGTGGAGCAGAGAAATGTATATTTTCCATCCTTCCCCCTATAACAGTATAGCTTAGGAAGTCACTCAGTTGAATTGATTGCCATTCAGTTCAGGAGAGACAGCCACAACAAAAGAACTTCTTCATAAAGTGCATCATTAACTTACAAACTTTACAGCCACAAGGTGTGGTAATGACCCCAAGCTTAAATGGTTTTGAAAGGGAATTTGACAGACTCATGGAGGTCTGACCACAGAATTTGGAAATGATGGCTAGATAAAACCCCCAGTTTCAGAGGCAGTGTACCACTCCAAATCAGCTCATAGACTCATAGAACTGGAAGGGAACCTGAGGGTTATCTAGTCCAATCCCCTGCAATGCAGAATCTCAACTAAAGCACCCATGACAGATAGCATCCAATCTCTGCTTAAAAACCTCCAAGGAAAAGAGAGTCCACCCCCTCCTGAGAGAGTCTGTTCCACTGTTGAACAGCTCTTAAACTGTCAAAAGGTCTTCCTGCTGTTTAGTCAGAATCTCCTTTCTTGTAACTTAAATCCATTTGTTTGGGTGTCACGCTCCAGAGTAAGAGAAAACAAACTTGCTCCATCTTACTTGACAACTCTTTAGGTATTTAAAGATGGCTACCTACCCTCAGTCTGCTCTTATTCAGGCTAAACATACCCAACTCCCTCCACCATTCCTCATAAGGCCTGAATTCCTTGATCAACTTGGTCACCCGCCTCTTCACGTGTTCCAGTTTGTCAATATCCTCCTTACATTGTGGTGCCCAGAACTGGACACAGGACTGCAGGTGTGGTCAGACTCTGACCAAGGCAGAATAGAGCAGCTCTATTACTTCCCTTGATCTGGACAATATACAGTACTTCTGTTGATGTAGTCTAGAATAGCGTTAGCTTTCTTCCTTTTTTTTTTTTTTTTTTTTTTTTTTGCTGCTGCATCACATTGTGATCCTTTTCACATGTACTGATGACAAGCCAGCATTTGCCATCTTATATTTGTACAGCTAGTTCTAGATGCCTAAGTGCAGAATGTGGCAGTTGTCCCCGTTGAAATTCATTTTGTTAGCTTGTGCCCAGTTCTCCAGTCCGTTAAAGTCATCTTGAATCCTAATTCTGTCTTCTGCGGCATTAGCTATCCCTCCCAGTACGATGTCACCTGCAAGTCGGATGAGCATCCCCTCAGTTCCTTCATCCAAGTCATTTATAAAGACACTGAGCAACAGCAGGCCCAGGACAGAACCCTGCAGCGCCCGACTTGTCACTTTCTCCCAGGATGACTAGGAACCATTAGTGAGCACTATTTAGAGTCAGTCAGTCAATCATACAATCATATCATAGATTTATATCATATATATTATTCAATCATATACCCTACAACCATAGCATATATAATATCATATCACAGATATTATCCTATAATGCAGTCATATATCATACTGTAAGGTAAAGTTACCCCTGACCGTTAGGTCCAGTCGCGGATGACTCTGGGGTTGCGCGCTCATCTCGCTCTATAGGCCGAGGGAGCCGGTGTTTGTCCACAGACAGCTTCCGGGTCATGTGGCCAGCATGACTAAGCCGCTTCTGGCAAACCAGAGCAACGCCATTTACCTTCCCTCCAGAGCGGCACCTATTTATCTACTTGCACTTTGACGTGCTTTCAAACTGCTAGGTTAGCAGGATATCATTCTGTACTACCATATAACAGAATATCATACAATCATATCATATCATACATTCATATCACACAGTCACATAATCATATCATACAAGCGATCATATACAATCATACCATAGCATATCATATGATCGTTCAATCATACATTTTCATTCCTAGCTTGTGAACTTCCTGGAGGATCTGGTTGGTGACTGTGGAAAGCAAGATGCTGGACTAAATGAACCTTTGGTCCTGCCTAGGAGGGCTGTTCTTATGCACGTGAGAACTGATTCAGAGCAAGTGCTCTGCTGCAAAGATCGCCCTAGCATGGGGCCTTCTTTTTATCCCCAAGGTTAGCCTGAGCTCCTCTGGGGGCCAGATGTCCAGGCCCAAGGGTGGAAAAGTACTGCAGGCAGCAAGCGACCAAGGTAAAAATTGAGTTTTGGATTGGCGAGGAAGTTGGAGACTGGTACCATGGTCTGTGGTGTAGGAGAGAGAATATAAGGAGATATGAACCTACCTTATTTCAAGTCAGGCCATTGCTCCATCTGGCTCAGTATTGTCAATGCTGAGTGGCGGCAGCTCTCCAGGGTATTAGGCAGGGGACATTTCTGCCCTACTTGCAAAATTGTGCTTTGACCCCATGGCTTGATTTTGGGAAACAAAACTGACCCAGAGAGAAGCTGGTGCTTTGATGCACCTTCCAGGGATTCTGGGCAGATCTTCACCTGGCCTGCTGACACCTGTCATACTTCCTGGGCTAGTGTAGAACGCCTTGGAACATCCACCATTGCTTTATCTTTTTATTGCTAAGTGTTCCTGGGTGGCCCATTTCTCCTTTCTACAGAGAGCAACTTTCTTTTGTTGCTTCACGCGCTGCAGTCCTTCCCTGCCCCCCACCCATCCCCATCTAAGGGATTTCTACTTCACCATGAACTGGGGCCACCAAAAAGGGGACAATGGAGAAAGAAAGAACTTTTAAAAGATGAAACGAGCAAGCGTGGATTTGATTCTCACCCACAATGTGGAGAGCTGCCTAATTGCGCCGGGGTGATAATTTCCAGTTGATTAAAGAGTATTTGTATTCTTTCTCTCCCCACCCCGACTCCCTACCACCACATTTAAGAAACCCCCCTCAAAAAAAAACCCCAGAATAAATCACATATGAAGGTGAAGATGTGCTTTGGTGTTCGCATTAATATAACCCAACAATTGCCTTTGCAAAAAGAAAAAAAAAGTAATTACAACTTGCTGTCTGGGGAGCACTAATCAAACTCCAGGCTTTAATTCTGCTTTAAATATGGATGAAACACAACTCTCCATGCTCACCCTGGTGTTGTGGGGTTATGGAAGCCACCGGGGATGGCACGAGGGGATCTGCGTGGTTAACAAGCAGCTGCTGCCAAGCCAGATCGGCATCTGTGATTTAAATTGTTAGCTGCACAGTCAGGTAAAGTGTAAAAAGGGTGGTCGAGAGGCTGTTAAGTCCCTGGCCGCCAATTACGAACAATCAAGGAGGAGCCTGAACATTCGCTTAGTACAATAAACCCAGTTTGTCTTGTTTCAGGGGTGACTGCTGAAGAGGCTGCAGCTGCACTGATTCAAATACCCAGCAACTACAGTGATTATCAGGCAGCCTCCTCCTTTTAGGGTGGCAGAAGTAGTATGCTCAGCCCATCTCTTTTAACTCTTTAGTTTCCAACAGGTTTGAGCCTCTTCTCATGCTGCCAGGGCCCTGCAGACCTGTGGTATCATGGTCCCAAGTCATTCAGCACAGATTTGGTCAAGGATTCTCTTCCAAATACATGGGCATTGGAACTTAAAGGTGTATGTGATAATAACTTTATGACAGTGGGAGCTGTTCAACAGTGGAACAGACTCCCCTGGAAGGTCTTGGACTCTCCTTCCTTGGAGGTTTTTAAGCAGAGGTTGGCTGGCCATCTGTCATGGATGGTTTAGTTGAGATTCCTGCCTTGCAAGGGGGTTAGACTAGATGAGCCTCAGGGTCTCTTCCAACTCTACAATTCTGTGATTCTAAGAAGAGACCCCCAAAGGCCCATTTGGTCCAGCATTCTGTTTTGCACAGTGGCTAGTCAGGTGCCTGCAGGAGGACAAAGGCACAAGCCCTACCTCGTTGACTTCCTCAGCTGGTATTCTAACTGGGACTGAACATGGACATTTTTTATAGATCCTCACCACAACTCTTGGATTGAGAGAGGCCAGACTTATCCTACCACAAGAACAGAGGAGCTTGGAAAATGCCTTGTGTTCCATCATTTTGGCTAGTCAAGAACCATTCCCATTCGTGGTGACTGAAACAGCTCCCCAGGCTTTAAATGTGACACATCTTTGCCTTCCAGGTTCTACCAAATCTGAAGCATGTCTCTGGTTTGCGATACCCCACATCTTACAGATAAACACCAGTGCACACAAGCTGTCTGGAAAGCAGTTGAAAGACAAGCTTAACCTCAGTTGTGATTTGCAGCCCTTGGGTGATTGAGTAATCCAGTGTTTCTCAACCTTGGTTCCCCAGCTGTTGCTGGACTGCAGCTCCTATCATCCCTGACCACGAGTCCTGCTAGCTAGGTCTTGAGCAGAGACTTTTTCCACTCAATATCTTCTAACTGGGAGCATCAGGTCTTATGCCTGCAAATAACGCCTTCAAGCATGGAGGCCAGAGCAGGTACCTTACTTGAAAAGAAAGCAATGCTATGTTTCACCCAACTTAATAATTGAGCCATTTTGGAGGAAGCTGTATTATACTGAGTCCAACCATTCATTCATCTTAGCTCTGTATTATCTACAATGACTGGTATAGCATGAGACTCTTAATCTCAGGATCATGGATTCGAGCCCCACATTGGGCTAAAAGTTGCCTGCATTGCAGGAATTGGACTAGATAGCCCTTGTGGTTCCTTCCAACTCCACAATTCTGTGGTTCTATGATCGGCAATGGCTTGCCAGGATTTCGGATGGAGGTCTTTCCCAGTCCTCCCTGGAGATGCCAGGGATTGAACTTGGGGCTTTTGCAGGCAAAGTGGGTGCTTTGTCACTGAGGTTTTGAAGGAGTGTGGTTCAGTGGATTGATTGTTAGCAGCACCCGCAGAAGCCTGGCTTCAGATCCCTGGCTCGGCTGCAAAGCTCACGGGGTGACCTTGAGCCAGTCATTCGCTCCCAGCCTGGCCTTCCTCACTGGGCTGTAGGAGAGAGAAGAAAAGGAGAGGCCTCCATATGCATAGCCCTGAGCCTCCTGGCAGGAAGGGCAGGATGCTGACGTGGCAAATAGTGCCGTAATTTAAGACGATTCGGCTTGCTGTGGTATGGGGTTTACTTAAACAAGGGGGTATGGAGCAAGGGTTTGGATAGGGAAATGTAATCTCCAATGCCAACTTTTAAAGGGTGCATTCTGCTGGGCAATTATGCTGATTGAGCCTGCTAAAATGAATAGGGGCTGCAAGAGAGCACCATTATTTCCATTAATTTCAACCGAACTTGCATTTAATAACTTTTTGCCCCAAAGGTGGTTAGGCTGCAGTGCTACACATGCTTATTTGAAAACAAATCCTGTTGAAATTGATGGAACAGAAAAAAACATTTTGAGCTGAAGCGTTAGCATTGCGTTTGGCTGCAGCTGCACACAAATATGAGAATAAGGTCTGCTTATAACTGGATGAAACAAGGAGTGAGGTCACACATATTGTCTCTAGCATTCTTAGAGGAGGAGGGGAAGAATAAAGCCCTGATTTCAACAAGACCTACGTGCCAGTAGATCTGGGATGGTGGTATAATTTTATGCTAACAGTAGGGCTTTAACCTTTAATGGGTTAAACAGATCAGTCAACTAACACTTTGGTCAGTGGGGTCATCCACACTTCTACTTGACTCAGTATTTGTGTACCATTTAATTCCTGCCCACCCCCCACCCACCCTGGTCCAAGAGCTTTTCTTGTTATTCTGCAACTGTTCCTTGCTAAAATCTGATCTTACCCGCTGAATTGAAGCTTGGTTAAGCAAAATCTCTTTTCAGGTTTTCCGTGCATCTAAGAAGATCTGAATCACCAGGTAAGATCTGATTTTCATAAGGCACAGCTACAAAATGACAAGAAAAGCTCTCGAACTCAGAGGAATTAATCAGTACATAGTACTATCAAAATACGGGCCAAGCAAAAATGTAGATGAGCCCAATTAATCTGTGTGTAACAATCCCAATTGGTGTGTTGAAGACACTAGTTTCTTTTTTGAAACCTTTCCAATTTAAAATTCTTGAATGAAAATAATTAAAATATTCCTTCTGACAATGTGTGGTAGATCTCAATGATTTAATCCAGTCTTTGCCAACCTGGTGTCTTCCAGGTGTTTTGGACTACAACTCTCATCAGCCCCTGCCAACATGCCTGTATAATGCTGGGGCTAATGGGACTTGTAGTCCAAAACATCTGGGGGCACCAGGTTGGTGAAAGCCAATTTAATCAAATTATCTTGCACTTGCTTGAGGATGCCAAACAAAGGCACCTGTGTCAAAATTTTGGCACTCTGCAAAATGATTTAAATTAATGAATTGAGCAGTTTAAAAAGATTATATCAAATCGACAAACCTTGTAAATGTGAGCTATTTTTACATGCCACCCAAAATACTGGTTTTGTTTTTATTGTAACAAGAGTCACAAAGGTTTGGTGATAACCTGAAATTGTTTTCTTCTGTGTTTTTCCTTCCTGTACCTTCAGAAGTTTCAGGGACTGTTGTGGCTCTGATCTGTGCTCATTTTTATTGCTTACCAGCATCTAACATGAACTGTTCCCCCCATATGACAGGAATACAATGAACATCTTTGATTGGAACACCTTTTAAATGCACCTTTGTCCATTTGGCAAAAAGGGGCATCCAATAAGGCAAGGAGGGCAGTCTGAATTGACTCATTATTGATGCTTCTTTTGTTTCTCACCCCCCCATCCCACCCCCTCAGATGATGATGAACATGACTGGATTGTTAGGACCTGTCGGAAAGGTTGGGACGAGATCACTGGTTTCAAGCCAAAGGAGTAAACCTCATTAAGGAAAACAGAGAAACAGACTTCCCGTTGAAGCCTTCTGCTTCCCTGCTCAAGGACTCTGCACCTATAATTTCTCCATTAGGGTAGTTTTTTGTTACCTTTGCTAACCAAATAAGATGTAAACCCCTCACTTCATCAGTGGCATTAAGAGGAAATTGTGCAAATAATCACCCTATATTTACTATAATAAATATATACCTGGTAGGCTTTTTATAGTCTATATTGTGAGCACAAAAGAATTAACTCAAAAGGCTGCCTTGCCGTCTCTCAACACCATATTATATACCAGTTGCACACCCACCCACAAGCTACAGTGGATCTTTCCCCTGCACTTGGATATTAATTGGCTGTTGTAACGGCGAGCTCAGAAGCGACGGTTTTTAATAACTGGTTTGGCAAAGGGGGAGAATGAAACCCATTTGCCACGAGCATCGGTGTTCTCAACAAAGGTGATGGGGCGGGTTGCCTTTGGAATTCTAGGGCTGCAGAAGCATTTCTGAAATAAAAGAAAAATGGAATTGCACCGTTTCCTTTGATGTAAGTGCCAGCACTTCGACTTGCGTTAACTTTATTTATTACACAAATAAGACATTTACAAAGCACAACAGTAAAAGTAGGTAACAAAACAGACATTGGTTTTACAATTTAAAAAGTGCTTTACATCCCCCCCCCAATTTTCCCTCTCTTCTTAAATAAATATTGATCTTGACTGCCTGCTCTTTAGAAGGGTATTTTTAGCCAAGACATGCACAATTGCAACATGCTACAAACAAAACAATCTGCTTCTTTTTCAAGAAAAACTTGGCTGAGTTTCTGCAGCTGGCATCACCTTCCGAGACCTCCCTTTTATCTGGTATCACTGGTGTCCGAAGCCCCTGTTGCCCAGTTTACACCACAGTCCTAGGCACTCCTTGTTCTGGAGTGTGAAGCTAATCAAAGCAAGAAAGAGAGAAAGAAGAAGGGAGGGAGGGAGGGGACATAGCTCTGGCTTCTGAAGAAGCCATGTCAGGTTCAACCTGCATCAGTTATGCAAATCAAGCATAATTTGCCTGATTCATTCTGGTTTTGCCAAGGAGGGGGACGGGGAGGGCTATGCATGAAAGTCTTGCCTTCCTTACTTCCTGGGAAGCATTCCTAATATGTGCCCTGCCTTCTAACGTTCTGCCAGATATCCACATTTCTAGCCTTAAGGGCTAGAAACCTTATATATCATTTTTAAAAAAAACAAAGCTGAGTTCCATGCCCAATACCAAGTTTTGTCTTTGTATGAAGTGCATCCAGCCCCATCTAGGCCACTGTCCGTTGTTGCAGCCTTGCGTTAAAATAGGATCGTTGGCCTATCTAGTGGGGACTCAAGTCACTGACTCTGGGGTAGGCAAGAAAGTACATGACATTTTAGCACCGATGCTTCAAATTCAAGTATTTCAAAAGACTTCCAATTAATTTTAGCCCAAAAGATTTGACAGAGGAGAGGCACAGTCAGGAACAGTTTTGTAAATACCTTACAAAAGTGTAGCTGCCCATAGTCCAAGATGCCAGAGGGTTTCCAGTGATCATGTCGAGTTCCATGGGAGCAGAGGGCTTGCCTGTTCAGTTCAGTGTGACAGTCAAACAAATGGAGCAGCTGCAGCTTACATGGAGCTTCATCTGCAAGCATCAAAGCCACTGCATGCGTATCATAACCGTTGGATCAGGGTGAACATTGGCTTTCTTGCCCTGTAAAACTGTTTCGACAACTACAGAGTCAGCAAACTGAATGCAAAGAGCGTCTTTGCTCAGATTTGTTTGTTTGGACCTGGCATAAGACTTTCCCCACCCCATCAGTCAGTGTAAACACATTGGCTAACGAGAGTCAGTGGACTAAAATAATTAGGGGATGTGTTGCATTCTCAGGACAGTCGTTTATTTTCCATAGGCATCGTTTAACTAATTATGAATTGTTTCCAGTTTTTGCACGGCAGAGCCAAAAAGATTTCTCAAGTTTAAGAAGCTGGTCCTGGCCGCTTCCTGAGATTTGCAAGGAACACAGCCTAAGGCTTCCTGCAGAGATGAGGAATAGGATTGGCGGGGGGGGCGGGGGGAGAGAAAGATTACAATACTCACTTTAGATATAACAGTTGACTGCAACTGTCTATTCTTCTGCACTGGGCTAGTCCTCACCTCTTAGCCACTCGTACATAGTGTGCCTGCATGTTTTCTACTATAAGCAAAAGCAGCTTTGGGGGAGGGGCAATTTAAATTGAGAAAATGCAGGCTGTTGTGTTTTTTTAATGGGGGAAAAAAGCTCGCCCAGCACCAGACTGGCCCTGATCCAGTCTGCATCTTTGCAGTTGCTTTTACGTTTAAGAATAGTTATGGGAAATCCTAGGAAGGCCTGATGTGTGTGCCTGGTCTGCATCCATTCTTAAGATTGCAACTCTCTGCACACTTACTGGAGAGTGTGGAGCTCTGTTGAGCTTCTGAGGAAGGCTGCTTAGGACTGAGTTGCACAGTCAGTCTCTTCCCTCAGTTACCAAGTGCTACCACATTCAGCAATGTGTTCATGTTTGGTTTCAAAGGCGCATGAGCAGTCCTAAGTGGCAATATGTCCTCCCAGCAGAGGGGACAAAGATCTTGTGCATTCCTGCATCCCCAACAGCAGATCTGCTGCTGGGTGCAAGGCAGCCACAGAGACAGCTGCTTCAGCCATGCCCAAATAGGACTGCAGTCCTCAACCAGAAACTCAGGAACCATTCCGGAAAAGGAGGACACGTCCCTACCCCACACCCGGGCACCCTCATTTTTACCTTTAAGATGCTAGTCTGAGCTGGCCCCTGCTCCAAACTCCCACTGGTAAAAGCCTCAACCACAGAGATCAAAACCACTGAAATGGTGGACCAACCCAGCTTGGCAACACTGCAGTGACAGCGAAACCTGTGCCTTTGCCTTTTGAGCCAGCAGCCCAGGAGAAGCCCAGCCTCAGGGAAGGAGGCTAAGGGAACAATCAATTCTAACTGGGAGGGGTGGTAAGTAATTGCTCATGGACTTGTTCCCAAGGAGTGGCTCTGGCACTGCATACATTTTGGATGGATGATAAAAGAGGGAGGGAAATGGATCTACGGGAGGGCAATGAATTTTTTTGACAGAGGGCTAGTTTGCACTGGCACCAATGTATCATCCAGCAGCCATCTATTTATGGTGAAGCAGAGCTTGAGACTTTGGCGAGCTCCTGCCAATCAGAGTAAGACAGTACTGTGCTTTGTATAGGGGAGGAGATATCAAGCTGAAATTCCAGGTTTCATCATCACCAGAATTATCCATTTATTTCTGTAGTATAATACACTTTAGCCAAGGCCCCCCAAGTGGTAAACAAATAGTTTTTGCAACACTAAGAATCCCAGGCACCTGTTCATTGCACAGCTGTTAAAAAGTTTGGTGCTGACACCAAGGAATAGTCAAATATTTTCTCAGTTCTGTGCTGGGACCTAGACCCTGACAACTTGATTGTGGCTCCTAGGAATTGGGAAGGTTTTGATTCCACAAACGCACACACCCCCTGATGTTGGGTGGTGACTGGGTTGGAAGTGTGTGTGGCGCTTGGATAGAACTCTCCTGACACAGATAGCCTACGTTGGTGTTCAGAGCTGCAGACCCCCTGCCTGTCAAAGGAGTAGGTGGGCGTGTTCCCTACAGGGAAGGTCAAAGACCAGGTGGTTGTAAAGCATTTGATGACAAGCATTGAAAGATACAAGTCCAAAAGCATTGAAAGAAACAAGTCCACAGTGCATGCTGTTGAAACTCTACTGAACTGAAGTCCTTGGTTTCTTCTGCCAGGGAGATGCGCTGCCTTGGAGTCTTTGAAAGCCAAACGGTTCCACAAGGGAAGTCACGGGCTCAGCGGTCATCGGGATTGTGCTGCAGAGCCGTAGAGATTCAGGTGCCGGATTCGTGGAAGGGGATCAGGAGTGCCACCACGGGTGGGTTACCGCAGCATGAGGGTCTGCAGTTGCTGTGGATTGGCTGGTGTGTATGATTCAGTGCCACCACCACCAAGTATCCCTGGGACGTCAGGAGGAGCAGGAGCAGTCAGTACTGGAAGAGGATGACCTGTCGGGAAAGCCATACAGAGGGACTCAGCAACACACAATTGGAGAACCCAGAGCTATGGTGGGGGCCTGTGCAACAACACAAAAGGGAAAGCTTCTCCACACCCCAGTCTACAGTGCCTCTTTCACCAACAGAGGGTCACTTTGTGCCCCTGAGCCACTCAAGACTTCTAGGGACCTCCCCAATGTCACCCTGAGCCCTCTAGGCTGCTTGTCAGCAATGCCTCCCCCCGCGACATCTCTTCCTCTTAAAGAAAGTGCCAAACTGGTTGAGGGCCTCCAAGTGAATATACTGTGCTGTCCAACCACTCCTCTGTTAAGCAAGTTGTGGAATAGTAGCCCAGGATGGTAGCAGGGAGATGGTTGGGAATACAGTATATATGAGATTGACTGTGCGTGGGAAAGGTGACACCACGCCAGCTTGCAGGGGGAAGCCCAGCCACAAGGCAGGAGGCAGCAGTGGCCTCGGGCAATGATGGGTTGGAGGGCAGAGCCGTGTGCTTCATGCCTGCCCTTTCCCCCTCTCCTCTCCTCTCCTCTCCCCTTCCCAGTACCTTGCTGCACTTAGTGTGGCAGTGCTGTCTCATCACCAGTGTTGAAGAAAGCTGCAGTCTGGTAGGCTGTCAAATATAGAAGGGGTTGGAATAGATGACCCCCGGGGGTCCCTTCCAACTTACAATTCTATGAAATGTGGAAAGAAATATGCCGTGAGCCACACGTGTGTCTGTGTGTAGAGGCAACAAGAAGCAAAGCTTAGAGCTTGTTGAAGGCTGCAGGGGTGGGGGTGGGGTTCAAGGTCTCTGCCCTTGGGGATTTTATGCAAGGAAGCTGATCTGCCACATTGCAGGAGGCACCAGCTGTTGGCCTCCACTTGTGCTCTGCTTGCGTATCTGAAAACAAAGCAAGAGTTGCAAATATTCCATAAGTCTTGGAATATTTGGTGTTGTCTCTTGGAGCTTCTCACCCCTTGGGCAAGGAGGTGAGCAGCTCAGAACAAACCACTGCTCCACCAAGCCCAGGACCTCTTATTCCAATTGACAACCACTCTCCCAAGGCTTCAGCTAATGAGGTCCTTTCCCAGTCCTGCTACCCAATATCTTAGAGATTGAACCAGTGGCCTCCTGCATACAAAGCATAATCCCCAGCACCAAGCTATGGATTCATCCCCATACACAAAGAAATCATACCAGTGGTCAGGGATGATGGGAATTGTAGTCCAAAAACAGCTGGAGGGCCAAGTTTGGCCATCACTGCTCTAGCTAGACTGGGTGGCTCTTTTGCATCGGATTGTGGGAATAGCGTTGCGGAATTGTGGAGGTGGGGCAGTGGGATGGGAGGTATGGAAGCAGCACTGGTTATTGCAGAAGTGAGACCACCTTTACCTTCTCCCCCCTACTCGACAGGGGTCCTTCCATGTCAGCTTTGAGATGCACAGGAGGGGCAGCATAAGGGAGGCGGCAGTGCATCTGTCCACACTGTACCTGACCTGTGAATGAGAAGGCAGCTTCGAGCCTTATTCTTTTGTGATCAAACAAAAAGCATTGCTGATGTGCTTTTGAGATTTCCATGCCCCTTGGCTTCACAAGTGGAGGGCAAGGAGAGGAAGCCACAGGGCATGAGAAACACCAGCTACAAAAATATTGGTTTTAAGGAGAAAGCATGACGCTGTGAAGTATTCTGTTCTCGGAAGGTTGGTATCCCAATTCTCCCAAAATATTTATCTCAAAGTACAGGGTGAGTCTTTTAAAGGACTCGCCCTGTATTTGTTCACCAAATAGGGTTACAGTAGCCAAACATGAGTTTTTCCAAGTGATTTTTCCCACCCACCTCAATACCTCGTTCTGCTGCATGTTCTGGTAACTGGTACTCCAGTCCCAGCTGTTGCTATCTCCCCATGCCATTGTGCACATGTGTGCATAGCTGTCAACATTTACCTTTTTTTAAGGGAAATCCCCTTATTCCAAATAGGATTCCTCGCAAGAAAAGGGAAAAGTTGACAACTATGCATGTGCAGTGCCCAAAAGACACAGTGATGGTCCCGCACATGTGAGAGGTCATGAAAGGCAGGCAGCAGAGGGCACCTTGAGTTGCACCTGGCTTAGTTGTGTGAGATAGGAGCAGGATTTCAGATCCCTGTGAGGAGCAACGCAAGCCTTATGGAAACCCAATAAGCAAACGGGGGGGGGGTTCATCCTCATCAAAGGCACCTCCCTCCACATTTAAATTCCATCCTTTTGACAGGGTCAGTTGGTTTGTTTCATGGAGAGATTCTTGGTCACTCAACACCTTGGATCACAATAATCCTCTGTACCCTTCTTCACAACTTCATCCCAATTTATCCAGTGGAGCTCCTTACCTAGTCTAGGGGTGGGTAATCTTTTTCTCTCTCAAGATCCACACTCTCTTTGGAGTGAGCTCGGCAGGTTGAGGAGACCCTCTTTGCCAAGAGGTGTGAGAGCCATGAGTGAGAGCCAAGAGGCTCAGAGTTCTTGAAGGGCAAGGTGTGTCGGAAGAAGGAGCTACAGTACGGATACCACCATGAATGAACCTAAGAAGAGCCCCGATGGATCAGGCCAAAGGGGGCCCTTCTAGTCCGGCCTCCTGTTCTCACAGTGGCCACCCAGATGCCTATGGGAAGTCTGCAAGCAGGGCCCGAGCACACGAGTACTTTCTATCCTCCTGTGGAGGCCGAGCCAAGCCATGACGGCTTGTAATCATGGACAGTCCTCTCCTCCTCCACAAATCTGCCTGATTCTCTTTTAAAGCCCTCTAAGTTAGTGGCCATCACTGCCTCCTGTGGGAGGAAAGTTCCGCAGTTGGACTATGCGCTGTGCAAAGGAGTCCTTTCTTTTATCCATCCTGAATCTTCCAGCATCTTAGAGATATTTTATGTATTAAGTACAGTGGTACCTCTGGTTGCAAACGGGATCCGTTCCGGAGGCCCGTTCGCAACCTGAAAAGAACGCAACCCTCATCTACGGGTTGCAATTCGATGCTTCTGCGCATGCATGTGATGTCATTTTGCGCATCTGCGCATGCGTGCATGGCAAAACCCGGAAGTAACCCGTTCCGTTACTTCCGGATCGCCGCGGGACACAACCTGAAAATGCGCAACCTGAAGCAAACGTAACATGAGGTATGACTGTAGTATAGATATATGGGCTAAAATAAATCAATCTGTTGAGGGTTGTGGACCATAGGCTGGCACTGGTGAGGACCTAGGTCAGGCATAGGCAAACTCCAGCCCTCCAGATGTTTAGGACTACAATTCCCATCATCCCTGACCACTGGTCCTGTTAGCTAGGGATGATGGGAATTGTAGTCCCAAACATCTGGAGGGCTGGAGTTTGCCTATGCCTGACCTAGGGTCACTGGTGGCTGGGGTCAGAGGCCGAAGGGGACAGTTCTTCTCTCTCTCTCTCTCTCTCTCTCTCTCTCTCTCTCCCTCTCTCCCTCTCTCTCCCTCTCTCCCTCCCTCCCTTTTTCCGTACTTGCCACCCATATGAAATGAATCTGAGCGCCCTGTGAAATAAGGCCAAGGCTAACAGGGGCTGGAGGTTGCCCACTCCTAGCACCTGTGTTTAGGATTGCAGCCCTGATATTTAAGGTGTGTCACCTGCACCACCTTGCAGCATAGGTCAGTACTGATACCCCCATCATGCAAACTAGAGGATTGAGGCTAAGAGAGAGAAAAAGAGAGAGAGAGAGGTTTGTCTGGCTATTCCTGCAGTGATGAGACTTGAACCTAATGCATGCTACGTCAGCTTTCTCAGCCGCTACGCTGTTTTTAAGCGCGGCTGTCAACACTTACTTTCTATGTAGCTGTGCAAGGTCACCATCCTTGCACGTTCAGGATTGCTGAAGGGGGAATAGTGGATGTCGTCAGGCAACACCGAAGGGATGCGGGACTGGGAGCCTCCAGATGGGGGCACTGTGTGTTGGGGCGTGTGCTTTTTATGGCGCGCTCTGCAGTTCTGAAACCAAACCTGGAATGCAAGAGGCGTTTTGAGAGGGAGGCACAGCTGTGTTGATTTTGTAAAAAAAAAAAAAAAAAAAACTTGCTAGGTTTTACTCAAGAGTAAGGATAAAGGTAAAGGGACCCCTGACCATTAGGTCCAGTCGCGGATGACTCTGGGGTTGCGACGCTCATCCCGCTCTATAGGCCGAGGGAGCCGGCACACAGCTTCCGGGTCATGTGGCCAGCATGACTAAGCCGCTGCTGGCGAACCAGATCAGCGCACGGAAACGCTGTTTACCTTCCCGCCGGAGCGGTACCTATTTATCTACTTGCACTTTGACATGCTTTCGAACTGCTAGGTTGGCAGGAGCAGGGACCGAGCAACAGGAGCTCACCCCGTCGTGGGGACTCAAACCTCCGACCTTCTGATCAGCAAGCCCAAGGCTGTGTGGTTTAGACCACAGCGCCACCCGCGTCCCTAGTACTCAAGAGTAGATCTATTGAATTCAATGAACATGGCCCATTAAGTTCAGTAGGTCTGCTCTGAGTAAGACTTAGTTGAATACCGCTCCTGGTGCTTCTGTTTCACCCTGGTTGAGAATACATCAGAGGAAAATAGAAGCACAAAAATATATACCATTGATGGGCAAAAGAGGGGTCTTGGGGAGAAGTCAGGTTGATAGCAAAAAGGATGTCTGCAAGATGGAATCATAGATGTGTAGAGTTGGAAGGGGTCCAAAGTCAAAGTGTCATCTAGCCCAACTCCCTGGAGTGTCACATGACAGCAAGGCTACTGGAGAAAGTAACCCAAGCGGTCTGTTCCTCTTTCTCTGATATATCGGCTTCAGAATGGATGAGCTGGGCTCATCATCCTCTGTCACCACAGCCATTGCCAGAGTGTCTTACTACAGACCCACCTCAGGTCAATTAAACATTATTTTATGAGTAATAAATCAGACATTTTAGCATCTCATTCCTCCACCACCACCCTTTGTCTTTGTTTATTGAGTAGAGCATCCCGTGGACATTTTACAGTCTCCCCTACCTCCCCCTTCAAGCTAATTCAGAATTTTGGGAAAGCTTGCAGTACAGCTTACCTGGAATGGCATAATTCCTACTGCTGGAGAGGGTCATGTTTTTTGAATGCACCCTTGCTGTTTAAAATACATGCACATACCCTGCATTTGGAAAGTTAGCTCTTTAGGGGGAAAGGTTCCCCCCCCCCCCCGCCATGCTGGAATCCTCTGCAGTTCTTGCCACTGGGAAGCATTAAAATATTTCCCAGTCCTGAGAGTTTGTGATTATGATTATAAACGTCCTCGGCCCAGTATCCTTGAAGGAGCGTCTCCACCTCCATCGTTCTACCCGGACACTGAGGTCCAGTTCCGAGGGCCTTCTGGCGGTTCCCTCCCTGTGAGAAGCCAAGTTACAGGGAACCAGGCAGAGGGCCTTCTCGGTAGTGGCGCCTTCCCTGTGGAACACCCTCCCACCAGATGTCAAAGAGGAAAACAACTGCCTGACATTTAGAAGACATCTGAAGGCAGCCCTGTTTAGGGAAGTTTTTATTGTGTGACATTTTGATGTATTTTTAATCTTTGTTGGAAGCCGCCCAGAGTGGCTGGGGAAGCCCAGCCAGTTGGGTGGGGTACAAATATTATTATTATTATTATTATTATTATTATTATTATTATTAAGAAAGCACTCCATGCTTTTCCTTACCATTTGCACTAGCTCTTCCTCAAACCTGCATTGCAAGAGGTTGGACTAGATGAGCTTTTGGGTTCCTTCCAACTCTAAGATCCTATGAAACTGCTAGCTTCCCTGTACCTTTTCCTTCCACAATCCTTTGCACGGGCCATTTCCTCCACCCCACCCTGCTCCTTTCGGTTCCCTTACAGCATCTCCGGTTTCTGGGTAATACTCTGAGACTGTCACCTCCGTGGAATGTTGGCAAACCCCCCACCCCCGCCCCGCCCCACCCACAATTCAGGGAACCAAACGAAAACAGGGTCCGAGATGCCCATAGCACCTGGTTGCAAAGCTTCCGTAGGCATCCTGCGGGTTGGCGTAAGAGACCAAGGAGCTCGGCTAGATGGATCTTTTGGTCTGATGCAGACGGGTGGTTTTGGTGGCCCACAGGGCAAGTCCTTTTGGCCACCAGCGCTGCGCTCAGAGCCTCACCTGTATCACTCTCCTGCTCAGCCCTGTCATGTCTGCCAGCTTTTGAAGGGTCTGTGCGTCTGGGTTGTTGTCCTGAGCGAATTGTGCTTGCATGACCTAAGAGGAGGACAATACTCAAGAGTAACCCAGGCATGTCGCCAGCATTCCTCCTCGTCCTGCATCCCACTACCACTCTTGAGAGAGCCCACCCGGCTCTCTACCTGTAGCTGCTCTGCGGTGAAGGAGGTCCGGGCTCTCTTTGCTGGTTTTGGCTGGCTGTCTTGCTCAGACGGGACCGCCCCTTCCAGTGTGATGCCATTACCTGCAAGAGAACAAAGGGTGACTCTGGTGCGTATTGGCCGAACGCTGATCTTCAGCTGGTGGGTCAGGACCTACGAGTACAGGAGTTCCCAAACTTTTTCAGGCTGCTGCCCCCCTGGTTCCACAAGCTCATCCTCAGTGCCCCCCTTCTGCACCCTGCCAAAAACATTTTTCAGAACAGCCGTTTGCACAATCCAAGTAAGGAGGAGAATAACACAATAAAAGTAAAAACAGTAATGATTAATTGCACATTTATTCAAAATCATTTGGCAAAATGGATGAACTTGATCCGGTGACGTCAGCTTTTCAAAGTCTGATCATCATTTACACCCCCAGTGCCCCCTGCCACCCCCTTGCCTCTTAACACACACACACACACACACACACACACAATTGCACTAGTGGGCTGAGGCTTGATACAAAGCAGGTAGCAACAGGAGCACTACCGCGGTGCAATTATATGGTGAAATGTTAAGAAATGGATCCCAAAATGCATGTTTGGGTTAAAAGTGGGTCCTGGGTCTGAAAAGCTTCAAGGTACCTGGACAAAGCTATATGTGTGTGCTTTGGGCACTTGTTCAGCCTGAGCTTGTTCATGAGGACTAGGCCCTTGACTGGGAAACTTGTGCATCTTTACCAACTCCTACACTGCTAACTGTTCTGGGCACAAGTACTGGTGATCCATTGTGGTTTTATTATTTGGGGTTTTTTTCCTTCTTATATTTTATTGCATTTATATTCTACCTTTTTCCTCCAAGGAGATTAAGGTGGTGTACATGGTCCCGACCTTCTCATTTAATCCCCACAACAACCCTGTGAGGGAGGTTGGGCTGAGACACAGTGACTGGTCCCCAAGGTCACCCAGTGAGCTCAATGGCTGAGTGGGGATTTGAACCCTGTTTTCTCAGGTCTTAGTGCAACACACTTAACCACAGCCCTAAATGGGTATATATAGATGGAATATCTACCTACCATATATTCTCACCCAAATTTGCCAGTCATCACCAGATCCTACCACCACCTAAAAGACCTAGCTTATTAGACGATCCAGTTCCTTCCCCTCCACCACCAGCACCCCGCCAGTCATTTATTTGGGCATTTCCTCCTCATATTTCCCTATCAGCAGCTACAACAGCTTTAATGAGAGAAACAGAAGTGGAGAAAGGATATCCTTGCTGCTCCGGTCTGCATGGGTGATCCTTTTCCACCCAGCGTCAGTTTGCTAATGAAAGCCAGGTCCATCTCATTGTTGGCCCGTTTCCCAATGTTCAAGACAAGATGGTGGGTTGCCGAGAACACAGCACTCCCACATCAGCTGCTATCAAGCACAAGCTCTCCTCAACTTTTTGCTTTCTCCGGGATCCTAGTCACTAAGCTCCTCTTTTACATCCAGCAGCTTACAATCCCTTGCAGGCTCTGTATGGTTCCCCCACCTTCACCAGTCAGATTGACCTTTCACTTTCCTCACAGAAGCTGCACTGTTGATCAACATTCCACAACTGCCCCAGCCACACATAGGATGCTCAAGAATATTCTGTGCAAAGATACCCACACAAAGAGAGAGAAAGCCACTGCTTCAGAACCCACAGGCATAAGTCGCATTGGGGGTTGTAACAACAACAACAACAACAACATTTTCCTACCACCCTTTATCCAATGATCACAGGGCGGTTTACAATATAAAAACACAAAAATACACAACATAGTAACAAGCAAAAACAATACTTCTAGACACACACTGTTTAAAAGGCTATAGATTGTTTAATTAGCCAAAAGTCTGGGAGAAGAGGAATGTTTTTGCCTGGCAACTAAAAATATGTAACAAAGGAGCCAGGCAAACCTTCCTGGGGAGAGCATTCCACAAACGGGGAGCCACTGCAGAAAAGGCCCTGTTCTCATGTTGCCACCCTCCAGACCTCTCATGGAGGAGGCACACAAAGAAGAGTCTCAGATGATGATCGTAGGGTCTGGGTCAGTTCATATGTGGAGAAGCGGTTCTTGAGGTATTGTGGTCCTGAGCTGTTTAAGGCTTTGTAGGTCAAAACCAGCACTTTGGATTGGGCCCAGAAACTGATTGGCAGCCAGTGCAGTCAGGGCAGGATCGGCGTTCTGTGCTCAAACCACCTTGCACGGGTGAGCCCATTTATTCAGTGGCTCTTGCAGCCACCGACTCCAGGGTCACAATGGTTAATTCCTGTGTTTAGCCATATCTTCTGAGTGATGACAGGGACTCGAGTCTTAACGCAGACGGAGACTCTAGCAACTGTGGGAACCCTTTTGCAGCTTTGGTTAGGCTCCTCACCCTCCGAGATATTCAGTTTGGAGGCAAGATTTGGGATGTGATTATCTTGGCCCCAGTTGAAGGAATTTTCTTCTTTTTTAACAGTTTGACTCGTTGTTGCAGGATGATTAATGGGGCTCAGCTTCAGCAACATGTGTTTATTTTCCCTTCTCCAGAAAAGCCTTGCAACACAGGCGAAATCGCTTTGCGATTCCCAGAGGAAACGTACATGCCAAATGGAATTGCCGCTTGTGCTTTTCGTGTCCCCTCCCTGGAGCAAGCAGGAAGGCACACCCCACCCACAGCTGCCACCTGGCCTCTGCCCACCATCTGCCCTCCAAGCTGACATCTCCCTCTTCGGGGAATCAGCATCCTGAGCCACAGGAAGGGCTGGCAGGGCAGGGCCGGGCCTATCCTGGGCCGTGATGCAGACAGCGGGAGCCACAAACTACACCTTGAAACTGGGACGGCTTTGCTTCAGATGTCTAGAGACAGAATGCCGAAGCAGTGACTGCATCAGCTGGGACTTTGGTTGAGCCAGGCTGAAGCCCCACACAAATTCAGCCAGCAGAGGAGCAGGGAGGGGAGTGTGACGCAGGCAGGGCTTTATACAAATCTGTGGCGCAACAAAACTTGGAATCATCTTCTTCTTTGGCGATCACTCGTAGCCGAGTAAGATTGTCTTCCATAAACCCAGTTTATGAGTTCTGCTTGCCAGAACTCAAAAAAGTCCATTGTAGAGCTGGACAACAAAGGGGGGGGGGCAACAAAAATTATCTAGGGACTGGAAGAGGAATTCGTCACGATGACGAAAGGAAGGAACATTTGAGGCTTGTGTACAAAGTCATGCACAGGGTGGGGAAAATGGACTGAGACGGGCATTTTGTCCCTCTCTCAGATTACTAGAAACAAGCTGGATGGCCCATCCCGTAGAATTCTAAGTGTTGGTGCTAACTTTTAAAGCCCTAAACGGCCTCGATCCTATATATCTGAAGGAGCATCTCCACCGCCATCATTCAGCCCGGACACTGAGATCCAGCACCAAGGGCCTTCTGGCGGTTCCCTCACTGCGAGAAGTGAGGTTGCAGGGAACCAGGCACAGGGCCTTCTCAGTAGTGGCACCCGCCCTGTGGAACGCCCTCGCATCAGACGTAAGGCAATAAACAACTATTTTACTTTTAAACAACACCTGAAGACGGCCATGTTTAGGGAAGTTTTTAGTGTCTGACGCTGTATTGTTTTTAATATTTGGTTGGAAGCTGCCCAGAGTGGCTGGGTAGATCCAGTCAGATGGGCGGGGTATAAATAAATTATTATTATTATTATTATTATTATTATTATTATTATTATGCAATGCTGGGCATTTTAGGGCAGAAAGTGCTTTTTCGCGTAGCACACAGTTAAACTATGGAACTGGCTGATGGCCACACAACTTGGATTGCTTAAAAAGAGGATTAGACAAATTAGTGGGGAGACACAAGCCAGACACAAATGCATTAACCCCCCTCCCCCCGTTGCTGCCCAGCCACTAGTATTCAGAGGCAGACTGCGTCAGGACATGGAGGCTCAATTTAGCCGCCATACCTAATAATAGCCACTGGCAGATCTGTCCTCCGTGATTTCTTGAATCCCCTTTTGAAGCAAAGAGGGAGTTCCTTTCCAGCTCCCAGATGAAATTACCCATTAGTCCTTGAGCAGGAGTAAAAACAACCAACCAACTCCACCCCCCAATCCCCAAAACAAAACAACAATATATATTTCAAGTGGGGGGGGGTATCCCAAAGATCATTAGTGTCTAAGAAGACAGAGTTCACTAGATATGGGGGCCAGCAAAACCTTTGTCATTTCTACACCACCAGGCATTTCGGCATTTCGGGCAAAACACGACAGAAGACAAAAAGAGGAAAAACCCAAACAGAACACGTGCACGCACACCCCACTCCATGGCAGTGAAATGAACTGAATTTTTGCCATTGTGCTGCTCTTAAACCACCACAAAATTCACGTGGAATGCCTCACCTTGGCCCTGTATGTGACTCTCATCATGTCTGAACCTGGCAACCTCTAAGGACAAGACGCCTGCAGCTTTGTTGCTTGCTATGGCGCAGCCCTTTCTAGAGGAGATGGGAGAGCTGCCTGCCTTTGTACAGCCACGGCCTGATACTGACCTGTGTGCCAAACCTATTTGATCCCCAAAACTCAGGGGAATGGCACCACCCTCTCATTATTAGGGTGTGTTCAAATTGATGGCTTAGAGCGCAGAGAATTTGTGTGTCCCATAGTGCTCTTTCTCCCCTCAGCTGTTCACACCAGCATGGCTTCCTTAGTGTCAGTTTCATTACTGTTCGTGTACATTCCAGCGGGGGGGGTGTTGACAGGGGGGGGATGCCTTTGCCCTATGCAGGGGCGTTCACGCCTTGGCTAGAGATCGATTAGAAACAGCTTCAGGACTCCAGTTGGTGTGAAGCTCATTTACATAATCATAGAACTATATACCGTATTTTTCGCTCTATAACACGCACCCAACCATAACACGCACGTAGTTTTTAGAGGAGGGAAATCCGTAGGCATGCCACCCGTAGGCATTCCCTCCATAACACGCACAGACATTTCCCCTTACTTTCTAGGAGGAAAAAAGTGAGTGTTACGGTGCAAAAAATACGGTAGTTAGAAGGGGTCCCCGAGGGCCAGCTAGCTCAGGGGTCAGCAAACTTTTTCAGCAGAGGGCCGGTCCACTGTCCCTCAGACCTTGTGGGGGGCCAGACTATATTTTGGAGAGAGAAAATGAACGAATTCCTATGCCCCACAAATAACCCAGAGATGCATTTTAAATAAAAGGACACATTTTACTCATGTAAAAACACGCTGATTCCCGGACTGTCCGCAGGCTGGATTTAGAAGGCGATTGGGCTGGATCCAGCCCCTGGGCCTTAGTTTGCCTACCCATGATCTAGCTCAGGAGTCCCCAAACTAAGGCCCGTGGGCCGGATAAGGCCCGAGGGACTCATT
The DNA here is from genome assembly GCF_964106645.2 of Podarcis pityusensis. NCBI lineage: Eukaryota > Metazoa > Chordata > Lepidosauria > Squamata > Lacertidae > Podarcis > Podarcis pityusensis. Next base: position 2,027,830 of record NC_138044.1, on the reverse strand, counting down.
TATCTGACCCACGGCGACCCCACTGCCGCTGCCCACTCTTACCGGCGCTGTGTGGCTGCCCGCTTCCAGGTCAGAGGAGCACCGGAAATAGCTTGTGCGCATGCGCAAGCATTATTTGTGCATGCGCAAGCATTATTTCCGGTGCACATCCGAGTCGGAGGAGGCCCGTGCACATGCCCACAAGCTATTTCCGGTGCTCCTCTGACTCAGAATGCGCCAGAAATAGCCTGTGCGCACACGTATGGGCACGCGACCCCCCGCCCTCCAGCCTGCCACACGATCGACGCTGGAGACACCGGCCCGAGGCACAGTTTGCTGACCCCTGATCTAGCTCAATCCTCTGCATGCAGGAATCACACCTAAAGAATCCATGGCAGACAGTCATCCAACCTTTGCTTAGAAACCTCCAATGAAGGAGAGTCCCCACTTTCCGAGGGAGTCTGTTCCACTATTGAACAGCTCTAATCTTCCTACTGTTAATCAGAATCTCCTTTCCTGCTGTTTCAATCCATTGGTTCGGATCATACCCTCCAGAGCAGCAGAAAACAAGCTTGCTCCATCTTCCATATGGCAGCCCTTCACATATTTGAGACCCAACCACATCAAATACTGTCATACCTCGGGTTACAGATGCTTCAGGTCGTGTTTTTTCAGGTTGTGGACCGCCAAAACCCAGAAGTACAAGAACGGGTTACTTCCGGGTTTCGGCGGTCACGCATGCACAGAAGTGCTAAATTGTGCTTTGTGCATGGGCAGACATGCTGAATCGCAACCCGTACATGCACAGACACACCGCTGCAGGTTGCGGACGCTGCGGGTTGCGGACGTGCCTCTTGCACAGATCTCGTTCGCAACCCGAGCATCCACTGTAGCAGCATCTCATAACAAAGTGCAGGCTACAGATGCATTTATTATAATGTCGTGTGAAGGCAGATTAAAAACCCAGTTGAGTGCCCAGTAACCAGGAGTGTGAGCACAGCCTTACTCTTTGTTTCTTGACCTGTAAGGTAAGTCACTCAGATCCCCCTTCTGCAAACAAGAGGCTGAAGGTCAAGGGAGATCCCTGTTTGCTTGAGCAAGGCCACCCAGCAAGCTTCCCTAGCCCAGAAAGCGCCTGAACCCGGGTCCAAGTCTAAGCCGCTAACAAGCCGCTGGACCACACCAGCCCAGGACACGCCACAAATGAGCGCCTCAGACGCCCACCCCCTTCCCAGCTCACTCCTGCATCTTGGTTTGATTTTGTTTTCATCTCCTCGCTTAAACCTTGTAAACAGAAACACGGATTATTTTCATTTTGAGATCTCTCCCCTTCTCTGAAATCGTTTCCATCTGCAGCCCAAGATGGCCTGTTACATACGCCTCTCCCCCCCAGTCTCACATTTTCTCAGAAAAGAAAAATCAGACAACTTCTTAGCACTTGGGCAAAGTTTTATCTCTTGGGAATCACACACACATTAATTTGGAGGAGGAGGAGGAAAGCACCCGGTCTGAAGAGGACCACATGGGACCCTCGTTTGAGTGCTGTTCTCTTTCCTCCTTTGTTCAAAGGCCTGAAAATCCACTGTCTTGAAGAAGGGAAATGTGGGGGTCCTGAAAAACCCATGTGCATTTTCCCAAAACAACTGGTCCCACACATAAGCACGGAATCTTGTATCCAGCACAGAACCTCCTATAAGAATGATTTAAGAACAAACAGAACACAGGCTCTATGTTCGTATTATCAATATGCAAAGTTGATGATGCAGAACTACTTTGTAAAACTCTTATTATATGATTGTTGGTTGTGGATATATTGATTGTTACCCAGCGATGGAGAAATACGTCACACTTTCCCCTTCATATTTGGTTTCAGAAGACCCTACATATTTCACTTTCAGAAAAGTTGACTCATTCAATGCATATTTCACCTGCCAAGCCAATTGACTGTGCTGCCATGTGGTGGATGTTTTTGATGTACATTAAGAAACAAAGTCATGACTGGCAGGTTCCCACCAAATTTGGCTTTATTTGGTACTGATTACATACTGATATGCATTATTACTAGCCCTCTCCATTCTGCAAGAACAATAATCTTATTTTCTTGTCTTACTTTAGATTGAACCTCTTCATGTTCTACTGTCATATCTAACCATGTACTGTGGATCTATAATAGCAAGTCACCACCTGCCTCTGTGTTTTGTTGTAAAATATCTTGATTACTTAATGAAGTTCACACACACACACACACACACACACACACACAGGAAATGGCTACATAAACAGGTTCTGTGCAGCCACAGATTCACAGGCAGTTCTGCACAATCCACAAGCACACCATCTCATGTTTTCTCTTTGTTGTGAGACAATCATCCATGGATATTGTTGTCAATCACAAGGCATACCCAAGACTTGTGTGAGATGCTTTGTTGAAAAACATTGCTCTCTCTAACTAGATCATAAATGTTAAGATTTGTTAAAAGGAAGAGGCAAGGAGGTCATGGTGGTTATTTAAAACCACCGTGATAGAAGCTTGAATGAAATGTGCACCATGGATTAAGAAAGATGGGACCAATCCAAAAGAATGCTAGAGTGGTTAAAAAGCAGTGTCAAGAAAGCTATAAAAGGCAAATGAGCTTGCTTTAGGAAGTGTGAGTCCTGTCCAAATAGGGAGAAGCACATACTTTGGTGATACAAATGAACGTTGAGATAGTAAGGCAACTTCTGAGAAGTGGGAAAGCTAGAAAATCCATTGCATTGAGCACAAGTCTCTGTACATACACAGATATCAGCTGCGTGTACTTCAGATACCTACAGATCTAGTGCCCAAGCACAGAATCCAGATCTAAAGAGTATATTGCTAAAAACAGTAAAAAATGTATGCAAATCAGAGGCAGGAGAGCATCTGGGAAGACTGTTTACAAAGATGTGAAAGGCTTACTGACAGAGAATAAGGAGTTGACAGATGAGTGAATTTACATTTATCTCCACTGTAGAAGAAGGGCAAGCAGGCTTTAGGCTTGTCAGACTTACTTTGCATTTTTCTTTACTAGAAACTCAAGATCTAGTAGAAAAGACATATTAGTTAGAATGAAAGAGCAGGATGCCTCGGGACATACTTTAAGCCTAGCAATTTGTTTTCAACACTGGAACTAAACTGAGTGCACAATCCATTCACAAAAGAATTATGACAAAAGTTATGACAATTTGCTCCTTAAGGAGGATAGAGACACTTAGTTGTTGCTACACATTAAACAATTGGGAGCCAGAAACAGCTCAATTGGTAGAGCATGAAACTCAATCTCAGGGTTCCAGCCCCATGTTGGGCAAAAAGAATATAAGAAGAACTTGCCAGATCAGGCCACAGGGGCCCCATCTAGTCAAGCACCCTGTTCTCACAGTGGCCAAGCAGATGCCCCAGTGCAAAACCAGGACCTGAGCACGAGCCACACTCTTCCCCTCCTGTGGTTTCTAGCATCTGGTATTCAGAAGCAGTGCTGCCTCCCTCTGTAGAGGCAGAGCCAAGCCGTGGTGACTGCCAGCCATCAATAGCCCTCTCCTCATCCATTAACCTGTCCAATCCTCTTTCAAAGCCATCACTGCCTCCTGGGGTAGCAGGTTCCTTAGTTTGTGCTGCATGAAGGAGGACACTATTTTATCCTTCCTGAATCTTCAAACTGCCCACCTTCATTAGATGTCTACAGTTCTACAGTGGATAAGAGTACAGGTCCTCTTCTGGTTGGGTGGCTAATTAAAGAACAGAGGAGAAGAAGAGAGGAGAGATAGATGGGTAATTCTCAGTTGCAGTGGAGGATGGCAAGCGGTGGAGTTCCCCAAAGATCTGCATGGAGCGCCAAAAGAACATCTCCACACTGAGTGGGTGGGCAAAGAAAGGGGAAAGAGTTCAATGTAAGTTCAAACAGCAGCTGATGCACAAACCCTAACTTCGCATATCATGCACCAACAGAGTCTGAGTCACTGAGGTGACTGGGAACCTCAGTAGTGGGGTCCCCTTCATTGGAGGTTTTTAAGCAGAGGTTGGATGGACATCTGCCAGGGATTCTTGAACTGTGATTCCTGCATTGCAGGGGGTTGGACTAGATGGCCCTTAGGGTCCCTTCACAATCTGCAGTTCTATGATTCTACGGTAGCTTGATGAAAATGTTGACTTGGTGTGTGGCAAGCAACTGTGAAACGGTGACTCCCCTCCGAGGAGCCAGTCAGAAAGGAGGTTGAAAATAAAATTTCAAATGCTGAAATATTGCGCTGTGGCTTATTTCGGAATGCCATGTTTCTGCTGCCTGTCTCAAAACGGTTTTGTAAAGCTCTCAGAGGGCAACTAAAATGATCAAGGGGCTGGAGCCACTCTCCTATGAGGAAGGGATACCAGGACGGGGTATTTTAATTTAGCGGGGAATTGAAAGGAAGTGCATAAGAGAGGTGAATAAAATTATTAATAGTGTAGAAAGATATTCATTCCCCTTGACCTTTTATAGAACATAGGAAGCTCTCTTATACTGCGTCAAACAATCTAGTTCAGTACAGTCATACCTCAGGTTGCGAACATGATCCGTGCGGGAGGCACGTTCGCAACCCGCAGCGTTTGCAACCTGCAGCGCCGCATCTGCTCATGTGCATGACGCAACTCAGCACTTCTGAGCATGTGCGTGATGTCATTTTGTGCTTCCGGGTTTGGCGTGATCCGCAACCCACAGCGTTCGTAACCTGAGGTATGACTGTATTGTCTACACCCTACAGCAGCCTTTCTCAACCTGTGGGTCCCCAGATGTTGTTGAACTACAACTCCCATCACCCCTAGCTAGCAAGGCCAGAGCTCAGGGATGGTGGGAGTTGTAGTCCAACAACCTCTGTGAACCCACAGGTTGAGAACCGCTGCATCTACAGGTTGGCAGTGGTTATTCAGACAGGTAACTGTCAAGCCCTATCTGGAGACACCCGCTACCACCCTAAACTCAGAGGTGTCTACTGAAATGGGTTGGCCAAAAAAAAAAAAAAATTATCAGAACACCCTAAATAAACCCACACTGTGAATAATTAACCTGTGGAAATTACTGCCACAATATTAGATTGTGGTCATTGCCTTAGATGGCTTTATAAGTGGGCCAGAGAAGTTCATGGAAGAGGTCTATCAATGGCTGCTAGCCATTGCAGGTAAACGTGCTCCAGGTACAGCACTGAAAGCCAGCTGGTGGGAGGGAAACAGTAGGGAGGGTTGCAGCCTTTGTGCCCCACTTCTGGGCTTCCTGAATGCACATCTGTTTGGCCACTGTTGGAAACTTGATGGCGGACCAGATGGGCTTTTGGTCTGATGCCACAAATGGCTCTTCTGACAAGCATATAAAGATCGTGCTATGTTTATGCTGCGCTTTTAAAAGTGTGGCATGAATTAGCAGCAACCGTCCTACGGCAGGAGTAGCTGAGGCTCCAGGCATGTATCCGAATTCTGACACTTTGTGAGTTTGCAACTCAGAGCTGTTGAGAAGGATGGCTCCTCTGCAGCGTTCACCAGAGCGTCTCAGATATGCTTCCTCAGGGCTCGTGTGAAGGACTTCCCTTGGAAAGCCTTGCTGCGGGTCAGGAGAGGTTGCCTGCAGTTTGCCAGAGACTGATTTGACTGGTCGCAGCGCAGGTGGGACTCACTGGTAGGCTCAGGGCCGGATTTAGGTTTGATGAGGCCCTGAGCTACTGAAGGTAATGGGGCCCTTTATATGTCCAGCTGTCCTTTGTCAACAACAAATTGTCGCTGTTTTTGGTGTTGAATATATGCTAATTTATGGACCTAATAGGTATCTAAAGCCATTTGCACATAACAAAATATGCATTTTATCAAAGTGCCATATTTTTCACTCCATAAGACACACCTTGTTTGTAGAGGAGGAAAACAAGAAAAAAAATATTCTGAACGAAACAGTGGATGTATGATTTTTGTGGTTCATGCTGTGGCCACAGACATCTGCTTTGACGGTGAGTTTGGGGTTGTTGTTCAGTCGTTTAGTCATGTCCGATTCTTTGTGGCCCCATGGACCAGAGCACGCCAGGCACTCCTGTCTTCCACTGCCTCCCGCAGTTTGGTCAAAGAGTTTAGGGTAGCCCAATGCAAAAATCCTGAGAACAGTGGGTGCGTGATTTTTTTGGTGCAGGCTGTAGCCATGGACATGCTATGTGATCAGGTGGTGAATTTGGGGTGACGCAATGCAAAAATCCTGAGGATCCATGTGGATCCATGCTTTGTAACCACGTTTTTGCGCCATTGCGGCCTCACACAACAGTGGGTGCATGGTTTTTTTGGCGCAGGCTGTAGTCATGGACATGCTATGTGATCTGATGGTGAATTTGGGGTGACCCAATGCAAAAATCCTGAGGATCCATTGGCTTTTACCTCCCCCCGCCCGGCAGCCTCCTTTATCGCTCGCGTCCCTTATCTCCCTCCTGATCGCTTGCCAATTAGCTGCTTCCTTTCAACACTCCCTTCCCTCTTGTTTGCCTTGGTGTCTTTTCCTTAGCTGGAGTGGTTTTTTTGCTCCTCCTTTTCTTCTAATTTCTCTCCTCATTGCTTTAACCTTCCTGTCTCCTCTCCTTGCAAGTTCATTGTCTTTACCTCCCCCCGCCCCCAGGCAGCCTCCTTTATTGCTAGCGTCCCTTATCTCCCTCCCCGATCGCTTGCCCATCAGCAGCTTTGTTTCAACACCCATTTCCCTCTTTCAAAAAAAAACACATGATCTGCTTTTCACTCCTGGGCAATTTAGCTCCAGGGACCACGCATTCGCTCCATAAGATGCACAGACATTTCCCCTTACTTTTTAGGAAGAAAAAAGTGTGTCTTATGGAGTGAAAAACACGGTAATTGTTGAACTGAAATACAGTTAAGAATAAGTATATTAATAGTGAAATAATTATTATGCTCTAACTGTATGTAGGTTTTATTTTATTTGTTTTTTATCTCATATTTTGGAAATGTGCATCCAGGTGTTTTTTCCTTTAAATTTTTAGGGGCCTCCCAAGAGAGTGGGGCCCTAAGCTATAGCTTGTTTAGCTTATATCCGGCACTGGGTAGGCTTCAGGCACGCAGACAGCATGTAAGTGTGAGCTCCAGGGAGGAAGAAGACTTCTCCTTCCATCTCAAAAGAACACTGGCTCTGGAAGCAGATTAGAAATCCCACCTACAGTTGCAGCTGAAATTCTTCAACTCCAAATCAGGTTTCTGATCAAAATCTACAGACTTTCCACTGTCTGCAAGGAGCAAATCCCACCAAAGCCATGCAGATAGCTCCGTACAACGGATGCTTCAAATGGTTTCCCCAAATTCCACTGAAAATGCAACTTATAGTAAGGCTGGAGAAGCAAGGTGAAGTGGACTTTTTGGCTGAATTTCACCTGATTTGCAATGGGAGTTGAATAATTTCAATTGCAGCTTTATTTCCAAGGGGATGTCTGTCACAGACACACGCAGTTCCTCTGGCAGTAGCAGAAGGTGGTACCAACTTTTGCCAGGCAGGTTTTCAATTGTGTGTTCCTAGTTCCAACTCGGGAATGGCTATTCACCAGTCTTCTAAAACTGTCGGACTTAACCATTTCCGTATCATTCTGCCTGCCTCTGTAGGTCAGGATGAATTGGGCTGTTGGTCCCATTTGCTTAGTATCATCTTGGCAGCGGCAGATTCCACGGAGGAAGATGCTTGCTCTCTTCCCCCTCCCTCTCCCTTGCCCTCCTTTTACAGGAGCACTCGTGATATTGCTGGTTTCCCCAAGAGCCGAGTTTGTTGGAAGGAAGCCATTCCTCCCATCTTGTCCTCTGCCTCAGATGGCAAAATGTTTTGAGCCGGGCCTTACATTGGAATCGCTCAACCAGTAGAGGGGTCAGCAAACTTTTTCAGCAGGGGGCTGATCCACTGTCCCTCAGACCTTGTGGGGGGCCGGACTATATTTTTGGGGGGAGGAATGAATGAATTCCTATGCCCCACAAAGGACACATTCTACTCATATAAAAACATGCTGATTCCCATGCTGATGTCCGTGGGCTGGGTTTAGAAAGTGATTGGGCTGGATTTGGCCCCCGGACCTTGGTTTGCCTACCCATGCAGTAGAGCATGAGACTGTTAACCTCAGGGTCATGAGTTGAAACCCCACAATGGGTAACAAGATTTCCTGCATTGCCAGGGGTTGGACTAGATGACCCTTGTGGTCCCTTCCAACTCTGCAATTCTATGATTCTATGACCCTTCCAAGGAAAACTTCCCACTAGTTACATTTTAAAAAGCTATACTAAGTCAGATCCCTGGTCCCACTAGCCCACTATAGTCCACCTTAGCTCATCAGGGCTTCAGGCAGAAGTCTTTGGCCACATCCCAACCACACATTTAAAGCTTTCTCATACCCCTTTTACAACCATGGGGAGAACCTTCCCCAAAGAACCTTGGGAACAGTAGTTGTTAAGCGTGTTGGGAACTGTAGGTCTGTGGGGCCAGCACCCTTCTCAAAATGACAGTCCGCAGGATTCCCCATGACAGTGAGAGAGGCCTAAGAGTTCCCAACTCTCCCTAGGAATTCCAGGAACTGGTCTTGAGACCTTCTGCACGAAGGACAGGTGCGCTGCCCGCTAAGCTGCAAGCCTTCCTCTCTGAAAGTGGCCGGCTGGCATCTCTTTGTGACTTGGGTTTTGGAGAGGCAGTGTGGTGCAGTGGTTAGAGTGCCAGAGTCGGACCTAGGTTCAAATCCCCACTTGGCCATGAAGGACACGGGGTGTGACCTTGGAGTGAGTCGCTGCCTCTCTCAGCCTAACCTACCTTGCAGGGCTATGGTGGGGATTACATGAAGAATGGGGGGGACGGGACCATGTGACCACCTTGAGACCCTTGGAAGAAAAGGGGGTGGGGGTATAAATGCAATAAATAAATAATGAATAGTAAGCGCCAAATGGGAAATGGCAACCCTTGTCAGATACTGAATGCCATTGCATGCTGCCCACCAGATATCGTCGAGCAAGAAATAACGGAACAACAACAACAACAACAAAAAATAGTTTGCAAATATAGAGATCAAGTATTTGGTAGACTTCTGGCAAATATCTAGCACGTATCTGGAGCATATTCAACACCTAGAAACACATGGAGGCCAATTTTCGGAAGCCGACACATTTCCGCTCTGCTTAGTTATCCTTTGTGAGCTGCTTGGAGGGCATTGCATCTCTGCGCTTTTCTGTCGAGAGACATCAACCAGGATAAGTCCAGGGTTGAGGGGAAGGGATCACACCTCCTACCGTCTCACAGAGGGGGTAAGCAGGCATCCCGGGGGGGGGGCGTGTCCACCTACCATTCTCTGCTGCACGCTTGAGGTTCTCAATCATGGTGTCATAGTGAATCCGGCACAGGACTTTCTCCTCCACCAGGCCAAACTCCTCTCCAGTTGACAGCTGACGTTTGCAGGAGAAGCAGGCAAAGCAGGCCAGGTGGTAAGCGTTGCCGCGGGCTCTCCTGACCCAGTCGCTGGCATAGATCTGCCTCCGGCAACGGGCGCATTTTGTACCAAACTGACTGCAAGGAGAGAGAAACACAGAGTGAAGAAGCTGGCAGTGATTTGGGTGCCTCCTGCTCACTCTTATGGCAAAAGCTGGCGCAACTTCTCGTACAAGACCACCAACACTAATCTCAGCCCAGTAGGTCACACTACCTTTCAGACTGAAATGCTGAAACAGTAGTCTCAGGAAAGTGAATCCCCTGGGACAGTGAATCAAAAGCCAGTGTGGTGTAGTGGTAAGAGTACCAGATGAGGACCTGGGAGACCAGGGTTCGAATCTCTACTTCACCACCCTAGCTCACTGGGTGTGATCTTGGGCCAGCCACTGCCTCTCAGCCTAGCCTACCCCACAGGGTTGCTGTGGCCATTAAGTGAGAAGCAACAGAACCCGATGGACACTACCTTGAGCTCCTTGGAGAAAAAGGCGGGCTACAAATGCGACAAATAAGTAAATAAATAAATGTAGCAACAAAACCTTGGTCCAACAAAGAGATATAGCACACCTGTTCCTCCAGCTGACACCCACCTGGAGGAACCAGAGGGTATAGCTGGTCCTCAGAAAGCAGTCATGCTACATCGCCTGAAACTGTTTCACTGCCATTGGGAAAGAGCATTGGGAAACATAGCTTTTTGAAATGCTACAATTCCCAAGGTTCCATGGGGTGAAAGGTGGGTAGTGTTGATGCTTAAAGCAGCTCTCATTTATACCGTAGACCAGGGAAGGGGAACAGGTGGCTGCCCAAATGTTGACAAGCCACAGCTCCCATTATTCCTGATCCTTGACCATGCTGGTCAGGGCTGACATTGTGAAATGAAATCCAACAATAATAGGATACAGGTTTGCCACAGGTTGTGCATTGCTTCTGGTGACGTGCACTGGTGATCATTCTCCACTGTGCAGCGGAAATACACCTGTCCCTCCTCCCAGCCGAAACATGGCAGGAGTTCAATATTCCACTTGAGGGAACCTAACTCCTAACCTAGTGCAGACAATTGCTCCCCTTCAGTTCCATACTAAGGACTGAAAACATTCTACTGGCAGAGAAATCTACCTCCCTTTGCAAAGTAAGGGGGCATTCCACCATGACCCATCCATGTCTTGCTCATTCTTTGAGTCATCCTGGTAGCTGCCTTCCTTCTTCCTTGCAGATGAACATGAGTACATAAGAAGTGCCAGCCCAGCATCCTGATCTCACAGTGGCCAACCAGATGCTGGTGGGAAACCAGGGAGCAGGACCTGAGCACATGAGCCCCCTTGTTCTTCCCAGAAACTGGTATTCAGAAGCACTGCTGCCTCCAACTGTGGAAGCAGAGCATGGCCATACTGGCTTATCAATCGCCTTTTCCTCCTCCATGAATTTGTCCAATCCTCTTTTAAAGCCATCCAAGCCCTCCCTGCCTCCTGGGGGAGGGAGTTTCAGGGTTTAACTCCTGCATGAAGGAGGACTTTCCTTTATCTCCCTGAACCTTCCAACATTCCATTTCATTGGATGCTCACAAGTTCTAGTGTTGTAAGAGAGGGATAAAAACTTTTCTCTTTCTACTTTCTCCCTTCCATGCATAATTTTATAAACTTCTGTCATGTCACCTCTTACTTGCATTTTCTCTAAACTAAAAATTCCCAAATGCTGCAACCTATCCCCATGGGAGAATCCCTCCACACACACACACACACAGGGTCATTTTGGTTGCCCTTTTCTGAATCTTTTCCAATCCTACACTATCCTTTTTGAGGTGAGGTGACCAGAACTGAACACAATATTCCAAATGTGCTCACAAAATATATTTGTATAATAGCATTATGGTATCAACAGTTTTATTTTCAATTCCTTTCCTAATAATCCCTAGCATATAATTTGTGTTTTTCATAGCTGCCACACACTGGACGGACCTCTTTGTTGAGCTATCCACAGCAAGCCCATGTTCCTGGTCCATCACCACCAGTTCATACCCCATGAGCATATATGTGAAATTAAGGTGGTTTTGTACCAACGTATATCACTTTACACATTTTTACAGTGAATTGCATTTCCTGTTTTACTGCCCATTCCTTTCAGAGCTCTGTTTTATTGACCCTGAACAATTTAGTGTCATCAGTGAACTTGACCACCTCACTGCTCACACCTAACGCTAGATGGTTTATGAACAAGTTAATACGCACAGATTCCAATATTGATACTTGGGGGACTCCATGTTCTTTGATTTGCAGAAGAGAGGGAAAAGGTTTAAGGCAGTGATAATGAAACTAAGCCCTCCAGCTGTTTTGGGACTACAATTCCCATCATCCCTGACCACTGGTCCTGTTAGCTAGGGATGGTGGGAGTTGTTGTCCCAAAACAGCTGGAGGGCTGAGTTTGGCCATCACTGGCTTAAGTGGTCTATTGAGACCTCCAACCATTTTCAAGTGGTCCACAGGCAACAGAAGTTTGAGAACCACTGTAATAGATACCTGCCCTGTGAGGAGGGAGGAAGAATGGGGCAGAGGTGAGGGCCCGTCTCCTCAGCATGGCCCTTGCCTCATTTGCTCGAATTATTGCAGGCTCTTTGCACCCACTTTGCACCAACAGAATTGTGCCATTCCCAGCTCTGGAATGTGGCAGTGGTGCTGAGAGCAGACTTTGCAGGTTAACTGCTTCTCCTCCTGCAGCTTTGTAGAGCTAAAGCAGTACTCAGCATGTTAAGGATAAAGCCCTTTAGGAGGAAAAGGACATTTGACTATCAAGCTCCTAAGAGCCAGGTCCAATGATTTTATCCAACTTTTGGCACAATCAGCTCACTCGTCTTCATATCCAACACAGAGATGGACCCCGTGCAAAACCTGAGCCAATCTCACGACCACCGTTGGCCACAAAGCAGATAAAGTGGGTCCCAGAGCACATCACCCACGTTGGCACTGACCCCGTCCCCCATTGCTCTTATGCAGCCTGGGACAACCGAAGCAGAACTGCATCTGAAAAACGCAAGTGAGGAGTTGTATCTGAACAGTCCCAAAGCCAATTTGGAAAGAGGGGGGAGCAGGGAAAGCGACGGAGGAACAACCAAGACTGTGCTAATTTCTTGCATATGGGGAATGCAGCAAGCTGGCTGTGAGATGCTCTGTTTGCATGGTTGTACAAACAAAGGAATGGTATTAATTAATTTTTCATTGCTGCAACAGGCTCGGGGAAAGCTTGGGTCCCCACCAGCAGCACCAGAAAGAAGAAAAAGGATTTTTGAATAGACCTGCAACATTTATCACTTCAAGTAGTGACCACTACACAACCACTTCAAGTAGTGACTGAAAGTGTTTTCTGACTTACTTGGTAGATTAATTTGGAGAGGCACATTTTAATCAGGGAGGGCAGGTTTACATACATTATTTTAACGCTAGTTTTTCTGTCCCCTATTCCAGTAATACGTCAGACCTTTAAAAATGATATTCTTTCAATGAACAAGAGCTTTCGGAACATGCTTTTAGTAGTTAAGTTAAAACTGTATTTTTATAAGATCACCTGCCCATTGAGACAAAGAAATGTACAACTTTGTGTAGGAAAAGCAGGATGTAATAATAAAACAAATAATAAGAAACCCTCTTTTGAAAAATGTTTAAGTTAAATTTGAGGTGTAAGTAAATACCGTAAGGACTAAATTGGTGGATGCTACAGAAGAAAGGTAATTAAAAGCAAAGTTATCAAGGCAACAAAGTAACATTTAGAATCACACATAAAACGTGAGCTGTATCAACATTTGCCTCAGCTCAGATCTGTATTGAATTCTCAGCAAGACCTGAGATCACTTCCCTGAGCCACAGCAAGCTTCAGACACACACACTTGCAACCGTGTTCTCAGGATAGGCCTTTGGGGAAGCAGCCTGGGAGCCCCACACAGCAGAATGAACAGCAGGCCAGCCTCGCTTGCCACACGTGGAAGAAGAGGACTAAGACTCTCCCGGTCTGCCCCACGGAGGACCTTAAGGTCCATAAATAGCAACACCCTAGAGGTCCCAGGCCCTAAGGAAGTCAGATTAGCCTCAACCAGAGGCAGGGCCTTTTCAACACTGGCTCCGACCTGGTGGAGTGCTCTGTCTCATGAGACCAGGGCCCTGCGGGATCTGATTTCTTTCCTCAGGGCCTGCAAGATGGAGTTGTTCCGCCTGGCCTTTGGCTTGGAGTCAGCCTGATCCCCTTCCCCTCTTTCCTTTCTCCTTCTGTGATGGAACTCCTCTAAGTTGTATTTCAATCAATTGTTTTATATCTGGTGTTAGCCGCCCTGAGCCGGTCTTGGCTGGGGAGGGCGGGGTATAAAAAAAATTTATTATTATTATTAAGCTCAAGTCCAAAATGACCTGACTGCACAGCACTTGTGTGAAGACACAAAGGCTGCCGTGCTTGTGCAGCCAAATAAAAACCATCCGAACAGCAACCCTGCAGTGCGTACTGTGCTCCCTACTGAACCCCAGTGGGGAGGCCTTCCTACTTCCAGGTTTAAATTGCAGTCTGCATTCAGGCTTCAAATCCCAGTGGAATGTGCTTAATTTAAACCACTCATATTTAAGTCAAGTGCTGAGAGCCTCGTTGCATGTTGTGAGTGTCAGGCCTTACAAAAGGGATGGGGAATCTGTGGCCCGTCGTATGTTGTTGGACTTCCAACGACCTCAGTCAACATGTGGCTGATGGCTAGGAGTGATGGCATTTGGAGTCCAGCAACATCTGGAAGGCCACATAGCCGCCGCCCCCCCCTTAAGCATGGGCCGAAACGCATTTCATTCCCCACTGAGAAACTGACAGCAGCCCACACCACGGAAAGGATTTCTCAAGCTGAGGTGCAGGGATTTTTATGCCAGCCTACTTAACAGGGCTGTGGTGCATGAATAGTCAAATCCATATAATTAAGGCATATTTTTAATCAGACGGCAACTGATGCCTCCGCCCTCATAACGCATGCCTTCAATATGAGTTTGTATTCCACTCTGCATACATGGGTGCATCTAATCTGGTCCAAACACTCCTGCCGTCACATCTATTTGTGGCTGTTTTCTAAAACATGGTGCTTTGTTCCGTGCGCGCACAGAGACTCACATTTCCCACATCTGCATTATGTACCTAAAGTATGTACCTAACATTGTATAGGTACATGTATCTTCCCATTCAATATTCTCCTCCTTTGCTTTCTGTGTCTCGCTAGCACAATTCATCTGTGCCCAGAATAGTCCTAAAATTAACATTTTCTCCTCTGATTACAGGCTTTCTCAGAAAGAGAGAGAGAGAGAGAGAGAGAGAGAGAGAGAGAGAGAGAGCGCACGCCTTTCACCTCTTTGCCAGGCTCAGTTTGTGTCTAAAGCCACAACAACCCAAGGATCTGCCTGATAGAAGGAAGGACACAGTGTTTTTTGTTTTAAAGGACAAAGTAAAAAAGCAACAGTGGCAACCTTTTAAGAACATATTAAAAGCCTCCTCAATCAGACCTATAGTCCAGTTAGTCCAACTTCCCGTTCTCACAAGGACGCATCAGATGCCTGTGGGAAACCAACAGAATTCGAGCACAAGAACAGCACTCTGCCCTCCCACTGGTATTCAGAAGCATCACTGCCTCTGACCATGGAGGCAGAGCAGAGCCATCATGCCTAGTAGCTACAAGTAGCCTTCTCCTCCATGAATTTGTCTAATCCTCCTGTGGGAGTGAGTTCCATAGATTAACTACGCACTTTACAGGTGGAAGTTCCGCAACACTGATGGGACTTGAACTTGCTTATTTTCAAGCTAACAAGTAGCTTACCAGCACAAACTTTTAAATGTCTACCCAGAAGCAAGTCCTCAGGAGTTCAGTGGGGCTTATTCTCATGTAAACTTGCACCTTAATTGTGGCCCTGGTAGGTGCAAGTATGCTCTCTGCCTGCTTGTATTATCTCCATCATCAGTTGTTGTTGTTGTTGTTGTTAATTGAATTTATATACAGTGGTACCTCAGGTTACAAACACTTCGGGTTACAAACACTTCGGGTTACAAACTCCGCTAACCTGGAAGTAGTACCTCGGGTTAAGAACTTTGCTCCAGGATGAGAACGGAAATTGTGTGCCGGCGGCACAGCAGTAGCAGGAGGCCCCATCAGCAAAAGCACACCTCAGGTTAAGAACTGTTTTGGGTTAAGAACGGACCTCCTGAACGAATTACGTTCGTAACCCAAGGCACCACTGTACCGCCCTATACCCGAAGGCCTCAGGGCGGTTCAACTTGGGTTCTGCTTTTCAAAAACAAAGATCCTTCCGAAGCAGCTTATTCTCATAAGATTTCAAACCCCCAAAATATGGTAAAAGAACCACCACAAAATCTCATAAACAAAATCACATAAAATTAGAAATGTTAAACACCTAAAACAAACAGAACAGCATCATTATCTATTTGTCTTTTAAATGTAACCACCAGCCTAACATCTTTAAATCTCAATTGCAGCTCCATTTTGCCCTCCGCAAATGGATGCAGCCTCCGGCGTATGTCAGACCCCCTAAGATAAGGGATCTTCGAGCAAACAAAAACCACTTATAATAATGTCTTGGCCCTCTGCACATGCAAAGCACCCTAGAGAACAATAGTACCATTCTATATGTGTCTACACAGAAGTAAGTTCTGTTATTGTCAGTGGGGCTCAGCTTGTAGACTGGGAGGGGTACAAATAAATTATTATTATTATTATTATTATTATTATTATTATTATTATTGACTACCCACCTGCAATAGGTGGCAGCCATGCTGAACCCTCTGGGACACCAAAAAGCCTTGAGGAAAGTCAAGGTAAAAACATTTGTGGGGTTGCATGCTTTCGAGTGTTAGACTACCCATACTGGAAATAGAATTGAAATAAACTCAGAGGTCGCTTAGCCCAACCCACTTCTCAGAGCAGGAACTGCAATGGAAGGTGCAACCTTGCAGCATCTCCGGCAGCTGTCCACCCAGCTTCTGTTCGGATACCTCCAATGACAGACCGCCCACTCTGCTCCCAAGGCAGATGGTCCCACTACAACATCTCCTTCCATCTCTCAAGGCTTCCTCATCCTCTGCTTGACTGACTGTTCTTCAGCTCTCCCCTCTCCCTCCCTTGCAGCTCTTTCAAGGAAGGGCCTTCGCTCAGTGGCAGAGCCCCTGCCTCGCATGCAGAAGGTCCCAATCCCCAATGGCATCTCCCCATGGGAATGAGGGAGAACCCTACCTGAAACCCTGGGGAGCAGCTGCCAGTCAGTGCAGACAAAGCTGAGCAAGATAGACCAAGAGTGAAATAATAAATTAATAATAATAATAATAATAATAATAATAATAATAATAATATATTATTTGTACCCCGCCCATCTGGCTGAGTTTCCCCAGCCACTCTGGGCGGTTTCCAATCAAGTGTTAAAAACAATACAGCATTAAATATTAAAAACTTCCCTAAACAGGGCTGCCTTCAGATGTCTTTTAAAGAGAAGAGAGTTGCTTATTTCCTTCACAGGGCGGGCACCACTACCGAGAAGGCCCTCTGTCTGGTTCCCTGTAACCTCACTTCTCGCAATGAGGGAACCGCCAGAAGGCCCTCAGCACTGGACCTCAGTGTCCGGGCTGGATGATTGGGATGGAGACGCTCCTTCAGGTATACTGGACTGAGGCCGTTTAGAGCTTTAAAGGTCAGCACCAACACTTTGAATTGTGCTCGGAAACATACTGGGAGCCAATGCAGATCTCTCAGGACTGGTGTTATGTGGTTAAGGCAGTTTGCTGTGACTTGCTTTCCTCACCATCCCAGTCATCCACCTAGGCGATGCTCAGTGCTCTTTCTACTTCAAATGTGGCATCTGGTAACACTGGTGGGATACCTTTTGCGTTATTGCATCCTCTTGCCATCAGACATGAATTATTTGCCTCACTTCTGCATTTTAAAATGATCTAGCAGGGAGGAGATGCAAGCCATGCCCCAACCCCCAGAAGGGGAATTTGCAATGAACGTTGGCTCCATTTGGGAGCCTGGCTGAGCAGGAAAGTGACAGATTAAAACTGCTTTGAAATAACTTCGCCAGTTGACAGTGGAATGCAACATTTTAAATGTCTGGGAAGCATAGAGAAAATACTAGATTAGGTTAGATGGGGGAGGTGTATTGCTGGAAAGTAACCATCTCTTGGATTTGCTCTGATACCAATAGTCAAGGAAGAGAAAACATCTACCCCGAAGTAGGCTCATCTTCAAGTTGCCACAAGGTTGCTTTTCACCTTTTTAAAAAATGTAGTTTATGTATGTGTGGGTGTTCAAGATAATATATCAAGATAATAATATATTGTTATGTATAAATGTAAAAACAAAGTGTGCAGCACATTCCATGCAGCATCTTAACTCAGAAATGTGCATATTCAAACGGGGAAAATAACAAGTATTAATACTTGCTCAGATTAATTATAAGTAGGTATATATATATATATATATATATATGGCCATTAGGTCTTAGTAAGTATGTGTGTAAATAAATGAATGGTCATTTTAATTCAGTGTTTCAATTTTTAACTTATTTGATAACACAGCAAGAATTTCAAATTATACTTATGAACATAATTATTCTGGATATCACCAGTAGATGTGGATCTCTCGGTTTATTGCGGGGAAAGTGAGGAACGGCAGCAGGAGGAAATAACAGTTCCTTTGGCTGCTAAAAGTAAAAATAAATAATGGATTAAATAACTGGAAAATAAGTGCTGTGGGCTTAACTGACTTTTGTTCTGTCTTTGAAGTTTCAATCAAAGTTCCAAAAAATAGCCCCCTCTCCTGCGAATCTGATCGCGACCCTCCCTTTGCAATCTCCATTCAGAGACACCCGGCAAGAGCCTCAATCAGAGGTTGCTTCAGAAGGATGTCTTTTTCGGGGGGCGGGGCGGGTGTTTAGCGTCCAATTAATACCCCCCCCCAAACTTGCCAAGACCTCGATTTTGATTTACACCTTTTCTTTCGGGATGGTGAGGAGGGGACACATTTAGTCAAGATGTGGCGTGGATTTTGGTGTCCCGGAAAATGTCAGATGATGAAGGCGAAGCCCAAGACCGGAGCGGAGTTGGTGGAGCATCACCTGAATTTTTCAAACCTGCTCGACGCCCTCTGATGCGCAGTGTTTTAAAGAACAAAGGCAGGGTTTTCAACTTTTATCAAATCTCTCCGCTTCCTCTATTGCAATTTATGTATTTGTTCTCTTCAAGAGCAAATCTCTTTCCGCATACCGCTTGAATTTAGGAATGTTCCGTTTTCCGCAGCGCGATTCTCGGTGCGGTTGCTCGGGAGCAAGAGCCGCTGCGCTCCATGGAGCATTTTCCCCGCTCTCCACCCCGAGAATTTGCAGCCTTACAGGCAAATCCCGCGCAGGTTTTTACTTATAGGCGACTCCCCCGTGCCCCAGTGAGATTTTCTCCCAGGTAGAGGGAGTGAACCTTGCAAGATCTCAGCCTTAAGATCTTCTCTGTCTCTCATAAAATCCCTGGCCGGGACAGCGGCGCAAGTATCTAGAGATAAGGAAAGAGCCAGATTGGAACCGAGAGCCGACCTCCGCCCCGAAGAGGCTGCTTGCCCCGCAGCTCTCAGAACCAAGATCCAGCCGCGACCCTCATTTGCAAGTTCCTTTGCTGGGAGGGAGAGGGGATTCATGGTAGGCTACCCCACACAGCTGGTGGGCAGACATTGTCCCAGCCAGGCGGGCAAGCGGGGCGGCGGGAGATGTCTTGCAATGGGACGCATTTATTCAGGTTCCTTAAATCACTCCAAACATTTTAGCACCATCTTCCCGCCGCCGCCGCCGCCTTGGCTTGGGGAGATCTCCTAAACCCTAAACCATCACACGCTCCCCATTATTTTTCACCCTAGCTAGTATGAGTTTTAAAAACCGAAAGCACTTGCGCTGCGTAACTAGCAAACCGGACTCGCTTCGAATCCATTTCGGCTCGAAATATTGCCACGACAGTGCTTGTTTGCAAACACAAAACCGTAACGATTCCTAGTTTCCTCTTTCTTGTTTTTTCTTCCTTTTTCCTTCTGGTTCTCCTTACCCCGTTTTCGGGCATCTTTGGTTTGCGGGGTTCTTTTTCGTTTTTTCAGTCCGGGGCAATGCTATAACGCGGGCGGCTGTCCAGTGGCGTAGATTCCAGACACGCGACAGCGGAGGGCGGTGGGGGGTGGCAAATGCCAAAGACTGAGAAGGACGTTGGGATGAAGACCCCGATCCACCCACTCGTGAGGAAGTAAGCCCCAGGAAACTCGACTAGGCTTTATTTTAGGAAACGCAGCTGGAAGGATAACTTCGAAAACCCGAGAATTTGTCTAGATGTTGGTGTTGTATTATTAATAGTAACAGATAAGTTGCCATCGGTCCTAGTCACCCTCAGAGTAGACCCACTGATATGAATGGACTCAGCGGTTGCATTTTGAATAGAAATTCGTTGAATAAAAAATAATGGTAACAGGAAAAACAACTGCATATAAGTTCTTCTACTCCGCTCGAACAACTGAGACCCGTTAGCCGCGTCCATTCATTTCAGTGGATATAACTACTGTGGGAACAACAATAAAACAAAACAACTATTACTACTACTACTACTATTTTCGGTTAGGTGGCATGGTAAGGAAAGGTTTAAAAATCGGGCAGCTCCGCAGCGCTGTGATTTCAGCAACGCGCTCCGCAACAGAGCTCCCTGCTTCGTTTTTCCCCTTCTGGAAAAGGTGACCCCCACGCGCGCCGTCCAGGGCGCCTTGGTCCCTCGAGGAAGCCTGGCGCTGCGCGGCCGCCTCAAGGCGCATTAGGGGGGCAGCGCCTGGCGAGAGGGCGACCTCTCCCCCTTTTCCGAAGCATCTGCCCCCAGAAAGGGTTTGCCCACCTCGGACCTCCTTGACGGCAGGCCGGGAGGGCGCTGAGGAGAGAACGGGGTCCCAAGCCAAGGAATGGACAAAGAAGGACTTTCTTTTAGGAGGGCCGGATTCCATGGGAAGAGCCTTCCCCTCGGGAGCTAGGGCAAGCGCCCGCCCGCAATCCCAGGTTCCTTTTTTGATCCAGCGCCTTTAAACCCCGGAGTTCGGATTTGCTTGGGTGGGTCCGCTTCCAGCTCCTGGAGTAAGTCACAAAATTCGCCGACCATTATTTGGAAAAAGCAAAGCAAAGCAAACTACAATAGTTTGCAGCACTCCCTGGCTACCTTGAAGCGGCGCGCAAAATTGGGTCGGCTAGAAGACTTTATTCCGTTTTATTTGAAAGGCATTTGAAAGATATCAGATGGGCCATTGGCCTGATCCAGCGGGCACTACTTCTGTTCTTCTTATGCTTACTTGAAATATATCCCGCTTTATAGGTGTTATAATATTATTATTATTATTATTATTATTATTATTATTATTATTATTAATCTCAGCAAGTGCCATCGAAGGGTTCGGGATTCAGAGCATTCTGGGCCACTCAGACGGCGTCTCCCTTCCTCTATTTAGCACGGCGGGTCCCGGGCGCCGAAGCAAAGGCGCCGGCCGTTTTTTCTTTACTCCAGAAGGGCGCCCGTTTCCCTGCCGAACATCGCCCAGCCCTCCTGATCTCATTTATCCTCTCAAAAACCGTAGTATTATAAAGCAAACCCACTGTGCGGAAGGGTAGGTCAGTTTGAGAAAGCGGGCGGGCTGGGGGGCAAAGGCCGTTCCAAACCCGCCGCGCAACCCGTCAAATCCAAACTAAGTAAAAGCGCGCGTAGGTTGTTTTTTTAATAAAAAAACAAAAAACCACACATACACAAACAAAACAAAACCTCACAAAAACTATTTGAGCGGGTCCTTCTCTCAGCTACAGAAAACGGTCGAGGCGGGGGGGGGGGGAGGAAACGAGGCGTTGTTGTCCTTTGGCCTTGGCTGGCTTCACCGCTGCAGGAGATTTCCTGCTCCGCCCCTCGCCCCAGAGGCCTGTCCAGTCTAGCACTGGACTGAGAGGCACCGGATCAACTTCGCTGGAAGTCTCTTCCGCAGTCCTTAGAAAGGGGGCTTCGTCCACCGAGCAAGGGGTGGCCCTGACCCAGAGACCCGGCGCCCACCCCACCCCCGCCCCTTGATTCTTCACAGCATCCTCAGTAAATTTCTGCGAAAGGGAGAGAAACCCCGTCAACGAATCTGGACGCACCGCACCCCCAGTGCTCGCCTCTCGGGGGTCAGCCTGTTCACAGAACAGCCCTGGGAAGCGCCCTATGTATAATTCGAATTCCCCCCCCCCCATTGCCCAGAATAACCTACCCTTATTCAACCTCTTGGAGGGGTGTCTCTCCGCTTTTATCTATTTTTAGAAAGTTCCCCCCCATAAAACCCTTCAAGAAAGACGGATTCGGATTTAGCTGCCCCCCCTTTTTTTTTTCCTACAGTAAAGTGCAGCTGCCCGCTTCGCTCACCCCAAACTCCAAATCTCTGGCCCGGGCGGACAACGAGACACCTGGAGACAATCCGAGATAAGGCCAAAAAGTGGACGTTTCTGCCTCCGCTGTCAAAGCGCACCCGCTTCCGACCTGCAGAGTTGCCCCCTCAGAAAAAGGATGTTGGAGGCGGGCAGCGCCAAACCAAAACCAGCGCCCGCCTCCGCTCCGGAGTTCCGCCTAGCCAGGAATCCGAGCGGGACTTCGTTTTCATTACCAAATCCTAATCTTAGAGGAAGGAACTGGTTTGAGATTGGGACGCCTGTTTTAAAGTTTAAATTTTTTAATTCCGGATTAATTAATCAGGATTAAGAACCAGTATAAATTAAAATCAAGCAAATTCGGAATCCTGCCTAACTGGGTGCGCGCGCCTATATATATATATATATATATATATATATGTATGTATGTATATAGGGGTCAGCCTCCCCACACTTTTTTGGCCAAGATTTGGTGAGCAAAGACCCGAAGACTGAACAATTTGCACCTGAGTTAATGCTTTGTTCACACGTTCAGTTCGAGTCCTTCTTTAGGTACCAGTGACTGCATCATTAGCCGCATCCCGCAAATCGAGTATGAACGCTACGGGGCAAAACACCACAAGAAACCCAAGACTCCCAGTCTCTTCCAGTCTCCAAAGCTGAGATAATTTCTATCTGAAAGCTCCAGGCCCACCTCGAGTTCCTCCCAAGTAAACTTCGCTGCGCTGCATATGAAACCATCACTTTAAAAGTGATCCAGAGCAAATCTGCCCGGGCGTACAGGAGACCTTTCCAGAACATGCTGATCCAGCAACCAGGAAATTCCAAAGCAAGCGGAATCGCTCCGGATTCGCCCTCCCTCAGTCCCACAGTTCCGTCCATACCCCGCGGCCTCCTGGAACCTACCTGAAATAGTCCCTTTTGCAATAGATTTCTTTGTTCTTGACGTAGCAGGTGTGCTGCCGGCGAAGCGAGGTCCGGCACACTGAGCATTCCAGGCAACGCATGTGCCAAGTGAGGTCGTTCACCTGCGAGGAGTGGGGGGGGGGGAGAGGCAAAGGGACCTGAGATGAGGGCTGAGGGGTCTGGCTGTGAAAACCCCTGTCCGTCCACTGCCGCTACCCCGCAACACACCTGCCCACCAACCATTCCCCCCTACGCGGCTGCCCTTTACCTGGAGCAGGTACCGGTCCACAATCTCCATGCCGCAACTGAAGCAGACGTTCTTGGCCCCCGACGGCAAAGAGGAGGAGGCGGAGGACGGTGGGGAGCAGACGGAGGGTGTGGAGGGCGTGCTGGCGCCCGAGCGCGCCTCTTCTTTATCCAGGGCGCTCGGGAGCGCTTCCCCGTCCGGCTGGGCCTGCGGAGAGCGAGAGAAAACCAAGAGGCGTTAGACGGGCGGCACAGCTCCGCGGGAGCCCGACAGCACCCAGCAGCCCAGGGCTCCCCTGAGAGGCGGAGGACCAGCCTTCTCCCTTCTCCTTCCTTCCTTCCTTCTCTTCCCTTCCTTCCCCCATTTCTCAGTCAGCTGCGCTTCGTCCTCCCCGTCGGAAGCAGGCTTACCATTCGTCAAGGCGCGCGGTGGAGACGTTCCTCGCTGCTGATGCTGCTGCTTCTGAAACTGGCGGAAAGGCTCTAGCTGCGGGGCTCCATGCCCCCCCCCCTCTATATAAGCCCGCTCCAGACAATAAACCTCAACTTTGTAGTGGCCATAGAAACGGCGTCGATCAAAAAAGAGGGAGAGGGAGAGAGGGAGAGAGAGAGAGAGAGGGAGAGAGAAGGAAAAGAAGAAAGGTAGAGGCGGTAGGGCTTGTTAATGGAGCAATTTGCGAGGGGGGGGGAGAGGAAAGGAAAGAAGGGGGGGTGGCTTTGAAAAGCGGCTCTCGAGGTAATCGCTGCGCTCCAGGCTCGCTTTGCCTCGCCAAAGCTGCTGCTGCAGCCACGTCCGCGTCGTCGTCCTCCCTACGCCGCCCCGAAGCGCCTGCAATTAGCGCCGATGCCCAGCCAGAAAGGCAGCGTTTTTCAATCAGCCTCGCCGTCGGGTGGGCTGCGCAATAGCAGCGCCTGCCTGCCCCTTTCCTGCTCTTCTCTCCCCCCCCCCACCGCAGTCGCACTTTCTCCTCCCTCTCCCCCCGAGCACCAAAGAACTGAGACCCCCACCCGCGCTCAGCAGAAAGAGGGAGGAGGCGACCTCGACCTCCCCACCACAAACAAACCCGTGAGAAGACTCTCCTTCCTCTCCCGCTACCCGAAATTTACCACCAACATTTTCCAACCAACACTCTCGTCCACAATACGCCGCCGCCGCCGCCGCCGCCGCCGCCGCCGCCGCCAAGGAAGCTTCCAGAGAGCATTTTATACTATTTTATTTACTCCTAAGGAGGCCCCTTTTGCTCTCGAGGAGACCATCCTCCCCAAGGCACTAAAAGCAGAAGGAATATCTCGAAACATGCCCCCCAGGAAAAGAGATGCAGGAGATGGGAAGATAGAGTCACCTGGGAGATCAGCGAGGGGATCTCACAATCTCTCTCCCCACCCCCGCAAAAGGCAAAGAAGGGATTAGGGTGGCACATTCATTCGGGGGGGGGGTTGAGGTCACATCTGTCCTCCTCTATAGAAGCTGAGGAGTTTTCCCTCCTCTGTCAAAGACGTGGAAGGCGGGGCGGGGGGATTTCAGTGAGGCCTCTTTTATCATTGTATGCTCCTTTTTGTGGGGGGGGGGGGACAATCTCTTAGTCCTCCCCATCCCAAGCGAGCCTATGTGTCATCCAGCTCAGGTGTGTGTGGGGGGGGACGACTGGCTCCTTCTTGCTTGAGGGATTGGGGACCAGGTTCTCAAAACTACGACCCCACCTCCAAATCAGGGTGACACGTTTTTTCTCCCCCACTTCAGGACATTCATTTGCCCCCCCCCCGCAACTCTCCTCTCTAGAGTTTGCACGGGGCACAGGAGGCCCTCTGTTCCCCTCCCTCCACACGCACAGAAGGGCTCTTCTCCGCTTTTTCTGCCCCTCCCCACAATGTCATGCCTCACCTCGGTCCGCGACTGCTGGCCCTCGAACTGGGGGGTGGAGGTCTCATTCTTCCAGAACATGGACGGGGGCGGGTAGTTGGGGAGCACACGAGGAGGGGAGCTCCCCTCCGCAGCGGCCGCCCAGACGTGACTCACCCGAGGCGGCTGCTGGAAACAACTTTAAATGTTCCTTCTTAAAAAAAACAAAACAAAAAACTAGGGCGCTCCCCCCTCCTGTTCCTCCTTCCTTTCTTTCCTGAAGCTAGACGGGGTGGCGAGAGCAGCAGAGAAGGAGAGAGAGAAGGACCGGGATGGTGGATATTCCCGCAGGGCTCGGATCTTGCACGTCGTTGAATGAAGAGGCGCGCGCGGAAGACAGTGCCTCTGAGAATGTGCAGCGTTCTTCCGTCTCTCACCATGAAGGGAGCTCGCATGGAGGAGGGCAGTGAGAGAGAGGCTGAGCCCCCTCTGTCCCCTTCTAATAATTTAGGATCACACACAAATATAAGTGAAAGTACTAGGATGAGCTACTCAGAATGCGTGGACCAGAAGTTGTGGCTTGGGAATGCGGAGAGGGTTAGGGGGCTAGTGGGTGGCAAAGGATTTGGAGCTATGTTTTTATTTACTATTTGATTAATTATTTTAAGTGCCAACTTGAATAAACTATTGGGGGACCCGGCGGTGGCAAGTAAGCTAATGCTATTCTTGGATGCATCAACAGAAGTAATAGCACCACTCTATTCTGCCTCTGTCAGACCACATCTGGAATACTGTGTGTCTAATTCTGGGCACCACCATTTAGGAAGGATGTTGACAAGCTGGAAGGTGTGCAGAGGGCAACTAGGATGATCAAGAGCAGGGGTCAGCAAACTTTTTCAGCAAGGGGCCGGTCCACTGTCCCTCAGAGCTTGTGGTGGGGCGGACTATATTTTTTGGGGGGGAAATATGAACGAATTCCTATGCCCCACAAATAACCCAGAGGTGAATTTTAAATAAAATGACACATTCTACTCAAGTAAAAACACGCTGATTCCTGGACCATCTGTGGGCCGGATTTAGAAGGCGATTGGGTCGGATCCGGCCCCTGGGCCTTAGTTTGCCTACCCATGATCAAGAGTCTAGAAGCCAAGCCTTATGAGGAACAGTTGAAGGAACTAGTTACAGATAGGTAGCCGTGTTGGTCTGCCATAGTCAAAACAAAAAAACAAAACAAAAACAAAACAAAACAAAACAAAACAAAAAAATTCCTTCCAGTAGCACCTTAAAGACCAACTAAGTTAGTTCTTGGTATGAGCTTTCGTGTGCAAGCACACTTCTTCAGATTCAGTATCTGAAGAAGTGTGCTTGCACACGAAAGCTCATACCAAGAACTAACTTAGTTGGTCTTTAAGGTGCTACTGGAAGGAATTTTTTTGAGTTGAAGGAACTGTGTATGTTTAGCCTGGAAAAGAGGAGACTGAGAGGAGAATTGATAGCCATCTTCAAATATCTCAAGGGCTGTCACATGGAAGAGGGAGCGTGCTTGTTTTCTCCTGCTCTGGGAGGTAGGACCCAAATCAGTGACTTCAAATTACAAGAAAGGAGATTCAAATTAAACATCAGGAAAAACTTTTCCATGGTAAGAGGTGTTGGACAGTGGAACTGTCTCCCTTGGGAGGTGGTGGACTCTCCTTCCTTGGCAGGTGGGTTGGACGGCCATCGAAGGTTGGACTAGATGACCTTTGGTATCCCTACCAACCCTATGATTCTATAAGCCCTGCCCCACATAAATGATCAAAAGATCCAGCGCGCACACACCATTTGAATGACGATGCCCATCAACTTGAGGAGGCCTGACGCCCTCAAGTATTTTGTGGTGTGTGTGTGTGAAGTGACCTCGGTCCAACTCTCACTCTCACCCAACGAAGCTGAATGTTAGATGATTCAGGAGAGATAAAATTGAGTCCCTCTTTGTGCAGCACAGAGTTAACCTAAGGAACTCCTTCCCACAGGACGCAGTGATGGCCACCAACTGAGACCATGGCTTCAAAAGAGGGAAAGAAAAGAAGAACAGAGCAGAAGGCTATGAATGGCTACCAGCCATGATGGCTCTGCTCTGCTTCTGGGGTCAGGGGCAGCGAATGCTTCCGAACGCCAGTTCCTGGAAACCACGGGAGGGGAGAGGGCTTCTCATGCTCAAATTCTGCACGTGGGTTTCCCATAGACATCTGGTTGGCCACTGTGAGAACAGGATGCTGGCCTAGATGGGCCATTGGCCTGACCAACGACTCTTCTTATGTTCTTATGTCATCTTCGGTTAACTATCATGCTCCATCATGCAAATAACATGCTAATGTTTACTATGCGGGAATCAAATGTGTTTGGGGTTGTTTGTGCGTGTGTTACATTATGCTTTTAACCACCAAGGCATATTACATGTCCTCATGTAGATACTTAATGCACATGCACAACAGGTGTGTAAGAGAGAGCACTCTCAACGGGATCGTTGCCCCAAGTGATATGAGAGATGGACCAAATATGGTTGGGCTTGTCATGGCCAGACCATGGTCTTGTTGAGTTTGGAGTGACAATGGCACTTCCTCCCTGCAAAGGGGGTGAGCCCTCAGAGAATGAGGCAGCCTGATGTGTTCCTGAACTCTCTGGGGGATCTTTCAGTGGAGAAAGCAGGTGGTCCTGTCAAAGACCCCAGCTTGCTATGGGACGGCAAGATGAAATGGTGTGTGTGTGTGACTGCTGACACCATTCCTTCCAAGTGAAAGTTGGGAACCCAAAAGGCAATGAGCGCCATCAGTTTTTTTGCAGAAGCTAGGCCCTGAGTGCTGTGAGTATTTGCAGGAGCTGGGCCCTGAGTGGTGTGAGTCTTCGCAGGGACCGGGCCCTGGCCATGCTTGCTTTGGAGGAAAGAAGTACAGGCTGGCAGGGGTCAAATGAGGTGATGTGCTGGACAGGCTGTGGAAGAAAGGGATCAAGTTCACTCAATGTACTCTGTTAAAGGAAAATATAATGGAAATGATGTATAGATGGTATTTGTCTCCAGTAAAACTAGCAAAGATTTACCTTAACAATGATAATTGATGCTGGAAATGTACAGAAAAAGAAGGTACCTTTTATCATATGTGGTGAACCTGTCCCAAGGTGTAAGACTTCTGGGAGAAGATTTATAATGAATTGAAAAAAATGTTGAAATATACATTTATCAAGAAACCAGAGGCCTTTCTTCTTGGAATAATAGGTTTGGAATTGCCCAGGAAAGATGTTAAACTATTTTTGTATGCCACAACTGCTGCTCCAATTTTATTAGCTAAGAATTAGAAAACACAAGAAGTACCAACCGTGGAAGATTGGCAGATGAAGATGATGGATTTTTTGGAGGTAGCCGACCTGACCGGAAGAGTCCGTGACCAGAAGGAGGAAGACTACCAGGAAGAATGGATGAAATTTAAAGATTATTTAGTTAAATATGTTAAGTTAAATTAATTGGAGATGCTAAACTAGAAAGTAAAAAAAAATATGTTAAGTGAATAAGTTAATTTTATAAGAATACTGGTTTTGAAAACCGTTAAAATGATATACACTGAAATTCAACCAGGGGGATACGAGGAAGTCACTTAACAATGTTACTAAGTTTGGTTTAAATACGGTTGAGATTTATGTTTGTTTGTATATTTGTTTGTTTGTTTGTTTTTTTGGAAAAACAATAAAAAAAATTTGGGGGGAAAAAACCACAAATGAGGTGATGTGCTGCACCCGGAGGCAAACTCAGGAGGACTAAGGTCAAAAATCAAATATCTTTAATACGGTCAATGACCAGCAAGGGAGGACTAAGGTCTCCACTTCACCCTGGGTTGTCGCCACAGCAATGTGATTTCATGCCATGCTGTAACCAGTTCCTGTTCCAGTTTGATGCAGTTATCCTGCATCCTGGCTTCCTCTGGTCCCTGACCTGTGATGGACTTGCTCCTGACTTTGGGCCCACCAGCTAGAAGGCTACCAGCGTCACTGCCCACACCTTGGTCCTAGCGTACCAGTCCTGGACTCTTGCTGCCCATGCGCCAGATTGTGACACAAACAGCCCCTTGGTCCTCTGAGGAGCTCCACACTATGAAGCAAGCCGGACAAGGTGGCACAGGTCTCACTCTGAAGCCAACCAAACACTGGTCAGAACATATAATTGTGCCTGCCGTGTGGCAGTGCACCCTCTAGCAGCCAAACAGTGGAGATGTTTTGGTTGGTTCAGAGGTTACTGACTTCCAACATGGGGGAGGGACTTTTGGAGCACTTGAATACCTGCTGTGACCAACTTGCTATGAGCTTTGAGTCACTCCCCTGCAGAGTGATCTTGACTCTACACCAGGGGTCAGCAAGGTTTACCTCGCCTTGGCCAGTTCACTCTAGCGAAGATCCCTCTGTGGGCTGGATTGCGTGCACATGCGCAGCCGCAATTTTCGGCGTCTGCATCTGCATAGACATGATTTCCGGTGTCTCTGACTGTGCAGACATGATTTCCAGCGTCTGTGTCTGCACAGACACGATTTCTGAGCATGTGCAGAAGTGATTTCCGGCACCACGGACGCAAGTCCCTGTGCCATGCTGTACCAGTTTAGCGTGCAGGGACTCGCCGAGCGGGGCAGCTCATGGGCCGGTTAAACGACCCCTGTGGGTCACTTGCGGCCCATGGGCCTTCGGTTGCCTACCCCTGCTCTACACTGTTGCAGCTCCAGTTGAAGTACCCAGTGCCACTTTTGAGGATATTTTGTAGAATCAGTTTCACCTTATGCAGTCAACTGATTTGGAAAAGATATTGGTAGCAATGTATCTGACCACATGCCCCCTTGCTCTTGTCCCACCTGGCTTATTAAATCTAGCTGGGGGGACGCTATCTGGTTGGGTGGATGGATGTCCTCTGCATTTTATACCATTGACCATGGTATCCTCCTGGACTTACACTTTGGAACTCACTGCCCATTGATATCAGGCAGATGATGCCTTTGCTGTATTTGTGTGTTTGTGTGTGTGCCTGCTAAAGACATTCTTATTTAAAGACTACCCAGATGTTTAAAAAGCTTGTATGCGTTTTAATTTATTTTAATCTAGTCTACTGTGGGTGTCCCCCCCTTATAATTTATTTTTTAAATTATTTTTAATAATCATAAATAAATAAGAATAAAAATATGCACCCCACCATCGAGACCATTCCAATGTAACTATCCAACCTCCCAAAATTTCAACACCTCTTGTGATGGTTTGACCCTTTTCTGTTTTAACAGTACAAATTCTACAAACACCTTCCATATCTCCTCAACATCATTTCTCCTGCATATACCCCGTCATACCTTAATGGCACATGTTAGTTTATTGTTAATAGCTATACAGTCATACCTTGGGTTACAGATGCTTCAGGTTGCGCGTTTTCGGGTTACAGACACATCAAAACCCGGATGTACTGGAATGGGTTATTTCTGGGGTTTAGCACTTTGTGCATGCACAGAAGTGCTGAATCGCAACCCGTGCATGGGCAGACACGGCACTGTGGGTTGCGGACGCTGGAGGTTGCGGACGTGCCTCCCGCACGGATCATGTTTGCAACCCGAGCGTCCACTGTATCCCACACCTTCTTACCATTCATACCATTCTTCCATTTTATATTCTTCTTGCCCCTTCCACTTCCTGGCTATAATAATTCGTGCAGCTATCAATAAATGTGAACAGGTCCTTCATAGCCTGCATACCTTCCACCCCATCATAAACTGATAACAATGCTGCCTCTGGACTTTCGGTCAGCTTTAACCCTGTGATTTCTGTTATCTCCTTAAACACCCTTTGCCAAAAAAAGTTGTACATATTTACACCCCCACCATATGTACTGTGGTTTTAACTTTTTTGTATGTTTTAAATTATGGTTGTAAATTATTAAATAATTTTATTGTTTTATCATTTCACCAAGTTTCTACCGTCATGACTAGAATCTTGTTCTTTTTGCAACAAACTCAAATTCTCAGGATGCTGAATTCTGGGACAAACCCAAAATGCCAGCAGAGAACCTGAAGTACTGTGTCCTTGGCTAATGAATGAAGATGCATGGCAAGATTTGCACATGGCCCTCAAAGGGACTTGGGTAGTCAGTGAAGTTGAGCCCCATCAACTGTGCAGAGGGAGGGAGGGAGGGAGGGAGGGAGAGCTGGCTGTTGACTGCTCTCTTGCCTAGACTTGGCACCCATCTCTGCTTTGGGCACCAGCCCATCTGAGCCTGCCTGGCAGCATGAAAGCAAATTATCCCATCCGCCCGTCACCTTGGCCTCTTGGCAGCAGCATCCAAAGAGGGCCTGCTTAGAAATTTGATCACCTCTGTGGCGCAAGGACCTCGCTGGGGCTTCTCTGTAGAGTCAGGCCCAGGGAAGTAACATGAGAAGATGGAGCGCCAGCGATGGATAATCACCCTGATTGAGCTTGACATCCAAATTGGCCAGTGCAAGAGAGAGGAAGTGATTTTGGGGGCTGCTCCAGAGGCTGACGCTGCACCAAAAACCTCAAAAACACATTAGGCTGGCAACAACAAAAGAGAAACTGAGACCCACCAGCTGCCCACCTTCCTCCATGGCTGCTTCTTTGTGCAGACAGAGTCTGGCCACTGGTCTGCTCTTGCCTCTTCTGACTTGTCATGGTGCTGCAAGATCTCAGACGGAGGTCTGCCTCTCCACTCCTGCTTCCTGATACAGTGGTACCTCGATTTAAGAACTTAATTCATTCTGGAGGTCCGTTCTTAACCTGAAACTGTTCTTAACCTGAGACACCACTTTAGCTAATGGGGCTTCCCACTGCCGTGCGATTTCTGTTCTCATCCTGAAGCAAAGTTCTTAACCCAATGTACTATTTCTGGGTTAGTGGAATCTGTAACCTGAAGCATATGTAACCCAAGGTGCCACTGTACTTTTTAAATTGGAGGCCCTTGATCTCACTCCACCTTTATCTACTGAGCATTTATTTGCCGCCTTTTGGTCTTTGGGACCTCAAAGCAGGTCACAAAACAAGTTTAAAAAATCACGACATTCTCTTGCAAGCAGGACAGTTCCTAGTTCCTCAGGTGCAATTTGGGTTTCTGGAGGTGTTCAAGGGCATTCTACCAATGGCTACAAGGTCATGGGGTAGGAATGTTGCACCCCCTTCTCCCCATTACCTGACTCTACTCTACCTAATCAGAAAGCCCCATTGTGGAACTTTCCCCCCCCCCTGGATGGGAACCCTGGGGCTCTCAAGATGCTCTTGCACCAAAGCTCTCCTCTCTGACCATTTGACATGTTGGTTAGGACTAATGGGTGTTGGAGGGCTACAGTGTGTGTGTGTGTGTGTGTGTGTGTGTGTGTGTGTGTGTGTCCCTCCCTCCAGCATCCTTTGTGGGAGGTTGTGAAATAAATGTAACAACAACAACAACAATAAAAAGCTCACACCCTCCCCTTGGATGCTGGCGTATTCAGCTTTGAAGGAAAATGAAAGTG
This sequence comes from Podarcis pityusensis, assembly GCF_964106645.2. Classification (NCBI taxonomy): domain Eukaryota; kingdom Metazoa; phylum Chordata; class Lepidosauria; order Squamata; family Lacertidae; genus Podarcis; species Podarcis pityusensis. Next base: position 1,995,426 of record NC_138044.1, on the reverse strand, counting down.
GATGGATCTCCCTGCCTCTCTGTATGTTCCTGTTGCTCACGTGACAAAGATGCCTCAACCCTTAGAGCCAGGGTTGGTACCTGCGGCCCTCCAAGTGAGGGAAGGACCCCTAGCTCAGTGGTGGGACATCCATTTTGCATGACATTCAACTCTAGAATTTCCATTTAGGGCTGGGAAAGCCTCTTGCCTGAAATCCTGGAGCTAGCTGCTGCCAGCCAGTGTAGACAATGCCAAGTTGGATAGACAACAAATCTGCGTTGATAGAAAGGCAGCCAACGATGCTCCTATTCTGAACCATTACAACTCCACCACCCCTGGTCATTGGCCATGCTGGCTGGAGCTGATGGCAGTTGGAGTCCAACAGCCTTAACTGGACCAAAGCCTCTCCACCACAGCCTTAGACTGGCTTGAGAGATGAGTTTTGCAAGATGCCTTTCACAACTGCCTTCCTGTAAAAGTCCAAAGGGTGTCCTAAATTGGTGGATGCACTTAAAGCAGAGGCTCAAATGCTTGCTCAGAAGAGGGAGACCAAAATGATCCAGCAGTTGAAGCAATTCTCTTTGAGGTTACAATTTTGGGAGCTTTTTAGAGAAGGTGACTAAGAGGAGACTTGTTAGAAGTATAAAACATTGTGCATGGTAGGAAGACAGTGTTTCAAGAAGGATCCTGCCCCCCCCCCAAATCATGACACTAGAACTTGTAGACATGCAATGAAGCTGGATGTATCAGGACAGACAAAAGGAAATCCTTTTTCACACAGCACAGAGTTAAAACTATGGAATTCACTCCCACAAGGTGTGGAATGGCTATCAACATGGATGGGTTTAGAAGATTAAACAAATTCATAGAGCTATCTGTGGTTCCAAGTCATGAAGGCTATGTTCTACCTGGATTGTTGGCCAAAGAACCACAAAGAGTACCGTATTTTTCGCTCCATAAGACACACTTTTTTTCTTCCCAAAAAGTAAGGGGAAATGTCTGTGCGTCATATGGAGCGAATGCGTGGTCCCTGGAGCTGAACTGCACCGGGGAGAAAAGCAGATCATGCTTTTTTTTTTTAAGAGGGAAGTGGGTGTTGAAACAAAGCCGCTAATTGGCAAGCGATCAGGGAGGGAGATAAGGACATTAGCAATAAAGGAGGCTGCCTGGGAGGGGGGAGGTAAAGACAGCCAATTTGCAAGGAGAGGAGACAGGAAGACTAAAGCAATGAGGAGAGACATTAGAAGAAAAGGAGGAGCAAAAAACTGCTCCAGCTAAGGAAAAGACACTAAGGCAAACAAGAGGGAAGGGAGTGTTGAAAGGAAGCAGCTGATCCGCAAGCGATCGGGGAGATAAGGGACGCTAGAGATAAAGGAGGCTGCCTGGGAGGGGAGAGGTAAAAGCCCATGGATCCTCAGGATTTTTGCACTGGGTCACCCCAAAGTCACCATCAGATCACATAGCATGTCCATGGCTACAGCCTGCACCAAAAAAACCACCCACCCACTGTTGTGTGAGGCCGCAATGGCGCAAAAACGTAGTTACAAAGCATGGATCCTCAGAATTTTTGCATTGGGTTACCCCAAACTCACCATCAAATCACATGTCTGTGGCCACAGCATGAACCACAAAAATCATACATCCACTGTTTCTTTCAGAATATTTTTTTTCTTGTTTTCCTCCTGGATTCTTTTGCCCCATCTTTTTATGCCTGCCAAACAGCCATGTCATGCTTATGATATTTTATTCTCTTGTTAATTATGCTGTTTTAAATGTGCATTTTATATTTGACTTCATTTAGCAATGTTTTCTTTTGAAATGTTTTAAGATTTTTTTAAACTTTATGTTAGATATGTATTCTGTAGTTAACCTTTATGTTTCATCTTTAAGATAATATTTTAGTTTTCTGTTAATTATGTTGCTTTGACTGTATACTCTATATTTGACTTTCTTCAGATTGGTTTATTGATGTTTGATTGATATTTTAATATTCTGTAAACCACTTTGAGATTTTTCTTAAAAATATAAAGCGGTATAGAAATGAAATTAATAATAATAATATGCTGTAGCAACGTCTTAGAAGCAGCATTTATTCTGTGTGTGAGAGAATACATCATTCAAGATAGTGCATGCCATCTCAGTGCTTATAACCACCTACATTATATGCATGATTTAAAGGATTTTAATTTATTCATCTCAGCACTCAACGTAAACAGTGCAGCCTGACAAGGCAGTAGCAGCAAATGTTTAAGTGCTGGAGATTCGCCCTTGCCACTGCCAGAGTTGGATGTGTGTTAGGATTCTGCAAGAGGATCGAAACTTGTGCAAAATCCTGCTTCTTGGCTATCTTAGCTGTCATCTAAAACACATTAGGTGACTTTAGCTTTTCCAGATGGAAGAAGCTTCAAACTATAAGGGTAATCCCAGGTGACACTGAAGGGGTCAGTGGGGTGGCTGAATTTGGTGTTTGTTGCGGCGGGGGGGGGGGGGGACGACCACACAACTTAAGTACCTTGTACACCTTCTTGCTGTTCCCCCACCCCAATGAATAATGATACGAAGGAGTAAAATATACCAATGAGATCAGTGTGTATGATTTGGGTGCAGAATCGGGACCTTATAAGTTTGAAAAGGCAGAAAACGCCCAGTTTTGCTGCATTCACAAGCATTTCACATTAGACTATTTTGCTTCAAAAGGTGCACTTCGAAAGTCTGCATAAAGTTTATTCCTGTACAATCATTAGAAAGTTTTGATACATACACCCAGATGAGCTGACGTCGGCAGAAAACCCAGCACAGAAATCCCACCCCATTCTTGCCAGGATTCAGGGTTGTGTCCCCAAGGTGCCAGACACAGGAGAAACCCGGCTGGCTCAGCTGCGGAGGTCACATAATTCATCCCATGTTTAGATGCTTGTCAAAGCTACCGTTTTCTAGCCTACTAGCTGCATCAGGATTCTGTATCTTCAGGGTGGAGAAATACAGCAGGAGTGTGTTTGGTGTGTCTGTGAGAGAGCGTGAGAACTCACACATATATCTGGAGTCTTGATGCAGAACTAGCCACAGGAGTAGATGCTTCAGGTTTTACTACTGAGAACAACCTTGGGTTCTTTACAGGTCTGGAGATGGTGTTGCAGTCCCCCACCATAGTCACCACCATCACCACCACCACCACCAACACCAGGAGAGGATTTGCTCCCACGTGCAAATGGAAGATGCAGGAGAAGGTTCTGAAAAGCCCAGGATGTCACACTCTATGGGGAGGCAATGAAGTCCCATCCAATACAGTCCGCCTTTCATCCTGGTGGACCTTTGTTAGTGCCAGAAAGGGACGTTGCCTCTGACAGCAAATCATCTCTTTGACTTCCAAGCCGCTTTGGAGTATGGGGCAATCCGTTTTTTGTCTGGTGGCTTAAAGTAGGAATATGGCGCTGCCGGTGGGAACTCTGCATCCGGGTTCTCCGCCATCATCTTCAGCTTGGCCTCAATGGCTTTGATCTTCGTGCTGACACTGTGGAGGAAGCGAAGAGCATATCTGGTTGAAGCGTCAGCCTGTCTGTCCTGGGCCTTGATTTAAAATCAGAATCTAATGTGGACGGGGGCTTAGAGCTGGAGAATCATGTAACTGTCATCATCATTATTATTGATTCGTTCGTATCCTGCCTTTTCCCTCAAATTGGGACTCAAGGCAGCTCACCCAAATTAAAAACAACACAGATAAAATGTATAAAAGATAATAGTTAAAAAGGAATCAAGCTCTAGTAGAATTAAAACAATTAAAAAACCCTTTTAATATACAGAGAACAAAAAGAAAACAGCACTGTTAAAGCTCTTTCCTTTAAAAAGTGTCAGATCCCAAAGGCCTGCCAGAATAAAACTGTGAAGACCTGCTGGCCGAAAGCCAAGGAGGAGCCAGTCTAGCTTTAGGCAAGGAGATCCAAGCTGCCTGGGGGCTGACACCACTGAGAAGGCCTTCTTCCATGTCCGTCCCCCCCCCCCAAGCATGCCTGTGAGGGTGGTGGGGAGAAGGGCCTCTCTTGAAAATCTCAGAGCATGGACAGGCTTTATGGGAGGATACAGTCCTTCAGACAGCCTGATCCTAAGCCCTAGCGGGCTTTCATAACCAGCACAAGTACTACGCACCTCTAGGAGCTTCAGAGTTGTTTTTCTTCAACAATAGTCTTTGCAAAACCACCTGATAAGCGGCTTCTGAATCCAAGCGAGCTCTCAAAAACCAATTGGTGTTCTGGTGCCAGAGAAGGGTGTGGTATTTACAAAGGCAAAATGCTATATTGCAGCTAGAGCAGAACACTGTTGCCCACCTGCTGACAGGTACAGGGTGGTGAGAATGCATTGTACCCCTTGGGAAACATCCCTGCTAATTTGTGGTTTCCAGGCCCAGTTCTGGAACTCCAGGTGCACCCTATCCACTCACCAAGCCTTTTCCCCAGGGGTGACCCGGCCATGTGGTCTGGGGATCTACCATGTATTCTGAATTTGTCTTATGAATGGAACTGCACTGCTGATTTGATGCTGTTGACCGCCATGGCATTCCCGCCCCCCGCCCCTGCTTAAAGTTAGCGCTCCTGAAATTTTAAAAGAAGAAGAAATAATCTGAGGTGCTGTTTTGGGCGTTACAAACCCTCATTCAGGAGGCGGGGCACCCTGCAACACTTTCTGTAAATATGTTTTTGCTAGACTGCAACTCCCATCACTCTTCACCACGCTGGCTGGAACTGATGGGAGTTGAGTCCAAAATGCATGAAGGGTCACAGATCCGCCCCCCCCCCCGCCTCTCCCACACACTAGAGTGGTACCTCGGGTTAAGTACTTAATTCGTTCTGGAGGTCTGTTCTTAACCTGAAACTGTTCTTAACCTGAAGCACCACTTTAGCTAATGCCGCCGCGCCACCACTGCACGATTTCTGTTCTCATCCTGAAGCAAAGTTCTTAACCCGAGGTACTATTTCTGGGTTAGCGGAGTCTGTAACCTAAAGCGTCTGTAACCTGAAGCGTCTGTAACCTGAGGTATCACTGTAATGTTAAACTATTGCAATGCACCTTGTGGAAGACTTTCCTGAGTTTTCTGCTGAAAGGCAGCCAAAAAAATATTGTAGAAATGAACCAAAACTCACACCCAGAACTTGGAAGCCCAGGGCCCAACGTAAAGCAGCCATCTGGATGCCAGCCTCATCTAGGACTATGGGGCTGGGCTAAGGTTCGAATCTCTCCTTGGCTACAAAGCTCATTGCCTCCCAGCCTAACCTACTCCGCAGGGTTGCGGTGAAGATGCGGAGAGAGATCCAGGATCCCAAGGCACTGGATCCATAGTCCTGGATCCAAAGAGCTACCTCAGGTTCACTGGAATGGGATTTCTGATTCCACACAAACACAAACAGACGGAGTACCCTCCCCACACCCAATCTGGTATCAGATCACCAACTGGTTTAGAAAACCCAGTTAATTGCACACACACCCACACCCCACACCCCAATGCATACAGCATGTTGCGGACATGGTAAAAGCACAATTCTCACCTCAGATTAGACTGGGTTGGCTCTGAGCTGGACGAGGGTTCCAGGCTGATGGGAAGTATCTTTTCATTCTTGTTTTGATCATATCTCTGGGCAATTAGGGGTGTTGGTGGAAAGAGAAACAGCAGAAATTATTTGACAAGAAGGGAAACAGGCCCAACCCACAAACAAGTAATACAGTGGACGCTCGGGTTGCGATTCGGCGCTTCTGCACATGCACAAAGTGCGATTTAGCACTTCTGCGCATGCGCGACCGCTGAAATCCGGAAGTAACCTGTTCTGGTACTTCCAGGATTCGGTGGTCTGCAACCTGAAAAAACGCAACCTGAAGCATCTGTAACCCGAGGTATGACTGTACAGGGAAATGGGAGGGGCTGCCTGCTCTTCTCTAAATTGGGAAGACGGTCAGGTTCTGCTTACCTTGACCTGGGCATGAGCCCACCGCACCACCAGCTTTTTGGAGAGGGCTAGCTTGCCATTGAGGGACTGGATCGCCTGCTCAGCTTCCTGCAGGAGAAAAACACCGTCAAGGAATGAACCCCTTTCCCAGGGGCTTCAGCTGAATATTTCTGGGCAGTTACTACTCTGAGCAGCTAATGGGTAGTGCCAGGCTTTTGAGGGGGGTTTTCGTTTCAAAAGGGGCTGCAGCATAGAATTTAAGGGGATAACAGGTGCCCAGGTTTCTAAGTGGCCTGCAGGATGCACCAGACTTTTAATCTTCCCAGCCGCTCTTTGTAGAACCATCAAATTGTAAAGCTGGAATCATGGACCTGTAGAGCTGGAAAGGAACTCTGAGGATCATCTAGTTCAACACCCTGCAATGCCGGAATATGCAGCTGCCCCATACAGGGAGCAAACCTGCAACCTAGGCATTATCAGCAACGCACTCGAACCAATGGTCATCTGGTCCAACCCCCTGCAATGCTCAGAAAGCTCCAATAAACACTTGAGTGCAGTTTGCAGAACCAGAACAGAAAGCAGTCAAGGAGTGTTTTTAAAACGACCAATGCACCATTCCAAAACACACAGCAAATCTCTCTCGCCTCCAATTTTCCCAAGGCAACCCTGCGGACAGAAAGGCCAGCAAAAAAGATATAGCTCCGAGGGCAGGAAAAATTGCTATACAATGAAACTCCCTTGGGGAGAGAATGTCTATGGAAACACACCCCTCCCCTGCAAAAAAGGTTTGTTGGGAGTTCAGCAAAACATCTGGAGGGCACCAGGTTGGGGAAGGATGGCCTACTACAGTCACCTGGCACAGCCAAGCCTACATCCCCACCAGAATCCTTAAAGCTGTGGAACGCTCTAAACTGAGTGATCCTCAGCTTTGGGGATGGGGACGCAGAACAGTGGCAGAGCCCTAGATTCAATCCACCTGCCTGCGTCCCTGGAGAGCCACCTTGCCTCAACCAGGTGCTCTGCAGATGTGGTTGGGACCCCAACTTCCACCAGCCCCAGCCATGGATGATAATGTTGTAGCTGGGGAAGCCTGGAATAGACACGGGTGAACTAGATGAGGCAATGGCCTGACTCAGGACAAACCAACCTACCTGCTTGGTTTCAAAGTTCACAAAGCAGTAGCCTCTGGGCTGCCCTTCCAACATGCCAGACTTGTGGAAAAGGAAGTCAAATTGCTTCACCTTGCCAAACTTCTGAAGGAGCTTGAGAAGGTGGTACCTGGAAGGAGGAGGAGGGAGAGAAGCCAAGATGATGACCTCTGTTGGTTAAGAGGGTTTGAGTGAAACGGAAGGAGGACAAACCACTAGGCCAACTCAATTCAAGCAGATCCCAGCTTGTTGCTTGGGAATGGGAAAAAATGAAGTTGTGCCCAGTATGTGTGTGTGTGGGGGGGGGAGGATTTGGAGGGGAGAAAAGTTATTGACACTTTCAATAAAGGAAATTTTAGGACCTCAAAAGTCAAAAGATTTATGGTATGGTGGTGCCCAGCTTATCAGCAAAAAACTGTTTCAGGATGACCAAGGGGATTTAATTAGTTAGTTCTATGTCCTGCTTGACTGCAGAACCTCAAAGCGGTTCAGAAAAAGAATGAAACAGTAAGATTATTAGTAAAAACAATCAAAGCATTAAAAAAAAATTAAAACTAGCAATAAATGAAAAATGCATTGTCATTATAAATATATAAATATCTAAACAGCAATGTTTTAGCAGATACCGAAAAGAGTGAAAGTGCCTGCTTGTTATCAACGTGCCTGCTTGTTATCAACAGGCAGGGAGTTCCAGAGCGTAGGTGCCTCCACACCAAAAGATCAATTTCTCACTAGTCTTATGTGCCAACTGTAAGTGGCAGTTCTTACAGACAGAAGCAGTCGAGTGGGCATATACAGGGTAAGGCGATGTTGCAGGTAAACTGTTCCCAAGTTATTAAGGGCTTTGTATACTGATGAGTGAGAGCTGAGGACCGTTCTGAGGGTGGGGCAGTTTACATGGTCCAAGGCTGCTGTGGCCTTCAGCTGCCAAACTCAATGCAGTGACCTTGTAGCCACACGGGTGCCAGCCAGTTCTCTGAAGCCCAGTACAAGGAAGGACATTCCAGGAACTGAAGCGATCTCCCAGGCCAGGTTGCTACAGATGTGTTCCTGGAACAGGAAGGAAACAAGGGCCAACTCAGTTTGCCCTGGCCCAAGAAGACCCTAATGAAGTGGTGGAAGAAAAACAACAGCCGGGTCTTATGGTGTGGGGAAGTAGTCCTCATACTTTCCTTGAGGTGGTGTGGCTGGAGGGGATATGATGGGCGCAGAAAGCAAAATCTATCCAAAAAGCCCTTTTAACAAAGCCAGAAAAGTACTGGTGACTTTTTCTTCTTAGTTTAAAGCTTTGGAGAGCTGTTGTTCCAAACCTTTTTCGGGCCGCTACCCTATTGGTTCCATAATCTTGTCCCCATAAAAATCATTGTTCAGAACATTGTCCTCACCTGAAAACACAAACACCTTTTGCCACTTGGCCGAGAGAAGCACACACCTAGCTCTCTCCTTTAGCAAGTCCTGTTGGGGTGTCTCATTTAAATGCATGTTTGTGCGGCTGTGCGTCAACCTTGATTTCATCAGGATTCACCGCGCATCTTTCCCTGCGGTGTCTCCACTGAGCACAGCTGGAAAGCAATGAAGCCTCAGGGACATCGAGCTTAAATGATATGCCGGAATTTGCTGGGTGGGTGAGAAATGCTGAACTGAAAACAATTTAGAATACCACTGCAGTGTTCATACATGGGCAAAGTTAGCAATGCCCCTCTCCACTCTGATGTTTCACAAAGGGATTTCTCAAGTTGGCAGAGACAGGGTTGTCCACATGAGAGAGGAGGAGATGGTCAGGAAACCATCTTCCAGTGGAAGCCCTGGAACCCTGGCCTAGCCAAGCAAGATGAGCCAGAAACGGAAAGAATATGAGGAGTTGTAGGTCAATGATAGGATCCTTCCAAAGGTTGCTGGACTCCTACTCCCATCAGCCCCAACCAGCATCCTACACAAACCTACCTAGGAGCTAGCCCCACTGAACTCAGAAGCTTAATTCTGAGTAGACTTGCATAGGATTAGGCTGTTAAGTACATAAACCACTGGTACTCTTGAAAGCAGCCAGGGAACCTACAAATGTGGCATATTCACAGACAGGCCATCAAATAAGCCAAAGGATGTTCTCGGCCTGAACCCTACGAATTAATACCAGCCTGTTGTTCTTTAACCTGTTGCCTTCAGTTTTTCTGTTGTTATTGGTATTGCATAGGTGTTGGTGTTACTATAATTTTTAACATGTGATGTTTAAGTGAAAAGTTATACACACACACAATTTATTGATTTATGGAGAAACTGGATGCTGGCTCTGCTTAGGTCTGAGCTGAGCTGCATGTTGAGCTCTCCTTCTGCACATGGGCCTTTGCACTCTGAGGAGTTTGCTGTCCAACAGGAACTGCCTGCTACAGCAGTGTAGTTTTCTTTGCTCCTTTTAGAGAAAATATAAAAACCACCTGTTATGTTTGTGTGTGTGGCTATATGCTGTGTAGTTTACCCAAATGTCGCCCTCTAGCTCATTATTCTGAAACCACATACACACACACACACACACACACACACACTGGAAGCTGATTACAAAGGCACTAACTAGCACTCAGTTCCCTTGAGTCACAAGAAGACAGTTTCCTGGATTCATCACCCACATCTTCCAGTTCTTTACTTCCAGTATTTTTGAATGCAAGGAATTATTAAAGAGGCCCAGAAAGAGTTTGTGAGAAACTGGAGAGCTGCATTGTGAAGAAGGAACAAGAACCGGGCTGTTGGAAATTCCTGGAGCATCTTGATGGGCTACCTGGGACGAGGCAGGGGAAGGGGAAGGTCACAGCTCTGCTGCGGGCTGCAGCCAGGTCCCCATTGCTACTTCCTGTCATCCAAGGCAAGTGTGGGACAGCCCGTCCAAGCCCCGCTTCCTTTTCCGTCAGTCTTCCTCCTGGCACCCTAAGAGCTATTCAAACACTGAGTCAAGGCTTCCTCTGAACAATGCTGTCCCAAGGATACAGGGAATGGTCCTAGCCACATGCTAAAGCCATTAAGGCTGGGAATCCTGCCCCACTGGGAACCAGCAAGCTGTTGTTAAAAGATGCTGTTTGCTGAGCAAAGCTTATCAGGATGGAACTCAATGCAGCAGGCAGAGCTGTGGCATAGCCTTTTCGAAGCCCCCCCCCCCCAAAAAAAATTGAGGCAGAGGCTAAAACGCAATGCTCTATCTAAAAGACAGTAACATGCACTCCTATGTAAGAAGCACATTTTGCAAGGGGCAAACTGTGGCATCAATGCAACCTTGGTAACAACCACAACCCTCCCAAATGGAAGTCAGTGCAGTTTAAGCAAGGTAGGCTGGGACTTTAGGTTCTTTGCAGTAGATAAGAAAAGGACTGTTGACTCACAGGAGTTTAACAAGAGCATAAACAAAAATGCCTCCACCACTTTTCTGAAACAGAAAAAAAAAACTTAGGGGGAAAACCTGGACTGGATTTGTGTGTGGCAGGGCTATGAGCTGAGCTCTAGTATTGAAAACAAATCCCTAGTCCTGAGCATGTGTGGTCATAGACAGAAATATTGCCCCCATTTCCAAGTTCCTGTGTCCTTGTCTCCCCATGCTCCCAGCCTTCCTTTTTCACCAAGCTCTGGTCAGTGGTCTTCAACATGTGTGTGTGTTGGAAAAGGGGGTGGCAGGCCTTACTTAGAACTTAGGAACTGAAACAAATATTTAGAATACTGGACAGAAGCCGGCTAGGAATAGCAACTAACATCCCACTCCAGACTGTGGTTTTGGTGCCGTTTCAGCCAAAAATGCAATGGAGTCTAGCTGTCCAAAGTTCCTCCTCCTCTCTCCCCTCACCCTCTGCTATTCCCCACTTGTAAAATGGAAATAGGGACGCGGGTGGTGCTGTGGTCTAAACTACTGAGCCTAGGGCTTGCCAATCGGAAGGTCGGTGGTTCAAATCCCCACAACGGGGTGAGCTCCCGTTGTCTGGTCCCTGCTCCTGCCAACCTAGCAGTTCGGAAGCACGTCAAAGTGCAAGTAGATAAATAGGTACTGCTCCGGTGGGAAGGTAAACGGCATTTCTGTGTGCTGCTCTGGTTTCACCAGAAGCAGCTTAGTCATGCTGGCCATATGACCTGGAAAAACTGTCTGCGGACAAACATCAGCTCCCTTGGCCAGTAAAGCGAGATGAGCGCCACAACCCCCGAGTCGTTCACGACTGGACTTAACCGTCAGGGGTCCTTTACCTTTATCTTTAAAATGGAAATACAGCCGTACCTTCATTTTGGAACAGCTTAGTTCCCAAACATTTTGGGTCCTGAACGCTGCAAACCCGGAAGTGACTGTTCCAGTTTGCAAACTATTTTCGGAAGCCGAACGTCCAAGGGGGGCTTCCGCGGCTTCCAATTGGCTGCGCTTTGGTTCTGGAAGTCAAACGGACTTCTGGAATGGATACTGTTCAACTTCCAAGGTACATCCATACAGTATGCTTTAAATAGGAGCCAAATTATAGAAGCATATGACTCCCTTGTTATAACAACTCCACTGGCTACCAGTCTGTTTCTGGACACAGTTCAAAGTTCTGGTTATGACCTGTAAAGGCCCAGGCTATCTGAAAGACCATATTCCTACACACAAACAAAGCCGGGCTCAGATATCTTGTGGGGAGGCCATTCTTTCCATCTCAGCACCCTCACAGGCATTCTTGGTGGGGATGCAGGAGACAGTCTTCTCAGTGGCAGCAGCTCCCAGACTTTGGAACTCCCTCTCTAGAGAAGCTAGACTGGCTCTCTCCTTGACCTTCCACTGGCAGATGACGACGGTTTTATCCTGATAGACTTTTGGGGACTTACTGTTTTTTACAGAAAGCGCTGTTTTTACTATCTGCATTTCAATATATATGCCTTTATATTGTTTTAATTCTATTAAATTGTTTTTAACTATTTTTTTTAATAGCTTCTTGTATTTTATATGTGTTGTTTTTAATCAGAGTTGGATGTCTGGGACAAAAGTGGGGTGTAAATAAATATAATAATAATTCCAAAGGAATTAAACAAGCAATGTTAAACCATTACATTCGGCTAAGCAGGACAACTGTGCCCTATGAAAGTTTGACCCAGGCTCTTTGACTAAATTGGATTTCAAAAACATTATTCAGAGTCATACAAACATCAAAGGCTACAAGGCTGAGCTTATGTGAATTGCTGAAGGGCCAACCCGTTCTAAAATAACCCATTGCCATCCACCCACCTTCTGTGGAACTTTGATCAAGCGGAATGATTTAATTGTTCCCTGCCCTGACAACAACCTTGTGAGCTAGCTTGCTGGTATCCACATTTTATGGGTTGGAAACAGATGAAGCACCAGCCCACAGTTGGACAACTGCACTCAGAATACAGAAGGGATTCCTAGAATTATATTGCTATGGGGGGCAGGTTGGAGGGAGGGATATTTGACTGCTCCTCCCATGTTGGAAAATTCAACCTTAAGTTACAGATGTGTGAGATTGTTAAATATCACATGTCTGTTTACATTCCAGCACAGTTTGTTGGGAACTTCTGTTGTGTATAGCTTTTGCTTTTGACTCTCTCTCTCTGAGGAGGTGGAAAAAGAGACGACATGTTTCTTTTGTCCTGATTTATGCTTAATAAATCTGTAGCTTGTTAGTATGTTTCCACAAGCTTCACACCTCTTCTGTTTGTGCAGTATGCTCTGCTGATATACTGTGCTAAGGCATTGAAGTCTGAGTTGCTGATTTGCATCGCACCAGAGGTCGGGGGATCATCATGGCTGGAAGGGCATGATCCAGCTGGGGGTTAGCCAACTGGCCTCTTGACCCCCGAAGGATGCTGACGGTAAACACTACCCACCTGGCCGCATAAAGCTTTTTTAAAAGGGGGAAGATAGGCTCTAAATCAATGTTTCTCAGCCTTGGTCCCCAGCTGTTGTTGGACTACAGTTCCCATCATCCCTAGCTAGCAGGACCAGTGGTCAGGGATGATAGGAGTTGCAGTCCAACAACATCTGGGGACCCAAGGTTGAGAAAAACTGCTCTTAGTGTTTCCTCTTAGGAGTTTGCTTTCAACATGTGAGCAGGTTTTGCTGCTGAAGGAGCACTGGCATGTCTGGAGATAGGAAACACACACACAGGCAACTTTGGAAAAGGAAATTATGAATTCATAGAGAAGTTTATCAGTGGCTGGTAATCATAAAGGCTAAATGGAACCTCTTTGTTCAGAGGCAGTCTACATCTAAATACTAATGGCCGGATGACAATAGCAGACCCTGTGATGGATTTTGTTTGGCTGCAAAGAGCAGGTATTAGATGGACCTTTGTTCTAATCCAGGAGCCAGGTTCTTCTTATGTTCTAGTGGGAGGGCATTTTCTGGATGTCCACAAGGGTCAACAAGTACCTGACAAAGGCAAGGTTTGAAGCTAAGCACCCCACGTTTTCTAAGTCCAAGCTCCCTTAACAATTCACTCAACGCCACTAACTCTGTAGCTCCAGATCTACAGAAGCTTCAAAATGTCAGACTTTACAAAGTCAGGCAAATGAACTTCATTTCCTAGATGCTGGGGTCAGAATTTTCAGGGAAAGAAAACTGTCTTGGATGTTCCCTGTCTTGTAAGGTATATGCAAACCCCCCTCCCCAACAAAAACCAGGAATGCCTCTGTTTGGCCAGGTAGAGAATCTGAAATCCCTAAGGGGCAGGTCAACCAGGCCTAACATGTACTTTTCTCCTTGCACACCTCCTGGGCCTTTAATTCCCACCCCCAACTTTCCAAACAGGCCCTTCCCCAAAAGGCCCAGGCAGCCTGTCAATTGAGCAGTGCTCACAATTACTCACCCCCAAGAAGCCACAGAAATATAAACACTGGGCAAAAAATGGTAATTAATGCAAAAACTGAGAAGAGGCCAGCCAGTGCAGCGCTGAATGAGTCGCCTGAAGAGGGCATTACGTTAATGATGGACTCCACTTAGAGGTACGATTATGAGTGCTGCCGGGCTGAAAGGAACGGCACTTGGAACAAAAACCTCAAGGCACTTCCCGAAACACAAGAAGCCGGGCAAAAATTGCTTCCACAGCTGAGAGGCCCACAATATCCGGGCGATAAAACAAGAACAGCTACTTGGAATGCATAAATTGGAGATTGTTTTGTAAAGTGTGTTGCGGGGGTGGGGTGGGGAGAGGAAAGACGGCCACCAGAACCCCTGGCCCGGCACATCTAATATCCCTCTGAGCAATCAAGCTCTCCTCCCTCAGCGTTTAATTGCCCCACTTCAACTTGCTCAAATGTGTTAGCACGCAATTTAAACGCGCTAATCATTTGGAGGCCAAGGGAATGTCAAATGCACACACTTAAAAACGTTCGCCGCCACCAGAAACGGGACTGGGGTGTGCACACAGCTGCGATTATTAGAGAAGCAGCTCGGAGGAAGCCCGAAGGGGCTTGGGCCAATGGAGTTTCTCTCAAGGCACTGTCAGCCACCAGGCCTCGCCACAGGCACAAAGGTTGACCCAACTACACTTGGTAAGGCAGTTACAGCCATTCCTGGATCAAGTTAGCTGGATCTCAGTTGTCCATGCACTGCTAACCTTATGGCTGGATTACTGAGATGTGCTCTATGTGAGGCTACACTTGGGCGTTGGTCTGGACGCTGCAGCTGGTGCAGAGCATGGCGGCTAGGTTGATTGTGGGAGCAAACGACGGCCAGCATATAACACCTTGCACTCAGGATTTGCACTGGCTGCCAATTTACTGCTGGGCCAAGTTGAAGGTTTTGGTACTAGCATGCAAGTCCCTATACAGCTCAGGACCAAGTTACTCAACAGACTGACTTATCGCATATGCACCCAATAGTTCACACCAGTCCATGGAAGAGTCTCTCCTGCAAATTCCAAAGATCTCAGACGCCCGCTCCACAGTAACTTGGAGCAGGGCTTTTTTAGTAGCTCCCCTGTGCTGTAGAATAGCACTCCTGCTCAAGATACAACAGGTGCACACTTTCTGGAAACAGCTGGAGACATTTTTGTTTCGACCGGTTTTCCCAGCTGGATGAATGGGTGTTTACCACCAACGTTAGTATTTTAGTCTTGTTGGTTTTGTGTTTTTAAACTGCTTTTAATTATTTTGTGTAACTTGCCTTGAGATGGCAGTTTAGAAGACAACTAATAAATTAATTATGGTGCTGGAGGAGACTCTTGAGAGTCCCATGGACTGCAAGAAGATCAAACCTATCCATTCTGAAGAAAATCAGCCCCAAATGCTCACTGGAAGAACAGATCCTGAAGCTGAGGCTCCAATACTTTGGCCGCCTCATGAGAAGAGAAGACTCCCTGGAAAAGACCCTGTTGTTGGGAAAGATGGAGGGCACAAGGAGAAGGGGACGACAGAGGATGAGATGGTGGGACAGTGTTCTCGAAGCTACTAACATGAATTTGACCAAACTGCAGGAGGCAGTGGAAGACAGGAGTGCCTAGCATGGCGTCCATGGGGTCTCGAAGAGTCAGACACAACTAAACAACTAAACAACAAATAAATTAACTGTAATGATGATGATGATGATGATAATCCCCTAGACTCAGCCACTGGGATAACAAAGATGTAGGTAAAATTGGCACAGTGGACAGGAATTAAACAGAAAATTAAATGATAGCAGAAGCTGAGTTCAAATAGTAGCAAAACAGAAATGATGGTTTGTTTTCTTATTTTCTTTGGAGAACCCCCTTCTTTTCCTGCCACTCAAGAGCTAAATCCCAAGCCCCTCCCTTCCTTGCCCCTCACTCACTCTGTAATCTTGGGGTCGAGGTTTCCAATCCACAAGCGATGTCCATCCTGCAGCGCCCCTTCGGACAGGATAGACGCATTCTCCAAGCGCAGGCTCTGCATGGGAGGCACTGCGGTCGCCATCCGCACCTGGGGAGGTGGAGAGACAACGAGGAGAGTGCGGTTGGTGGGGTGAAATTGAAAAAGGAAGATGTTGTACACCCAGCAAGATTATCAGCATCATGAGAAAAATCCTGCTCAGTTTTGATCTCTTGCTGATATTTAGAGCTTCACTTCTGAATCTGCTCCCTATGACAAGATCTAGCCCCGGGAAACATGACTGCAAACCTGGGTCTCCATATGTTTTTGAACTACAATTCCCATCATCCCTGACCACTTGTGCGGCTAGCTAGGGGTGATAGGGGTTATAGCCCAAAAACAGCTGGACCCAAGTTTGGGAAACCCTGCTCTAAACCATAGCACCACCACTTCCTAGTAACAGCAATTTGGGGATAATGATGCTGATGATAGTTATGATGATACAGCAGACTGTTATTGTACACAGTGCTGGTATGCTGATCTTTAAAGCCTGCATAAAGCCCTCCTGATGTCATTGAACTGCAATTGCCATCATTGCTACTAGAGCTGACGGGATCAGAAGTCAAAAAACATCTGGAGAGCCATAGGTTGCTCATTCCCACTTTAAAGGCACCTGTAGTTTACATCCAGGTAACAAAGGCTATACACTCCTATCCACACTTAACCTGGGAGTAAGATCCATTCTGTTTACCAGGACATTTTTCTAAGCAGACATGTAGAAGATTTCACTGAAAAGGATTATCTATTTGTTTTCCTTTCCTTTGTGTTAGTGTATTATGACTTGCTAGTATTGTTTTCTTTCTTAGGTTTCAGTGATAAAATTTATTTTTTAAAAAATAAAAATTATTGCCTACGCCCACACAAATCTACTCAAATGCCCAGGTTGTCCTTGAGTCCCATCACTGGGTGCCTCTCCCTATAGACATGCAACAGACACCAACCAACCAGCTAGAGAAGGGTCTTCTTAGTTGTGGGGAGCCATCTGTGAAACACTCCCCCTGGAGCAGCTTGCCTGCTGCTGCGGTCTAATGCTCCGTAACATGATATTTTTTAAAAATAAAAAACTCAAATAAAGAAAGAAATGTCTGTTTAACATCAGGTAAATCCTTTACTTAAGTATATCTGTTACTTGCATTGTTAGATTGGGGAGACCACATTGATTTTATCTGTGCTCTTCTGTTATTCATTATTATTATTTGTTAATTATGCACAGTTATCCTTTAAGAATTGTTTTGTACGCCACCCTGGAAGTTGTCAGAGACTGAAAAGGTGGAGAATGAAAGGCCTTAAATTTACATAGCAGCAGGCAAAACCAGAGCTGGCAACAGCACCTGCCATCCTTGTTGCCAGGGCCTCTAGCTTTAGGTAATTTTAATCTATTTAAGTATTTTAACTTCGGTATGTTTTGAATTGTGGTTGCAAATTTTTCACGATTTTCTTGTTTTCTCTTTTTGTAAACCGCTTTGATGGTTTTTTAAACAATCAAGTGGTATGCAAATTTCATGAAATAAATACATACATACATAGCTTGCCAGGATCTAGCAAGACCCGACATGGATGCCAGCCTTGGGCCTCATATTCCTGCCCTACTCACGTCACAAAGCAGTCTTAGCAGCACCAGGTAGCTAGATGTAGTGACATTTTTAAATTTCCACAATGTGAGTGGCCTGCTGTCATTCTGAAGCACTGTGAGAAATTAAAAGTGTGGCAACCAAGGAATAAACGGCCTTGGTCCAGTATACCTGAAGGAGCGTCTCCACCCCCATTGATCTACCCGGACACTGAGATCCAGCGCCGAGGGCCTTCTGGCGGTTCCCTCACTGCGAGAAGCCAAGTTACAGGGAACCAGGCAGAGGGCCTTCTTGGTAGTGGCACCCGCCCTGTGGAACGCCCACCCATCAGAGAACAACAACCAGACTTTTAGAAGACATCTGAAAGCAGCCCTGTTTAGGGAAGCTTTTAATGTTTGATGCATTACTGTATTTTAATATTTTGTTGGAAGCTGCCCAGAGTGGCTGGGGAAGCCCAGCCAGATGGGCGGGGAATAAATAATAAATTATTATTATTATTATTATTATGCCAAAGGACACTTGCACCCAAGGCCCCTTCAGACATGGAGCCAGCCCAAGGAAAAGCTTCAAGGGAGCTTACATTTAAAAACAGACAACCTCAGGAAACACCAGGGTAAAGAAATGTGAAAAGCGGCAGGGCTGGTCCAAGCTATTTTGGCACCTGCACTCTCCTTGTCAGAGGGACTGGAACTCTACACCAGGAACAGGGGGTAGGGAGTGAAGATTATCATTGGAAATGAAGATCTACATGTGATGTGTGTCCTGGAGGTCAGATCTGCTGCTCCTGTAGATCCTGCCACTCAAGGCAGTTGCCTCACCTTTCCTAATGGGAGAGCTGGCCCTAACTGGGGGAGGGCAAAGGTGATTACTATGGATCACAGCGGTTGCATGGACTGTAGAGTTGGAAGGGACCCCTAAGGGTCATCCAGTCGAACCCCCTGCAATGCAGGAATCTCAACTAGATCATATGTGACTGATGGCCATCCAACTTCTGCTTAAAAACCTCCAAGGAAGATTTTAATCTTAATTACAGCTGGACTTTGACCATCTGAGGAAATGAAAAGCAAGAGAGAGAGAGAGAGATAGGCCGAACTCTTTAAAAGGGGAGGCTGGTCTCAAAGCGAAGAGTCAAGCATTCTCTCCCTCCCTTGAAGGGCTGCTGCCAGTCAGTGCCAGCAACACTGAGAAGCGGCCTGGCCAGGTGACTAGAAGGCCGCTTCCCAGCCTTGTCTTTCAGCTGAGAGAGGCTGCAAGGGCGTGGGGGGGGGGGCCACGGGCGCTCCGGGGTGTCTCCTTTTTATACACTTTATCTTCGGTTCTTTTGTGCTTGTCTCTGCCTGTGTCTCCGCGAGGCGCCCGCCGCCCAGCTCCCTCGCTGCCGGCCTAGCCTACCTCGCTGGGTTGTTGTGCGGGTGACGAGGGAGGCCCCGCGCGCCGCCTGAGGTCTTCGGCGGAAGGGCCGGTTAAAAAAAGCGACAGGGTCACCCTCTGGGCATGTGCAGAGTGCTGACACGCCCTGACACGACGGGCGCGGCCCCCTCGGCGTCACACTCACCGGCATCCCCTCAGCGCGACTCTCTTCCTCTCCGCTCCCCGCGCGCTCCGGCTGCGGCGTCACCGGTCCGCGCCGAGAAACGTCACGACGCTCCGTCGACGTCATCGGCGCGCGCGAGAGTGGGCGGGGGAGGGCCCGACGTCATCGACCCGCGCCGGCGTTGCCGCTCACTTCCATTCACACCTCCGACGAGGAGACTCGCGGGTTGGCGGAGCGGCGGCGGAGGAGCGAAGCGTAGGCTTGGGAAAGGGAGGCGGCCCGAAGGGAATGCGCCGAAAGCGGGGCCTGCGGCGGCGGGCGGGGCCTGCGGGAAGGGGCAGGGCTTGGCTGACATCGTATACTGACTAAGGAAGGGGGCGGGGCTTCTGTTTGCGGTATGTGGGGCGGGGCTTATTGGAAGGGCGGGGCTGATAGGCTCTGGGGCGGGGCTGGTGGGTGGGTCTTGTTTGGGGAGGCGGGGCTTAGGAGGGCAGGGGTTGGGGTCCTCCTATGGAGGTGGGACCTTGGGATTGGGACCCTTGACTGACTCATAGCTCCTGGCCATAGCTGTCAACTTTCAGATTTGAAAATAAGGGATCAGCAGCCTCAAAAATAAGTGATCAGCAGCCTCACCTGTCCCAGGAACAGTCTACGGGATAGCTAACAATCCGGGATAGCAGCGGGAAACGGCGCTGGAATAAGGGAATTTCCCACAAAAAAAGGGAAGGTTGACAGCTATGCTCCTGGCTATGTCAGGGTCATAAAAGCCCATCACTGCCACGATCACCACAGAAGGGGTGACTCCAAAGGACCTCATCCCTTTTGGAGCCCCAAGGGCTCCTATTATTCCCTCCTATTATTATTATTATGTTATTATTTATTAAATTAGCATACTGCCCATCTCACAGTATCTCACAGTATTAAGATACAAAATACAAAATAAAACCAGAAAGTACATGATAAAAACAAGTACAAGAACAAACCAACAATCCCCTCTCAAACAGAGAGACACATTTAAAAGGATATGGAATGTTAATCAGTCCAAGGCCTGGTTGCAGCGAAACACCTTCGCCTGGCGCCAAAAGATGTATAATGAAGGTGCCAGGCGAGTCTCCCTGAGGAGAGCATTCCACAAATGGGGAGCGACTGCAGAGAAGGCCTGTTCTTGTATTTCCCCCCTCTGGACCTCTCATGGAGGGAGCACACGAAGAAGGGCCTCAGATTATGATTGCAGGGTCTGGGTCCATTTATATGGAGAGAGGTGGTCCTTGAGATATTGCAGTCCTGAGCTATTTAAGGCTTTATAGACTAAAACCAGCACTTTGAATTGGACCTGGAGACTAATTGGTACCCAGTGCAGTTGGGCCAAGTGTATTATTATCTTGCCCCAGTGAGCAGGCTATCCCTGCGCAGCTGAGCCATTCTATTCACCTCAACCCCAATTCTGCAGGAGATTGGATAGTGTGTAGTGCCTGTGTGAACTGTTTCATATGAAAATGTCTTCAGGTACCTTCAGAGTGAGAGTCTGTAACTGGCAGGAGGCTGGCCCCTGGTGGGTGTGAGACATGGCAGAGAGCAGGTGTGCTCTAGTGTGACAGTGGCCAGGTGGCTTCTGTGGACTTGAGTAACACTGTTCTCATTTCTGTCAGATGCCATCTGGGATAAGTGGTTGTGGTAGATTTTGTTGGTGGACTTTTGTTGTCCGCATAATATGGGAGGATTTTGGGGAAGGAGGCAGTGGCGTACCGTGGATTGCCGGCGCCTGTAGCCATGCAGAGTTGGGGGTTGGTAGAAGGGAAATAGGCAGAGTACGCACGCACATTTAACTGCTTCACGGTGTCTGCATCACCCAGGAGATTGCAGTCATTTCATTGACCGGAGAGGTCACTTCCTGGTTCACATGGAGAAGCCGTTTTCAGTGGACCCCAGTGACGGAAGCATGCAGCTGTATTGCGGCAGCACCAGGTGTTGAAATTTTCTGCCCCTTGCAACTTTGTGCCCGGAGCAACCACCCAGTGGCCTCCCATGGTACGCTACTGGAAGGGGAGAAGGAGAGACATAGCTGTAGGAAGGTGATAGGTGGTAGTGGAAGATGGGATCAAGGTTATTTATGTCTTGTTCCTTGCTTCCACCTCGCCCACAGATTGGTTCCTAGTTGTTCATCTTGGGGCATCTGTACAATGCCAGCAGAAAAAAAACACAATTTTAAACACCCAGCAACTCTGAAATATCCAGCACAGAAAAGCAACCAGCCCAGCACACTCATTAAACAATGGTGTAACTGAATGAAAACCCGCTTCACCTATTATTTACTTGCCTTTTCAAGAATTAATGGTTCTTTCCAGGCAGCTTTCAACAGGACATCATGGCTGGGCCTCTGAGATGCCTCTGGCAGTTGCCTCCCCTGCTGCGTTACTCCACTTTGGGGACTGCAAAGCCATCCCTGCAGGCCCCTCTGAGGGGCCTTTTGCTGCATGGCTGCCTGGATAACTGGGCCCACCCTCAGATGGTGCAGGCCAGGCACCTCGCTACCAAGAAAGCCAAAGGTGAGAAAGGGAGTCTGTGGACCTGAACTTTCCCCAATTATGCGTTTTCTACCGATCACCCCATCCTGGTGCCTTGAGAGTGGGTGGGAGGTCCCACTACTCCCTACTCAATGGGAGTTGTGGCAGGATTGAAGCAGTTGTGTTATTGATTGATCAGTTATTGTTATTTTTTATTAGGCCTGTCGCTTTTTTGCAGAGAAGTTTCCAAGGGACTTAAAACATATTAAAAAACAGATACGTTGTAATATTGACATGTTCATGGAAAAACACGTGCAATTTGTAAAAAATGTATAGCTAAGACAGGTAATGTATAGCTAAGACAGGTAAATAATGTATAGCTAAGACAGGTAAATAATGTTTTTATTCATCTTTTATGGTAAAGAACAGACATTTTGAGAAAACAATTGTTACAACAGTAAACAACAAATAATATCCTGATAAAATTACAGACTTTTGTCATGCTGTGTAATAAAGCTTCATTTGATTACTCCAAGACATCACACCACATTTTCCCAAGAGTATTGGGTGGATTCCTGCCACAGTCTGAACAATTTATGCATTCAGTAAATATCTTCCATATGTTATAAAAGGAACAGGGATTGTGTTTGCCCTTTGCCACTTGACTTTGTCATTTATCAGCCAATGCTGTTGACCATACTCTGGTATACCAAGTACCGTATTTTTCGCCCCATAGGACGCACTGGCCCATAGGACGCACCTAGTTTTTTCTGGGGGGGGGGATAAAGAAAAAAAAAATTCCCCCCCCAGGTGCGGGGCTGGAGCGGGGGAAGCCCAAGCTTCCCCCGACCCCAGCCCCCAGAACAGGCTGCTATCCACAAGCCGTGGGAGAGCTGCTCAAAGTCGCGCAGCTCTCCCACGGCTAGCGTAGAGCTGCGCGAAGCCCGAAGCTTGGGGCGTGCTGAGCTCAGCGCACCCCAATCTTCTGGGGGCCGGCAAGCTCTCCGCTAGCCGTGGGAGAGCTGCGTGACTTCGCGTGCCTCTCCCATGGCTAGCGGAGCGGTGCGCAAAGCCCAAAGCTTGGGGCGTGCTGAGCTCAGCGCACCCCAAGCTTCTGGGTGCCGGCAAGCTCTCCGCTAGCCGTGGGAGAGCTGCGTCTCCCACGGCTAGCGGATAGCTTCCTGAAGCCTGGAGAGCGAGAGGGGTTGGTGCGCACCGACCCCCCCTCGCTCTCCAGGCTTCAGCGCAAGCCTGCATTCGCCCCTTAGGACGCGCACACATTTCCCCTTCATTTTTGGAGGGGGAAAAGTGTGTCCTATAGGGCAAAAAATACGGTATTGATGTTAAGCCCAATGCAAGTTTTCCAACATCTGACTACCTCCATATAGACAGCTGTCAATAGAAAGGCTAAGAGGTCATAATTAGGATGGGATTGTAAGCCCAAGTCGTGCTACTGCAGGATACATTTCAACTGTTTTGCTATATATCAAGCTTATTTCTTTGAAGACAGCACTCCAGAAAGGTTTGATGATATCACTACACCACCACATATGGAAATATGTACCTTTGACTGCACATCCTTGATTGGCTTCCTTAGATATTCAGGATAGCCACATCACTGTCGCCTCACTTGTGCAGGAGTTTTAATGAGGATTCCCTGATTTTTGCAGAAACTGATTTCAACAGCCATCCAGTTTTCACTGGGATTTGAACTTCTAGGTCCATTTCCCACTGCATTTTTGTGTATAATAGATTGCCATATTCTAGTGTTATTAGAGCTTTATAAATTGGAGGAAGCCATGCCCCTAGAGAATGAAGAGAGGTTAACAAAGAATCTTAACAGCTGATCAAAATGGTATCATGACTATTTAAGGTTTGGTATGTCATCTTTCTTACTTTGCAAGCAAGGGCTTGGTCGGTGTTAGGAAGCTGAGCTAGGTGGTCCCTTGGTCTGAGCTCACAAGGCAGTCCTTGTGTTTTGTGAACCAGAGGTGGAGAGTGTGTGGCTCTCCAGGTGCCGCTCCCAGCAGCACAGCCAGCGGGCACAGATGATGGGAACCGGTGTTCCAGCAGTGCCCAGAGAGACACAGATCCCCACCCTTGCTTTAAGTGCACTCTTTTCTCATGCTGACTGAAGAATTCTGTGCAACCGAGGGTTTGCTACTCATCAGGAATGTTTGCTTGCACAAGCGCCAATGAAACAAATAGGGGCTTTATAAAAACACAGCTATGCTCCTGCTGGCTCTTCCGTTAGGAAACTCTTTTCGCATGGTAGTAGTAGGGGCTAACCAGGGCTGCCTCCTCCGCCTCAAGTGTCCTCTGGCTATTCTGTCAGGCTGCCTCAGCGGGAGAGATGGGAAGCAGAAGGTTCATTTCATCAGCTTTGCTGGAGGCCCAGCTCCACAGGGCACCTGCCCCTGAACTCTTGTCAGCTGCTCTTTATAAGAAATGGTGCCTGAGATTCCTGCCTCCCACCCACTTCCCTATCCCTTTCATCTTTTTTAGAATGTAAGAATGCAGGGGCAGGGAATGTCTTGTTTTAACTGATGGTATTTAAGCCACTTTGGGGCTTTTTTTTTTTGGCTGAAGAACTGGTTGCAAATACTCTAAATCTGTAGTTCTCAAAGGGTGTGGCAGGAGAGGATGGCAAGTGTGATGGCAAGATTCAAGGACAATCAAAGAAACATTTAAACATTCCGGTATAGTATAGTATAGTATAGTATAGTATAGTATAGTATAGTATAGTATAGTATAGTGGTACCTTGGGTTACATACGCTTCAGGTTACATACTCCGCTAACCCAGAAATAGTACCTCAGGTTAAGAACTTTGCTTCAGGTTAAGAACAGTTTCAGGTTAAGAATGGACCTCCAGAACGAATTACGTACTTAACCTGAGGTATAGTACAGAAATGGGGGGCGGGGAGAGAGTTACAACCAAAATCAGTATCCACGCCTCTCTTAAAGAGCCTTGGCTATTCTTCTACAGATCTCCATGACATATTGTTGTGAACAGGGATTTTCAACGCTGACAAAGTGGTACCTCGGGTTAAGTACTTAATTCATTCTGGAGGTCCATTCTTAACCTGAAACTGTTCTTAACCTGAAGCACCACTTTAGCTAATGGGGCCTCCTGCTGCCTCCGCACCGCCAGAGCACAATTTATGTTCTCATCCTGAAGCGAAGTTCTTAACCCGAGGTATTATTTCTGGGTTAGTGGAGTCTGTAACCTGAAGCGTATGTAACCTGAAGTGTATATAACCCGAGGTACCACTGTATGAAAGGTTAGAAAAAAGAAAGGCTTCTTTGTATTGATGAGGAGACAAGATTTTGTTTGGTCTTTGTCTAATATAAATGAGATTACCCGGCAAAAGCCAAGTTACACCTCACTGTGAGTTTGTATACACACTTCAGATACATATGCAAGGTGCTTATTTATATTTTGGGAATGATTTATGTTCTTATGTAGCTGCATTGTTTTATACTTCTTGTATGTTCCACAATCATATTATAAAGTAGTTGTGTTCCATGTTATAAATCAAGCACTGCTAGGAGTTGTTTCTTTTTGTTTTCCAATGCATTTCTTACCAATATAAAATTCACTGTGGTGCAAGCAAATTTTCATTCTGAAAGTGTGGCCCAGAGGCAAAAAGTTTGAGAACCACTTCTCTGAATAAATAAACAGCATTGCTTGTGCTTCTCCAGCTAAAGGGAAAGGCGGGGCACGTGTGAACATCAACACCTCTCTTGTTGAGGAGATCATTGGCTTGGATGAGGTGAATGAGAAAATGCGTTCTGTGGTCAAAACCCTGCAGGAGGATTTCAACAAAAACTTGAGCATCCGCACCTCGCTAGGTAAGTCACTCCCGCAGGTTTGCAGCACCTGCTCTGAAGCAGCAGCCCCCAGCTTCCCTACATTGCCACCCCAACATCTCCAGAGCTCTTCTCCAGACACAATAATTGATGGCTGCCCTGCAATTCTTAACAAAAATGCTTTGCTTGCCCTGAGCTTGACCAGGAAGCATCCCTTCCTGCTAATAGCTTCCTGCAGGCAGTCATTGCAGAGTGGGAGATGTCAGAAGCATCTAAGCGAACCATTTGCAGATGTGATGACGAGGAGAATTGTCAGCTACCAGTGTGGCAGGAAAGGGGCAATTGCCACTAAATTAGCCTCTTGGAAATTGCCCTCAAGATGTGGGGAGGACCAGACTTATCTTGATGGACTGGCACCTTTGGCTTAAAACAGGGTTCTTCTGTAGTGAAGGACGGGGATCCCCTTCCTACGAACTTATATTGGTAAGCACCAATGTTTGCAGGCCGCGAGAGCAATCCTCGCCTCACTGATTTGATGGAGTTGCCGTTTCATAAGAAGAGCTTGGCTGAATTATAGAAAAAAATTAGTGACAGCAGTTGAGTGCGAGCACAAGACTTGGGCAAAGTGTGCAGTCCAGTGCACATTCACATGAGTGCAAGTCTCACTAAATCGGGGTCAGCAAAGTTTTTGTGGCTTGGGCTGGTTCACAGCCCTGTGGACGCTGCAGTGGGCTGCCTTGCAGACGCTGTGTGCACATGCACACGTGCAAAAGCTATTTTTGGCACGGAAGAGGCATGTGCAGCTTCCCATTGGCTGCAGGAAGCTGGCCAGCATCACGGAAGGCGGTCCCTGCTCTGCTCTGCGCCGGTTTAGCGCGGCGCAAGGGAGCCGACCAAGCGGGCGGCAGGGGTCCATGGGCTGGTTAAATGACCCCCATGGGCCGCTTGTGGCCCATGGGCCTTAAGTTGCCGACCCCTGCACTAAATACAAGGAGAATTGATTCTGAGTAGACATTAGCATTGTACTGTAAAACGTTGGACAAGCTGCCACAAAAATTGGCACACGTGCGCAGTCACACATCCTGCTTTGGCTGTGTTAACGTGAATCTTCTTGAACAGTAGCTCTTCCTGCTCAGTTTAATGTTTTGGTTTTTCTGTTCCAGCATTTCCATTTAAACATTTCCAGAGAACCAGTGGTGGTGCAGTGGTTAGAGTTTCAGACTAGAACCTGGGAGAGACAAGGGTTCAAATCCTCTCACTTGGCTGTGAAGTGACTTTGTGCCAGTCACTGCTTCTTGGCATAGCTTACCTCACAGTGTTGCTGTGGGGGTTAAATGAGGAGGGGAGCACCATGTAAGCCACTTTGAGGTCCTTTGGGGGGAAAGGGGGGTATATAAATGAAGTAAATAAATATACTTCATATTTATAAATATACACACCCTGTCCGTCCTTCCTTAATTAAGTTTGTCTGGCTGGCTGGAAGCATTCTGGAGCAAGAATCAAAAAAGCAGATTAACAAAGGGTCAGAAGGGAAGTGTCTGAAATTGCAATATTGAGTTGTCATTCTGTGTGGGGCCCTGCCTAAAAAGAAGTTGGGCTATTGCTAGTGAAAAGAGCTGTTGGTTGCCTGACCATTTGTCTTTATAAAAAGTGAATAACCGGTCATTCAGCAGGCGGGGTTCTATCTAGCATTAGTCGTACACAGTGTGGATCCAGTGATGTCAAACAGCATGGCTTTACTTTCGTCCATTCGTTTCAGTGGGACTGCTCTGAAAAGACTTTAGTTGTACACATCCCTTAGATCCACTTAACATTTTAGAGTGGTTAATTGGTTAAAACGTTGGCATTCGTGTAAATTAGTTACTTAGCCGCTGGTCTCTTTTAGCAAGGTAGGGAAGAACAGTAGCCTACCTCGCATATAAAAATGGAATAAAATGAGAGGGAGCTGGTAGTCGGACATTGGAGTGTAGAAAGTAGCTAGTCAGAAAACACTGTCTCCATCGGAACCACCCCCTCCTCAGTTCAGGGGTGGGGACCTTTTTTGGACAAGTGTTGGGCTTTGGTTGCCTTCATCACACTGTTCTGCTGTTCTGCTACTGTTCGTTTATTTATAAATATATTTGCATACTGCTCTAACGTTTGAAAATCATCAAAGCCATTTACAGCAACAAAAGCATAAAGCCATGCAGCAAAACACTGAAAAGGCCATAGAAACATTGTGTGTGTTGGCCTTTAGATAGCTTAGTCCAGGAGACCTCCAGCTTTGGAGACAGAACTGTGATAATGCCTCCTGCTTCCCTGGGTGGACGTGTGTGTATATGTATATGTACGTGTAAGAGTACAAACCCCCTGACTTTCACATGGTGGGAATGCAGCCTGCTGTTCAAAGGGAGGAGTCAAATAATTTCCCTGCTCCCTTTTGCCTGTCTCTCCACCCACCCATTCACATCGCATAGCCCTTGCAGTGGAAAAGGTTGACCACCCCAAGGATGGAACTGCATGACGTTTGGGCTGTTTCCACGCTGTCTTTGCTTCCACCAGCACCCAGATGCTGGCATGGCTTTGGCGTGAATGTCCCTCTTGTTCCAGGGGCTCTGGACCACATCACTGTTGCAACCAAGGATGGGAAGTTTCCATTAAGCCAGCTTGGGCAGATCTCCCTGAAATCCCCGCAGCTCATCCTTGTCAACATGAGCAGCTTTCCAGAGGTACGTGGACAACCCTTGATGGTCTTCTGCATGGTTGGCTCTTGGAGTGATTAAGAACTGCATGAGCCAGAAAGGAGACTAAACTAAGGTAGCTGTGAATTCACCAGGTGACCCCAGGAGCTGAAGGGGCCAGGAACAATCCCAGCATACCCAGGTAGGACTGGGAGAGTTCCTTGCCTGAAGCCCAGAAGAGCCATTGCTGCCAGTCAGTGTAGACAGTACTGAGTTAGATGGACCCATGGCCTGATTCAGCATAAGGCAGCTTCCTATGTTCTCACCCTTAGCTGAAATGAAGGCTTAAGTATAACGGCCATCGCAGCTGATATTATTCATCTTGCCTTTCCCACACTGTTGACATTTAGAGTTGTAAGCTCCTTGTGGGCAGAGCCTTCTTTTGGTGCCATGCTTTGACAACAATGAAAAACATATGAACTGCCTTGTCAGCATTGGAGCATCTCTGTAATTTTGTAAGCTTTCCTGTTCCCTAGGGTCAGAGAACCATAGGCTTGTAGAGTAGGAAGGGACCCAAAAGTCGATCTAGTCCACCCCCCTGCAGTGCAGGAGTCAAGGCCCCCATCCTCCATGACCCTAAAGCATGCTGTGGATTCAGCAGGGACCCTATTTCTTCCCATCACCCCTTCTTTTGTCCTTTTATCTGTTTTCCCTCCAAGAGTGAGTAATGCTGGCAGGGGCTGGTGCGAGTTGTAGTCCAAAGACTCGCTGGAAAAGACTGGAGGAGAGGGCTTCATGGAGCCACGATTTGACCGTGCATAAGGCAGCTTCATTTGTCTAGGTGGTTACTGCAAAAACTGTGGAGCCATATGGGGTGAACAGGATTTCCAGTGACCAGGTTTGACTTCAGTGCTTTTCCCTTGACTAATGAAACCAGAATAAATTATGCAGGCAGGAGAGGTGGGTTGCTTTTTTAAAAGAGAATGAGCAAACTGAAAACCCATGTCTGAGAGAGTAGAACAGACAAAAAATCCCACTGCTTTTCAGTCAACCTGGCATCATTTTATTACATTTGCAACATCAATAGAACAGTCACAGGCTTTTGGCAACTTGTGGAATTATACCTTTGTTTAAAAACTGAAATGGCTCAGAAGTTCAAGGTAATTAAATAGACTATTGGTGCTTCTGGTGGTGGGTAGGGTTGGGCAATATATCAATATAGCATCCAAAACCTGTTTGAAGTCCATATTGTTAAATTGGTTTCATAATTTTTGACCTGGCAATATATTGCAAATTGTGTGTGTGTGTTTGCTATGCAAAAATCCCGTACAAGAAAAACCATGAAACCAGCCACTGCCTCTGCATAGATCATGATGTCTGAAATAAGAATGGAGCTATCAGTATATCATGATGTTTAGCTAGTGATATATCACAATGTTGAAAACCAGCTTTCACCCAGCCCTGGTGGTGGATTTCTGTTCGATATTGACTGTTGCTTGTAAAAATAAATGAAAACAAATAAAAGTTGGTGGGGGGAGGATAATAATTTAGACAGGTTTCTTCCTTTTGCACAAATTATGCAGGGTGTAGAATACAGATTTTGAAGTTCAGCATGTAGACTGCCTGGGCACAGCACAGTGTGTGTGCATCTATTTAAAAAATAGCCCCCCGAAAGGCCAAAGCCGCCCCCTCCACATTGCCTGTCAAAAGGGCTGTGTGCCTTGTCTCATCCCTGCCTGCCTCCCAGCTCTGGCTGCCGATGGGGCTGGCAGCTTTCAGATCCTGCCTGAAAATCCACAGCTGTGAAAAACAGGCCTTGTGCTAATCCCTGTTATTTTCACACTTGCCTATGGTTGCAATGTGGAACGAGTTAAAATGATTTAACTCTTGCCTCTAAGCTCCTGCTGCATGAGATCTTTGGCACGCAGAGTCAGACCCTGGAATCTTTCATCTGCTTTTGGCCTATGTCTTGCAAAGTCCAGAGTCTCCTTCCACCAGCATCCCCTTGGGAATTCACCTTAAAAAAAAAAAAAAATCTGTATTGCCTCAAACCATCAAAATGGTTTTGGTTTTCCACTTTTGGTTTTCTTCCTCCCTTTCTTAGCTGCTGACCCCCCCCCCCCTTTGCCCTCCCCCCACAGCCACTTCACTGATACCTCTATACTGGGGATGAGGGAGGGGCTGCAGTTTGCAATCCAGTTTTGATCAAAGGGGCTTGCGCTGTTGTAACTTCCTGGTTTTGCTGGTAAGCGAACTAAATGTTTCCATGTTCTGTCAAGATGGATTGCTTCCATTGATGGAGAGCTCCGGCATTTGGTAATAATTATTTGCTAATTCCCTCCGCCTTTTTTATCTCAGGGTGGTTTTTTCGTTTTTGTTTTTTTTGCAGAGCGCAGCTGCAGCTATCAA
This sequence comes from Podarcis pityusensis, assembly GCF_964106645.2. Taxonomy (NCBI): domain Eukaryota; kingdom Metazoa; phylum Chordata; class Lepidosauria; order Squamata; family Lacertidae; genus Podarcis; species Podarcis pityusensis. The sequence goes on along the minus strand of NC_138044.1, from coordinate 1,965,042 downwards.
GGCGATCCGAGAGAGCGGAATGAACCTGAACCCGGAAGCAGATGGCCTGATCATTCGCGTGCCTGTTCCTATGTAAGCAACCACAGCAGCCGTCTCTCTTGATTTGGCGACCCCAGTGGGGGAACGCGATAGCACTGGCTGGCGTTCCTGGGCAACCCTAGCTTTGCACCCTGGATTTCTTTTATGGAGTTGAGGGGATTAGCTGAAGGAGTGTTTTCTATCATGTAAACCTCCCTCTGTGTTGAGGTTCTCTGGGTTCCTCACACTACCACTTGCAGCCCAAGCGACTGGAGAGAGGCCTTTCTCAGCAGCGGCACCCAGACAGGGAGATTGCTGCCAGCTCCAGATTTCAGCATGCCTTTGGGCAAGGTGGTCTCTGTGAATCCCCTTCCTCAAGGGAGTCTGCCTCTTACTTTGTTGTCCAGGACACATTGTGGTCCTTTCCCAGTTCCTTGTACAGCTGGCGCCCACCGAGCTGGCTTCGCTTCTGAACTGACCAATGACAGCAGTGATGAGGTTTGAAAATGTATGATGGAGAGATGCTTTTCCTCCCAACCCACTCCATCACCTTGTTTCACCAAAAGTAAAGGTAAAGGGACCCCTGACCATTAGGTCCAGTCGTGGCCGACTCTGGGGTTGCAGCGCTCATCTCGCTTTATTGGCTGAGGGAGCTGGCGTGCAGCTTCCGGGTCATGTGGCCAGCATGACTAAGCTGCTTCTGGCGAACCAGAGCAGCGCACAGAAACACTGTTTACCTTCCCGCCGTGGGTTTAACCCACAGTGCCACCCATGTCCTATAAGTTTCACCAAAAACTTGCCCATAAAAGCTGGTTGTTTATGTATTTATTTGGTTTCTGTACCACCACTCCTTCCAAATTGTACCACCACTCCTTCCAAATTGGAGCCCTGGGCTGCATACAACATAACTAGAACAGCGTCAAAGAATGGCGATTGGCAGTAGCTTCCAGACTGAAAAGAAAACTGCCCTCTGAAACACACTTAATAATTCCAGCATCATCAATGTAATTTAACTTAGGTTCTGTTCAATAGCATAGCACAATGAACAGTGCAATGGGTGCTATTTACAGACGAAATCTTACAGAGTCCAAAAAGCAGTCTTTTTAAAGGATTAGATTTGATTCATGAGCAATAGATTAGTGGGTGATAGACAGTAACTAAGGACCTAAGAATAGCCCTGCTGGATCAGACCGAAGGGGCCCCACCTAGCCCAGCCTCCTGTTCTCACAGTTCTCCAGTCATGGAGGCAGAGCAGAGCCATCTAAGTCTTATCCTCCATTAATTTGTGTAATCTTCATTTAAAGTCATCTAGGTCGGTGGCCATAGGAGGGAGTTTCATAGTTTGAACTACGTGCTGCATGAAGAAGTGACTTAGTGGAACTTATGTTTGCAGAACAGTCTGCCTTAAAAATAAGAATCTATGGGCAAATAGCAAAGGAGAGCCATGCTGGAGCTGTCCACTTTGGAAACTGACTGCTGGGCAACAGGGGTCTTGGCTCTGGTCCAAATTTCAGTCTCCAAATTTCCCATGGATAGTATCAAGAGGGTAGTCTTTGATGGCCTTGGAGAAGGTGACCAGACGGGATAATGTTGGGTATTAGATTAAGCATATCATACGGTGTTAGTCCTACTCTGCGTAGAACCATTGTACTTGATGACCGTGGCTAACTTGAGTACATTAATCTTATTAATTTCTTCAATAACCATGCCATTGTGATGTAACATCAGCGACACTTCGTTTGATCAAACTTACCTTTGTTGATATCTACAGGAGCCTGGCTAAAGGAACTTTAAAGACCGAATCTTGCTTTTGGACACAATTTGAATGAGTTTTCTGTTTGTGGCTTCTGTAGTAGATCTTGTACCTTGTTCTCTTAATTTTTGGATTATTAATATAAGATTTAGAATGTAGAATGGTTTGGTAGTGTTTTGTGCGCCGCTTATGTGCTGCTTACTTCATACTGGTCTACATTGTGATGTTTCAAGCAACTTTACTTGGCCCCGGGGGACTCACAAAAGTGGAGCCCCCAGCCCTACAGATTACACAGGCTTACATAGGGGGATCCCCTCCCCTTAGCTTTATACATGCGTAGAAATTATGTCCCTTTCTCAGGGCAAACGCATGCCTGCGTCACCAGAGCTGGATGCCGGATTTGGTGAGAAGAACAGGTCAGCTCAGGGCTGAGTCTTTTCCTGCACAGGAGTAATTGACACATTCTTCATGCGGTCTGAGTAAGCAGAGTCGCCTATCTTAACAATACCCTTTCACACCCTCTTTTACATCTCTTAGGCTGTCTATCAAAGCATATAGTATAATTCCCACTACAAGGGTGACTCCTGAGTAGAACTTAGCAGGGATGCAGCCCAAAGTCCCCAAAGAACCCTTAATAAAAGCAACCTCCCCACTCGCCTTGGATCTTCCATTTCCCTGCACGTGGTAGGAAATCCAGCTTTTGGGTTCTGGCTCCGCAGCAAAGGCCTTCAGGGAAGCTCACCGTAGCAGTTTCACAGGCATGTAGCCAAGGGCTGAGGGACCTGAGCTCCCAGCTATTCTCAGCACCAGCCAGCATGGCCTGAGGTTGGGGGGTAAGGACAGCTGGAGCCCCCATCAGCTTCTCTGCCCACACCCCGGGTGCAGGCAACACCAGGAGAGATCATCCTGAAATTAGCGCAGCCAAGCGCTCATGGCAGAGTGTGGCTGAGCACCAGCATTTTTTGCTTTGGCCGATAAGATCCTGCTCTGGTTTCTGCAGCTCCTCCTGCTCTCTTCTTCCTTTCTCTTCTCCCTGCCCGGTTCTCCCCTCCCCTCAACTCCCCCCCCCCCATGCAATCCTGAAGGAGGCTGCTATTATCCTCCTAATTGCTGAGGATTTCGACTGGGTGCACAGCAGCCTGATTATTAACACACTCCCAGATCATCCCCTGGTTTGAATTACACAGGAGGAGGGAAGAGACCCAGGAGGAGCGGGAAGGAAGGAAGGCAGGTTCCAATGTTACTCTCACATCTCCTCCTTTGTCGCAAGGCCACACTTCTCCCTCTGTTGCCCCATTTCCTGTCCCCAATTGCAGGGTGTAACCAGGGCTTTTCCCCCTAGAACTTGCTGAGCACCCACCCAAAGTCATTGAAAGAAATTGATATCTTGTGGCACACATACTGTGGAACTCCCTGCCTATTGAAACCAGGCAGGTGCCTTTGCTCCTTTCAGTGCCTGCCTGCCCAGACATGTAGAATGCTGTCATATGTTTTAAGTTTTTAGTTCAATGTTGGTTTCACCTTCTGAAAGTTTTAAAGAATTTTTACTGAGAATTTTATTGTTTTATTTTCCCTGTAAGCTGCTCTGGGTTGGTTTGTTTTTTGTTTTTAAAACAAACTTGTGATGTATACATTTTATGCTTTAAATGAATAAAATAAAGCAGCCAGTGCCCTCCATGTGTTTGGTGCTACAGCTTCCATCAGCCCCAGCAAGTGCAGGGAAGCATAGAAATTGCTCGGAACATCTGGAGGGTCTCAGCTTCGCAAAACCTGCCATGTGAGGAACCTTGCTCTTCCTCACCTGTTGTTCTTGTCTCCACCTCTCCCATAAAACTCCCATATCTCCTAAGCATGATTTTCCCTATCACTCAAGGCTTTCTCCCCCACCCCGTTTTCAGGGCCAACCAGATTTGCATCTGCGTAAACATTCAGAAACCTTTCTAATCCCCTGCTGCAGTTGCCTTGTAGCAATTCGCCCACACATTTACTGAGAGTGGTTTTCCTGACATTTCCTTTTTATATTACACTTAATCTTATCGTTGCAATTTATTAATTGCCTTCTAAACCACCATCCCACAGCAGATTACACGTAAGATACTTGAAAGGATTTAAAACACAGAACCAACAAATACATTCAAAACACAAGACAAAAACCCTAGATGTAAGAGGACACTCATGGTAAAGACCCATCGATCCAGCTGAGGATTTGAAAGTGCACATAGCAGGTGCCTGTTGCATCGCAACAGGTACGCGATTCCACAAGGCAGGGGCAGCCACACTAAAAGCCCTGCTCCAAGTTACTGCAGAGTTGGCTGCTGAGGTCTTTGGAACTTGAAGGAGACTGCAGTGATGTCCTAGGTCCATAAGGGGTAAGCAGTCTCTCAGATAACCTGGTCCTGAGCTGTATAGGAACTTATATGTTTAGTACCAACACCTTGAACTTGGCCTAGTAGCAAATTGTCAGCCAGTACAAATCCTGCAAGCAAGGACTGCGATGCCTCGAGCACCGCCTTACCCCATATGGACCAACTTGGACCCTGTGATTATCACCTGAGGTCCTTTGTGTGCCTCCTGCATGGGAATTTCTGGAGGGTGGCAACACAGGAACAGGCCTTTTCTGTGGTGGCCCCCTGCTTGTGGGATGTTACATATTTTGGGGCCATGCAGAAACATTCCTCTTCTCCCAGGCTTTTGGTTAGTTAAACAATCTATGGCCTTTAAAACTGTGGGTGGGGAGGTGTTATAGTTTCTGTTTGTTACTATGTCAATGTGTTTCTGTATTGCAAACCATCCTGTGATCCTCAAGATGAAGGGTGGTATGGTAATTTAATAAACCAATAAATGAAATGAGAATTGCCCCCACAATCCACCGAGCCGCCATGTTCTGTACCAGATGCAGCCTCCGGGAAAGCCCCGAGGATAGCTGCACATGGAATACATCGCAGAAATCCAGTGGGTGAGGTTGTGAGTGCATGAGCAGCTGAGGTCAAAGACACCCTTTGCTTACTGTTTGACTAGGGTCACCCGTGAGCACAGAGAGAACCTGGTTACTGTGGGAAAGCAGCTGACAAACAGAGCGAAGGAGTCCCTGCGGAGAGTTCGCGCCGAGGCCATCAGCCAGACCAGGAAGGCCAAAAGCTCCACGTCAGAGGATACCATCCGGTTGATAGAGAAACAGGTACTAGTTGGTTGATGGGCCATTTTCTACTACAGTAGTACCTTGGGTTACAGATGCTGCAGGTTACAGACACTTCAGGTTTCAGACGCTCCAGGTTACAGACGCTTCAGGTTACAGACTCCACTAACCCAGAAATAGTACCTCGGGTTAAGAACTTTACCTCAGGATGAGAACAGAAATCGTGCGGTGGCGGCACGGCAGCAGCAGGAGGCCCCATTAGCTAAAGTGGTACCTCAGGTTAAGAACAGTTTCAGGTTAAGAACGGACCTCCAGAACGAATTAAGTTCTTAACCCGAGGTACCACTGTACTATATTATTATTATTATTATTATTATTATTATTATTATTAGCTATTATATTTAACCCTGGAACGCATCCAGACCTGCTCCCACATCAAAAGCCATCCTGTCAGGGAGAACTCAGGAGGGGAGAGTTCTGCTTCAGCGCTTGAATCCTGCTTGCTTGTTCCTCACTGTGAGAACCTCTCCTCTATGAATTTGTCTAACCCTCTTTTCAAGCCATCCAACTTGGTGGCCCATCACTGCTCCTGTGGGAGTGAGTTCCATAGTTTTAACTGTGTGCGACATTAAAAAAAAAACCACTTAGGTGAAATCTACACACATATAAAAACGCTGTGAAAATGCTTAAAAAAAAAAAAAAGTTTTGAAAACTATATTGAATTTGCCATAGCTCACTGTCGCCATCTAGTGTCCCTTTTGTGTGTTGCACTTTACAACACAGTCAAAATGTTTTATTTGCAGCTGTATAGCTGAGTCCTTACTTACTGAACTTACAAACATTCAGCTTCCTTGGACGTCCGTAATGTTTTTATTTTTTTAAAAAAGTTGCCTGCATTCACACACTTTTCTCCCCCTTGTGCTCTCAACCTGCTGCAGATCCAGCAAATGGCAGAGGACACAGTAGCCGAAATGGAGAAGCTGTTGGCAGCAAAGACAAAAGAGCTGCTTGGTTAGCGTGCTTACGGGAGATTTCAAGCCATCTGTCACCAGGAGGAGTTTTCTACCCATCACTGGACTCTCACGGCCTCCTGTGTGGCTGTAGCATTTTGGCTCCAATCATGTGCGAGGCTCTTTGGATCGGGTCAACGATCATCCCTGCCACCCTCCCTAAGACTTTGGCATCGGCCAGAAAAATTGTGTTGGCAACTTCGAGGGCAGCTGGGGCTGATGAAATTAATACGGACAAGGCTGCAGCCCCACTAAAACCTTGTTGACGTAACCACGTAGAGTGGTGGTTCTTGGCAAGAGAGAGAGCGTGCCTCATCAAAGAGATTTTTTTTTTTCCTAGGAGCAATCACATTTTGGATTGTCGTTGACCGCCTTGGCCATTTTCACTCACTTGTAAACTTTGTCAGAGTGGGAGGAGGCAGCAGAGGCCAGGCATCTTCACGAACTCACAGGGAATCTTGTACATTAAATAAAGCACCCTAGGAGGTATGAAGTATCTCCATGTGATCTGATGATTCTTCCCCTGCCCTTTGTCCTTGCTGGGGTTAGAATGCAGGAAAGGTTACATGCAGACTTCCATAGCAGTTCGGGGCAGGGCAGCCTGAACTGCTGGGCTGGGTCCCGTGGTTCCTGGTGGCAGTTCCCATACTGCCTCAGTTTCCTAGATGGGAAACCTGGTGCAGTTTCCACACCCCACCCTTAAGCTGCGTGAGCAACTTGACTTGGTTAGGCTGCTAGTTTCAGTTTCTTGAACGCCTAGCCCTCATGGCTGCAAAGTTAGTCCTATGTTGGCAACGCTTGCGGGTGTCTCTGAAGGCAAGTTGAGGTGCCTGAATGAGATTGCTCATTGCAGGGTGCAAGGCTCCTCCCCAAGTGCAGCAGCGTTGAAATGAAAACGCAGAATTATTAAAATCCCATGAATATGCTTAATGTGGGCTGTAGGGAAACGTGTGGGGGTAGGGTAGGAGGGGAGAGGAGAATGGTCACATCCAGCCCCCCAAACCACAGATCTTTAAAGAGTGTGCCTTTTTGTTGCAAAGGGGGCATTAGGGTTTTAGGAAGCTATTATATCCTGAGTTGGAATGCTGCTTCATCTAGCTCAGTACTGCTTACACTGACTGGTAGTCACTCCTCAGGGTTTCAGGATGGAAGAAAGGGCTCATTTGATAAATGTAAGGCTAGCTCAAAAGGCCTGAGCTGAAAGAAATTTGCTGAGCCAAGTAAGCACTGTGGGGCATTCATTGCCTCCTTGATCCATTTATCAAAAGAGGAGGCACTTCTGGCAGGCGGCAGCAGACGTTTGAACGGATTGCAAATGTGTCTACTCAAAGTAGACCCACTGAAATTGACAGTCATGATGGATGGATAGGCCCATTAATTTTAATGGATCCTTCTTCTTTGGCGATCACTCGTAGCCTAGTAAGATTGTCTTCCATAAACACGGTTTTAACAGTCAGTCCGTAAGTGACTGTGGAGGCCAATTCTGGATCCACACGTCCTTCCACAGTGGGGACATTGGTTTCCGGGCAGGAGCTGATCACGGTGTGGATTTGCCAAGCGTGCCTTCCTCTTAGCACGTTTCTCCCTTGCGTCCTGAGTTCGAGTGTCTTCAAAGCCCATGACACCTTTGGTAAAGACTGTTCTCCAACTGAAGCGCTCGCAGTAGAGCTTAGTTAGCTACTACCTGATATTTCTAAGCACTTTTTGAGGCTTGTATAAAGTGGGGAGGGGGCCATCCTGCCTGGAGGTTTCTATGGCACAGGTGAGGGTCCCGCTTAGTCTGGAGGAGATGCACCTGGAGCATCAGCCAAAACTGATAAAAGGCTCACAGTTGCTGCTTTGACCTGAGCCTCCCAAAGCACCACAGGATCAAGGCACCCCCACGAAGCTAAAATCCTAATCCTACAAGGGAGCCTGTACCCAAAACCCAAGGCCTCCAAGCCTCCCTGCAGCAGTTTCTGGTGTCCTCTGCTAAGCCAGGTCAATCATCAGTGTTTAAAATTCCCATGGTGGAGAAACCCACCAGTGTCCCTAGGAACACATGACGCTGCTTTACGCAGAGTGAGACCCACGGGGCCTCAGTTAAGAGGCAAGGGGGCGACAGGCAGTGGGGCCACTGGAGGTGCAAACGAACATCAGACTCTCATCCATTTTGCTGAACTGATTGAACCAAATAGTTTTGGTTGGATATTGAATGAATGTCTAATTAATTGCTACTGTTTTGAATTTCATTGTGCTATCTTCCTTGGAGGGTTGTTTGATTTTTTTTTATAAGGTGGGAGAGTCTTTTAGGCAGGGGGGGGTCTTTGCAGCCCTCCCTGCAGTTGCTGCCCTTGGGGGACTGAACTTTGCTCCATGTCTGCATGCAAAGCAGATGCTTTGCCCCTGAGCTGTGACTCTTCCCTGTATCCATGAGTGCTTGGGCCCGGCTGCCGGCCTTGGGTTCAAGTGATGCCTTTGCAAAGCACCCTCTGGTCCCAGTAGAGAGAAAGTGAGTGTGTGAAAAGCAAGAGAGAAGTCGTGCAGGGGTGGCGGGGAGAGAACGGAGCAGCGCGAGGGTCTGAGCCAGAGTCGAGTCCCTCCAGTGTCAAAACCCAACGCTGTACTTCAAAAGAGAGGTGATTGCTCTCCTTGTGAGCCACTGGCGGCAGAGAGAGACGGTGCAATTGCGATTGCTTTTGTGTAAAGGAGGGCTGAATCCTCTCTCTGATTGTCGGCTTTCTGGATTTGTGTCAAACAAGGCTGGTGGTGTGTCAGAGTTTAGGAGGCGCATACATCTTTCAACAGTGCGCCTTGCCTGCCGGCAGTGCGGGCAGGGGGGCGGGGGGGGGGAGATGAGGGAGATGCGCCCCCATAATCGCCTGCCTTCTATATTCAGTGTTGATTAGACGCGCTTTCGGCCTGGATTGTCGGGAGGCTCAAGTGGGTTTTTTTTAATCACTACAGAAGCTCATTACAGCTTCCCAGTGACTCTTATGTCCTCCAGTTCTCCTTTCAGATTAGAGCCCATCGTCGGATGAATATTGGATGATTTCATTACATACAAATGCAATCAACAGTTTTGCATAAAATTTCTCCTCTTTTTCTCGAGTTTCAATTGACCCCGGCACCCGTGGCGGTAGGCGCAATACACATGCAAATGAGCCTGCGCTGCCGTGTGATATATATATATATATATATATATATATATATATATATATATGGAGGGGGGAGTAAGGAAAGGGGACACTCAGAAGCAAAATAAAAACCTCTGGAAAATCTTTGGGCATTGAGTGAGAGCCAAAGGCTTCCAGCTTCTCCCCCTCCAAAAGAACACGTTTTGCCTGGGAATATACAGCTTGGCTTGCTCTTCTGAGTTAGCTAGGGCTGTTTGTGCACTGACACATCTCTTGCTTATTTGTTTATGGCCTTTAGACCTCACCTTTATTTCCCCAAGGACCTCAATAGTTCTCAGTGTTGCCTTTGAAATCCCGGTAACGTCCAGGAAATCTGGACATAGGGCAGCCCTATTCTGCATAGTAGTGCCTCCCACTTTCCTTACTTTATTGCTATTTTTGTTGTTCACATATGCATTTTTAATATTTCATACACAGGAAGCTGTCTTATACAAAGTCAGACGGTTGGTCTGTTCTCTAGCATTTCAGGCAGGGTTCTTCCCAGGACTTTTTTTCAGTAGCTGCTCAAGGGAATACAGTACTGGCAGTACCTGTTGTTGTTGTTGTTGTTGTTGTTGTTGTTCTTGGTGAGTACCAGCATTTATTTTCCTAGGCGGGGAAAGCACTGGTTCTGCCAACCTGGAGATGCTAAGTTGGGGTGGATTTGACCTTTCCGAGGCCTCCATGCAAGGCAGGTGCTCTACCACTGAGCCTCAGGCTTCCCCCTTAGGCATTTTGTAAAGGGCAAAGTGGGCGCAAAAAAGCTATTTTAATAATTTGTCAGTGTGCAGCCCCAAGTGCTCAGGCTAGAAGTCCTGGGGGCCCAGTAGGGACTTGCTTTCTTCCCCATCTTGTTTCTGTTTGTTGAATCTGGGAGATAAGTGGTTAGTGCAAGACCAGCACGTGTGTGTGTGTGTGTGTGTGTGTGTGTGTTTGTTTGTTTATCGTATTCCTGCAATTTCTCTCCCACCTCCAAGGAGGCTAAAGTGGAGTACATGGTTCTTTCAATGACCAGCATTTCCTACATGTGGAATCGCCTGACCTCTTCTTGACCCTCAGAGGTCAAAAATAAAATTACAGTTCTGAGGTAGGTTCGGCTGAGAGGCTGTGGCTGGTCGATGGACAGCCTTCCAGGCTGGACTTCTTTAAAAAGGTAAAGGGACCCCTGACCATTAGGTCCAGTCGTGGACGACTCTGGGGTTGCGGCACTCATCTCGCTCTATTGGCCAAGGGAGCCAGCGTACAGCTTCCGGGTCATGTGGCCAGCATGACTAAGCCGCTTCTGGCGAAACCAGAGCAGCGCACGGAAACGCTGTTTACCTTCCCGCCAGAGCGGTACCTATTTATCTACTTGCACTTTGACGTGCTTTTGAACTGCTAGGTTGGCAGGAGCAGGGAACGAGCAACGGGAGCTCACCCCGTCGCGGGGATTCGAACCGCCGACCTTCTGATCGGCAAGTCCTAGGCTCTGTGGTTTAACCCACAGCGCCACCCGTGTCCCTTCTGGACTTCTTTAAACACCCACTAATTCAGTGGTTCCCAAACTTTTGTTTGTTTGTTCCATAGGCTTATCCCCTGTGCCCCAGAAGCCTATGAAAAGCATTATTCAGAGTAGCTTTCTGCAGGAGCCACTAAGGAAGATAATAACACAATAAAATTCAAAACACTAACCATTAATTGCCACATTTATTCAGAGTCTAGTTGAAACTATTTAGTTCAATTAATTCAACAAAGCTGATGAACTTGATACACAGGGATACCAGCTTTTCAAAGTTTAGCAGCTCTTTCCACCTGCTGCCCCCTTGCCTATTAGTGCCCCCACCCTGGTAATCCCAATGCCATGAGCTATGGACCTTCAGCTGGCTGAAATCCAACTTTTAGCTTTTAGCAACAAACAGACCATCCAGCCAAGAAAAGGTTCCAGTCAAGCTGCTAGCATGAAATTGGAACCCCATCAAAAGAAAGAAGTACCTAGCCTCTGCTTGATCCTATGTACAGTGGTACCCCGCAAGACGAACGCCTCGCGAGACGAAAAACTCGCAAAACGAAAGGTTTTTTCGTTTTCGAGTTGCCTCGCAAGACGAATTTCCCTATGGGCTTGCTTCGCAAAACGAAGCTTGCCCCGGGGACAGCGGGTCTTCTCTTTTGAAGCAAGGGGCGGCGGGGAGAAGCGATCTTCTCCCCGCAGCCCCAGGTCCGGGGACAGCGGGAAGCGCTTCCCGCTGCCCCCAGACCTCTTTTGAAGCAAGGGGCTGCAGGGAGAAGCGATCTCCCCGCAAACCCTTGCTTCAAAAGAGGTCCGGGGGCAGCGCGAAGCGCTTCCCGCTGCCCCCGGACCTCTTTTGAAGCAAGGGGCTGCAGGGAGAAGCGATCTCCCCGCAAACCCTTGCTTCAAAAGAGGTCCGGGGGCAGCGGGAAGCGCTTCGCGCTGCCCCCGGACCTCTTTTGAAGCAAGGGGCTGCGGGGAGATCGCTTCTCCCGGTGCTCCAAAGCGGGGCGGGGGGTCGGGAACACCTTCCCCCACCGCCCCGCTTCGGAACGCTGTTCCGAAGTGGGGCGGGGGGTGGGAACACCTTCCCCCACCGCCCCGCTTCGGAACGGTGCTCCGAAGCGGGGCGGGGGGTGGGAACACCTTCCCCCACCGCTCCGCTTCGGAACGGTGCTCCGAAGCGGGGCGGGGGGGGTGGGAACACCTTCTGAAGGCTGGCGGGGGGCAAAAGTCTTTGTCCCCCCTGCCTGCCTTCCCAGGGGCTTTTAAATCGCCCCGGACAGCGGAGAAGTCCTCCGCTGTCCCGGGGCGATTTTAAAATGCCGCCCGCCAGCATTTTAAGATTGCCCGGACAGCGGAGAAGTCCTCCGCTGTCCCGGGGTTTTTTAAAATGCTGGGGGTGGGAAGAAAAGCCCTTGTCCCCCCCCCCCAGCCTTCAGAAGAGGTCCGGGGACAGAGTGTCCCCGGACCTGGTCTGAAGGCGGTTTCCCTAGGAACGCATTAATTGATTTTCAATGCATTCCTATGGGAAACCGTGCATCGCAAGACGAAAAACCCGCAAGACTAAGAGACTTGCGGAACGAATTAATTTCGTCTTGCGAGGCACCACTGTACTCATTAGTCAAACAGGGAGGCCTCATTTTCATCTAATTTGCTTGTCAGGGCAAGGAGGGGGTCATCCATTACCCTGGCACCCCAGCAGATGACGTCACCACTTCCACTCTGGGAAAGGAGAGAGAATGTCCCAGAGTTGCACTTCCTTGCTTTCCCCTTTTGGTACCACTCATTCTGGAATAAAGGTGAAAATGATTTGAGATTTCAGCAAGGGCTAGAACCTCCAGGCCCTTTTCACAGACACAACGGAACCATCGTTTTCAAGACATCCCTCGTCACAATCCTGCCAAATCTGGAATTAGACTTGGCAATCAGATCCCACTGATAAGTCTTCTTGGACTTTGATGTTTTCACCTGTGTGCGACTGTACTCGTTCTATGTGCCTGTTGCATAGAAGAAGACAGAAGAAGAAGAAGAAGAAGAAGAAGAAGAAGAAGAAGAAGAAGAAGAAGAAGAAGAAGAGTAGTAGTAGTAGTAGTAGTAGTAGTTTGGATTTGATATCCCGCTTTATCACTACCTGAAGGAGTCTCAAAGCAGCTCACATTCTCCTTTCCCTTCCTCCCCCACAACAAACACTCTGTGAGGTGAGTGGGGCTGAGAGACTTCAGAGAAGTGTGACTGGCCCAAGGTCACCCAGCAGCTGCATATGGAGGAGCGGGGAAGCGAACCCGGTTCACCAGATTACGAGTCCACCGCTCTTAACCACTACACCACACTGGCTGTCATAGGTTTCCCCCCCAGCTTTTAATTTTCATCCGTTGTCATAACTGATCTCCCTGTTTTATATACATTATAAAATGAAGTTTTGTTTTTTTAAAAACTTTGCAGGGAAATTTGCAGTAAAATGATGCTGGAGATTGGAGGGGGGCAGTGTAGAGCATCTCAGTAGCAGAGACCTGCCTTGCAATCTTCAGGTGGGGCTGGGAGAGGTTCCCTGCCTAAGACCCTGGAGAAGAGCCATTTCTGCCTGTCAGTGTAGACAGCACTGATCAAGATGGACCTGTGGTCTGATTCGGTAGAAGGCAGCTTCCTAAGTCCCAATGAGGGCTTGAGAACAGAGGCCTCCTAGGAAGGGGGAGATGGGGGACTCCCAGCTGAATTTGTGGACTGCCTGCAACTATTAATTATCTCTCTGCAATTTACAAAGAGCTCCACCCCCACCCCCCTGTTTGGCTATCACTCCATCCAGGGCTATTTTAAGCATATGCGGCACCAGGGTGCAAAGATCTGCCTGGCGCCCCCCCCCCCCAGGTTGCCCAGTCCCAGGCATGCAGGAGGGCAGAGCCGGCCAGCTGCCTCAGTCGCCCCATAAACTCGTGGCACAGAGCCGCGCACAACAGAAGAGCCCACCGCGGCACTCCGACTGGGCGCTCTCATCCCCGGATTCAACTCTTGGACCCTGGACTCTTGGCCTGGCACCCCAGAGAGCCCGGCACCCGGGTGCCCCGCACCCCTAGCTCCTATGGGTAAGACGGCCCTGACTCCGTCACCATCTTGGTCTCCCTCAGCAAATCCCTGCAACGCATCCAACTGCAGGACCTGCAGGGCATGAGGTGGCACGGGTGCCCACAGCATGGGCAGGGGGGACACCCACCTGTGAAACATCACCCCCAGATTCCATTAAAATGAAGAAGAGGTTTCCAGCATACTTATTCACACAGCACCTAGTGAAACTGCGGAACTCGCTCCTGCTGGAGGCCGTTATAGCCACCAACATGGATGGCTGTAAAATAGGATTGTGACAAATTCACAGAGCATGTGGCTCTCTAATAACCCTCACAGTTATGCTCTTAACTCCATGGTTTATGGGTGGGGCTTGTGCATAAGGGGTGGGACAAAGCAGGCTAGTGGGAGGGGCCTATTTTTCTTTGGCGATTCCAGGAGCAGAGAACAGTGCCCAGGCTATTTATTCCCCTGACGTGTACAGCTTTTTAAAATAATAATAGCAATATTCAAAACAGTTGGGGGAGATTTGGGGCTGCTTATCTTTCCTGGTAGTTGTTCTTAACTGCATGCACTCACTTTTTAATTCCAGTTTTATGTTTTGTTTGATATGTTAGTCACCTTGTTTAGATTCCCCCCCCCTTTTTTTTTTTTGGTCAGTTGCCTTGGATATCTTACGAATAGAAAGCTGGGGCAGAAATACTTTTAATAACAAACTGATCTGAAATTCAAATACCTGGGCAGGTCATGCCCCAGCCCCAGACAAGCTGGCAGCCCCACAAATGCACAGGGGCAGAATGGAAAAGGTGGCAAACCTCTTTTTTCCTCCTGTGCTTGAAGGATGTTGATTATACCTTCTGACGGGAACTCAAGGAAGGCCCTGCCCTCCCTGCCTCTTTCCTAACCATCTCTCTCCTAATCATCCATGCTAATTTAAAGAAGCTGTCATTATAAATTAAAACCTTTATCAGCAAAGGAATCGGTGGGGAACGGAGGGGATAAGCCACTTCGGCTGTGAGAAAGCCTCACCTTCAGCCGCTTAATTTTCTAAAAATCAAACATACATACTCCCTCACACCTACGTTGCCTCAGAGGGGAGGCAGGGGAAAAACAAACCCACTGGTTCCTTTCGATATTTTCCCCTTGCCGGTCTTAATCGTCTTTTAATTAACGGGAGCAACCTAATCTGCAACTGTGGCAATGAGCAGGTAAGGTTTTCCTGGAGGGCTAAGCCGTTCCTCCCCCACCCTTAAGCCCCCACCATGCCCAGGGTCTGCTTACTCCATTTCTCCTCCTCCCCCGGACGTAGGTCCATTCTGAAGCAATTTTTATAAAATAAACTCTCTAATCAGGTAAATGATTCCATACGCTAAATTGCTGCCTTGCAGCTGCTTTTGTAAACCTGCTCTTTCTTCCCCCACTCGCTCACTTTTTAAAAAAACACACACAACAAAAAGGGGGGGTGGAAACAGGGCTTGGGGGGCAGGGAGAGAGACAGACAGTAACTGTGCCCCCCCCCCCCATTAAAGACAAATCTGGGTTCAGGTGAAAGGGATCCTTTGCAATGCTGCATCACCCAATATTAAGGATGTCACCTGGGGCAATTCTGGTGGGCAGCTGATAACCTGGGGGTGATGGGGGCAGGGAGTATTGCCTTCTGTTTAGGTTCACATCCGCTGCAATTTCCTGGCCTCTGGCGTGGACCATGACAGACTGCTGGGCAAGTCAAACTCTGGGCCACGTGTGGCCTCCCTCTGCCTCTTGCTGACCTGTGTCCTGATGAGAGAGAGAGAGGGAAAACACCAGCCAGCCCAGCTTTATTTTGCTGATCATTTGGGCTGATTTCGGAGGCTGGGGTTTCCTAGCCACCCAGCCATGCAAATCTCCCCTCTCCACCCTTCCAAAACAAAGGCAAGATTATATAAACAGCCAGCCTCTGAGCATGTAGAGAAACACGCTTTCCTGCTATGCTCAGAAACAAAGGATCTCCCTACACATTTCGGAAGCGTTGTCAATGAGCTGTAATTCATATCACAGCATCACCCATTTTCTGCGGAAGCTGCAGCCAACGCACAGCCCTGCTCGGAGACACGCTGTTTGTAAGGCCTGGGTCTCCAGTTAATGCTTCTAGCTCAGGTTCATCCCCAGCAGGTATTTGTTTTCTGAATCAAAGGGCTGTTCCCCCACCCCAATTCACCTTCCTCTTCTACTGAAAGGAGACCCCCCAGGATGGCAGGAAGGGGCCACCACCTTAAGGTTACTATAGAAAACCCTTAGCAACTTGGGACCAGTTTACCTGTGAGATCTCCTTGCCCCATATTAGGCTTGCCATATTTCAAAAAGTGAAAATCTGGACGCAAAAGCTACACTTCTGACACGGGTTGCCATACGTCTGGACATGCTTGCGAATTCCGGATGTATGGCAACCCTACATATGCGCCCACTTGACCAGATCAACTCAATCTGCAGAGCTGACATGTGCCGCATGATGCCCTTTCTGCATTTGTAAGAAATCAATATTTAGTGTGACGGCGCTCAAACTATGGAACTCCCTGCCTATTGATCCCAAGCAGGTGCCTTCATTATATTCTTTTCCACACCTGCTAAAAATATTTTTGTCTAGGCAAGCCTAGCCAAATGTGTAAAATGTTGATGTGCATTTTTATCTGATTTTAGTTTATCTCTGACTATATTTTATTGGAATCTTTTAAATAACTGTTTTTAACAAAAAAAAACCTTTTCTTTCGCTGCTTTGAGTTGTTTATAATTTATGCATTAACTAAATCAATATCCCAACAAGCCTTGGAGGTGGGCTGTGGACCAGCCTAAGGCACCTTTGCCCAACCCGGGCTCCTCGTGGGGGTTAGGAACAGAGGGTGATTATTCAAGTAAGTTTTACTCAGAGTAAATCCTTTGAAATTAATGGACCTAGCTTGGTCATGTTAATTTAAGTTGATCTACTCTGAGTAGGTCTCCTCTCCTGTTTTCCTGCATCTGGTATTCAGAAGCCTCGCTGCCTCTTGACCACAGAGGCACAGCGCAGTAACTGTGGCTCCTCTCCTCCTCCTCCATGGGTTTGTCCAAACCTCCATCAAGGCTCTCCAAATTGCCTCCTGTTGGGACGCGGGTGGTGCTGTGGGTTAAACCACAGAGCCTAGGACTTGCCGATCAGAAGGTCGGCGGTTCGAATCCCTGCAACAGGGTGAGCTCCCGTGGCTCGGTCCCTGCTCCTGCCAACCTAGCAGTTCGAAAGCACGTCAAAGTGCAAGTAGATAAATAGGTACCACTTCGGCGGGAAGGTAAATGGCGTTTCCGTGCGCTGCTCTGGTTCGCCGGAAGCAGCTTAGTAATGCTGGCCACATGAGGGAGCTGTATGCCTGCTCCCTCGGCCAATAAAGCGAGATGAGCGCCGCAACCCCAGAGTCGGCCATGACTGGGCCTAATGGTCAGGGGCCCTTTACTCTGAGTAAGATTTAGTTTAATACCACCCACCATAATCCAGACCCCTGGTCCTTCCCACTCAAGACTGTCTACACCAAGAATCTTCCACTGGGACCCACTTATAATTCAAATAGGCATTTTGGGGCCAAATTCAAAATTTCTAACCATCTGTTTGCTGCTGCTATTGCAACCTATTTTACAGCAGCCAATGGCCTGTCAAGTGAGTTCCAAACTAACAGTGAGTTGCTCTCGAGGGTTTCAGAGAAGGTTTGGGCTGCCATACGTCCAAAAGGCAGCACTTTGTTCTGGATCTTAAGCTCAACAACTTTCAGGTTGTCCTAGTTTTTACTTTTTGAAATACGGGAACCGTAGGGAGGTTAAATAAGTTGGTGTTCTTGTTATTAAATGTAGCAAGAAAAATGTTATATAATACTGTTTTATAATTTATGACTGTTTTATCATTTATGATAATTTAGAATTCAAATGTATTTTCATGTAACATTTGATACTTCCAGCTGATGAAGGTGAACACATCGAAACAGGACCCTGTCCTGGTTTCTGATCCATAATTGACTTCTGACTTCTGCTCAGTGATTGAAACTAAGAGACCTCCATGTCGAATCTCTAGACTAACATAAACTTATCTCTACTCATAAACTCTTATCTCTAATTCTGTAACGAATTATTGTGTTATACATATCTTTATGCGTTTGAGTTTGAAATTTCTGTTAGAGTCTGTAATCTCTATTTGAGTTTGTAATCCTTGTCAGAAGACATACCTTTGAATGGATTAGTTTTTGTTACTATTGACTATTGATTTGCGAGTAGGGACCACTCCCAATATTGAAACTTACATTAACTGTAGGGAGGTGGCATTCCCGGCCCTACCTGGAGATGCCACTGGGGGGGTTGTACCTGGACCTTCTGCATGCAAAGCAGGTGCTCTACTGCTCTTCTATCACCCTTTCCCTGAGAGCAGGGAGTCCCACAACATGGAGGTGGATGGGGGGAGGCAGAGGCTCCCCATCTCTGCCCTACAAAATGATGGGGGTTCCCTCACGTATATGAAGGCTGCCTGCCCCACTGCCCCAGCAGTAAATAGCCACAACCAACAGCTACATAAACAGAGGTCACATCCACACCAGACATTTAAAAGCACTCTTATACCACTTTTAATGGTGACTTCTTCCCCCAAAGAATCCTGGGAACTGCAGTGTCGTTTTGTTTTTTAAAGGCATTGAGAGTTATTAAGAGGCCCCTCACTGAGCAATAATTCCCAGCACCCTTTTTGTTGTTATTTAGTCATTTAGTCGCGTCTGACTCTTCATGACCCCATGGGCCAGAGCACACCAGGCACTCCTGTCTCCCACTGCCTCCCACAGTTTGGTCAAACTCATGCTGGTAGCTTCGAGAACACTGTCCCACCATCTCGTCCTCTGTCGTCCCCTTCTCCTTGTGCCCTCCATCTTTCCCAACATCAGGGTCTTTTCCAGGGAGTCTTCTCTTCTCATGAGGTGGCCAAAGTATTGGAGCCTCAGCTTCAGGATCTGTCCTTCCAGTGAGCACTCAGGGCTGATTTCCTTAAGAATGGAGAGGTTTGATCTTCTTGCAGTCCATGGGACTCTCAAGAGTCTCCTCCAGCACCATAATTCAAAAGCATCCATTCTTGGGTGATCAGCCTTCTTTATGGTCCAGCTCTCACTTCCATACATCACTACTGGGAAAACCAGAGCTTTAACTATACGGACCTTTGTTGGCAAGGTGATGTCTCTACTTTTTAAGGTGCTGTCTAGATTTGTTATCGCTTTTCTCCCAAGACGCAGGCGTCTTTTAATTTCGTGGCTGCTGTCACCATCTGCAGTGATCATGGAGCCCAAGAAAGTAAAATCTCTCACTGCCTCCATTTCTTCCCCTTCTATTTGCCAGGAGGTGATGGGACCAGTGGCCATGATCTTCGTTTTTTTGATGTTGAGCTTCAAACCATATTTTGTGCTCTCCTCTTTCACCCTCATTTAAAGCTTCTCCTCATTTTCTGCCATCAGTGTTGTGTCATCTGCATTTCTGAGGTTGTTGATATTTCTTCCGGCAATCTTACCAAACTGCAGTTCCCAGGTCCTAGTCCTACATGCTAAAGACTGCCCCAGCACTGCCTTTGGTGAGGATGTGAACAGAATCAGTTCAAAACCAGTTCCAGGCCATGTGGAGCAACTTTCTGCCCTATCTGCCAGTTTTGTTGTACCTTTCTTAACTTTCAGGTGAGATCCGCTAAGCCTAGGAAGGTGCCAGGGA
This sequence comes from Podarcis pityusensis, assembly GCF_964106645.2. NCBI lineage: Eukaryota > Metazoa > Chordata > Lepidosauria > Squamata > Lacertidae > Podarcis > Podarcis pityusensis. Next base: position 1,945,694 of record NC_138044.1, on the reverse strand, counting down.
TCATCACTGCAACTCAGGCCTGACACAGGAAACTTCATGCAGCTCTATGGGAATCATTTTTGGAAGGAGGAGGGTGCTGGATCAGGCCAATGGCCCATTTAGTGCAGCGTCCAGTTCTCACTGCTGGAGACCAGCAAGCAGAATCAAGCACATAAAGAGCCTCCTGCTCCATGAATCTGTCCAGTCCTCTTTCAAAGGCACCTAAGTTGGCAGCCGTCACTGCCTTCTCCAGTGGGAGGGAGTTCCACAGATTAACTAAACACCCAGCATGTCACTTCTTACTTGCCTTTTCTCTTAACTGAAAAGTCCTGAATGTGGTGACTGGGGAACCACTCCGACCTCATCTCTGTTGCTCTTTTCTGAACCTTTTCCAACTCTTCTTTTTCTTCTTCTTCTGCTGCTGCAGTAGTAGTAGTAGTAGTAGTAGTAATAATAATAATAATAATAATAATAATAATAATAATAATAGCAGGACCACAGCTCAGGCAACATCTTCCTAGCAACCTGGAAGCATTTATGCCTCTGAAATGGATCCCTTTTCTCCATGCCTTGCTGGGGATCTGCTGTGGCCAGCTACCCAGAGAGCACATGATGGATTTGATTGCTGAGCAGCTGCTTTTTCCGGGAGGACGTCTTGGGTTTCGCTGTCCCAGACTTCCTGTCCAGCACCAGACTTGGCTTTTCATCTCTCCTTCCAAGCGGTCTGTCAGTGGCTCAGGAAACAACTGCCCTTCTCCAGAGGATGGCAGCAGGCGCAAGAGGCCACAGGGCAGCAAGGCTGGCAGGAGCCAGCAGAAAGAGAGAAGGTTTACTGTATTTTTTATATTTTGTTGGAAGCCGCCCAGAGTGGCTGGGGAAACCTAGCCATATGGGCAGGGTATAAATAAATTATTATTATTATTATTATTATTATTATTATTAGGCTTTCTGCTGTGGAGCACTAAACCAGCATCATGGGGGGAAGAGGGAGGGAGGGGAGAGCCCCCAGACCTGATGGCCATCAATAGTGGTCACCTAGAAGTTTTCAGTGCCCCTCCCCTTACAAAACAACACATTGTTACTATTTTTAATTAATAAACAAAATTCACCAAAGATAAAGAGCATAACAAATGCTGTTGCCAGGAAGGTTGTAAGCAGCATAATAAAGTTGGGCATTATTGTTGAACGTCAGTTTTTTCGGGGTTAGCTTTATTTATTTACTTACTTTACTTTATAGTGCATATGGGACGCAGGTGGCGCTGTGGGTTAAACCACTGAGCCTTGGGCTTGCCGATCAGAAGGTCGATGGTTTGAATCCCTGCAATGGGATGAGCTCCTGTTGCTCAGTCCCTGCTCCTGCCAACCTAGCAGTTCGAAAGCACCTCAAAGTGCAAGTAGATAAATAGGTACCGCTCTGGTGGGAAGGTAAATGGTGTTTCCGTGTGCTGCTCTGGTTTCGCCAGAAGCTGCTTAGTCATGCTGGCCACACGACTTGGAAAAACTGTGGACAAACGTCGGCTCCCTTAGCCAGTAAAATGAGATGAGCACCGCAACCCCAGAGTTGTCTGCGACTGGACTTAACTGTCAGGGGTCCTTTACCTTTACCTTTACCTTTATAGTGCATATAAAACAGAGAAACAGAACAATTATAACAGCAGAAGAAAAGTAAAGGCGGAAGAACCAAACTACAAAATAGGCACGTAGAATGGGTACTGATGCAAATGAGTTAAAACAACAAAGTCCAAGTAACAGATTTCAGCAGGATCTGATTGTCAGTCTAGTTCCAGATTCTCCAGGATTGGGATGGGGACAGTGTTTAAAACGATGGTTCTGCTGTATGTGTAATAAAGAAATGCCAAATCATGCAAACAGTGTGATTAAGTCATTGTTGAAATCTGAAGTTATACATACTTTTCTCCATTATAGGTATATTCTGGAGTGCTACAAAGCGTCCAGGTTTATAGTTCCAGATTTCTGGGCTTGTTGCAAAACTTTACCCCCCACACCAAAAAAATACCAGTTTCTACATAAATTCATTGGGCTGGTTTAAATGTCTTATTTGGTAATAATTGTACCAATTTTTCTCAATGCACTCAGATGTAGCAGGAGCAGTGCTTTTTTTCTGGGGGGACGCAGGGGTACGCATACCCCTAAACATTTTGTGAATCTTCGTACTTTTGTACTGTATTTATTTCCCCCGATTTGAACTATAAAATGGTGGTTTTCTTGAGTTAAAATGAGAGTACTCCTAAACATTTGGGGCGGGGGGGGAGGGAAAGCACTGAGTACTAGGACGTATGTCTCCAGCCCTCCATTATTTCCTATTATTATCTCAGAAGCAGTTATAAGGTTGAAAACTATTTCTTGATCATTTTCTAAAATAACATACAGTGGTACCTCAGGTTAAGAACTTAATTTGTTCCGGAGGTCCGCTCTTAACCTGAAACTGTTCTTAACTTGAAGCACCACTTTAGCTAATGGGGCCTCCTGCTGCCACCGCATGATTTCTGTTCTTATCCTGAAGCAAAGTTCTTAACCCGAGGTACTATTTCTGGGTTAGTGGAGTCTGTAACCTGAAGCGTATGTAACCTGAAGCGTATGTAACCCGAGGTACCACTGTATTTTGGATAACCAAGCATAAACGTTTTAGGTTCCCAGAGTATGTCGTATGGCAGCTGCTCTCTCCCCTTGGCTTTCAGATGCTTTAAAAGAGGATTAGACAAGGTAAAGGTAAAGGGACCCCTGATCATTAGGTCCAGTTGTGGCCGACTCTGGGGTTGCGGCGCTCATTTCGCTTTATTGGCCGAGGGAACTGGCGTACAGCTTCCGGGTCATGTGGCCAGCATGACTAAGCCACTTCTGGCGAACCAGAGCAGTGCACGGAAACGCCGTTTACCTTCCTGCCAGAGCAGTACCTATTTATCTACTTGCACTTTGGCGTGCTTTCGAATTGCTAGGTTGGCAGGAGCAGGGACCGAGCAAGGGGAGCTCACCCCATCGCGGGGATTCGAACCACCGACCTTCTGATCGGCAAGTCCTAGGCTCTGTGGTTTAGACCACAGTGCCACCCGCGTCCCAATATATGTGGGCACCCACAATAATATAATTGTGGGGGCTGGGCTCCCACAAAGTCAATGAGAAAAGCTGGCAGGCAGACAAGCAGTTCCACTCCGCCCTCCACAGCCACTGAGATAGGCAACAAAGACGTGTGACACCACACACATCTGCCTGCGTTCACCCACAATCCTGAGGGTGAGTTGGCTCCCCTGCTAAGTTGCGAACCAATATATTAGCTATGTGATTTTACTCTTCCCTTCAACCAGGAAAATGCATGATCAGTAAGAAGACAGTCTTTGCCGTCAGACTTTTAATCTAAAAGACACGACATGAAAGGAAAAGAGATTGGGAAGAAAGAGGGGGAAAGCAAACCCAGGCACTGGTTCTGAGTTACAAAGTTCTTGGGTCAGGGAGAAAGCAAGCTTGCTGCAGCAGCTGCTTCTCTGGCCAGCAGGGGGGCAGGCTGGTCTCCCCCATGCCATGATGCTATTTCCAGCAGGCAAAGGGAACAGCCTCTCAGGGTCCCTTAGACTCCTGGTCAATAGAACGTTTCATCAGGAGGAGGGGCTGCGGCTCAGTGGTCAAGCACCTGCCCTGAATGCAGAAGGCCCCTTAGCCTCCCCAGGTAGGGAACGGCCCCCAGCTGAAACCTGCTGTCAACCTGCTTGCCAGAGCTTAAGGCTTAAGGAAAAAAAGATAACAGGCTAAAGAAGGGGTAAGGGAGACATACAGCCATCATTTAAATGTTCCGTTTTGCAGACTGGAGCTACAGCTGGTCTTTCCTATGGAGATGGTCAAAGACTCTATTGCTGAAAGGTTCTTACAAGCAATTTGTCCTCAAATATGATGCTCGACTGCCCCTCAGTGGCCAAATGTGAATTTGCAGCATGTCCTAATCCTGCTCTGTCTCCCTGAGCTGTTCACACTGTGCTGTTGTCATACATAACAGGCCCACTTTATCTTCTGCTTTCCGTGCTCTTATCTGTGCATTTCCCCCCGCACGCACACACAGCCCAAGCCAGTGTTATAAGAATGCGGCCTAGGACCCTCGTACCTATGGGACTGCCTCTCCTGGTATGCCCCTCGGAGGACCTTAAGGTTCATCAGTAGCAACACCCTAGAGGTCCTGGGCCCTAAGGAAGTCAAATTGGCCTCAACCAGAGCCAGGGCCTTTTTAGCACTGGCCCCAGCCTGGAGGAACGCTCTGTCTCATGAGACCAGGGCCCTGCGGGATCTGATTTCCTTCCGCAGGGCCTGTAAGACAGAGTTGTTCCGCCTGGCCTTTGGCTTGGAATCAACTTGATCCCCTTCCCCTCTTTCCTTTTCCTTCTGTGATGGAACCCCTATTTGGGGACTTCCCTGGCTTTTTTCTGGCCCATGTAGGACCAGTCTGGATAGTTGGCCTTGGTGAAGATTTGACGTTTTCATCCCCCAAAAGTTGTTGATCTGGGCTTCCACTGAAATGAGGCTGCATTTTAAGTTGTATTTTAATCCTGTTTTTAAGTTGTATTTTAATCAATTGTTTCTATACCTGATGTTAGCCACCCTGAGCCCGGTCTTGGCTGGGGAGGGCGGGGTATAAATAAATTACTATTATAATTTTAGTATTATTATTATTATTATTATTATTATTATTATTATTATTATTATCATCATCATCTCTAATATAGAATAAATATTCATAAATGTGCACATACCTAAATATATAAAACATGTGTCTGAAATAGTACAGGAGAGCAATCCTGAAGCCATTTTGACTCTCCCAGTGACCTCAAATACTCCTCTGCAGTAAGGGAGGCAAATAGGGAAAGCCTTCCCATTGTCTTTTCGCTTACAAATCCTGTCTTAGGACTTCCGGGGTGGCGCCATCGGCAATGGTGGATTCCCTCTGACTCGGAGGGGACCGGCTCTGCGGAAATCGGGTCTGCACCGCTACGGCGAAGCGGGGACCCTTCAAAAATCACAGGCGGGTGAAGCCTGTGACCGTGGGACTCGGCAGGCACCTTTTGCGCCCCCCCAACTTGCAAAGGAGCCCGATTACGGGTTCCGGAGCGGAGCGGGGAAGCGGCGCGGTGCTGTGAGTCAACTGCTTCTTCCGTGGAGCGAAGCCGCACAGCTGTTACCGGAGAGCGCTGCCTTTTTCCTGGGACAATTTGGCTACAAAACAACGATCCGTGAGTAGGCTAATTTGGGAAACAAAGGAAATAAGAAGTAATTCGGCACCGAAGCGGAGAAGCATAAACAGGAAGTCTGCCTTCCGTTCTTTGTAAATGGAGTAAAGCAATGAACTTGTAAGCGGAAACCTTGAAAGGCGTTTGAAAAGGACTATAATTCTAACATCAAACAAGCGATTTTCCCCCTTGATTGCAGGGGAGGAGGGGGGAAAGGTCTGAACTGTATTTCCCTGCAAAAAGAGAGAAAAGGAAGCTAAAATCCACCGCTTAAAACCTGGGAACGGGTTGCCAGTGAACAATAAGAATGCCGTACTGTGAAATGCGCTGTTGCTGAAAGTACTCTTTGACAGTTAACTCTGCAACTGAGATACAAGTAAGATACAATATTTCTGGCTGGCTTCTCCTGGTTTCAAAGTACCGTATTTTTCGTTCTATAGGGCGCACCGGCCCATAGGACGCACCTCGTTTTTTGGGGGTGGAAATGAATTAAAAAAATTATTCCCCCCCCCCACCGCGGCTGCCGCCCCAAGCCTTGTGCACACCTGCAAGAAGCACGGGGCACCCTCTGGAGGGCTCCGCGTGCTTCGGGCTGCAGGCTACCGCCCCAAGCCTCACGCGCTCGGTGGGACCTCCCACCGGGCGCGCGAGGCTTGCAGACACTCGCCCAAAGCACGGGGAGCCCTCCGGAGGGCTCCCCGTGCTTCGGGCGACAGGCTGCCGCCCCAAGCCTCGCGCGCTTGGCGGGACCTCCTGCCGGGCGCGCAAGGCTTGCAGACACTCGCCCGAAGCACAGGGAGCCCTCCGGAGGGCTCCCCGTGCTTCGGGCGACAAGCTGCCGCCCCAAGCCTCGCGCGCTCGGCGGGACCTCCTGCCGGGCGCACAAGGCTTGTGGACACTCGCCGGGGCTGCAGGCTGCTGCCTGCAAGCCTTGTGAGCCCGCGGGAACTCCCACCGGGCTTGCAAGGCTTGCGGATAGCTTCCTGAAGCCTGGAGAGCGAGAGGGGTCGGTGCGCACCGATGCCTCTCGCTCTCCAGGCTTCAGCGAAAGCCTGCATTCGCCCCATAGGACGCACACACATTTCCCCTTCATTTTTGGAGGGGAAAAAGTGCGTCCTATGGAGCAAAAAATACGGTAACTGAAAAACAACTGAGATTGAAACTGTCGTCTTTTTTGTGAATTGGGGGGCTAAAGGAAAAAAGGTTAATTATTTTAAGACAACAATTTCTGACTGCTACTGTGTCCCCCTAGAGGAAGTTTGAAATTGTTACAATAACAGCTGGGCCAGGGGGAATTTTCCACTTCAAAACAAATTCTGATCGTGGGATTGACCTTGGGCCTTATCTAGAGTGTTATGGCAGATGGAAAAGAGAAGATAGATTTGCTACAGGAAAAAACAACGAGGTCTGGCAGATTATTTCGTACAGACGTTGGGCTGCAGCGAAGAGCGTCAACATCTGGTCCTTCTGGATTACCAACAGTAGCTGCACTGATTACCTAAACCCAAAGGAATGGCATCTGAAGATGCTTTGGCTCAGGCACTAGGTAAAATTAACGAATCTTTGGAAAGAATAAGTAAACAAGTAGCCAAAGCATCGGTTAAAATTGACCAAAATACCACAAGTATCAACAACTTGGGACAGAAGGTAAATACCAACACAGAAACTATTCAGAAATTACTACAGGAATCTACCTTGACACGAAAGACAGCTGAAGAGGCAAAGGAAATAGCAACTGCTGTAGAAGAGAAGATACCACCGATACACAAACAACTTGAAGACCACAGGTCAATATTGTCTATGATTGAGTTGAAGGAGAAGCAAACGAATTTGAGGATCAGGGCCGTACCGGAACTTGAGAAAGACAATCTGACTGACTTTCTTACGCAGGAATTTACAGACTTTTGGAACCCAGATTTGGAGAAGGATAACTTTAAGATAGTGAGTGCTTTCAGGCTTGGAAGAGGAGGGAAGAAGAACAGGGTGAGAGACTGTTTGATCACCCTCCGAACAAAAGAGGAGAGAGACAAAATCTTGAGTCTGCATTTCCAGAAGACTTTGGAAATTCATCAGTCAAAAGTAGAGATATTTAAGGACATTCCAAAACATCTTCTGGACCTTAGGTCCAATTATAGAGATTTGGCTGCCCTGTTGAGAAGCAACGGAATCATTTTCAGGTGGGAATTCCCCCAAGGCCCATCTTTTAGTTACAAAGGGAAAAAGATAAAAATAAGATCAGAGGACGACAAAGAAAGATTTTGGAGAGACCACGGAGAAGACTTGCAGAAGGAAGCCGGGGAAGAGTTAAGAGCACTAGTAAGAGAAACTTTAGACATACCAAGATTACCTCCTGAACTAAAAGACCGCCTGGAGAAGGTGATATCACCGACAGATCAGGAACAGGCACTGGGTGCAGTTGGAGGAGAAGTAAAGCAACTACATCATGGCTCTGCAACTATTAAGCTGGAATTGTAATGGTCTCAACTCCCCCCAGAAAAGGAAAAGAGTGTTTCATTTATTAAAAAAGGAACAATTGGACTTGATTTGTCTACAGGAAACACATGTGATAAGGCTACATAGAAAAGTATTGATCAATAAAAGACTGGGCCAGGAGTTTATCTCATCGGATAAAGTTAAAAAAAGAGGAGTAGTGATTTATGCAAAGGAGAGACTATCACTGAAATTCATCTTTAAAGATGACCAAGGAAGATTTGTGGCAATTGAAATTCAAATACAAGGAGAGAAATTCTTAATAGTAGGAGTTTACGCACCAAATGAGGGGAAATCTGAATTCTTTAAAAAGTTGCATGAGACCTTGATGGACTATTTGGATTACAATGTGATTTTGATGGGAGACATGAATGGAGTGGTATCTACACACATGGATAAGGCACAAAGACAGGTAGTCACTAAGGACGGCAGATTACCGAAAACTTTTTTTGAGATGACAGACAACTTGGACTTAGTTGATATCTGGAGAACAAAGAACCCCTTGGCCAGAGAGGGAACCTTCTTCTCTGAAGCCAAACTGACATGGACAAGAATTGACCAAATATGGGTAACTAGAGGAATGGCACCAAAGACAAGAAAAGTGGAAATCTGCCCAAAAACCTGCTCCGACCATAACGCTGTGAAGATGGAGATGAAACTAACACCAACTGGTTCCTTCAGATGGAGGATGAATGACACCTTATTCAGAGATGAAGAAGTGTTTAAGAAGGCCCAAAAAACCTTGAGAGACTATTTTGAGATAAATATGAACACCAATGTGGAAAAAAGAGTAATCTGGGACGCAAGTAAAGCAGTTATGAGAGGGTTCTTGATACAACAGAACGCATTAAAGAAGAGAATTCAAAATGAGAAGAAGGATAAAATTTTGGATAAAATAAAAGAAAGTGAAAAGAAATTGAGAGCAAAACCTAAGTCGCAAGAGATTTTGAGAGAAATAAAATTACATCAAGTACAATACATGAAAATGATGAACCAGGAGATAGAATGGAAAATCAAACAAATGAGACAAAAAACATTTGAGTCAGCTAATAAATGTGGGAAATTGTTGGCTTGGCAAATGAAAAAAAGACAAAAATTAAATACAGTTACAATTTAGAAGTGGAAGGAAGGAATATACAGAACCCAGCTGAGATTAGAAATTGTTTCCAGAGGTACTTTAAACAATTATATACACAAGGACCACAGAAAGAAATTGATTTAGATCGATTTTTGAAAACAAATGGATTACAAAAAATCTCTCAGGAAAATAAATCAATGCTGAATTATAAAATAACTTAACAGGAGATAGAAGGTGCCATTCAGAATATGCAACTAGGCAAATATCCAGAACCGGATGGACTGACCTCTAAATATTAAAGAGCTCTAAAAGAATGGTTGGCACAACCTTTGAAGGAAGTCTGTAACGAAATAATGGGTGGGAAAAGGGCACCAGAGTCGTGGAAAGAAGCGTATATTACACTTGTACCGAAAACAGAGACTGAAAAGACGCAGCTTAAGAACTACCGCCCCATCTCATTGCTTAATGTGGATTATAAAATCTTTGCAGACATTTTGGCTAAAAGACTAAAAAAAAGTGTTAATGGAAGAGATTCATAAAGACCAAGCAGGCTTTCTCCCGGGTAGACACTTGTCGGATAATGTGAGAAACATAATCAACATTTTAGAAAAATTACAAGTGAATATAAATACTAAGGCAGTTTTGATATTTGTGGACGCGGAGAAAGCCTTTGACAATATTTCTTGGAGCTTTATGAAGAAGAACCTACAGGGGATGGGGGTAGGCCAAGGCTTTGAAAACGGTATAAGTGCAATTTATTCAGAACAAAAGGCTAAATTAATTGTAAATAATGTGGTGACGGAAGAATTTAAGATAGAAAAAGGGACACGACAAGGTTGCCCAATCTCCCCATTGCTTTTTATATCGGTCCTGGAGGTCTTGCTGAATATGATTAGAAGGGACCAGTTGGTTAAAGGTATACAAGTCGGAGCTAAACAGTACAAATTGAGAGCATTTGCAGATGACTTAGTATTGACGTTACAGGAGCCAGAATCTAGTACCAAAAGGGTTTTAGAACTGATTCAAGAATTTGGTCAGGTTGCAGGATTTAAACTGAATAAGTCAAAAACTAAGGTTTTAGAGAAAAACTTAACACTGATTGAGAGAGAGAGGTTTCAGAATGAGACAGGTTTAACAGTGGTTAAGAAAGTGAAATACCTGGGGATTAACATGACAGCAAAAAATGGGAATTTATTTAAAGACAACTATGAAAAATGCTGGGCTGAAGTGAAAAAAGATTTAGAAATTTGGTCAAATTTGAAGCTTTCACTGCTGGGCCGTATTGCTGCGATAAAAATGAATGTATTGCCTAGAATGTTGTTTTTGTTTCAAACATTGCAAATTGTGGACAAAATGGACTGTTTCAAGAAGTGGCAGAGAGATATTTCTAGATTTGACTGGCAGGGCAAGAAGCCCAGAATAAAATTTAAAATACTAACAGATGCAAAGGAAAGAGGTGGATTTGCCCTGCCAGACCTTAAACGTTATTATGAATCAGCAGCTTTTTGCTGGCTGAAAGAATGGCTGCTTCTTGAAAACACAGACATTTTGGATTTAGAAGGTTTTAATAACGTATTTGGATGGCATGCATATTTGTGGTATGATAAGGTCAAAGCACATAAAGCATTTAAAAACCATATTGTCAGGAAAGCATTGTTTAATGTCTGGATAAGATATAAGGACCTATTGGAAAACAAAACCCCAAGGTGGCTGTCACCGATGGAAGCGAAAGCTCAGAAAAACCTCAATATGGAGGTCAAATGGCCGAAATATTGGGAAATTTTGGAACAAGAGGGAGATAGACTGAAACTGCAGAGTTTTGAGAAATTAAAAAACAAAGTGCGAGACTGGCTTCATTATTATCAGATAATGGAGGCATATAATTTGGACAAGAAAATTGGCTTCCAGGTGGAAAAATCAAAATTAGAAACAGAACTGCTAGAACCCAAAACTAAGATTCTGTCAAAGATGTATAACTTGCTGTTGAAATGGAATACACAGGATGAAACGGTGAAATCTGTTATGATTAAATGGGCACAAGATGTTGGACATAACATAATGATGGCTGACTGGGAACAGTTATGGACCACAGGTATGAAGTTTACGGCATGTAATGCCTTAAGAGAGAATATTATGAAAATGATATACAGGTGGTACATGACCCCAGTCAAGCTTGCAAAAATCTATCATTTGCCCGATAATAAATGTTGGAAATGTAAAGAAACTCAAGGTTCATTTTTTCACCTTTGGTGGACGTGTATGTAAAAATGGATTGTTAACAGGTGAGAATCCAAAGTTATAAAATATTAAGTTAAAGGATTAAGATAAAAACAAAGAGGGAAAGAAATTGCTGAATTAACTAACTGAATTGGAATATAAAAAAGGGAGGTGTGAGGAGGTCCGGGAAGCAAGGAAATGAATGTAAGGTATGAAAAGACTGATATATATATTTAAAAAGTGTTTTTTTATCTTTGTTCTGTATTCTGTATTTTCCTTTTATGTTTATTTTTGTATTTTTTTCCTTTTTTTATTTATGTAATTCTTTTCTTTGAAACCTTAATAAATATCATTTAAAATAAATAAATACAAATCCTGTCTTAAAGGTGTACTGTATTTGTGTATGAATAGGGTGAGCCTGTGAAGGATTCAGGAACCAAAGTATTAACCATCACAAAAGAATGGCCAGGCTGCCCAGTTAATGCAGTCAGCGACCATTATCAGGTATCCTGGCAGACAAGATTTCTGCTGCAGACAGCCTTCTATGATATATGTATGATGCTTTTGGGGTGGCTAAGGGGTCTTCGGCTAAGGGGGTTGGGCAATGTCAAAAGTCTTTAAAAGTTCCTGGACACTTTTGTTCAGGGTCTCTCCCACCTTTGAAAGAGGAGAGGGAACTCTGTTACAACAGAAAAATAAAGATTTGCCTTGCTTTCACTGCATCCGGCCTCCATCCATTCTTCTCTGGCTGATCATGGACTTAGGGGACTCAAAGTCCCATGGGGAGTTGGGCAGCAAAAGCAAAACCCCAATTTTTACGTCACCAGCAATGTTAAGTTGTGGGTGAACATATCAGACGGCACAGCGATTCTCCAAACAGCTCTTGTTTATTCACAGGTCAGAACAGAACTGAACTGAAGGGCTCAGCCAGCCTGCTTATATAGAGCTCCAGTACAACGTAACTGTAACTTTCTGTAACTATCCAATCACTGAACGTCACTTTTTATCCCTTATTTGCATATGTGGACCTGAGTAAAAACTATCTACAGTATCCCCCTGCTGGCCCAGGGTGAGAACTTCAGTACATAACAAGCATGACCTACAATGGAACTCACTGCCACAATACATAGTCTTTTTCCTGCTGAAGTTTTGCTATCTCGCTGTGCCTGTTTGTGGGCAGCTGTAATTATTTTGTTTCTATGCAATACTTTTTGGCTGCTTTAAAAGGGGATTAGACACGGGGGGCAAGATGGCTGTGTGTGTGTAAAATTTTGGCGTCGCACAGGGTGCTACTGAAATTTGAAAGACCAAAGTCCACCTCTGCTGCCTGGCATCTCCCAGAGGCATCTTGTTTGTTTGTTTGTTTGTTTGTTTGCTGTATTTATGATCCACCTTTTTCCTCCAAGGAGCTCAATGTGGCATGCATTAATTCTCCTCCTCCTCATTTAATCCCCACAAAAAACTTGTGAGGTAGGCTATGCTGAGAGGCAGTGACTGGCCTGAGGTCACCCAGGGTGCCCTTAAAATAATGAAATAATTTGTTAAATTGTGGCTTGGAGCTCCAAGCCCTTCCACACCCACTAGCCCCCTGACGCATTAGACCTCCCCCCCCAGGAGTCTTGCTCAGAGTAGTTCACCCCATTCTCCCCATCTTTCACATGCAGACAGAAAATGTTGACCACCTGCTGTAGAATATTAGAGAGGGTTCCTTGCAAATTCTTGGCAAATATTCAAAATAGCTTTCCCAACCTCATTTGTATAAACGTGGAAGAAACATCAGATGGTTTATATACCAAAGGCCTTGGGGTATAAACCATCTGGCACATTTTGCAAACAGCATCCATCACAAACGCAAGAAAAGGCATTTCTAAAAAGCCTTTTAGAGGATCCTGTCCACTTCAGCTGTATTTATTTCTGTAAGCACGACAGCAACTCTGTTAGGTTCGTGAGGGTAAGGATTATATCTCAGCAGTGCAGACCAGCAATGGAGTGCTGGAAAAGTGAGGTTTGAGGCAGCCCAGTTTATGAGGTCGTGGCTAAGTCACTGAGCTACATGAGCTCTCAATGCATTACATACATTGGAGCCTATGCATTTTATTTTATTTACTCTGAAGTAAACCCCATTGAGTTTGATTTGGGCTGGTTCCTCAGAAACTGTGCTGAGGTCTGCAGCCACAGTCAAATTTTAGACGGGAGGAAAGAGGCGACTCCATGTCATGAGACAAAGGTTCTTGAGAGCAAAAGCAGTAAGGCCTACACAATCATTCAAGCCTAGGCCTGCTAACTGCTAAGTCACTGTGACTCGTGGCTCATCTTGGGTGATGACTCACTATCCCTGTAACAAGTAGCTGTATGGATTGTGTATGGAGTAGTCTGTGGAATATAGTCATACAGTGGTACCTCTGGATGTGAACGGGATCCATTCCAGAGCCCCGCTCACATCCTGAAGCAAATGCAACCCGCACCTGCGCGGGCCACGATTCGCCACTTCTGCACATGCGCGTTACATCATTTTGAGCATCTGCGCATGCGTGAGCGGCGAAACCCGGAAATAACGCGTTCCGTTACTTCCAGGTCACCATGGAGCACAACCCGAAAATGCTCAACCTGAAGCTACTTCAGCCCGAAGTATGACTGTACCTCCTTTTGCGTCCAGGATCCATTCCAGAGCCCCAGACGCTCAACAAAAGGGACGCTCGACAAAGCGCCGTTCTGCGCATGCGTGAAGCGCGATTAGTGCTTTTGCACATGCGCGATTTAGAGCTTCTGCACATGTGTGAGCAGCAAACCCGGAAGTAACCCATTCCGGTACCTCCGGGTTTGCCGCAGACATTCGATGAAATGGACCCTAAACAGGGCAGACTCAAAACGAGGTACAGTGGTACCTCGGGTTAAGAACTTAATTCGTTCTGGAGGTTTGTTCTTAACCTGAAACTGTTCTTGACCTGAAGCACCACTTTAGCTAATGGGGCCTCCCACTGCTGTGCCGCCGCCGCTGCTGCTGCGTAATTTCTGTTCTCATCCTGAAGCAAAATTCTTAACCCAAGGTACTATTTCTGGGTTAGCGGAGTCTGTAACCTGAAGCATCTGTAACTTGAAGCATCTGTAACCCGAGGTACCACTGTACCACTGTAGTGCTGTTGCTGCTGCTATGTAAAGCTAAGGCAGACAGAGTGGCTCCAGGAATCTAGTAAATCACTAGCTAAGACTGTGCCTCTGTGAAGAGTCAGATAGCTGCTATGAGCACTCTGTGTATGCTTTTTGACTATGCTGCTTCTGAACAAGTTTATTTTCTTCAGTAAAGTTTTGTTCTGTTTATGAAGAAGACTCTGTGTGATTAATTTACCACTGAGCGACACTCCAAAGGGTACTTAGCCCTGCTCTCTCCTCTTGCTTCTGTGGCTTCTTGGAAAAAGCTACGCGAGGCAAACTGAAAAGCAGTGCAGCCCTGGAGAAGGATCAAAGGTGACAGACAACCTGAAGAGAAAACACTAACAAAGTAAAACGGGAACAGAAGAGAAAACTGAAGCTAGTGGGTGGGTGGGTGGGTGGGTGTGGTTTTTTTTAAGGTGAGAAATGTTTCAACCTAGGAATGTTGTTTTCAAAGGATAAATAAGAAGCACCAGACCCAGATAACATTTTGGATGGAAGGCACAAGGTTGCAAGTGCAGGGGCCTGAAGGGGCTTTGACGCTAAACAGGCCAGGCTCCTTTACACATCTGTAAACATTGCAGGCAGCAAGTCAGATGGCAGAGCAGTCTTGTCAGACAGCACAAGACGTGAAATGTGTATTTTGATTTGACAACGGTTACAGCTGGGTGGGTTATTTCTTGTTGCACTGTTCTGTATATGGCAGGAAGATGGAGGACACAGTCAGAGCAGTTCTTAAGAGCAACAGCAGCAAAAGATTCCCAGAGGCGAGGCCTGCATAGCTCTCTTTGCAAAACAGGGTAAAATACTGTTGTGTGCACCCAATCCTTGGAATTAAGGTCAGCAGAAACTGTGGTGTCTTCAGAATATATGGTTTTATTTACATACAACCTGAGCATCATGTGGAGGGGCTAACAGCACTGACACTCCCGTAGTTCTTGTTTCCTCATTAGGTTTCCAGGGAAGTTCCCAAACTCAGATTTGGATCCAACACAAAGCTTCCAGGGCCAGTGTGATAAGAATTTTAAAGTCTAAGATATATAATAAATGTTCATAAATGTACCAACCAAGCACATACATAGATCAGCACAGGAAGACTGACCTGAAACCATTTTTGATTCCCAAACTGACCTGCAAGGTCAAAGGAAAATGGAAAAGCCTCCCCATTGTCTCTTTCCTCACAAATCCCATCCTAAGGGCACATTTAAGATATGAATAAGGTGTGAGCCTGTGACCTGGCTCAGGAACTAAGTATTTATCATTACAAAAGACTGGCCAGGCTCCCCAGGCAATCCAATCAAGTGACCATTAAACAGGTAACCTGTCAGACGAGATAAACAATGCACTCAGATTTCTGCTGTAGACCGCCTTTTCTGTGATGTAGGTTTGATATATCTGGGGGGGGGGTGGTCTTGGGCTACACCCCTTCTGTGGTGTATGTATGATGTATGGAGGGGTGGTCTGGAGCTCCAGGGCAGGGAATTTAAAATGTCTATATAAGGCCTTGCGCGCCATTGTTCGAGGTCCTCCTCCTTTCCTGCGTGTGAGGGGAGCACCCTGTTGCAACAGATCAATAAAGATCAGGCTTACTAGCTGCTTTGCTTCTCAATATTCTCTGGCTGGCCTCTGTTATTTTCTCCTACCAATAGGGAACCTATGTAAGGACTCTGTATGGGCTCTTGGATACCCCATAAGGGAAAAGGTGCAGACTGATTTTGTTTACAACACCAGCCAAAACCACACACATGTACATACATACACTGCCAACCTGGCCTATTGTACTGCATCCTAGGATGACATGGAATCTGCCCTTTGTTTCCATAGCAACCTCTTTGGACTAGCAAAAGGAAGTGCTTAACTGGCCATCACCTTAGCAAAGATCTGGTTTGATGGGTTTACCTCATACGTTTTATTTATTTATTTATTGCATGCACATGCCACCTTTTTCTCCAAGGAGCTCAAGGTGGCGAACATTGTTCTTCAACTCCACCTACAATCCATAAAACTAACCCTGTGAGGTAGCCTAGGCTGAGGGAAGGCAGTGACTGGCCCCCAAGGCCACACCCAGCGAGTGGCATCGTGGGGATTTGAACCCTGGTCTCGCCCAGGTACTTGCCCAGCCCTGTAACTACTGCAGCACGAGTGGTTCTTGGTATTAGTGAATGTCAGTGGGCATTCTGTGGGCACAGCATGGTTGAGGGCAGGGGAACGTTTGCAGTTTCAGAGGAGCCCCTAAGGGCAAACTCAGGGCTATGGGCTCAACCACACTTCTGTTGTGTCCACATTTTATTCTGTCTGCCCTGTGCTTTCAAGGAATGGGTTTGAGGGGTTTTTCGTTTCCCCCGCCACTACTTACCTACTGTTTACCACTGAATTAGAACAAATGTCCATCTGTGGGAAACCTGATTTATGTATGTTAACATTCCATGGCAAACAGTAGAGAAAGAAGTGAGGTCACACAACAAAACTTATCAGACCTTTGCCTAGAAAGCCCAGGGCAGGGGGAAGGGAATCTGTGGCCCTGTAGATATTATTTGACCCTCAGTTCCCGTCAGCTTGGTCAGAGGTGACAGAGGCCGGAGCCCCACAGCGTCCAGCTGTGATGGAAGGCAGCTAGTAACATGCAAGCATTTTGTCACCACCGTTTTCATTCCGCTCCAGATGCAGCCAGCCACAACATTCTAGTTTGGGCGCCCAGCCATGGCTTTTTAATCCACGCCTGAAATCAAGCCAGGAAGGCAGAAGTACCCAGAGCCAAGGGACAGGCGCCCAGCAAGATTAACACCAAGATCGGAAACATCTGGGGTGAGGCAAGGCCAGCGAGATCACGCAAGGGACCTGGAATGGCAGGGAAAGCAAATGCAGATGAATTAGTGTCTGCAGAAAGCCAGGCTATGGGGGGGGGGCTTCCCTTGCACTCAATTCAGAAGCTGCGGCTGACAGGAGGGGGCTCAGAGACCTGCACTGGTTGCCCTTTTGCTGCCACAACAAGTTCAGGATATTACAATATAAGCCCTTAACAGCTTGGGACCAGAGATCCTCTTACTCCATATACGCCCACTCTACTAAATCAACACAATCTGCAGAGCTGGCACTGTTACAGGTGCCGTATTGCACCCATTCTGCATCCGAAAGAAATCAGCATCTTAGTGTGATGGCACCCGCCCTTTGGAACTCCCTGCCTATTGACACCAGGCAGATGCTGTCACTGTACTCTTTACAGAGCCTGCTAAAAACATCTTTGTTTAAACAAGACTATCCAGATACAGTGGTACGCTTCAGGTTACATACGCTTCAGGTTACAGACTCCACTAACCCAGAAATAGTACCTCGGGTTAAGAACTTTGCTTCAGGATGAGAACAGAAATCGCGCAGCAGCGGGAGGCCCCATTAGCTAAAGTGGTACCTCAGGTTAAGAACAGCTTCAGGTTAAGAACGGACCTCTGGAACGAATTAAGTTCTTAACCCGAGGTAACACTGTATCCGGAATGTTTACATGTGTCTCAATCTGGGTTTTAGCTTATTGTTGGTTTTAATTATTTTTTGAATGTTTTCAATAGCTGTTTTTAACTGTTTTTCCTGATAACTTTATTGTTATATAAACCCCTTTGAGAATTACATTTTTTTAACACAATCAGTGGTATATCAATTTTATGAAACAAATGAATAAATACATACCCAGAAGGAGGCTTAGACTGCCAGCCAGAGCTGGTTTTCTTTTGCTCCCAGAAGGTAGGGCCCGGACCAAGGTGTTCAAATTGCAAGAAAGGAGATTCCAACTAAGTGCAGTACAGTAGGCGCTCGGGTTGCGAACATGATCCGTGCGGGATGTATGTTGACAACCTGCAGCGGCACATCTGCGCACACGCAGGTTGCTATTCGGCGCTTCTGTGCATGCGCAAAGCTCAATTTAGTGCTTCTGTGCATACGTGGCCACCAAACCCAGAAGTAACCCGTTCCAGTACTTCTGCGTTTTGGTGGTCCATAACCCGAAAAAAACGCAACCTAAAGCATCTGTAACCCGAGGTATGACTGTATTCAGAAGAACAGTAAGAGTCACTTGACAGTGGAATGGACTCCCCTTCCCTGGAGGCTTTTAAAGAGAGGTTGGATAGCCCTCTGCCAGGGATTCTCCTGAGTCCTGCGTTGGAGGGGGCTAGATTACTCTTTGGGTCACTTTCTTCCAACTCTACAATTCTATGAGATCAAGGGCAGAACTGGGAGGGTTTTTTTTGTTCTTTCTTTGTAAAGTCCAGGGGGGTATCTTTAGAATTTTATGAGTCTGGGGCCTAAAAAGGGAGGAAAGTACCATAGCCACTTGGAACTGCAGAGGGAGACCTAACTTTGCACATGCTCAGATAATGCTTGTTATGTATTGAAGTTCTCCCCCTGGCCACCAGGAGTATCGTGTAGATAGTTTTCACTCAGGTCCACGTCAGTTATTTTAGGCGGGAAACCCTGGGTTATTGTTGCTACAATGTTGACAGCCGGCTGCCTATAAAAGCAGGCCGGCTGAGCTGTTTGCTGTTCAGTTCTGTTCCAGCTTACAAATAAAGAGCTGCTTTGGAGAAATCGCTGCGTCGTCTGGTATGTCTACCCACAACTTAACACTGGCGATGAAGGTGGGATCGATGGACATCAGAACACAGCCAGATGCTGCCACTCTCTGAGCTGAATCACTGAGCAAAATCACGGAGCAGAACCAATTCAGAGCTGACCGTTCTGGCTAGAGCACTGTGTTCCATCCATCGCCCTCCATGTCAGCTGTGGGAGACATGAATGGAGTGGTATCTACACATATGGACAAGGCACAAAGACAGGTAGTCACCAAGGATGGTAGACTACCGAAAACCTTTTTCGAGATGACAGATAACTTGGACTTAGTTGATATTTGGAGAACAAGGAACCCCATGGCTAAAGAGGGAACCTTCTTTTCTGAAGCCAAAATGACATGGACAAGAATTGACCAAATATGGGTAACTAGAGGAACGGCACCAAAGACAAGAAAGGTGGAAATCTGCCCGAAAACTTGCTCCGACCATAATGCTGTCAAGATGGAAATGAAACTAACACCAACTGGCTCCTTTAGATGGAGGATGAATGACACCTTATTTAGAGATGAAGAAGTGCTTAAGAAGGCCCAAAAAACCTTGAGAGACTATTTTGAGATAAATATGAGCACCAATGTGGAAAAAAGAGTAATCTGGGACGCAAGTAAAGCGGTTATGAGAGGGTTCTTGATACAACAGAATGCATTAAAGATGAGAATTCAAAATGAGAAGAAGGATAAAATATTGGAGAAAATAAAGGAAAGTGAAAAAAGACTGAGAACAAAACCAAAATCCCAAGAGATTCTGAGAGAATTAAAGCTATACCAAGTACAATACATGAAAATGACGAATCAGGAGATAGAATGGAAAATTAAACAAATGAGACAAAAGACATTCGAGTCGGCCAATAAATGCGGGAAACTGTTGGCTTGGCAAATGAAAAAAAGACAAAAATTAAATACAGTTACAAATTTAGAAGTGGAAGGAAGGAATATACAGAACCCAGCTGAGATTAGAAATTGTTTCCAGAGGTACTTTAAACAATTATACACACAAGGGCCATTGAAAGAAACTGATGTAGATAGATTTCTGCAAACAAATGGATTACAAAAAATCTCTCAAGAAAATAAATTGATGTTGAACTACAAAATAACTGAACAGGAGATAGAAGGCGCCATTCAAAATATGCAATTGGGTAAATCTCCAGGACCGGATGGACTGACTTCTAGATATTACAGATCCTTGAAAGAATGGTTAGTACAACCTTTGAAAGAGGTCTGTAATGAAATAATGGAGGGGAAAAGGGCACCAGAGTCGTGGAAAGAAGCTTATATTACACTTGTACCGAAAACAGAGACTGAAAAGACGCAGCTTAAGAACTACCGTCCCATATCATTACTTAATGTGGATTACAAAATTTTTGCAGACATTTTGGCTAAGAGATTGAAAAAAGTGTTGTTGGAAGAGATTCATAAAGACCAAGCGGGCTTTCTCCCGGGTAGACATTTGTCTGATAACATGAGGAACATAATTGACATTTTGGAGAAACTAGATGTGAATATAAACACTAAAGCAGTTTTGATATTTGTGGACGCGGAGAAAGCCTTTGACAGTATTTCTTGGAGTTTTATGAAGAAGAACCTACAGGGTATGGGGGTAGGCCAAGGCTTTGAAAACGGTATAAGTGCAATTTATTCAGAACAAAAAGCTAAATTAATTGTAAATAATGTGGTGACGGAAGAATTTAAGATTGAAAAAGGGACACGACAAGGTTGCCCAATCTCCCCATTGCTTTTTATTTCGGTCCTGGAGGTTTTGCTGAACATGATTAGAAGGGATCAGTTGGTTAAGGGTATACAGGTTGGAGCCGAACAGTACAAATTGAGAGCATTTGCAGATGATTTAGTATTGACGTTACAGGAGCCAGAATCTAGTACCAAAAGGGTTTTAGAATTGATTCAAGAATTTGGTCAAGTTGCAGGATTTAAATTGAATAAGGTAAAAACTAAGGTTTTAGAGAAAAATCTAACACCAATAGAGAGAGAGAGGTTTCAGAATGAGACAGGTTTAACAGTGGTTAAGAAAGTTAAATATTTGGGGATTAACTTGAAAGCAAAAAATGGGAACTTATTCAAAGATAACTATGAAAGATGTTGGGCTGAAGTGAAAAAAGACTTAGAAATTTGGTCAAACCTGAAGTTTTCACTGCTGGGTCGTATTGCTGCTGTAAAAATGAATGTATTGCCTAGAATGTTGTTTTTGTTTCAAACATTGCAAATTGTGGACAAAATGGACTGTTTCAAGAGGTGGCAGAGAGATATTTCTAGATTTGTCTGGCAGGGCAAGAAGCCCAGAATAAAATTTAAAATACTAACAGATGCAAAGTATAGAGGTGGATTTGCCCTGCCAGACCTTAAACTTTACTATGAATCAGCAGCTTTCTGCTGGCTGAAAGAATGGCTGCTTCTTGAAAACACTGACATTTTGGATTTAGAAGGTTTTAACAACGTATTTGGATGGCATGCATATCTGTGGTATGACAAGGTCAAAGCGCATAAAGCATTTAAAAACCATATTGTCAGGAAAGCATTGTTTAATGTTTGGATAAGATACAAGGATTTATTGGAAAACAAAACTCCAAGGTGGCTGTCACAAATGGAAGCGAAAGCCTTGAAAAAGCTCAATATGGAGGTCAAATGGCCAAAATATTGGGAAATTTTGGAACAAGATGGAGACAGATTGAAATTGCAGAGTTTTGAAAAACTAAAAAACAAAGTGCGAGACTGGCTTCATTATTATCAGATAATGGAGGCATACAATTTGGACAAGAAAATTGGCTTCCAGGTGGAAAAATCAAAATTAGAAACAGAACTGTTAGAACCCAAAACTAAGAATTTGTCAAGAATGTATAACTTGCTGCTGAAATGGAATACTCCGGATGAAACGGTGAAATCTGCTATGATTAAATGGGCACAAGATGTTGGACATAACATCATGTTCGCTGACTGGGAACAGTTATGGACCACAGGTATGAAGTTTACGGCATGTAATGCCCTAAGAGAGAATATTATGAAAATGATATACAGGTGGTACATAACCCCAGTCAAGCTTGCAAAAATCTACCATTTGCCTGATAATAAATGTTGGAAATGTAAAGAAACTGAAGGTACATTTTTTCACCTTTGGTGGACTTGCCCAAAGATTAAGGCTTTCTGGGAGATGATATATAATGAATTAAAAAAGGTATTTAAATATACCTTCTTGAAGAAACCAGAGGCCTTTCTCCTGGGCATAGTCAGCCAATTGGTGTTAAAAAAGGATAGAACTTTCTTTATGTATGCTACAACAGCAGCAAGAATACTCATCGCAAAGTATTGGAAGACACAAGAGCTACCCACACTGGAGGAATGGCAGATGAAAATGATGGACTACATGGAATTGGCGGAAATGACTGTCAGAATCCGTGACCAGGGAGAAGTGTCGGTGGAAGAAGATTGGAAGAAATTTAAAGATTATTTACAGAAATATTGCAAAATTAATGAATGTTAGAGTGATGTTGGATTGAAGTTAAGTGGCTTCTAGCTGTACAGGTTTTAAAGTTATAAATATATCAAGATTAAGGATTAGGATTAAAAAGGTTAAAAGAATGGAAAAATTGGTTTTTAATAGGTAAAAACTTAATGTTATAATATATTAAGATTAAGGATTGGGATTAAAAAGGAGGGAAAGAAATTGCTGGACTAACAAACTGAATTGGAATACAAAAGAGGGAGGTATGAGGAGGTCCGGGAAACAAGTAAATGTAAAAGAAGTTATGAAAAGACGGAATTGTTTTTAACTGTTTTTTCTTTTTTCTTTTTGTATTTTGTATTGTGTATTTTTCTTTTTATTTTTAAATTTTTCTTTTTTATTAATGTGATTCTTTTTTTGTGAAACTTTAATAAATATTATTTATTAAAAAAAAAATAAAAGCAGGCCTGCTGAGCTGTTTGCTGTTCAGTTCTGTTCCAGCTTACAAATAAAGAGCTGCTTTGGAGAAATCGCTGCGTCGTCTGCTATGTCTACCCACAACTTAACAATGCTGATATTCATTTCAGAAGGAAAGGAAAGGCGATTCTCTTTAAGAGGCAGAGGGTGAAATGTTATCTGCTAGGAAGGCAACACAGTTTACTTTGTTTGCAAAGAGTTAGAAGACCAAGCTTGCATCCTCCTTGAGACTCGCCTATCCTATCAGAAAGCTCTCATCATTAGTCACCCCAGGGGTTTGGTTTTCCTGTTGCAAGCTGGCATTTTGAGGGTGTCTGCTTTGTAGCAAAGGAGATAAGCTGCTCTTCTTCCTCTACACAGCTTAACGAATCAAAGACTGCAAAGCTCATAAAAGGGGGCTGTGGAATTGAGAACCAAGGCTGGGCCCAGGGAGGGTCCTTTTGGGTTAGGTAGAAGCAGAAGTTTGTGGGTGGCTATGGAGCTACTTTGCATTAGATTTCTCCACCTAGGTGATGTCAGCCCAGTCTCTTGCTTCACATTGTTTTACCACTGCTAAGGCTAGGGAGGGGAGACCTTTTGGCAGGAACAGTCTACCGTCAGGAAGGGCCGTTTAAATGTGGAAGGGGAGGGAGAGAGATTTGACCCACTGGTCACACTAATTGAATTAGCCCCATTGAATTGAACATGAAAGGAGGTGGCGCACCACTGTGGAGGGCAGCAGCTGGCTAGTGCCCACTGTGGTGCCACCAAGCACCAGGCTTTTGCATGGTTCTCAGTGAACCTTCTAGCCAGCATCTTAAAAAGCAGAGACATCACCTTGCTACTTGACTCTATGGCAACAATGCCTCAGGGCCCCACAGAACAATGGGTTCACCCACACTTCTGAATGCCCCATCATTTCTAGGCACAGGTCCAAGAGGCTTTTCTTTCGTCACACTGCTTCCCCAGGAAAACCCACACTTTACGGTCAATGTTAATCACGTTTTCAACAAAGGTCCGTATAGTTAAAGCTCTGGTTTTCCCAGTAGTGATGTATGGAAGTGAGAACTGGACCATAAAGAAGGCTGATCGCCGAAGAATCGATGCTTTTGAATTCTGGTGCTGGAGGAGACTCTTGAGAGTCCCATGGACTGCAAGAAGATCAAACCTATCCATTCTGAAGGAAATCAGCCCTGAGTGCTCACAGGAAGGACAGATCGTGAAGTTGAGGCTCCAATACTTTGGCCACCTCATGAGAAGAGAAGACTCTCTGAAAAAGACCCTGATGTTGGGAAAGAAGGAGGGCACAAGGAGAAGGGGACGACAGAGGATGAGATGGTTGGACAGTGTTCTGGAAGCTACCAGCATGAGTTTGACCAAACTGCGGGAGGCAGTGGAAGACAGGAGTGCCTGGCGTGCTCTGGTCCAGGGGGTCACGACTAAACAACAACAACAACAGTGAACCTTCCACACAATAAGTTATTGGTAGATTGGGCCCTATATTAATCAGTGAGATGCGGCAATAGTCATTGAGATTTCTCCACCTCAGAAAGTGAAATATATTCAGCCACAGTCTTGGCTTCTTGAGAGTGGGGGAGTGGGTGAAAGGAGAAAAAAATCCTTCCAACTCATTTTCAATTTGGTAAGCTGTGGAACTCCTTGCAACTGGGTATAAGGCCAGAAAATGTTGGGACTTTTTGTATATGGGAGCTTGCTTGGAGAAAAATGGGTGTGGAAGTGCAAGGAGTCTGCCAGTTTCACCCACCCCTAGAGCTACATGCCTGCCTTGCGCTGATGATATCACTCACTTCCTCGCCTGGGGCATAGCAGCCATCATGAGTAATGTGGGCTGAGACTGGCAAAATGTGGTGCAAAAACACTTGACAAAAATGTGCACCACCTTGATTTTTAAGACTTGCCATGTGTAGCTACATTAATAGGTTTGATTAATCAATTGAAAACATTTGTGTATGCCTAAAAAAGGTGAGCAAAGTTAATGATGCTGCGACTGAATTTTTCTTTTAAATATAGGTGTTTAGATTTTTATTTTATTTTAAAAAAAGAACTGCAGGTGGCCAAGGGGCCTCTTTGAAGTCTCTTTTTCTCCTATCTCTGAGATAGAATCAAGGAAGGAAGGCCTCTTCCAAATATGATGTCAGCTGCCTAACGTCACCTAAAACCCAAAAAGTGTTTGCTCTCCTGCAAGAGAGTTTTAGGTTTGAGGAGTCAGTCTGGGTGACATTTGTGGATGATCCTGGACCTGTGAGGTTAGGACCAAAGAAAGAAGCTTGTTGGAGCAATCAGGCCAGCTTCTCCGTCAAGGAGAATCAGCATCCTAAAAGGGTGAGCTCTGTTGCCATAGAGACAAAAGGTGGGGCTTTTCCCACTACAACCGACCAGCTGTCTCCTCACCTAGGAGGGCCAGGGCTGCGTGTGAGAGAGTTTTGGCTGATGATGGAATCTGTAGTCTCAGTCTTGACACCTTGGGTCCATATTGGAGGAAAGGAAGAGCTATTCCCAAATATTAGATAAATAAAATATTATTTCTGACTACATAGGTTCAACTTGTAAAACACACAGAGCATTTAACAAAAAAAATATATTCTGTCAGTTGAAATGCAAATTAGAATGCTTTTAGTAAGAAAGGCAAGGGACGTGGGTGGCGCTGTGGTCTAAACCACAGAGCCTAGGACTTGCCGATCAGAAGGTCAGCGGTTCAAATCCCCACGATGGGGTGAGCTCCCGTTGTTCGGTCCCTGCTCCTGCCAACCTAGCAGTTCGAAAGCACATCAAAGTGCAAGTAGATAAATAGGTACCGCTCCGGCGGGAAGGTAAACGGCGTTTCGGTGCGCTGCTCTGGTTCGCCAGAAGCGGCTTAGTCATGCTGGCCACATGACCCGGAAGCTGTACGCCGGCTCCCTCGGCCAATAAAGCGAGATGAGTGCCGCAACCCCAGAGTCGGCCATGACTGGACCTAATGGTCAGGGGTCCCTTTACCTTTAATAAGAAAGGCAAGCAATCTTGCAAAGAAGTGTTGTTGTTTTTAATAACGGTTGCTGTGAATAATATTAATAAATAAATAAAATAAAAATATTGTTTTTCTAATTCTTCTGTGCTAATCAGTCACAATCCAACTTAAAAGCCTCACTTGGAGGGCAAGCGATTATGTCACCACTCTTCACCTGAAAAGGCCTCCTCTCTCTCTTTACCAGATGTCTTCTAAAGATGTGGTCAGCCCCAGAAGCACCTCTGTTGCAGATCTCAAGGATCTACCACAGGGGTCAGCAAACTTTTTCACCGGTGGGCCGATCCACTGTCCCTCACACCTTGTGGGGGGCCGGACTATACTTTGGGGGGGGAAAATATGAACGAATTCCTATGCCCCACAAATAACCCAGAGATGCATTTTAAATAAAAGGACACATTCTACTCATGTAAAAACACGCTGATTCCCGGACCGTCCGCGGGCCGGATTGAGAAGGCGATTGGGCCGGATTCAGCCCCCGGGCCTTAGTTTGCCTACCCATGATCTAGCATATTCCTATGGAAAAAGGGCAGTCCTTCCAAAAGATGGCTTTATTTATAAAAGAGAAGAAAGAAGGATTAATGGTTTTATATACTGAATTTCCATGTACGGAGGCAGTTATCATTGTATAGAAAGCTGATGGGTCCTGGGAACAAACAAGGTAAGGCCATCACTTCCATTCCCCTGCTTTTAGGATCTCCTGGGTCACCCAGCTGGTTTATTTTTTACAATGTGAATGCTGGATTAGAGGCAGACCCTTGGTCTGATCTTACAAGTCCCCACTAGGAGACCTGCGAATTCACAGGGGTTGCTAAATGATTAAAAGCTTTGGAGTTATGCTGATCTCTTCCTCAGGCGAGTTGCTCCATGAACTGAAAAAAATGCAGACCCTAAAATATGGACATTAAAGTCTGGCAAACCAACTCCCCTCCTTTGCTTTTAATGGGGGGGGGGGCGTGTTTCCCCACTCCCAAACACACAGTTGGGAGAAGTGGTCTGTGCAACTCAAAAGCTTGCACATTTAAAAGATGCAGGCTGTGTACACACTGCTGCACATTTCCACCTCTGGTGGGGTTTGAAGCTGAGGACACAATCCATAAGTATCCTGTAGCTTCTTAGCTCATAATCATCATTAATAATATTTATATACAGTTACAGATAGGTAGCCGTGTTGGTCTGCCATAGTCAAAAGAAAAAAAATCCTTCCAGTAGCACCTTTAAGACCAACTAAGTTAGTTCTTGGTATGAGCTTTCGTGTGCAAGCACACTTCTTCAGATACACTGAAGAATATACCAGTGTATACACTGAAGAATATACCAGTGTATCTGAAGAAGTGTGCTTGCACACGAAAGCTCATACCAAGAACTAACTTAGTTGGTCTTAAAGGTGCTACTGGAAGGATTTTTTTTCTTTTGAATATTTATATACTGCTTTATATGCAAAATCCCTGAGCACTTTAACACAGTAAGATAAAATTTTAAAGGAAAAAAAGAAAATGTATATACAGCATTTTAAACAAAATAAATAAAAACACCTCACATCACAAAAAGCAAAGAAACTGTCAATGATGATGGATTTTTATTAGGTAGATGAGGGAATATAATTAACTATATCCCACCCACCCCCCAAACCTACATGTGTGGATCAACAGTCAAAAGGATCAGCTTTTCAGCTTGTTTTTAAAAGCATGGGGCTGAGCAAAGTTTAAAATCCCATCTTAAGCGGTTTAATTGAAAGCAAAGGATTCAGCTCTTAGGCTGACCCCCGCCCCCCTTTGTAACCCCATTTATCAAAGAAACAAGCTGCAGACTGAAAAGTAAATTTAAGACATATAGTTTATACACAGTCAAGCCTTTGTCTTTAGCATGTTGCAGCCCCCCCCATCATTCAGTTTGTACAAACACGACACACACACACACGACATACGTGACACTTCTGTTATAAATTCATAGAAAATCAGCCGTACATCGGATCTGTACCATTCCACTTTATTTTACTCCATGAAGGTAGGACTATCAAAGGAGGGAGACTTGACACAAGGCAGCCAACACGTCCGCAGCAAGCCCTACCCAGTTGGCATGTCAACCTTGATGGTCCTAGACAGAAGATCATGACACTCACAAAGGACCTGAATATGGAAGTGGATTCAGTACGGACTGAAACAAAGGACAGTGACCAGCCCTTCCCTCTGGGGGCAGGAAACAGTGAACTCCTCTTTGTCCTCAGGAATGTAATCATATGGGGAGGGGGAAAGGAGGAACCGGACAGGTGACAAGACACTCAGGTTACCACCACAACTCCTCCCTGAACCCCTCCTCTTTGTGATGTATCATGATGTAGTTATGATGTAGTCTTAGGGGCGCAGCATGGGGGATTAGTAGCTAATAAAAGTTGGGGTCTTCTTTGGTTCAGGGCTTCCATCTTGTTCCACCTTGTGGCAGGTGGGAGTCCTGTTGCAACAGTCTTCAGTAAAGACCAAACCTACTGGCTGCTGTTTTTGCTCTGGTATTCCTGGCTGGTGTCCTTGTTTTTTTTGTCCAAGGGAGCCCTCAGATTTCTCAGTTAACAAGCAGCAACAGCATTAAAATAAATGCAGTAAAATACTTGTGTTTACAGTAAAAACAGCTTCAGGCTTGTGCCTAATGCTGGAGCATATTTAAAAGATAAACCCACAACAATCCAGTTTCCATCCATTTGTAAAATGGAAGCCAGACCCTCCAAGTTTCCCTATTTTCCAAGGAAGTCCCAGATTTAGAGAAGCTGTCCCAGTTTCTGATTTCATCCAGGAATGTCCCACTTTTCCTTAGGATGTCCCTATTTTCATTGGAGAAATGTTGGAGGGTATGGGAAGTTGCAGCCAGGCTCAGGCGCGTCAATTTCAGACAGCCATTGCACATGTTCAGATGACTGCAGGCACTGGTAGTGGCTTCAGTGAATTCGAGCTCTGCATGGGGAAATGAACTGGGTAGTGGGCACTGGGTGAATAAGGCACCTCCCCTCTGGAACGCACAGCATTATGTGATTTGAAAAGCAGTGTTGTTCAAATTCAACAGCAAATAATAGCAAATGCAGATGTGCACATCTGAGACAGAAGTTCCTGCCAAAATAACTGTATTTGCTTTGCTGGCCTGATATGTAAGAAGTCAGGGGGCAAAATAGCTTGGATTCCTAAGACGCAAGAAGCAGGAATGAATAAACAGTTCAGTTCACCAAACAACGTTGTCTCATTTCTGAGTGAGCAGAAGCTTAAGAGGAAGCCATATGCTTCGGACTATTTGTCCAACTAGTGTAAGAGAGGCTTCTCAGTGGCTCCTAGCCACAATGGCTATGCTTCACCTCCTTGGCTGGAGGCTGTATGCTTCGGAATACCAGTGTAGTAAACGAAAATCTGCCCTTATTCCCTTATGGGGGACACAAAAGTCCTTTGTAGGTTCTCCATCGGTCAGAGAAAATAACAGAGGCCAACCAGAGAATATTGAGAAGCAGAGCAGCTAGTAAGCCTGATCTTTATTGAACTGTTGCAGCCGGATGCTCCCCCCACACGCAGGAAAGGAGGAGGACCCAGAACCCAGGTGTGCCCACCCTTATATAGACATTTTAAATTGCCCGCCCTGGAGTCCAAGACCACCCCCAGAAACATCATACATACATCACAGAAGGGGTGTAGCTGAAGACCACCCCCCAGACACATCATACCTACATCACAGAAAGGGGTGGTCTACAACAGAAATCTGAGCGCATTGTTTACCAGAAATCTGTTGTTTACCTCCTGTCTGGCAGGTTACCTGTTAATGCTTACTTGACCGGATACCCTGGGGAGCCTGGCCAGTCTTTTGTAATGATAAATACTTAGTTCCTGAGCCAGGTCACAGGCTCACCCTATTCATACACAGACATACGCTTAAGACAGGATTTGTGAATGAAAAGACAATGGGGAGGCTTTTCCATTTTCCTTGACCTTGCAGAGAAATTATTTGGTCAGTTTGGGAGTCAAAATGGTTTCCGGGCTGTTTTCCTGTGCTGCTTCAGACATGTGGTTTATATATTTATGTACGTGTTTGCTTGGTACATTTATGAACATTTATTATATATATGAGACCTCAATTTTTTATTTCACCAGAAACCACAAGAGGAAAGAGGGCACTTGTGTTTGCAGATCTCCTCCTTGCAGATTTCCCACAATGGGCATCTGGTTGGCCACTGTGAGAACAGGATGCTGCAGGAGATGGGCCACTGGTTGGCTCCATCAAGCTCCTTATATTCTTCTGCACCCTGGGAGTAATGGGGCTTGCAGTCTAAAAACAGCTGGAGGGCACTAGGTTGGGAATGACAGCTCTACTCACCAGGGTATCTAGCAGAGACGGGTGTGGGTTACCTGATGCCTTCTAACAGGAGGTGTTTGGGATTGAACCTAAAGCTTTCTGCATACAGAGCAGATGCTTTGCCCCCGGGGTGTGGGCAGAAAGAGGGGGAGAGATGACCAAAACAGAGAGAGAGAAATGAAAGAGGTGGCAGAGAGAGAAGGAGGTGGCAGAAGGAGAGGTGGAGGAAGGGAGGCACAGAGAGAGGGGGGAGGGAGGGGAAGGTGATAGAGAGAAAAAGGTGTGGCAGAAAGGGATGGCAAAAGAGAGAGACCAAGGGCTTGCAGAAAAAGAGAGAAAACGAGGGTGGCATAGACAGCCAGGAAAGTGGTGGTAGAAAGAGAATACAGTGGTACCTCGGGTTACAGACGCTTCAGGTTGCGCGTTTTCGGGTTGCGCACTGCACCAAACCCAGAAGTACCGGAACAGGTTACTTCCAGGTTTCGGCGCTTGTGCATGTGCAGGAACACTAAATCGCGCTTTGTGCATGAGCAGAAGCACCGAATCGCAACCTGCACGTGCGCAGATGTGGTGCTGTGGGTTGCAAACGTGCCTCCCACACGGATCACGTTCGCAACCTGAGTGTCCACTGTATTTATCCCTCCAGGTGCCAGGTATGTGGGCTGAACCCTTGACAGCAAAAATGAAAAGCATAGGAATTAGGCCGCAAAGCAAGTCAAGCTACAAAGC
The DNA here is from genome assembly GCF_964106645.2 of Podarcis pityusensis. Taxonomy (NCBI): domain Eukaryota; kingdom Metazoa; phylum Chordata; class Lepidosauria; order Squamata; family Lacertidae; genus Podarcis; species Podarcis pityusensis. The sequence goes on along the minus strand of NC_138044.1, from coordinate 1,914,959 downwards.
AAGCTGGCTTCACCCTTCCTAGCCCACTTAAGAAAGAATCATGCAAGCAAGTGTAAAAGTAAGATTTACAAAGTTTATAATCATGCATTGGTTTGTAGCAACATTGGCAGTAAAAACCATTAGGGCAAAATACTTAAATTTACAATGTAACCTGCTTCAAGCATGTGCCTAAAATTGGAGAGAGCGGGGGCACGTCTGCCTCCAACACTGGTCAGAGGAAGAACAGGAAGTACTTGATGCGTCTTCCTCTCCAGGAGAGAAGGGGAAATGACATCACACAGAGCCCTCTCTGCTAATTTTATCTGCCTATCAGCAATACGGATGCGGGTGGCGCTGTGGGTTAAACCACAGAGCCTAGGACTTGCCAATCAGAAGGTCGGCGGTTTGAGTCCTTGCGACGGGGTGAGCTCCCGTTGCTCCATCCCTGCTCCTGCCAACCTAGCAGTTCGAAAGCACGTCAAAGCACGTCACCTCTGGCGGGAAGGTAAATGGCGTTTCCGTGCGCTGCTCTGGTTCGCCAGAAGCGACTTAGTCATGCTGGCCACATGACCTGGAAGCTGCACGCCGGCTCCCTTGGCCAATAAAGCGAGATGAGTGCCGCAACCCCAGAGTTGTCAGCAACTGGACCTAATGGTCAGGGGTCCCTTTACCTTTATCTTTATCAGCAATACAGCTCTTTGGTTTTAGCCCCCTCATGCTAACTAGCAAGAACACACGTTTGCTAGGTTGGGCTGCTAATCTCCCGCAAAAGGATGGTGGGAAAGAGAGAGTCACAGAAATCAAGGGGGGGGGGGGAATACTTATTTGGGCAGTTGCTCCAGGCTCTTCTAGTTTAAGCTCTGTCCAGTCCTGGCATGTTAACCTGCTTTTTCTTTCAGGGGACTCTCTCATTTTGGTGCAGCAAAGCAACCTTTCATAAACCAGCTTGGCTAGGGCAGGGGGCAGAGGTGGAATCTACTGGTCAGGGGTGGGAGCACAACCTTGTTGATAATCCCAGTAATTAGCAAAAGCAAGACAATATTAGGTAAAATAAGAAGAAAAAGGGGCTGTTGTCAATGCATGCCAGCAACTGGATTCAGTGGTTTTGGCATGCAATTTTGAAAAATTCACTGCAAAACAAACAGTGGGAAGTAGTAAATTTATGGTGGGACCGTTGAAGAACTGAAAACATTCCATTCTGTGCATATATTATGCCTGGCTCTTAAAAATTGATGGTGGCTCCCAGGAATTTGAAGTATTTTGCCTAACCTTAGAAGTGAGTTTGAAGGGTTTTAAAAAATGGTTCCATTGTTCCATTGTTCTCCTCTGGGTAAATGTGGAGGAGGAAGGAAGTGGAATGGCAGAAGGCTTTGTGTTTGTTAGGGTTGGATGAGAGAGGGGACCAGCCTTTGGCAAAGGAGATCTGCAGCTGAGTAGCTACCAGGTTAGCAGAAACAGAGAAAGGTTTTTCAAAACACTAGGGGACATCTAATGAAGCTGATGGTTGGAAGATAAAAATAAACCCTTCTCATGCAGCCATAGTCAGAGTATGGAACCCCCTCTCACATGAGGCAGTGATGTCAACAGAGACAGGTGGCTTCAAAAGAAGACTGGACTAATTCATGGAGAAGGAGAAGGCTATCAATGGCTACTAGGCAGTGTGGTGTAGCGGTTAGAGTACAGGATGCGGATCTAGGAGACTAGGGTTCGAATCCCTATTCAGCCATTAGGCTCACTGGCCCCTCACTATATAATATAATAATAATAATTTATTATTTATACCCCGCCCATCTGGCTGGGTCCCCCCAGCCACTCTGGGTGGCTTCCAACAAAACACTAAAATACAATAACCTATTAAACATTAAAAGCTTCCCTAAACAGGGCTGCCTTCAGATGTCTTCTAAATGTCAGGTAGTTGTTTATCTCTTTGACGTCTCATAGGAGGGTGTTCCACAGGGCAGGTGCCACTACCAAGAAGGCCCTCTGCCTGGTTCCCTGTAACTTGGCTTCTTGCAGTGAGGGAACCGCCAGAAGGCCCTTGGAGGGGGACCCAGGTGTCCGGGCAGAACGATGGAGGTGGAGATGCTCCTTCAGGTATACTGGACCGAGGCCGTTTAGGGCTTTAAAGGTCAGCACCAACACTTTGAATTGTACTCGGAAAAGTACTGGGAGCCAGTGTAGGTCTTTCAAGACCAGTGTTCAAGACTCACTCTCAGACTAACCTGCCTCGCAGGGTTGTTGTGTAGATAATGTGGGGAGGGATCTTCCTATGTTCTCTCTTGGGGGATGACCAACATATGTTGGACTCCTAATTCCCATCAGATTCAGGCAGTGGCTCCAGGCTGGTGGGAGACCAGTAGTATCTTCAAGGCCCCCATGGGGCTCCCACCCCTGGAATAAGCCTCAGCATAAGTGAAAACAGGAGGGGGCTTGGAAACTTTTGGACCTTGCCCAGGCGAGTCGCAAGACTGAGTCAGTCAAGGGAGGCCTTGTGAAGACCTGTTGCAATACAGCTGCTGCTTTGATGACAGATGGGGGAGGGGGAGTGCCGCCTGCTTTTGCCCCAAGCTGTCTGTGGGGCCCAGGAAGCTGCGTGCGATTCTCCTAGATAACACACCTCAGAACCCCCAGGTTCAGTCTTCTGCATCTCTAGGTAGGACTGGGAAAGGTCCCTGCCTGAAACTCTTGAGAGTTGCATTTGTAGCCCTGCACAGCAGCTGCCCACACACACACTCACACCCAGTCTTAATTTAGAATCCCTTTCGAAAAATAGCACTGGCTGTGCTGCGGAAACTTTCAGTTTCCTCTGTGTCCCCGGCTGGTGTGGCGTTGGTGCTCTGGCATGCAGGAAAGAGCCCTGTGGGTGTCTAAAAAGGTTACCCACCCTACCCTAAGACTGTGGCCTCCGTGGCCAAGGTGCCGATGTTCAGGTGCATATGCATAAGGATATAAGAAGATCACTGACATTCTGCTTCCGTGGATGCCCATGAATTATAGTGTTTCGAGGGAGGAAGGAAAACTTTTCACTACCCACTTTCTTCATGCTCTTAGGGCTATGTACGCTTTTGACCTTCTGCTTTCCCTTCAGGGGAGGGGACCACTCTTTAGGGCTCCACTGGAGCAAATGGCAATTGGGTTTCCCACAGATTCTCATTTGTTCCAATTTGACGCTAAAGAGCAGGTGTTCCATGAGAAAGTAGTGGGGCTCAGACTCATGGTTTTTAGGGGAAGTGTGGAGAGCCCTTGTTTGCCTTTTACATCCCGGGTGTCTGGGGATCAGGCCTTCCCAATAAAGGACAATCAATATTATATTTTGGGAGTGATTCATGTCTTTATGCAGCTGCCTTGTTTTATACTTTCTGGCTGTCCCATGATTGTGTTATAAAGTTTTCTGTGTTAGAAATCAATCATGGCCGGGAGTAGTTTCTTTTTGTTTTCCATTGTATTCATTATCAATATAAAAAATGGTGTGGCATAAGTAAGTTTTTATTCTGAAAGTGTGGCCCTGAGAAAAAAGTTGGAGAACCACTGGTCTAACTGTTGCACTGCTGTAACTGCTTTGAAATGAGACAGTTTATATAATCCTAAGCATATGCAAGGGAAGGGGGCAGATGCAATTGCTCACCCGCTACTCACTTTCGTAGAGGTGACAGCAAAGTTGTGAAAGTTGGCTTGCTTGCGCTCTCTCTCTCTCTCTCTCTCTCTGTGTGTGTGAAAACACTAGGTCACTGCCAGGAGTGCCAGCTTGGCTCTGTGACCGTGGATGCCCAGGGCTGTGGATGCCATGCAGTGTGACACCAAAATTTGTGGGTGCCTGGCCCCTTCATGGGGAATTTTTTCGGTGCTCGGACACCCAGGGCCCCAGCACCTATGGCTACCACACAATACCAGAAAACTCACCAGCTTGTCCCTTCCAGCTTTTGGGCAGCTCATGTGTCACACTCAAAGACTTGCAAAAAGACCCCCATCCTAGGAACACCAGAAGAGCCTGCAGGATGAGGCCAATGACCCCTGTAGTCCAGCGTCCAATTAACAAAGATGCCTGTGGGGAACCTGTAGGTAGGATCCAGGCACAAGAGTGCTCTCCCATCCTGTGGCTCTCAGGAACTGGTGTTCAGAAGCATTATTGCCTCTGACAGTGGAGGCAAGGCCATTGATTGCCTTTATCATCCATGAATTTGTCCAGTCCTCTTTTAAAGGTGGTGGCCATCACTGCCTCCTTTTCGAGGGAGTTCCACAGTTTAACTACGTGCTACGTCAGGAATTCTTTACTTCTCCAAAGAAGAACTCAAGAGCCCACCGGCACAGCCTGTGCGAACGCAGGCAGAGGCAAGACTCAGAAGGAGGAGCGTCCCACGGGGCGGGGACTTTGCTGGGCTGCCTTTGGAGCCCACAGCAGGCAGGAAAAGGCACAGTTATCTGCCTGCTGGATTTACCGTGCCTGGAGGCTCTCTCCTCTTGCAATGTACTGTAAGTCCTGGCCAAGCGCCTGGCCGCTCCCTGCTGCTGCTGCTGCCCCCTCTTCCCCCCTCCAACCCCCAAGGATTCTTCATCCTCACTCCCACCACTAACCAGCTTCCTTCTTTTTCTGACTTTGCAGGGCTACGCTGCGCTCTTCCCTTGGTGATGCTGCTAGGGGCCAGCCCTGGAAGCCTCAGCACAGGTAGGGAAACTCTTCCACCACCATCACCACCACCAAGAACACCTGCAAGCTTTTGCAGCAAACAGCTTGTGCCAGTGAGACCTTGGCAGTGTGGGTGAGAGACACACACAGAGAGAGACTAGGCACGAATGTGTGCCCTGAGGTCTCTGAGGTCAGTGGCACTGGTCATTCCTGGGTGGCTGTGAGAGAGCTGCAGTTGTTGGTCTGCAAAAGGCAAGGATGACACCCTCCCTCCCTCTGCTAGCCAGATTCCTAGGGTGAGCAGGAGGGAATGGACTTCGTTTCCATAGGCTTCTCAGAGGTGTCTGGCTGACCACTGTCAGAAACAAGATACTGGGCTGGGGGTGGGGGAAGGGTTGGTCTGATCCAGCATTTCTTCCCCCTTGCGTTTTTCGGGATGGGAATTTGATTGGAACCAGGTCTTTGCTACAGAAGAGCTCCGCTGCAGAATAAGCAGGAGAGGTTGTACTTTCACACATCCTGAATTAGGAAGCAAGAGGCTCCAGGGCATGAATATCTGGCAAAGAGGCAGGGGTTGCTTCTGAGAGGTGCTTGGCTTAGTTGTGTGGACTCGAGACCAGGCTCAGAGGAGATAGCGCATCCATTTAGGCAGTGGCGTAGCGTGGGGGTGCAGGGGGGGCCGGCCGCACCAGGCGCAACATCTGGGGGGGGCGTGCTCGCACTCACAGCTCTCTGCCCCTACCTGGCTCACTCACTCTCTCTCACTGCAGTGCTGGCTGTGCGAATCCGATCCGAGCCGCTGGGTCGCCACCCACTGTGGAGGGGGTGGGTGCCAGGCGTGCGGTGCGGAGAGAGAGCGAGGGACTATCTGGGGGAGGGACAGTGCAGCGGCCGCCCAGCGCAGCGCTGAGCGCAGGAGAGAACCACACCAGACCAGACCAGGCAGCAGCAAGAAGAAGCTGGCAGCGGCGGCAGGTTAGGGGCTAGGGGGCGCAAATTACTTGCCTCGCCCCGGGTTAGGGGGCGCAAATTACTTGCCTTGCCCCGGGTGCTGACAACCCACGCTACGCTGCTGCATTTAGGTGAGCCCTCCTTCACCTGGTGCCCGGAGACTACAATTCCCATCAGATCCAGACTGCTGGCTAAGACAACTGGGAGTTGTAGTCCAAAACATCTGGAAGGCACCAGGTTCCAGAGCACAGACATGTGGGCGTGTTGTGGAAGTTACGGCATGTCCTTAAGTAACTTACAAAGCTTTTATAATTCACATTTTCCATTGTTGCTCTTTCATATGATAATCAAAACCAGTGGGCATGTGTGTGTGTGTGTGTGTATTAAAGCTTTACCCGCAAGTTAAAAGAAAAGAAAAGAAATGATATAAACATTAAAAAGATTAAATTGTATTTGACATTGATATATTAAGGATTTTTTAAATTTGCAACTCAATATATAGTACAGGGTATATAATTTATATATAATTATTTTCTGCCCTTAAATATTGATCCTGTTTCTTTCTGTTATTTCCTTCTGTAAGATACTAAGCCTTTTTAATTAAAAAAGGTTATAATGATTTACAAATAACTGTATGGCATTTACAAGCAATCCATAGATTGAAACCCGAAGCCTTGCATTCCTAACGGAGGAGAAACAAACCCCATTTTTCTACAGCCTTACCATCTGTCTACCTGCCTTCCCTCTCTCTAATAAGACTTGTTAATTGAATGCTATCGATCATCACCTGAACTTCAGATAACTGCAAATCAGTTGAGGGTGCTGTATGGTTTTTCCAGTTCAGACAAATTATCATTCTGGCAGCTCGTTACAGATGGCTATGATGTTTCTGAGCTATTTCTGAGAGCGAAAAACTTCTAAGATGTCAGATGAATGTGCTGCAGTGAACTTCCTTTGGGAAACGGTACGTGAAACCCTTAGGGGGCAGAGGACTGTGTTTGTTTCTTTGGGTGCTCAGGGCCAGCTCTGGAGGTAACCAGGCAAAGCGCCCCAAAGCAGGCTCTCCACTGGTGGTGGAAGCATCTGTACTGGGTGTCCCATCCCCCCCCCCCGGTGGGTAATTAAAAGGTCTGAGGCTTGGGTGCCAAGCATGCGCCTGAGGTGAGTGACTTGAGGCTTCCAGCTGTGGAATTCTATCCTGCAATTGGAAAGATTTTAAGGGCTCCAGCTGAGGCTGGTGTGAGGCCTCCAGGCCCTTGGCCACACGGGGCGCGTGGGTGGGCTTGGCCTGAATATCTAAGGTCCTCTGTCCTTCACTCCTCACCCCCCACCCCTCAAATACCTCCTTTCTTTGCAACCCCTGGTGGGTTGAGGAACTGACCCCTGGGTAACCTCAGTGGGAAATGAAAACAGCCAGAGGTACAGCTCAAAACCCCCATCTTGTTCAGAGTCAGGGTGTTCTCCAGGCTGCTACTGCTTTAAAGGAGGGATTCAAGTCTGTGCTTTCAGTTTGCAAAGCGTGGCAAAAGTGCTCTGCAACCGATTCACCTTTTAAAAAAAGAAACAGGCTTTTTGCAGTTTGGGAAGCGATGGAGAGAGGCATTGGAAAGTGTAGGGTGAGCAAAAGATGAGCAGGAATATGTGTAAGGACTACTTGAGCAAATCAAGATGTATAATAGAATTGTAGAGTTGGAAGGGACCCCAAGGGTCATCTAGTCGAACCCCTGGCAATGCAGGAATCACAACTACAGAGTTCTGCTTAATAAACCTCCAGTGAAGGGGAATCCTCCACTTTCCAAGGGAGTCCACTTCACTGTCATGCAGCTCTTACCGTCAGAAAGCTCTTCCCAATATATGTGATGAGTGTGGGATCAATGCTCAGAAAAGACTGAATATGAGCTAACTCTGCATATGCTAGACACAAGCTATTGTTGATGGATGGATGGATGGATGGATGGATGGATTGGATTTGCACTGGGCTCTTCTGCTAAGAGGGGCTTCCATAGCAACATTTGATAACAACCGTTAAAACAGGACAGTCCCTGCCTTCACCTGGAATAACATGACACAAGGGGAAAAGGGACGTGGAGGGAAGAGGAAAAATCAAAACATAGATTTCTAAATAAAATAAAATAATTAAAATTTTCCTTCCAGTAGCACCTTAGAGACCAACTAAGTTTGTTTTTGGTGTGAGCTTTCGTGTGCATGCACACTTCTTCAGATACACAGAAACAGAAGTCACCAGACCCTTATATATAGTGGGAAGAAGTGTGCATGCACACGAAAGCTCATACCAAAAACAAACTTAGTTGGTCTCTAAGTGCTACTGGAAGGAATTATTTTATTATTTTATTTATTTTGTTTTGTTTTGACTACGGCAGACCAACACGGCTACCTACCTGTACACAGATTTCTAAACACTTTCCCCTATATTGACCCAATGCTGACACAAGACGTGCCTGATGGAGCTGGTCTCTCACAACAGAGCCCAGTAATTATGTTTGCTCAGTAATTATGGACCTTTTCAGTGTTGGCTCCCTGTTTGTGGAAAAGTCTTGCCAGGGTGGATCCTATGGCACTACCTTTATCTACTTTTAGGCGCATTTTTAACTTTTAACTTGCATTTTTAACTCTGGCTTTTGGACCTCCATTAGAATCTTTTCTAGTACTTGTGGCATCTTTTAGTGAGGAAGGATCTGTAAGGCCTGGCTGTTACCTGTACAGGTGTGGTTTCTAAGTTTTTTATTGGCTGCGTTCATTGACGCTGGTTTTTATCTTTTCACATTGTGTTTGTTACATCACTTTGAGTCACTCTGGTAAGAGAGCAAGTAATATAAAAGCAAATATTTATTTATTTGTTGCATTTATATCCCACCTTTTTCCAAGGAGCTCAAGGTGGGGTACATAGTTCATCCCCCTCCCCATTACTATCCTGGGAAGCAGGTTAGGCTAAGAGGCAGTGACTGGACCCCAAGATCATCCAGTGAGTTTCATGGCTGAGTGGGAATTCGAACCCTGGTCTCTCCCAGGTCCTAGTCTAACACTCTAACCACTACACAACATTGCCTGGAGGAGTCCTACCAAACTGGCCTTTCAGCTCTTCCAATCCAGGTCCCTCCTGCTGCAAACCTCTCCCTACTGGAGCTGCATTTAGGTCAATGCTGTTCCTCCTAACCTCTTTTTGGCACCAGTGATCACCTCTGTTCCATCACCACTGACACCCATTGAGCACCCACAACTTCAGTTGCTTGAGAGGAATTTGCCTCTGAGCATGTGAAGAATTCTTTCGCCTAACCCCTGATTGCCAGCCAACCCCCAAGTACCCAAGGCTTAGTGGGTGATAGAGGCAGAGAAAGAGTTTCGTTGCATCCCCTTCTCATTCTGCATACCAAACACCTTCCTCTCTCCTACTTTCAAGTTGTTTCCCTGTTGCTAAATTCTAAAACCTACAGAATACAGTGGTACCTCGGGTTAAGAACGTAATTCGTTCTGGAGGTCCGTTCTTAACCTGAAACTGTTCTTAACCTGAAGCACCACTTTAGCTAATGGGGCCTCCCGTTGCTGCTGTGCCGCCGGAGCATGATTTCTGTTCTCATCCTGAAGCAAAGTTCTTAACTTGAAGCACTATTTCTGGGTTAGCAGAGTCTGTAACCTGAAGCGTATGTAACCTGAAGCGTATGTAACCTGAGGTACCACTGTACAGACAAAGGAGAGTTATAGAGGTGGGAAGAAGAGCGGGGGGTCATGGGTCGGGGGTCAAGGCTAACTAAACAGCTCTCACAATGAATATTTTAAGCATTTATTACAATCTGGCATGTTGCAAAAAGGGAAAACTGCAAACCTAGCAACTTCTTTATTTTTTAAAAAAAGTTCCCCAGAACTTCAGAGTATCCTTGTACTCTAGTTTTTCAATCTGGGTCAGTAGAAAAGGGGAAATGGGACTTCATGGCATTTGCATCCTGATAACCCCACACTACAAATTCGTGGAAGGCCTTACAGAATGTGCAGAATGAAATGGAGAAGCCATCCACACTTCCCGTTGTCTTGTGGTTTATTCATTTGTTCTGTGATTTCAAGCCATGGGTCCTTGAGGTTTTTGCTTTCCCTCGCCACTTTCCCAAACTCACTGCTTATTGCTGAATCGGGACAAATGCCAATCTGCAGAAAACGTGATTGTTGTTGTTTAGTCATTTAGTCGTGTCCGACTCTTCGTGACTCCATGGGCCAGAGCACTCCAGGCACTCCTGTCTTCCACTGCCTCCTGCAGTTTGGTCAAACTCATGCTGGTAGCTTCGAGAACACTGTCCAACCATCTCGTCCTCTGTCATCCCCTTCTCCTTGTGCCCTCCGTCTTTCCCAACATCAGGGTCTTTTCCAGGGAGTCTTCTCTTCTCATGAGGTGGCCAAAGTCTTGGAGCCTCAGCTTCAGGATCTGTCCTTCCAGGGAGCACTCAGGGCTGATTTCCTTCAGAATGGAGAGGTTTGATCTTCTTGCAGTCCATGGGACTCTCTAGAGTCTCCTCCAGCACCATAATTCAAAAGCATCCATTCTCCGGCGATCAGCCTTCTTTATGGTGCAGCTCTCACTTCCATACATCACTACTGGGAAAACCAGAGCTTTAACTATACAGAACTTTGTTGAAAATGTGATTAACATTGACCATAAAGTGTGGGTTTTCCTGGGGAAGCAGTGTGACAAAAGAAAAGCCTCTTGGACCTGTGCCTAGAAATGATGGGGTGTGGGTGTGGGGTGGGAAGTGTGGGTGAACCCATTGTTCTGTGGGGCCCTGAGGCATTGTTGCCATAGAGTCAAGTAGCGACCCCCCAGCCCACTCTCTGATTAGCTGCCATAAGGCAGCAAGATAAATTCCTGAAGATTGGAGCTTCATTCATCAAACAGTAGCAAGAACAACAGGAACATCATGCAGAAGGTGTGTTGGCGCATTGTAATATGTGGATTCCACAAGTTGCAAGACATCCTGGCGATATCTAAGAGAGAAGAAGAGGTATTATTCCAGCATCTGACTTATTTATTCCATCTGTTGGTGGGCTATCCACAGGCACACTCATATTTTCAGAAGCTCCAGGAATGCCTTCTAAGAATGAGAAATGAACTGTGAACCTCTATCTGAGATTACTGTACAGTCATGCCTCATGTTACGTCCACTTCATGTTATGTTCTTTCAGGTTATGTCCTGCAGTGACCTGGAAGTACCGGAAAGGGTTACTTCTGGGTTTCGCTGCTCGCGCATGCGCAGAAGCACAAAATGACGTCATGTGCATGCACAGAAACGGCAATTCGCAACCCGCGCATGCACTCTTTTCATGTTGCGAACAGGCCTCTGGAACGCATCCCGTTTGCAACCAGAGGTACCATTGTACATTATCTGGAAGCCCATGAAGGTAAGCCCATGAAGGAAGCCCATTGATTGGTAAACATCTGGATGATCCTGGTAGCATATGGCTGAGTTTAAATGAGTTATCTTGGCCGGCAACACCCCAGCTAAGATCACATTGTCTGCTTATGATGATGGGAATTTGACAATGTAGTGAAATGAGATTTCAGCCCAATTCCTCTGAGGGTTAGACAGTGGCTGGAGCAGGGCCTGGTATCTTGGTCCTAGCACACACTTCACAGGCATGGATGGAGCACTTGACCTCGTTTTGAAGAGATGGCAGCAAGAAGGCATGAAGAGGGTTTTCAGGAACCTCCAGCTCCCTGTAGTAGAAGCAGCCTGGCACTGGTGGGGCATCTGAAGACTAAGTAGACACCCTTTAATGTAGAGCCTCCAGTGGTGGAACGGGTGGTCAACCTTTGCATTGGTGATGGGGAACTTGTAGCCTTCCATATGTTCTTAGACTGCAATGCCCATCAACTCTAGCCAGCAGGGCCAGTGGTGAGAAGTCCAACAACCACGGAGGACAAGGCTATCAATGCAAGGCTGGATTAAGACCTTTAGAGACCCTAAGTACTTAAAAGATTTTGGTGCCCCTGTATATATCTAAATCAAAATATAAACAATAAAAAAACCATAAAATAAAATTTTATTTTTTGAAATGAAACAAAACCTACAGCAAGATAGAAAAGTAAGATGAATTTTTGTATACTTCCACTTTATTTATATTTGGGGGGGAAATCCTACTTTTCTAATTGTAAAGTCTTTGATCAGATCCTCAGAACTAATCTTACATGACACATCTGCTTCCATATTTAGTAGAGATAAGGCATTCAACCTGACTTGTTGCATAGTTGTTCTTTTGGGTTTTTAAATATCCCTCAACTGAGAAAATGAACGCTCAGCTGAGCAATTTGCGGCGAAAAGCAATGACAAACCTAGACAGCATCTTAAAAAGCAGAGACATCACCTTGCCAACAAAGGTCCGTGGTTTTCCCAGTAGTGATGTATGGAAGTGAGAGCGGGACCATAAAGAAGGCTGATCGCCGAAGAATGGATGCTTTTGAATTCTGGTGCTGGAGGAGACTCTTGAGAGTCCCATGGACTGCAAGAAGATCAAACCTATCCATTCTGAAGGAAATCAGCCCTGAGTGCTCACTGGAAGGACAGCTCCTGAAGCTGAGGCTCCAATACTTTGGCCACCTCATGAGAAGAGAAGACTCTCTGGAAAAGACCCTGATGTTGGGAAAGATGGAGGGCACAAGGAGAAGGGGACGACAGAGGACAAGATGGTTGGACAGTGTTCTGGAAGCTACCAGCATGAGTTTGACCAAACTGCGGGAGGCAGTGGAAGACAGGAGTGCCTGGCGTGCTCTGGTCCAGGGGGTCATGAAGAGTCGGACTAAACAACAACAACAATGTTAAAAATGCAAACTATATAGGTGCTGCAGCTAGGAAGACAGGTGGTTGGATGAATACTTCCTGGGGTTTTGGTTTTTTAAAAAAGAAAAACGCATGTACTCTCTTTCCCTCCCTCCCACCATAGGGTTGCCATATTTCAGAAAGTGAAAATCTGGACAGAAAACTCCGGCCCCTCAGCACGGCCCCAGGTGCTGGCAAGCCATGCTATGCCACTGATGGTATCCTTCTAGAGGGGTTGTCTAAGTCTGGGAAATTGTAGCACTTTGAGGGGAATGAGGGGGGGTGTCTCCTAACAAGCTAAGCAAACTACACTTCCCAGGATACTTACAGGTGAGCCACGGCTGTTTAAAGTGGTATGATACTGATTTACATTTACATTGTGGATGAGGCCATGTTCTTGAAGCAGTAGAATTAGTGGTGGATTGATTCTGCTTTATTAGTTGTTCTGCGATACTTCCTCAGTGCTGCCACTTATTGCTGTTTGGAAAAGGCTGTAGTTCACCAAAGTGGTACCTCAAACATTTGTAGAATGAAACATCGTGAGATTGCAGCAGGAAATTACAAGATATGTACTGACTGGAAACAAAGAAATGTGTCCTCCCCAAAACTTTTGCAGGCATGAAACGTATTGAAAGCAGGATCTCATACTAAAGTCTTGATAGCCTCATGAACAGAGCCGTTTTTAGGTTTGATGAGGCCCTGAGCTCCTGAAGGTAATGGGGCCCTTTATATGTCCAGCTGTCCTTTGTCAACAACAAATTGTCACTGTTTTTGTGTTGAATATATGCTATATGGGAATATATGGACCTAATAGGTATCTCAAGCCATTTGCACATAACAAACAGGAGCCTACATAACACCTTTGCTGTATGTAGGTTTTATTTTATTTGTTTTTTATCTTATATTTTGGAAATGTACATCCAGGTTTTTTCCTTTAATTTTTTGGGGGGGCCCAAGAGAGTGAGGCCCTAAGCCTGAGCTTGTTTAGCTTATATGTAAATCCGGCACTGCTCATGAATTGTCACGAATACACAGTCAAAAGGATGCCTGGAGGGACCCAAAAGGAGTCATAGAAATTGGGATCATGAGTAGACAAAGTGTTGGCTAATAATTGCACCTCCCCATCCTAGCCCTGGTGCTTCATTAACTTTAATGTAACCTTTGACGCCTCCCTCTCCATGGAGGCGCAGGTTGCAGCTACAGCAAAGGCGGCCTTTTTTCATCTCCGCCGTATTAAGCAGTTGGTCCCTTACCTTTCCGGCCCCGATCTGGCCACAGTGATCCATGCGATGGTCACCTCCAGGCTTGATTCCTGTAATTCGCTCTACGTGGGGCTGCCCTTGAAGCTGACTCAGAAACTCCAGCAGGTGCAGAATGCCGCGGCGAGACTCCTTACGGGGTCCTCGCCACGGGATCACATTCACCCGGTGCTCTACCAGCTACACTGGCTCCCGGTGGAGTACAGGGTCAGGTTTAAGGTGCTGGTTTTAACCTTTAAAGCCCTATATGGCCTAGGACCCACGGACCTATGGGACCGCCTCTCCTGGTATGCCCCACGGAGGACCTTACGGTCCACAAATAACAACACTTTGGAAGTCCCAAGCCCCAAGGAGGTCAGATTGGCCTCGGCCAGGGCCTTTTCAGCTCTGGCCCCGGCCTGGTGGAACACCCTACTGCAGGAGACCAGGGCCCTGTGGGATTTGACCTCTTTCCGTTGGGCATGCAAGACGGAGCTGTTCTGCCTGGCCTTTGGGCTGGACTCAGTCTAACCCCCCCTCTCATTTTTATTTATTTTATTTTTTTATGGAACCCCTCATATGGGATTTTGTATATAAATTTTCCCTCGGCTCTTTTTCTGGTCCATGTAGGACCAGCATGGATAGTTGGCCGCGGTGAATATTTGACGTTTTCTCCCCTTATGGCTTTGATCTATAGGCTACCACTAAAACGAGGCTGCATTTTAAGCTGCATTTTAAACTGTATTCTAACTTATATTTTAATCAACTGTTTTTTCTTTGTTTTGTTTTGTTTTGAATGTTTTTACTATATTTATATTTAGTGTTAGCTGCCCTGAGCCTGGTCTTGGCTGGGGAGGGCAGGGTATAAATAAAATTTGTTTGTGTGTGTATATTTTTTGGGGGAGGTGTTCCACTGGTTTTGAAGGATTGAAACTGGAGTATTAGCTCATTTATTAACTGACTGCACCATGGCCATAGCCAGGATTTATGTTAAGGGAGACAGAACCTCAGTTAAGTATTTTTATTGCTTTACTTGATTTACAATAAAAAGTAAGTTTTATTGTTCCCCACCCTGAGATTTCATGATAAAAGCTTTAGTAAACATAGTATAAACTTAAGTATAAACTTAAATGAAAGCCTCATGACCCAAAGTGAAGCTGCGTTTCCTGGGTCATAACACAACATTGTTCCCTGGGGCTTTTGTAAAGTAATGTGTGAGGAGGGGTGTGATTTGAAATCGCACGCCACCCTTGTGAGGGCAGCCAGAGGCCAACCCACACAGGGCTTCTGTGCCTTTCACAGTTGTGCAGGCGAGGGAATTTCAGGAGGTGCACATTGTCATGCAAGCGATACCTATTGAAAGGTGCAAGATCCGTGGCTGCTTTTAAAAACACAAGACTACCAGAACAGCCCTGCTGGATCAGACCCATGGACCATGTAGCCCAGCATCCTGTTCCCACTGTGGCCAACCAGATGCCTGTGGGAAGGCAGCAAGCAGGACTTGACCACAAGTCTCCCCTCCTGCGGCTCCCAGCATTACTGCCTCCAGTTGTGGAAGCAGAAGAGAGCCATCATGCCTAGCAGATGGTGATCGCCTTGTCCTCCATGAATCAACCCTCTTTTAGAGTCCTCCAAATGGGTGGCCATCATTGCAAGTTCCATAGTTAACTCCGTGCTGCATGAAGAAGTACTTTCTTTGCCATTGCCCTGAATCTTTCAACATTTAGCTTTGCTGGATGTCCACAAATCCTGGTGTTGTGACAGAGGGAGGAAAGCTTTTTTTCTGCCCACTTTCTTGATTCCAAGCATAATTTTATAACCTTCTCTCAGGTTGCTTCTTTCTTGCCTTTTCTCTAAGCTTGTTATTGTTGTTTAGTCATTCAGTTGTGTCCGACTCTTCGTGACCCCATGGGCCAGAGCACGCCAGGCACTCCTGTCTTCCACTGCCTCCCGGAGTTTGGTCAAACTCATGCTGGTAGCTTCAAGAACATTGTCCCACCATCTCGTCCTCTGTCATCCCCTTCTCCTTGTGCCCTCCATCTTTCCCAACATCAGGGTCTTTTTCAGGGAGTCTTCTCTTCTCCTGAGGTGGCCAAAGTATTGGAGCCTCAGCTTCAGGATCTGTCCTTCCAGTGAGTACTCAGGGCTGATTTCCTTAAGGATGGAGAGGTTTGATCTTCTTGCAGTCCATGGGACTCTCAAGAGTCTCCTCCAGCACCAGAATTCAAAAGCATCCATTCTTCAGCGATCAGCCTTCTTTGTGGTCCAGCTCTCACTTCCATACATCACTACTGGGAAAACCATAGCTTTAAGAAGTCCCAAATGTTGCACCCTTTCCTCACAGGGGAGTCCTTCCATGTCCTGGGTGTTATGTACTGAGTTGAATAGAATCCAAAATGCAGCAGTCTGATTGGTTCTAGAGCAATAGGATTCAGATTGCAGCAGTCTGATTGGTCCTGGAACAATAGGATCCAGAATGCAGCAGTCTGATTGGTCCACAGGAGCCACCCAATCCAGCTCCAGGTGGAAGTGAATCCGCAACCTGATTGGCCTACAGGAGAATCCCGGAATTAGCCAATCACGTGGTTCCCACTGTGTAAATAATGTATATAAAGCAGATATTTCGTGGGAACTTCCACTCCTCCTCAACACTGTGAGCTGAATAAAGAGCATGAAATCCACTCTCGACTTCGAGTATATTTCACTGAGAATGCACCCAACATTCTCCTTGCCTCTCCATGGCAAAGGTACAAGCAGGAGGGCAAGACAGTGTTCAGGTGGCCCAATTCAAAAGAGGACCTGTGTTGCTCCTGCGCCTTTAATAGTTGCGTGGCAGCTGAAATTCCCTCTTCTGCAATTCTTTTAAAGGTGCAAGAGTCCTCGCCTCCTTTGTTCCTAGTCTTCAAGGCAAGCTGGTCAAGTTTGTGATGAAACTTCTCATTACGGAGCCGCAGAGAAGCTTGCAAACACCCCTCTCTGGGGGTTTTTCTGTCTCATTCCCAGAAAGAAAAAAAGCAGCTAGCTTCCGAAGCGGGAAACAGGCAGAGCTCAGCCCTGCCTTTACTGGCCTGAGATAAAGAGTTGCTCCCACTTCTTCCAAACTGACTGTTGTATTAATATGTCAGCCCCTTGGCCTCATGCATCCCTCGTACACTTCCCGGAGGTTAACCACAAATGAACTCCCACAAATGAACAATCTTTAGGGAGTTACCAGGAAGAGCCACCTCCGCGCTGTTTTTCAAAGGGACAAGCGAGTTGCGTCCTTTCCTTCCAGCAGATTCAAATAGCTGGGCATTCCAGAAAGTATAACGTTCTGGAAATATGTGAGGAAATAGATAGGCCTTTTAAAAGGGCTTGAGATGTTTGCTTTAACTTAATTTGCAAGTAAGGCATGGGGGATAGAGGCTTTGACATTCTCCCTTCTCCAGAGGGCTTGATTTAAGCCTTCCTAGGCCCGGATGGTTTATTTATATGTGCAAATGAAACATTTTATCCTCTGGACAAGAACCAGGAATTCTAGCTCAGAAGCTGCCGCCCAGAATAGTGGACACGAGGGATGGGGTTGGGTGGGATTTGCTTCAGAGTTCCTCAAACATTTGTAAGAGCACAGTTTGAATTTATGCATCAAAGGTAATAATTGAATCCCCTTTTAAAAATATTCATACCTCTGAATGTTTCTCTTGCAACCTAGGGCTGTGTCCACAATGACACTCTCAACCAAGGGAGGTGCTGGAGGGGGCAGGGGGCAAGTACCCCCCAAAAGAGTTCACCTCCTCATTCTCCCCCCCCCCAATTGCTGGACTCATTAACATATTGCTGTGTGGCACCCCAGTCTCCAAGTGGTGAGAAATTCCTGTGGTTCCAGCTGCTTACCCAGATTCGGTTTTCTTGGAGTAAAAGTCACCGGAGATTACGGTGTCTTTAGGATATGTAGTTTTATTTACACATCTATACAACTTGAGCATGAGATGGAGAGACTCACAGCATTAACATTCCAATGGGTTTTGGGATCCAGCACAGAGCAAGCGTGTCTCTGGGTCTCCAGCTTCCAGCCTGCTTTTTTCAGCTCATCTCCCACACACCACCCTGGCTCTTGTTCTCCTACCTAGCAGCCAGGTGAGGAGGGAGAGGAAAGACCTGCCTATCAGCCTGGAGGGCCTCATCCCTTCATTGTAGCTCTTGCAATGGAGCCCATCCTTTTGGGATGCGGATGAGGACACTGCACTGGCCAGCCAAGGCCATCGTCTTACAAAGAAACTTCTCTGGCTAGTTTAGCAGTAGGATCCTCTCTTTGAATCTAATGCTCCCCAGGTACAGGATCCTAAGAATTGGAAGGGACTCGTGGCATCATCCAGACTGACTGCCACAAAGCAAAACATCATTCAAGTGTAAGCTAAAGGTAAAGGTAAAGGGACCCCTGACCATTAGGTCCAGTCGTGACCGACTCTGGGGTTGCAGCACTCATCTCGCTTTACTGGCTGAGGGAGCCGGCATACAGCTTCTGGGTCATGTGGCCAGCATGACTAAGCCGCTTCTGGCGAACCAGAGCAGCGCACAGAAACGCCGTTCACCTTCCCGCCAGAGCGGAACCTATTTATCTACTTGCACTTTGACGTGCTTTCAAACTGCTAGGTTGGCAGGAGCTGGACCAAGCAACAGGAGCTCACCCCGTCACGGGGATTTGAACCACCGACCTTCTGATCGGCAAGTCCTAGGCTCTGTGGTTTAACCCACAGCGCCACCCGCGTCCCTCATTCAAGTGTAGTCATATATTATTTCTGTAGCTTTCCAACAGTGCAGCTGCAGCTCTTGAGGCAGAAATTTCTGCGTCTTTTGCAGCTGCTGACAACAGATCCTTGAGAACCCAGAAATGGGGAAGCATCTAACTTACAGCATTGAGCAGCCAGATTCCAACCTGGTCTCCACCTCCAGCATCCCAGACCCACCCAACCAGCATGGAAACAGAGCCTTTAGTCACTGAAGAGATGTCTCCTAACCTTTTGTGCTGATTGGAGCCCACCAGAGTGAAAGGAGTATTACCCATGAGGATGGGCTTCCAGGGTCACTTTGTGGGAGAGGTGTCGGAAGGACACTGAGGAGGAATGTGGAGGACGTGGAGAGGATAAGAGCAGACAAGCACGTGCAAATTTACCAGCAGCCTCTTACTCTAGTGGTGACCTTGGAAGCTCTTTTCTGACTCCATTGTGGCCACAATTCTGCACTCTGGAGAGGGTTTCTTGCTGCTATTGAGAGCCTAGGTGCTCTTGAGCTTCACCAGACGCAGGACTTGCACACAACTGAAGAAACATCAATCAAAGTTGGTTGTCTAAAGCTGCATGCATCAGCACTTGGGTTTAAAGCAGTCATTTTGAAATGAGATAGTCACTTCCTTTGGTTTTGAGATGCTGCACGGATTGTCACGGCAACATTTTAAAAGAGATCAAGAGAGTTTTGTGTCACCCCTGAAGACTAGCCAATATATTACACAATAAGCGTTATAACTTAGAACTCTAGTCTGTAACCTTCAGATAGTCCCTTAGCGCCTTTCCCTTCACTCTCCCAATTTTCCATTTTTTTCAAAAATGTAGGGAGTTGGACTAGATGATGCTTTGGACCTCTTCCAACTCTACAATTTGGTGCTTTGGTTGGGATGGTCTGTTTTTAGGGGGCATTATTTTGGGGTCTTTTTTATTATTTGAGTGGGGGGGTGCAGATAGGTGTTTTCCTGTTTAGAGGTGAGTGACACAGGGAAGACTCAATATGTGTCCTTCATACAGTGGTCTCTCGGGTTACATACGCTTCAGGTTACAGACTCCGCTAACCCAGAAATAGTGCTTCAGGTTAAGAACTTTGCTTCAGGATGAGAACAGAAATCGGACTCCGGCGGCGCGGCAGCAGCAGGAGGCCCAATTAGCTAAAGTGGTGCTTCAGGTTAAGAACAATTTCAGGTTAAGAACAGACCTCTGGAACGAATTAAGTACTTAACCCGGGGTACCACTGTATTGTCAAAAGGATGTCATGAGCATTAGACAACTGCTTGAGGAATCCCATGGAGTAGCGTCAGTACAAGTTCCAGCTAGCATTGTATCATTGATCAGAAAGGGTTGAGCCCCGTCACTTGTATTTTTAAAGTCATCAGCCTCTGGGGGTCTACGTGAGGGTGTGGCTTCCTCTTCTGTAGCTGCCCTGCTTTTGATTTTTATGTGGGGGGTTGGGGTGTATGTGCCACAGGACTGCTACAAGCAGTGTGCCATTGTGGTGTGATAAGAGAGTGTGAGACCAGGGTTCAAATTCCCACTCAAGTCATGAAACTCGCTGGGGGAACTACCATACAGGCAGGATATAAATGTGATAATAATAAACATATTCATTCATACAGTGGGACCTCGGGTTACATACCCTTCAGGTTACACACTCCGCTAACCCAGAAATGGTGCTTCAGGTTAAGAACTTTGCTTCAGGATGAGAACAGAAATCGGGCTCTGGCGGCGCGGCAGCAGCAGGAGACCCCATTAGCTAAAGTGGTGCTTCAGGTTAAGAACAGATCTCCAGAACGAATTAAGTTCTTAACCCGAGGTACCTCTCTCTCTCTCTCTCTCTCTCTCTCTCTCTCTCTCTCTCTGGTTTTTTACATATCATTTTCAACAATCATTTAACATAACTTCTTATCTTATACAATATTTAGACTTCCATCGACAACCTCTGATGATTTTCCGTTCTTTATCACTTATTCTGCATTTCTTAATTTCTCTATTTCTCCTTATTATCATCAACTAATAATTCTCCTCATAGTTTTTCTTGCAATATTTCAAATAGTCCTCCTTACAGAACTTCTTGCAGTCCTACTAGCGTAATCTGTTCATTACGATTGCTTTTCAAATAGTTCATATATTTACTCCAGTCTTCTAAGAATCTCTGGTCCCGCAGGTTTCGAAACCTTCCTGTTAATTTATCTAATTCTGCATAGTCCAATAAACACGTTCATCTTGCCCCAGCTTGATTGATGGAATCCACTGCCTCAACCTCTCCTTCACTGGAGGTTTTTAAGCAGAGGTTTGATGGCCACCTGTCCGGGGTCCTTAAGCTGTGATTGCTGCATTGCAGAGGGTTAGACTAGATGACTCTTGGGGTCCCTCCCAACTCTACAGTTCTATGATCAGAGGAGGAGGAGGTGTCTGTTAATGTCTACCAGTCATGGTGGCTGCATGGCCTTCAGAGTCTGCCTCATCTGCTAGGGAACAGCAGGAAGAAAGGACTGTGCTTCCTGGATATGCCTGGCTGGCTACTCTAGGCCGCATGGATCTCTGGTCTGATCCTGCAGCTGAGCTGTTCTGGAGGTAACTTCTGGCATCCAGTGGTGGATGCCTATTCCAAAGCAGGAGGCAGCATCATGGGAAGAGGATGGGCGCCACCAGGTCTGCACTTGCCAGGGGAGTGACTCTTGTCCCATGACGCCTGTCCATGCGCAGCCTCAGGTGGGAAGGGCATGTATGCGCATGCCCCTCCATCCCCACCTCACATTCCCTGGGGTTGCCAAGTGTAATTCATCACCACAGCTGAACGAAGCCAGGACTTCCAGAGGACATTCCCTTTAGAGACTGGTGCCAGGAGGGTGTGTGTGCATTCACAAAGCTTTGTGGGAAAGGATCCCACAAAAGTCTTTCCGGAGGGCAACCAATATGATAATGGATCCGGAAAGCAAGCCTTATGAGGAACAGTGAAGGGAGCTGGGGATGTTTAGCCTGGAGAAGAGGAGACTGAGAGGTGACAGAACAGCCATCTTCATATATATCTGAAGGGCTGCCACATGGAAGATGGAACTAGCCTGTTTTATGCTGCTCCAGAGGGTAGGATACAAAAAAAGGAATTCAAAGGAGATTCTGACCGTTGTAGATTCAGAAGCATTTTCCAATGGTAAGAGCTGTCTGCAGGGGAATGGACTCCCTCGTAAGCTGGGGGACCCCTTTTCAATGAAGGTTTTAAAGCAGAGGTGGAATTGCCGTCAGTCACAGACTCCTTAGCTGTGACTTCATTGCAGGGGGGTTGGACTAGATGACCCTTAAGGTCCCTTCCAATTCTGCAATTCTGTGATTCTATGACATGCTCAACAGACTCAATTGTTAGAGGAATGTAGGAAGGACCGTTCCAGTTCAGGAGAATTATGAACAGAATTATTAACATTTATTAATTGTGACCATCTTTATATTTCTATATTTCACATATGTAAGTTGCTTTTCAACAAGTACCCATGAAGACATGCAAACCATAAAAGAACACCAACATTTCTCACTGAGAAAAGAGATCGGTAAAGGGACCCCTGACCATTAGGTCCAGTTGTGGACGACTCTGGGGTTGCGGTGCTCATCTCGCTTTACTGGCTGAGGAAGCTGGCGTACAGCTTCCGGGTCATGTGGCCAACATGACGAAGCCGCTTCTGGCGAACCAGAGCAGCGAACGGAAACGCGTGTACCTTCCCGCCGGAGCAGTACCTATTTATCTACTTGCACTTTGACGTGCTTTCAAACAGCTAGGTTGGCAGGAGCTGGGACCGAGCAACGGGAGCTCACCCCGTCGCAGGGATTCGAACCGCCGACCTTCTTTTCGGCAAGTCCTAGGCTCTGTGGTTTAACCCACAGTGCTACCCGCATCCCTGAGAAAAGAGATATTTGCTGGTAAAAAGGAAGAAGTATTTGTGTGCTTCCAAAAAAATTAATAATACAAAACCCCTCAGAATTACAGTACATACTTTCTCCCTTTCTTTGCGATGCTCTCTGCTTGACCTCTCCAGGAGAGGCTGTTCTCCACCCAGTCAGGAAACTGGGACAGGAGCCAGTAAGGGCTTGGGATCTCACAGAGCAAGGAGTGCATGTTCGGGAAGAGTCCTTGGCCGCCAGTTGGTCTAGAGCTGCATTTTTGAGACTGTTACCATCAACTGTTAAGCACCATGTGAACCTCATTCCTCCTTATCTGTCCTGAGGGTGGCCAGTCAGCAGGGATGGAGCCAGGGTTCCTGTATGATTAATAGCTGTGGAGAAGAACTGTAGGTTTCAGCAGGTGAAGACACTCTCTTCTGCACAACTGTTAAAACCGGCATTAAAGTACAGTTTGCCCTGACAGTAGCCCACTGGCCGCCATCACCTCCACCTTCGTTTCCAAAGCTCTGTCCTGAATAGGAAAGTCTTAGCCTGCCCAACAAAAGGTTAATAAGAAGAAGGGAGTCATCCTAATCTCTCTTGGGAGGGGTCTCACAATCTGGGAGCAACTGCAGAAAAGGCCCTCTCTCATGTCACCACCAGCTGTGGAGAGGTGTTCACAAGAGGATCTTAGCACCTGGGCAGGTTCAGACAGAGAGATACAATTATCCAGGTAGCCTAGGGCCAAGCCATGTAGGGCCTTATAGGTCATAACCAGCACTCTGATGCCCAGAAATGGATTGGTCACCAGTGATGTTGTTTTTTTAACAGGGGAATAACATTCTTTCCGTAACCAGGCCTCAGTCAGCAGTCTGACAGCAGCATCTTGGACCAGCTGAAAACTTCCAAACACTTTGCAAAGGCAGCCCCACATGGAGTGTGCTACAGTAGTCCAACTGGGATGTAGCTAAGGCATTGTATCCTGTGAAGCACCAAACTCACAGTTCTGAGCTTTGTGCTTTAATAATGTATAATTATTCCTTCTGTTTTATTAAATCCGAGATGCCAAAACTCATAGCACTGAAATACTGGGTTTTTTCCTAAGCTCACCATACTGTTTAAAAGGTTTTAAGGTTTCTACCAAGTTTTTAGTCTGCTTATGGAAGGTTCAGGCCCACTTCTGGCAACACTTAGTAGCCCATGCATTTGGAATGGGTGCTCAAAGACCCATGGAATTGTAGAGTTGGAGGGGCCCTCAAGGGCCATCTAGTTCAACCCCTGCAATTCTGGAATCACAGCTGAATAATCCCTGACAGGTGGCCATCCAGCCTTTGTATCAAAACTTCCAGGGAAGGAGAGTCCAGCACCTTTTAAGCTGGTCTGATGTCAAACAGCTCTTAGCATCAGAAAATTATTCTGAATGTTTAGTCAGAATCTCCTTTCTTATAACTTGAATCCATTGAGTCCTACCCTCCAGAGCAGAAGAAAACAAGTTTGCTCCCTCTTCCATGTGACAGCCCTTAAGATAGGTGAAGATGGCTATCGCATCTCTTCTCAGTCTCCTCTTTTCAAGGCTAAGCATACCTTGCTCCTTCAACTGGTCCTCATAAGGTTAGTTTCCAGACCCTTGACCATCTTGGTTGTCCTCCTCTTCACAGTTTGTCAATATCCTGCAGAACTGGACACTATTTCTGTTGATGCAGCCAATAACAACAACAAAATAATAAAGCTCAACAACTTTGCCCCCACCCCTCAAAAAAACTCAACAACATTTGTGTCCGGATTTTCAATTTATGAAATATGGCAACCCTAATACATACATAAACATACATACAAACAAACATAGATACATCATTTTTTCTTGTCTCCTTTCCATAGTCCAAACCAGGGGTAGGCAACCTAAGGCCCGGGGGCCGGATCTGGCCCAATCGCCTTCTCAATCCGGCCTGTGGATGGTCCAGGAATCAGCGTGTTTTTACATGAGTAGAATGTGTCCTTTTATTTAAAATGCATCTCTGGGTTATTTGTGGGGCACAGGAATTTGTTCATTCCCCCCCCCCCAATATAGTCCAGCCCATCACATGGTCTGAGGGATGGTGGACTGGCCCACGGCTGAAAAAGGTTGCTGACCCCTGCTCCAAACCATGCTCTAGGCAGCTCACAACATGGGAAAAAATGTAATTACAAACATAGCAAAAGTAGTCAAACAATAAATAAAACATCAAAAAGTACACAACCAAATAGAATAATTTCCACGTAAATCACAAGATGTAAAAGAAAGATACATGAAAGCAATATAAATAACAATCAATGTCGCTTTTAAAGCTTGACTCATCTGTAAGATCCTTACGCAGCCACGCCAGTTTCTTTAGGTACCTCCCACTTTTCTTTCTTGTTGGAACTGTTTGTGATTGTGCCTTAAACACCTCACCTTTAAGAAACTCCCGTCCATCATGGACTCCCATTTCTAATAATGGGATCTTGCCCAGAAGTTTTTTGAAACCAGCTTTCTTAAAGTCCAGAGTTTGACTACACTCAGCTTTCCCTTGCCTCTGTGTAATCAGTCCCAAGAGGAAATGCTCACTGCATGAGGAAACCTTGCCTTGGGTCCAGGAAGCAGCAGGAGCCTTGATAACTTCATTTATGAGCAACAGCTCAGCAGCTCAGTACAGCTGCTGGATCATGCTTTAGGCAAGGCTAAGGCTCCAACTATCTCCCATGATGGAGGGATTCACAGACCAAAGAGATGAGGGGGTTAGGACTAGGTGGCCCCTCAAGCCCCTTCAAACTCTACAGTTCAATGATTCAATTATAGATCGAGTACGTCTCTCAAAGGAGAAGGAAACCCGAGACAAATCTGGAGTGGAGTCCCTAAGATAATTGGCAGGCGCCTGGTATGCCTCTGTCCTGCGGCTCCTGCAGCCAATCTGGTGCCAAATCTTTTGCTCTGCTTTCCTTTGGACTACATCAGCAAGGCCCAGAGGGGGGTCTTGTAGATGTCTGGGCAGCCCAGAACCTCCATACACACGGCCCAGGCCTGTGCCCCCCCCCCCGAGGGGGTTACTTCAGCGCTTAGCAAGAGCTCAGGGGTATCAGCTGTGGTTTTATTACATTGGCCACTCATTATCTCTGAAGATGCAAGGATCTTCTCCAGCTCCATTTACTGAGTTTGTTTAGTTCTTCCCCATCTCGTATAAACACAGCATTCTCCAGCGTCCTATTAATTTAAGCTTACAAACTACAGCTGCATCCCTGTTTGGCATGTCAAGAAAAAGACAATCGGCAACAGCTGCTGTGCAGCTGTGGGTGCTAATGTCATCCGTTGGCTCAGAGGTCTTGGCTCTTGGTGTGGATTGGCCTGGGTGGGGCCGTGATGAGACACCGAGAAGGACTAGGGACAGACAAAGTTTATGGTTATGAGGACATGGTAATTTAAAAAACCCAAACACCCCATGTTTAGGGGATGTATAAGTGGGGATACCAAACAGTAGCAGAGGGGCTGTTGCCTTTGTGGCCTGCCTGGGGGCTTTATAGAAATCTCTGGTTGGCCACTCTTAGGATCTGGGTGCTGGACTCTATCATTTGATCTCGCGGGTTGATTTGTATTTTTGGGTCAACTATGCCAGTGAGTTCAAGCCATGGTTTTCCCAGTAGTGATGTATGGAAGTGAGAGCTGGATCGCCGAAGAATTGATGCTTTTGAATTCTGGTGCTGGAGGAGACTCTTGAGAGTCCCATGGACTGCAAGAAGATCAAACCTCTCCATTCAGAAGGAAATCAGCCCTGAGTGCTCACTGGAAGGACAGATCCTGAAGCTGAGGCTCCAATACTTTGGCCACCTCATGAGAAGAGAAGACTCCCTGGAAAAGACCCTGATGTTGGGAAAGATGGAGGGCGCAAGGAGAAGGGGACAGAGGACGAGATGACAGTGTTCTCAAAGCTACCAGCATGAGTTTGACCAAACTGCGGGAGGCAGTGGAAGACAGGAGTGCCTGGCATGCTCTGGTCCAGGGGGTCACGAAGAGTGGGACACGACTAAACGACTAAACAACAATGCCAGTGAGGTCTTGAGATGTGCTTCTGCACTGACTTAGCCTCAGAGCATAAACTTGTTCAAAGTTGCAACAGGCGGGCTCTTCTAGGAGCAGATAGTTTTTTTACTAGAGACTCCCCATGGGATTCATGCTGGTGAATTCAGATTGCTGGAAGCCCACTTCTTAATGACACAAAACTCTTCCTGGAACCCCTTTTCGTACCAAGTATCTAGGGCAGTAGCCTATGTTAGTCCTGCTCAGAGTAGACCCATTGAAATTGAGGGTCTGCTCTGAGCAGGCTACAACTTGAGCAGACTACAACTTCTAGTTCACTGGTTTGGTTCAACACAGAGGAGTAGTGGGAGGAACCAAGTAAATAAAGTTCAGAGCCTGGGGATTGGTGGTGGGGTGGTGATGAGCGGTCACAGGGAGAAGACTGGGAGGAGGACGTGTCGGAAGCTGAAGAGGTAACAGGGTTTAGTGAGCAGGGTGAGTCTGTGGCAGACTCCAGAAGCAGAAGCTGGCGAGGGATAGGATAGGAGGGAGGTCAAAAGACAGAGATGAAGCACCCTTATCTCCCAGAACCTGAAGATGCATTAAAAGGACAGAGGAGAGGTTGGCTGCACACAACTTGGGGGAAAGCCCTGGAGAGGAGGAGACGTGGGCAGCTGTGGAGAGCTGGTGGCTTTCAGTCTCCATGATTTCATGGAGGAAGACCCACCAGGAATGAGCTGATGTACTCATTAGGCCTGACACTCAGCCAAGTCTGTGACGATCATGCTTTGCTAATAAAGAGCTAACTCCAACTTCGGACAGTGATTGCTGACTGGCACACTCTGGGACAAGTGGTCTTCAACTGTTCAGTCAGGACTCAGTAGTGGGTCGCAGTCTGATGACCCAAGGCGAATCACGATGGGAGCGCTACCACCATGCAAATATGTAGTAAAAGATTAAGAAATGGGTCCCCAAATGTAGGAAGTCAGGCCATTGGCCATCTAAATAAATAAATAAACAAACAAACACATTTTTATTTATACCCCGCCCTTCCCAGTTCAGGAAACCGGGCTCAGGGCGGCTAACAACAAATTTAAAACACTTAATTGATGCTACAAAAAAAGCATAAAATATGGTATAAAGTGTAAATAACAATAAAATAAAAAAACAATTTAGGGAGAAAATCCATCCAATAAACATTAGATGATCACCAGGGCTAGCTGGCTAAATTAGTCCCACTTGGGCCAGCGAGGAGGCCAGGGGAGAACCAGTTGTGGGATCCCAGAACGAGTAATCTTCATAAAAAGGGGAGAGGAAGGGAAGGAAGGGGAATAAAAGATCAGGCTAAGTTCAAATTGAAATCCAGGTGGAATAGTTCTGTCTTACAGGCCCTGCGGAAGGAGGTTAAATGCTGAATGGCCCTAGTCTCCTGGGACAGAGCATTCCACCAGGTTGGAGCCATCACTGAGAAGGCCCTGGCCCTGGTGGAGGATAGTCTGACTTCCTTAGGGCCCGGGACCTCTAAACTATGGTTATTCATGGACCTTAAGGTCCTCTGTGGGGCAGACCAGGAGAGGCACAAGTATGAGGTCCCTAAGCCACAAAGGGCTTTAAAGGTCTAGCTCAATATTGTCTACACTCTCAAGGATTTTAGGCAGGAAGCCTCTCTCAACCCTACCTGGAGATGCCAGGAATTGGACCTAGGAATTCTGCCTGTTTGGGTCCCGGATCTGAAGTGACTAAATATACCTGCCCTAGTTTGTATCTAGTTATCTGACCAGATTGAAAACAGGCAGAGATTCTTGGCTGTAACTGAGAGGTTATCAGCTACCTGTCAGGGTCATCTGTCCTAATCTTCTAATGCAGATAATTTGGGCTTCTTGGCTCAACTTGGCTGCATGCTTTTAAAATTATCCTGAGCACTTGGGGGGGAAAAGGCAAGGGGTCTGTGTAGAAATTGTTCCTTCATCAATGGCCTCGTTTTCTCTTCCCCCTCCTGCCACACCCTCTTGCAATGGCCAATTTGCAATGAAAATCCAACCCCAGGCCCCTTTCTTTTGTAAAGAGATCCCGTGTGCTTCTAAATTTCCTTTGCGTGGTTAGGTGGCCCGGAGAAGGACAAGTCCTACATTGTGCTAGTGGCGGCCTCATTTGCTTAAAGCCTCCAAAGGTGTGGAAATCTGCTATCATCGGATTCCCAAATTCCCCTAATCTCTGATGACTGCAATAGCTTTACTCATGTGTGCCTATGCAGGAGTTGCAGATTGGGGGCCGGCACCAGCCCAGCGCAGCAACTTGTTCAGAGACACAGTAAGCAGCCTCTTCCCAGGAGCAGGTAGTTTTCCAGCGTCTCTCCAAGGGGAATTATTCAATTGTTCTGTCACACATTGGAGTGGTCTACTGGCAGAGTTAAGGAATCATAGAATCATAGAGTTGGAAGAGACCACAAGGGCCATCGAGTCCAACCCCCTGCCAAGCAGGAAACATCATCAGAGCACTCCTGACATATGGTTGTCAAGCCTCTGCTTAAAGACCTCCAAAGAAGGAGACTCCACCACACTCCTTGGCAGCAAATTCCACTGTCGAACAGCTCTTACTGTCAGGAAGTTCTTCCTAATGTTTAGGTGGAATCTTCTTTCTTGTAGTTTGGATCCATTGCTCCGTGTCCACTTCTCTGGAGCAGCAGAAAACAACCTTTCTCCCTCCTCTATGTTGACATCCTTTTATATATTTGAACATGGCTATCATATAGGAGGTGAGCTTGGAGCAGCTGCTGAGACAGAGAAGCAGCAGGGAGAGTTTTCTATTATGTTGTGGGGGGGGGGGTGTAGGTTAATTATTTGATTCATCTTACCCCATGCCAAACCTGGTGCCTTGCAGCTACAATTCTCATCAGCCTCAGATTTCCCAACCCATACTTCCATGGGCAGCAAAAGCGCAAGCAAAATGGTCCAGGGGTTGGAGCAATTTCCCTATGAAGAAAGGTTGCAGAGTTTGGGACACTTGGGTTTAGAGAAAAGGCGTATAATAATAATAATAATAATAATAATAATAATAATTTATTATTTATACCCCGCCCATCTGGCTGGGCTTCCCCAGCCACTCTGGGCGGCTTCCAAAAAAATATTAAAATACTATAATACATCAAACATTAAAAGCTTCCCTAAACAGGGCTGCCTTCAGATGTCTTCTTAAAGTCTGATAGTTGTTGTTCTCTTTGACATCTGGTGGGAGGGCATTCCACAGGGAAGGCGCCACTACCGAGAAGGCCCTCTGTCTGGTTCCCTGTAACCTCACTTCTCGCAGCAAGGGAACCGCCAGAAGGCCCTCGGTGCTGGACCTCAGTGTCCGGGCAGAATGATGGAGGTGGAGACGCTCCTTCAGGTATACAGGACCGAGGCCGTTTAGGGCTTTAAAGGTCAGCACCAACACTTTAAATTGTGCTTGGAAACGTACTGGGAGCCAGTGTAGGTCTTTCAAGGCCGGTGTTATGTGGTCTCGGCGGCCGCTCCCAGTCACCAGTCTAGCTGCCGCATTCTGGATTAGTTGTAAGAGGTGGCATGATAGAAGTTCATAAAATTATGCATGGCATGGGGAGTGGATAGAGAAACATTTTTCTCCCTCTCGCATAATACTTAGAACTCATGGGCATCCAATGAAGCTTACTGTAGGAAGATTCGGGGCAGGTTTTAAAAAGTCCTTCCTCACGCAGCACAGAGTTAAAAACCAGGGAACTCCTTCCTTCCCCCAGGAGGCAGCGATGGCCACCATCTTGGATGGTTCTAAGAGAGGATTGGACAAATCCATGGAGGAGGAGAGAGCTATCAATGGCTCCTAGCCACAATGGCTATGCTCTGCCTCCACAGTTTGAGACAGCAATGCTCCTGAGTCCCAGCTGCTGGAAATCGTGGGCAGGAGAGTGCTCCTGTGCTTGACTCCTGCTTGCTAGACTCCCACTGGGGCACCTGGTTAGCCAGTGAGATACCAGGATGCTGGACTAGACAAGCCTGATCCAGCAGGCCCTTTTAATGTTCTTATGTTAGCAGCAAGGTCAGTGAAAAAGGGAGGTTCCTGCCCTAATGAGACTACCAACTTAATGTCTGGCAGTAGAGGCAGTAACAGAGGCAAGAAGAGCAAGGAGCCTGGCCACACTGAAAGCTGCTCCCCCCCTTCAAACTTCTAGATGCATAGGTTCTGGGATAACCCAGAGGCTTGGGGGAGCTGCTGGTTCCTCCCAGTGTATGCTGCTAGCCTCTGATCCATTTCCAGAGGATGTGGAGCAGGAGTTTGGCTCCAGCGGTGGGGTGGAGTCTGCCTGGAAGGTACTGTTTCATCATCTACGCTTTCTGCTCCTGTGCTCTGGGCCACGTCTACCCCTTTGTTTGTTTAGCTCAGATTGCTTCCTTATCTCAGCACTCTGTTTAATGGGGCTATAAAAAAGCATGGGGCCTGGATCCCTTGCCAGCAGGGTTGATTTGTGATGGGAAACCCCTTGCTTCTTCAGTTGCCTAACTTTGCTACAAGGCAAGGCAACCTTCTTCAAGCCCAGTCCAGCCAAGGACAACCATGTCCCACTTGGCCAAACAGCGGAAGCTGGGTGACATCAGATATGACCCTGAGCTCAACTAAAATCCAGCACATATGTTTTCCCAAGCTGGCCAGAGAACTCTGGACAAAACTCCACACCCTCTGAGCTCTACAGTTGTAGACAAACACCAGGAAGATTCAGGAGGAATAAAAGGAAGTCCTGTTAAATAAAAGGAAGTTAAAACTATGGCACTTGCTTCCACAGGGGACAGTGATGGCCCCATACCTTAAAAGAGGATTGAACAAATTCATGGAGAAGGAGAAGGCTAACAATGGCTACTGTTACCAGAAAAATGCCCATTGCATATCCTACCCCCTTTTCCTTTCTCTATACAGTATATCTGTTGTGTGCCACTGTGATAAGAATTTTAAGGTCTTAAAGGTAAAGGGACCCCTGACCATTAGGTCCAGTCGTGGCCGACTCTGGGGTTGCAGCGCTCATCTCGCTTTACTGGCTGAGGAAGCCGGCGTACAGCTTCCGGGTCATGTAGCCAGCATGACTAAGCCGCTTCTGGTGAACCAGAGCAGCGCACGGAAATGCCGTTTACCATCCCTCCAGAGCGGTACCTATTTATCTACTTGCACTTTTTGTGCTTTCGAACTGCTAGGTTAGCAGGAGCAGGGACCGCGCAACAGGAGCTCACCCCATTGTGGGGATTTGAACCGCCGACCTTCTAATTGGCAAGTCCTAGGCTCTGTGGTTTAACCCACAGCGCCACCCGCGTCCCTAACCCTTTAAGGTCTTAGGTATATATTAAATGTTCATAAATGTACCAACCAAGCACGTACATAGATCAGCACAGGAAGACCAACCTGAAACCATTTTTGATTCCTAAACTGAATATCCCCAGGATATACATGAAAATAAGTGTATATTTATGCCATATACTTTCACCTGAGTTTCCCCATGGAACAATGTATTCTTGCCTCATTGCATTCTGGAAAATCCCCCATGATTCCCCTAGCCAGAGATAAGGTAGGCAGATAACCATCAGGGGAAGTTCCTGAATCTGCCATTGTTTGCTCAGATGTTCTGCATAGGGAATGTCTGCTGAGCATCCTGATTGTCTTCATCAAATGCAAATGCTTTGTGTAAAACTGTCTGGAACCACAAGAAACTTGCTAAATCTTTAGGAATACCACGCCTTGACCTACCTGAGCCATTGTAACCTCATATTAGGTGTGATGTATTTCTGATTTTGTTTGCAAAAGGGGATGTTCTTTTCCATGCTGAAAGGCAAACCTTTAAAAAGAGTGGTTTTTCTTGTTTCTGGGTCCTTCACCTCCTGACAAAAGGGGGGGGGGGTCTATTGCAACAGATCATAAAAGATCAGCTTTGCTTTCACTGGATTTCTGCTTCAGCTCATTAATCTCTGACCAGTAACGAACTTGGGGAGTTTGGCCATCAAAAGGCACCCCTCCCCTATTTTCTGGTAACACTACTAGCCCTGGTGGCTGGGCTTTGCCTCTGTGGTCAGAGGCACTAATGCTTCTGAATGATTGCTGGAAGCCACAGGAGGAGGGGGGGCTTGAGCTGAGATCCTGCTTGCGGACTTCCCATTGGGACATCTGGTTGACCACTGTGAGAGCAGGATGCTGGACTAGATGAGCCACTGGCCCGATCCAGCCTTGAGTCTCTTCTTATGCATTTGGGGGAATCATCACAGAAAGTGGTACGTTGGGTGGACAGCCCATTGTTATTGCAGGAGATCCCTAAAAAAGCTAGTGGTCTCAAGGGATCCTGACTTTCTTTGTAAATCAACATCTGGCTTAAAGAAGAGGTCAGTTCATTTGAAAACACTGGTCCCTTTTTATGAAGCTTGATGCCTCTTCATAGTGTCTTGATAGGTAGGCAGAACTTAAAAGTAATACAGAGCCAATTCTAATGTAGAGTAATTGTGGTGTTTTGGACAGTTATATGTAGATCTCTGTTCGTAAATCGTATTTCCTCTTTGCTGTTCTTTTCATTTGCGAATGGAATCACTTGCCTTAGAATACAATCCCTGTACGCACTTAATTGGGAGTTAGCCTATTGAACCCATTGGAATTTGCTTCTGAGTATAACAGTTTCTATAATAGCCAGCTGAAACAATTCCAGGGGTAGGAGGAGCTTGCCCTGCTTCCCATCTGCCCACCCCACTCAGGCAGTCTGATGGAATAGCTGCCCCCAAGATGGCAATGGAGGGAGCGCGGGCCTGGTAGGGCTGGCCTGTCACCGCATAGCAGATGGAGTGATAAACTGCTGGCCATCTAATTTTACATGCCAGAGATTTCATATTGCGTGCTAGATGCTTGTATACTGCACAGTATCAAATCAACAATAAATAAATCTCTTGAAACCAATAGACTAATGAAGAATATTATGAACGAGAGACTCAAACATGGCTCAGGGAAGCTTACAGTAGGACTGTCCAAGTAATGAATACTCAAATATCAATATGCTGCATAATTTGGACATGTCACTGTGAGAAGCGAGAAGAATATGTCTGCCATACTTATCATTACAGCCACTTCTATTTTTCTAGAAAAAGAGGTGCCGGAACTCACCATGAACACCTCCCTTGTTCTCTTATAATGGCAATGGCACCCACCTGAGAGGTGGCAGAACTGAGTTCTGGTGAGTTCCAACTGGAAAAAAGGGCCCTTAGAGCAGTACTTATACTGACAGTGAACATTTACTGTTAAGAGCAGTGCTGCATCATCTAGATTCACTGTTTTTGGAGTCGAAACAAAATTAAAAAATTCCTTCCCGTAGCACCTTAGAGACCAGCTAAGTTTGTTATTTGTATGAGCTTTTGTTGCATTCACACTTCTTCAGATAGTACAAGAGTGTACAAGTTTTCAGAGTGTACAAGTCCTGCTTATATCTCACCTTGATCACTCAGATCATCTGCAGGGACAAGATGACAAGACTCATTTGACAGCAATAAGCAGCTGGGCCTATAGTCTTACCAGTCCAGTCTTATGGAACGCTCTGCCACTAGAGACTCAGCAGGCACCTTTCGTTTCAACATTTAAACGCCTGCTGAAAACTCTTCAATTTTGCCAAGCCTATGCTTGGCAAAGAACGCATCTTTCCACAATAGTTGATTCCTTGATTCCTGATTTTGATTGTTTTATGCAGTTTTTGCTGTATGATTTTTGGGTGCAATTGTTTGCAAGCTGTTACGATCTTTTTATGAAGAGCATTTTTAACAAATAAAAAGTGACAATCATTTGTTTTCTCTCCCCGCCCCCTCCTGCCCCACACAGTGAATCCATGCTGCTATTTCCCATGCCAACACAAGGGCGTGTGTGTCCGGGTTGGCACAGAGGGCTACGAATGCGATTGCACCCGGACCGGCTACTTTGGCACAAACTGCTCTCTGCGTGAGTATCCCCGTGGCCTTTCTGCAACATGGGCAATGGTGTAAGGGTGGATAAATAAGCAGATTCCAGATGCTGAAGGGTCCAGGAATGGTGGGAAAAACTGCTTATCATGGAAAACCTTCTTGTTGCCGCTGTTCTACCGTTACACGCCACCTCAGTCTCCAGGGGGTCCAGGGAGTCCAGGGGCTCACCCAGGCTTTGGTTTCCTTGGAAGTAAGGTCACTGGAGACTGTGGGGTCTTCAGGGTCTGTGATTTATTTACACCCATAGACAGCCTGAGCATGGGAAGGAGGGGCTGACAGCATCATTACCCCAGCATATCTTGCTTGGATCCAGCACAAAGCAAGCAGGTCTCTGTGTCTCCAGCTCCCAGTCTTCTTTTTTAGTTCAGCGCTCTCTCTCTCTCTCTCTCTCTCTCTCTCTCACACACACACACACACACACTGGCTATTATCTGTAGCCAGTGCCACTTATGCTGATTGAAGCAGTTGAGTGGGCACATGTAGAGTAAGGCAATTTTGTGGTTAGCTGTTGATAGCTATTAGCCATTAATCATAATCATAAAATTTTTTATTTATACCCCGCCCTCCCCAGCCAAGGCCGGGCTCAGAGCGGCTAACACCAGGTGTAAAAACAATTGATTAAAATACAACTTAAAAACAAGATTAAAATACAACATTATAATGCAGCCTCATTTCAGTAGAAACTCAAATCAAAAACTTTTTGGGGATGAAAACGTCAAATCTTCACCAAGGCCAACTATCCAGACTGGTCCTTCGTGGGCCAGAAGAAAGCCAGGGATTATGGATAGAAAGGGGGTAAACCTCCATGTCCATCTACCTGCGAATACCAGTTGAGGCACGTTGCTTCAGTGCCTCCATTTGTTAGGCTCCCCAGAGATAATCTGCTTGGCTGTCATGGAAAACTAGATGCTGGATTGGGTGGGCTGAGCTTTGGCATTATCCAGCCGGGCTCCTCTGGCGACATTCTGATAGGAACAAAGGGAGCAGCATTATACTGAGTCAGACCTCCGGTCCATCCAGTTTAGCGTTGTCAACACTGACAGGCTGTCCAGGCTTTCATAGGAGGAAATTCCCTGCCCTACCTGGATAAGTCATTGGGGACTGAACCATGCATGAAAAGCAGATACTTTGCCCCTGACAGCTAAGAAGGAAGCCTCCAAGTCTAGTGGCAGTCTACCTCCAAATACCAGGTGCTGGGGCCAAGCAACAGGGGAGGAGGAGGGTTGCCTGCCTGCTTTCTGGGCACATCTGGATGGAGGCTGTGGGAACAACAGGATTCTGGATGAGCAGGGATTTTTTAGCTGTAATTCCTGAATTGCAGAGGATTGGAGTATATGACTCTTTAGGTCCCTTCCAGTGTGGTGTAGCGGAGAGTCAGTGTGGTGTAGTGGTTAAGAGTGGTGGACTCGTAATCTGGTGAACTGGGTTTGCTTCCCTGCTCCTCCACATGCAGCTGCTGGGTGACCTTGGGCCAGTCACACTTCGCTGAAGTCTCTCAGCCCCACTCACCTCACAGAGTGTTTGTTGTGAAAGGAGATGGTTAGCCGCTTTGAGACTCCTTAGGGTAGTGATAAAGTGGGATTTCAAATCCAAACTCTTCTTCTTCTTCTTCTTCTTCATCATCATCTAACTCTATGATTATGCAATATTTGTGTTTTCTTTCCCAGCGGAATTCTGGACGCGGTTGCGCGATGCCCTGAAGCCGAGCCCAGCCTTCTATCATTTCATCCTGACCCACTTCCAGTGGTTCTGGACCATTGTCAACAACACCTTCATCCGGGACACTTTGATGCGTTTGGTGCTGACTAGTAAGTGAAGAGCAGTAGATTGAGAGCGGGACTTAGGGTGATGGGGGGGGGGCAGTCTCTATGACCAGCAAACAAACAACTCTTACCTCCCAAAAGTGAGCTTTTGAGCATTATTGCGCAAGGGGGCCAGGGAATTATCCCAGGAATCCTGAGGTCTTGGCAAGAAGGATCCATATCCTATTGATGCTTCCAGCAGTTCACCCAGGTTTCCCACTAATTAGCATGGAGGACACAATCCATGTGGCCGATTCACTCCTACAGGAGGCTGTGATGGCTCCTAGCCAAAATGGCTTTGCTCTGCACATTTGGAGGCAGCAATCATTCCAAATATCATTTGCCAGAAACCGCAGGAGGGGAGAGGGCTCTTGTGAATGGATCCCGTGTGCCAGTTTACCACGGGGATCTGGAGATTTCATGCTCTACAGAACAAGCCACACTGGCAACGAATGGGAGATCCCTAAGAGCAGGGGTCGGCAACCTAAGGCCCATTGGCCACAAGCAGCCCATGGGGGTCGTTTAACCGGCTCATGAGCCACCCCCGAACTGAGCCGTCCGCTTGGCGAGTCCCCACGCACTGCACTAAACCGGCACAGCACGGCGCAGGGACTTGCTTCCATGGCGCCGAAAACCGTGTCTGTGCAGACACAGACGCTGGAAATCGCGGGCCATGGAGGGATCTCCTCTGGAGTGAACCGGCCCAGTTTAGGTAAACCTTCCCCACCCCTGCCCATCACTGTGGAGGAAGGTGTCAGTTGGCCAGTGTTCCATGGAGGTTTATTTTGCACTCTTCTCTCTCTCTTTCTCTGCAGTCCGAGCCAATCTCATCCCCAGTCCACCCACGTACAATTCCGCCCACGGCTACATCAGCTGGGAGTCCTACGCCAATGTCAGCTATTTCACTAGGGTGCTCCCACCGGTGCCCACCGACTGCCCCACGCCAATGGGAACCAAAGGTGGGTGCAGCTCAGCAAGGCCTCCGCCGCAGCTCAGCTTAACTTTTCTCTTGAGATAGCATTAGCGAAATCTGCTCCGTATCAAGTCCATTCCTGCCTTCACAGCTGTGTCACATGGCTTAACTTTTCCGAGAGATGAAAGTGGTGTAGTGTGGGAGTTTCTGTTGATAGCATCTAGGTGTGGGCTGGCAAGGAGGGCTGTGTTATTAGGGAGGGGACGCAGCTCAGGGCAAGGGTTTGTTTATTTATTTGTCTCGTCAGTGATAGGTTCAATAACAGGCACAGAACTGAAGAGTTTGGAAGGGGCTCTTTCAAATTGTCTAGCCTGACCCAATGCACAGTGCGAGCAAGACCTACAAACCAAGCCTTATGAGGAATGGTTGAAGGAATTGGATATGTTTAGCTTGGAGAAGAGGAGACTGAAAGGAAATATGATAGCCATCTTCAAATACCTGAAGGGCTGTCACATGGAAGAGGGAGCATGCTTGCTTTCTGCCTCTCTGGAACCAACGGCTTCAAGTTACGAGAAAGGAGATTCCGACTCAACATCGGGAAGGACTTTCTCACAATAAGAGCTGTTCAGCAGTGGAGCAGACTCTCTAGGGAGGTTGTGGACTCTCTCTTGTTTTTGAACAGAGCTTGGCTGGGCATCTGTCATGTGATTTCCACATTGCAGGGGGTTGGACTAGATGACCCTTTGGGACCCTTCCAACTCTACAATTCTATGCTTCCGTCTGCAACTCAGGATATTATAACTGCAGCATCCTTGCTGCCTGAATATTTCTGTCCAGGAGAGGCCACTGCCTGCTGTGGAGGAGGTTTCCTCCCTAGAAAGTTCTGAGAGTGTCTGTTCTACTATCAGACTCAAGTCGCCTCACCTCAGAAAAGGATGTTTCAGGGTTGGGCAAGATTCAGAAAAGGGCAGCCCAGATGATCAAGGGGACACTATGACTCTCCTGCAAGGAAAGGTTGCAGTGTTTGGGACTTTTTAGTTTAGACCATGAGTAGGCAAACTAAGGCCTGAGGGCTGGATCCTGCCCAATCGCCTCCTAAATCGGGCCTGTGGACCGTCCGGGGATCAGCATGTTTTCACATGAGTAGAATGTGTGCTTTTATTTAAAATGCATCTTTGGGTTATTTGTGAGGCATAGGAATTAGTTCATTATTTATTTTTTTCAAAATATAGTCCGGCCCCCCACAAGGTCTGAGGGACAGTGGGCTGGCCCCCTGCTGAAAAAGTTTGCTGACCCCTGGTTTAGACAAAAGGTGACATGATAGAATAGAAAATGTATTTCTTGCATTTGTGTCCCAGCTTTTTCTCCAAGGCACTCAAGATGGCTTACATGGTTCTCCCTCTCCTAATTTAATCTCCTGTGAGGTAGGTCAGGCTGAGAGACTGTGACTAGCGCAAGGTCACACCCAGTGAACTTCATAGCTGGGTGGGGATTTGAATCCTGGTCTCCCGGGTTGTAGTCCAGTACACTAACCCGATACCATCCTGGCTCTCTCACAAAATTATGCAAGAAAATGGATTGAGAAAAGTTGTTATCTCTCTCGCAGAGCTACAACTCCCAGAGTGGCTCAATAATCAATCCCTCTTCATCCAGAGTTCTGGGAATAGTAGTACATCTGTGAGGAAAACAGGGAATCTCCTAACGACCTTCACCACCCTTAACAAATGAACAGTTCCCATAAGCCTTTGTGGGAAGCCGCAACTGTTTAAAGTGGTGTCATAGCGCTTTAAACGTACTGTGTGAACATGGCCTTCATATCATTCTGGGCACCTTCTGAGGATATTGAAGAAAGCTTGTGAGAATACTTATCAACCAAAGTGACTGCTCCCGTTGTCAGAAGGAAAGTGTGGCTTCAGAAAACAAAGCATAGGTGCCTTTAGCTCTGTACTCCAACAATTTGACAACTGGCCCAGCTAAAGTTGGTGGATCTCCTAAGTACAGACTTGTGGGTCTGATTTTATGGCCTGTTTCTTAAATGAATTGGAGTCCATGCACATCAAAACTCCCCCTCTGGTTGGTGGGTGTGTGCCTGTTTGCTCTCCTGCTGTGTGTACCTTCCAGCCAGAGGTACTAAACCTTGATGTGAACTAACTCCATTGAAAAGCCTGTCTTTGAGTTGGTTGGATGGGAGTCTTTGTAGTGGTCCACTCACATATGAAAGCCACCACTCAATTCTGCAGCTGTTTACTATCACCTTTAACCACTTCAATTTTGATTTTCAAAAGTTAGAAAA
Source organism: Podarcis pityusensis (assembly GCF_964106645.2). Lineage (NCBI taxonomy): Eukaryota > Metazoa > Chordata > Lepidosauria > Squamata > Lacertidae > Podarcis > Podarcis pityusensis. Next base: position 1,875,702 of record NC_138044.1, on the reverse strand, counting down.
GATGAGTCCCATGAGCGACTGGTGTGTACCTGAAGGCAGACCTGTTTAGGGAAGCATTTAATGTTTAATAGACTATTGTATTTTAATATTTTGTTGGAAGCCGCCCAGAGTGGCGGGGTATAAATAAATTATTATTATTATTATTATTATTGGTGGTGTTTCCTATAAGGGCACACCTGAGCCCCCTGCCTTGGCTACAGGGGTCTTGCAGCTTTAGCTGTGACTCCTGCACTGCAGGGAATTGGATTAAATGGCCTGAGTTGGGGTCTCTTCCAACTCAGCTGTTCTATGATTCTATTAAATAAATGGACAGGAGAGATGAACTCTTAGCCACACGCCAGAGGGGCAACCTTGGAATTGGTTTTTCGTTCCTCCCTTGCAGGTCCGCCGCAGCTTCCTGATGCGCAGCTGGTAGCTGAAGAGTTTTTCCTGCGCAAGAAGTTCCACCCGGACCCCCAGGGGACAAACTTGATGTTTGCGTTCTTTGCCCAACACTTCACTCATCAATTCTTCAAGACATCTGGGAAGATGGGCCATGGCTTCACCAGGGCTCTAGGCCATGGGGTGAGCAGAACCCTAGCATGCTAAATCCTGGGGGCCTTCAAAGCCTCATCCTGGGTCTCCTGCTGCAGAAATAAGGGCATGGAGTGACCCTCAAAGGTGGTCCCCCCCCCAGTACAACATTGATATGCACCGCTTGATTTCTTTAAAAAAAAAAAGAACCACAAAGTGGCTTGCAAAAAGATAAAACAAACAAACAAAATCAAGACAAAATTACAACAGTACTTTAAAACATACAAAAGTTAAAACACTAAAGCAGTTTGGAATTATCTCAACTGGGTAGGCTTGATACGATACGATAATCTTTATTGTCATTGTCCCATACAGAACAACAAAATTGACAAATCTACATAAAACATTCAAAACCCAACAAGCCTGCTATCCAAGCTATCCCAGCCTGGTTAGCCCCCTAAAAACTCTGATACCCCATAATTAAATACAATATACTCCCATAGAGACTACCTTACACTGCGTTTAAAACCAAAATCCCATTTGGATAGAAACTTTCTCAGATGGCTAGTCCTTGTCTTTATAACCCTGTAACTTCTTCCAGAAGGCAGAAGCTGGAAGAGATCATTTCCGGGGTGTGCACTATCCTGCGCTATCTCTGCAGCTTTCTTATGACACCTGGAAGCATAGATTTGATCCAAGGTGGGAAGAGTGCACCCAATTATTCTCTCCGCAGTCTTTACAACCTTGGACAGCACTGTTTTTCCCCTGACCGTGCAGCTCCCAAACCACACACACTTGGCATTGGGTGACAAAACAAACCATATGTCAAATGGAAGCATGTATACCACCTTGCAGGCGTGCACATCCTGAAAGGTTGGTTAAATGCCACCCTAATCTCCCAAGTAGTGAGAGACTCCAGGGGTTCCAGGTGCCTACCCAGGTTCAGTTTCCTTGAGACGAAGGTCATCGGAGATTGCGGTGTCTTTAGGATACAGTGGTACCTCTGGATGCGAACGGGATCCATTCCGGAGCCCCATTCGTATCCTGGAGCAAACGCAACCCGCATCTGCGCATGCGCGGGTCACGATTTGCCACTTCCGTGCATGCGTGTAACGTCATTTTGAGCGTCTGCGTTCCGTTACTTCCGGGTCACCACAGAGCGCAACCCATAAACGTTCAACCTGAAGCTACTTCAACCCGAGGTATGACTGTATGTAGTTTTATTCACACATATATACAACCTGAGCGTAAGATGGAGAGACTCACAGCATTAACATCCCAATGGGTTTTGGGATCCAGCACAGAGCAAGCGTTTCTCTGGGTCTCCAGCTTCCAGCCTGCATTTTTCAGCTCATCTCCCACATACCACCCTGGCTCTTGTTCTCCTACCTAGCAGCCAGGTGAGGAGGGAGAGGAAAGACCTGCCCATCAGCCTGGAGGGCCTCATCCCTTCCTTGCACCTCTTGCCATGGAGCCCATCCTCTTGGGATGCGGATGAGGACACTGCAGTGGCCAGCCAAGGCCATCGTCTTACAAAGAAACTTCTCTGGCTAGTTCAGCAGTAGGACCCTCTCTTTGGTACTAACTATCCCTGGGTACAGGACCCCAAGAATCAGAAGGGACTCGCGGCATCATCCAGACTCACCTCCCAAACCCACATCACTCACTTCCAAAAATATGAATACATTAGATAAATAATATTGAAAGTCTGGCAGTCCTTTTGGAAAAGCAAAAGCTGTTCCCTGAGTTGGGTGGGTGGAATCAAGAGCAGAAAAATACAAGGGAAGGGCAATTAATCCACTCTCCATCAGGGTGTGTGACTTGTTCCCAAGTAGGTTTAAACCCTAATACAGTACTTGGGGGGGGGGGGGCAGGGGGAGGGGCAGGACAGTCAGGGAAGAAATTAAATACACAGGTTAATTTTTATATTGTTTTATTGTACACCAATGCTTTAAATTCTATATTTTATGTTACCTGAATTTGGGTACCAGGTAAGCAATAACATCTCTAAGCAGTTTATGCAGAATATAAAACATACGTTTAAGAAGTTTATAAATGTGAGCAGTTAGAAACAGGTTCTTCTATATCTGCAGCTGGAGACAGTGATGCTTCGAATACCAGTTGCTGGAAACCACTAGCCTGATCCGGCTTCAGGGCTCTTCTGATGTACTTACATGCTTTCAAAATTTCTAAATACAAAGCAACTGCTACAGTTTCATGAGCTGTAACCACCTGGACCTTTTCTGCAGGTGGATCTTGGACATTTATATGGAGACAACTTGGAACGCCAACATGAACTGAGGCTCTTCCGAGACGGGAAGTTGAAATACCAGGTATGAAAGAGGATAAATGGTCCTACTGCCTTGGGAGAGCAAAACAGGATGACCCTAGAGAGCTGCTGCCAATCAAAATAGTCAATACTGGGCTAGATGGGCAAACAGTCTGGCCTGCTCATCATCCCAGGTGGGGTACTCTGTCCGATGCCACAGGAGGCAAATCTGTATCTTATTTGTCTGGTTTTAGAATGTCTCTAATCCCCTTCAGAATAAATATTTCCTGGGCAGATTATGAAGCATGCAGATGAGGGTGATGGGACCAAGAGAAGGGCAGGTTCGTATGGGAGGACATGATATTTCAGATAGCTTGGGCCTGCGAGGTGTTTGAGATGCACCCCTGACGCGCACCCTTCCTCTCTCACCTCCCTAGGTGGTGAAAGGGGAAATTTATCCCCCGACGGTACTGGACGCCCCCGTGCACATGATCTACCCAAAGCACATCCCCGCAGAAAAGCAGCTGGCTGTGGGCCAGGAGGTGTTTGGGCTGCTCCCGGGACTCATGATGTACGCCACCATTTGGCTCCGCGAGCACAACCGCGTCTGTGACCTTCTCAAGCAGATTCACCCCACCTGGGATGATGAGCAGCTGTTCCAGACCGCAAGGCTCATTCTTATTGGTGTGTGAGGGGGGAGGGCTGTGGGGGAGGGCAACAGGGCAGTGGGGTGTTCCAACCAAGCGCCATGCCAACATTCTTCCACTGTTATTTCCTCCACACACACACACACACACACACACACTAACCCATTCTCCATCAATTAATGAGGAAACAATTTGCATTTGAAAATTATAGACTTGTAAAATGGTAGCATTGGAAAGATATTGCATACACACACACACCGATCATATTGTCCAACCCCCTGCAATTCAGGAATCCCGGCTAAAGAATCCCTGACAGAGGGCCACCCAACCTCTGTTGAAAAACCTCCAGTGGAGTCCACCACCAAAGGAACAAGAGAGGCGAAATCTGTGAAGCTGACTTGTTTTACCACCAGTATTCTAAAAAGCACATAAGCATCAGATTTCCTGGATTCTTGACCTGTTTGGACAGATTAAGAAGCTGGTACAGCTCCAAAGTCCAGCATGATAATACCACCTTGCAGATTGATGTTTGTATGTTAAAAACTTTGTTGTAGAATGGACTACCAAGTCCTTATTATCTTCAGGGCTTAGGTGGGATTGGCAAGGTGAGATGTTTGCGGCTTTTTAGTTTAAGAGAAGGTGAGTGACATAATAGAAGTATACAATGTTAGGCCTAGCATGGAGAAAGTGGAGTGAAAAAAGTCTCCCCCCCCCCAAATAATAATAATAATTATATATTCATTCATGCCCTGCCTTTTGGCCTGACAGAATGCATAGCACTAGAACTCTGGGACATCCAGTGAAGCTGAGTGTTGGAAGATTCAGTCCTTCTTCATGCACCATATAGTTAAACTATGGAACCACAGGAGGCAGCGATAGCCACCGACCTAGATTGCTTTAAAAATGGGATAGACAGATTCATAGAGGAGACGGCTGTCAATCGCTTCTAGCTATGATGGTTGTGCTCTGCCTCTGCAGTTAGGAGCAGCAGTGCTCCTGAAAACTAGAAGTTGGAAACCACAGGAAGGGAGAAGGCTCCTGTTCTTGAATCCTGTTTGCTGGATTCCCATTGGGCATCTGGTGGCCACTGGAAGGACAGGATTCTGGGCTAGATGGGGCCCCTTTGGCCTGATCCTTATGTTCTTAGATCACGCGCTCAGTTGCCTGCATCCTCACCCGTTGACTCCCTCCCTCTGCTCTTCCCAGGTGAGACCATCAAGATCGTCATTGAGGACTATGTCCAGCATCTGAGTGGCTATTTCCTACAGCTGAAGTTCGACCCAGAACTCCTCTTTGGAGTCCAGTTCCAGTACCGGAACCGCATTGCAGTGGAATTCAACCAGCTCTACCATTGGCATCCACTGATGCCAGATACCTTCAAGATCCAGGATCAAGAGTACAGCTACAACCAGTTTGTCTACAACACCACTATGCTGATAGACTATGGAGTGGAGGCCCTTGTAGATGCCTTCTCCAGGCAGCAAGCTGGGCAGGTGGGTGCATTGGCCACACACATCCCAAAGGGCCAAGCCAATCTAGAAGAGCAGGATGGTTCTTGGTCCACCAGGATGGGAAAGCGAGCAAACCTAGGGAACTGACATACCTCAAGCAGCTGTACCATGCCAGCTGGAACTGTCAGCTTTTAGTTCTAATAGATCAGTGGTTCCCTAGCTTTTCTGGGCCACTGCCCCCTGGTTTTGCAGACTTGCCCCAGTGTCCCCCTATCCTATAAAAAGTATTACAGTCGTACCTCTGGATGCAAATGGGATCCGATCCGGAACCCCGTTCGCATCCTGAAGCGAACGCAACCCGCATCTGCGCATTTGCGTGTGCGAGGGTCGCAATTCACCGCTTCTGCGCATGCACGTGACATCATTTTTAGCATCTGTGCATGTGCAAGCGGCGAAACCTGGAAGTAACGGAATGCGTTACTTCCGGGTCGCCGCGGAGCATAACCTGAAAACGCTCAACCTGAAGCATATTTAAACCGAGGTATGACTGTATTCAGAATAGTGGTTTACATGACCCACTGTGGAAGATACCAACACAATAAAATTCAAAACAGTGACAATTAAGCACACATTTGTTGAAAAGCGAATTAAAACTATTTAGTGTAATTAAGTCAACAGAACTGATGAACTTGATCCAGTGATATCAGCTTAGCAAGAGACTTAGATACCACCTTTAGTAACTATTTCACTGTTCAGTAAATTCTCAATGTGACAGATGGGCTTGATGAAGTGAAACCAGTTTCCCAATACCTGGTTTAAAATCACTTAGCAGGAATCATTCACACACACACACACACACACACACACACACAGAGAGTGCTTTTTTCTGGGGGACGCAGGGGTACGCTTTGTGAATCTAAGTTTGGCCTCATTGAGGGGCAGTATTTCAATATGAGTAGGAAAAAAAGTACCCCTAAACATATTTTTTTAAAGGAAAAACAGCACTGTACACACACACACTCTTCACCTACCACAGATTCATGGTCACTAACTTATCAGAAAATAAATAGCTGTTGCCAGTAATTAGCTAAACAAACGTGAACAAAGGAAACAGATTTGACAATGAGAGGAGCAGTAAAACTTTAAATATGAAGTGAGGAAGGTGTTTTGCTTAAGGAAGGTGTAACCTGGCCAATGGTAAGTAAACACTCTGCATGCTCAGAGGCACCCACCTCCATCGCACTCTTGCCTCTTAGCACCCCACTAGGTAATCCTTCCCCAGGGGGTGATAGCACCCACTTGGGAACCACTGTTGCAGAGAGTCTGGATAAGGGTTTGAACAGTGCATTTGTTGTTGTCTTTCTTTGTTTTTTTGCTGTGCTGATTTGTGGCCTCTTTCTTCCCCTCCCTCCCATAAAAGGCTGTTTTCATATAAATGCCTGGCCAGCATGGCTGAGGATTTGAAGGGTTACTGCTCATTCAAAGTCTTCCTGCTCACAGGCTATTTTATTGTTTCCTGTTCAGTGCAGCTGAGGGATTTGTGATCAGCTGCACCTTAAGAGAAGGAAAATTATAGCTCCATAAAGAAAGAAGAGGGGAGAAGTAAACAATGAAGGGTAATTAAAACCACTAATGGGGAACAGGAACTGACTAATCAAGGGGCAATTCACCACAAATCCCTCAGCCTTGTTGACCAGAAAGGAAGGACATGGCAAGGCCTGCAGTGAAAGAACTTATTAACATTCCAGGGGACCCTTAACTGAAGGAGACTTACATGTGAGTAGACATTACAGAAGGGTCATGGTCCCACGGAGAGACTTAATGGGATCACAGTGCTATATTAAGTGCTGCCCCAAACCACCATTTTAATTACCGTATTTTTTGCTCCATAAGACTCACTTTTTCCCTCCTAAAAAGTAAGGGGAAATGTGTGTGCGTCTTATGGAGCGAATGCAGGCTGCGCAGCTATCCCAGAAGCCAGAACAGCAAGAGGGATTGCTGCTTTCACTGCGCAGAGATCCCTCTTGCTGTTCTGGCTTCTGAGATTCAGAATATTTTTTTTCTTGTTTTCCTCCTCCAAAAACTAGGTGCGTCTTGTGGTCTGGTGCGTCTTATAGAGCGAAAAATACGGTACCCTTCCTGCTGACTGTAGAAAAGCAGAGCCTCAGTCCTGCAGCTGTGGAAGCAACTTTGGTGTCAGAAGTGGGATTTGGACTTTGACCCCTGTCCTCCCAATGGATGGTCTGCAGGCTAGATCTGACCCCCAACCACCCCAACAAGTCTTCACCCCTGTTACGTATGATTGCATGCAAACGGGAACTTCTCGAGGGAGCGTGGGAAATCTGCAGGCTCTGCTCCCACCTAGGTGGCTTGGCCCCTCCCCTCCTGCTAACCAAGCCTCTTCATTGGCTTTTCAGATTGGTGGGGTACCGAACATCCACAAGCAGCTTCTTAAAGTGGCCATTGGAGTCATTGAGGAGTCAAGGCTGCTGCGCCTCCAGTCCTTCAACGAATACCGGAAGAGGTTTGGCATGAAGCCCTACACCTCCTTCCAGGAGCTGACAGGTAGGGCAGGCAACCTGCCGGAATGAGGGGAGGGGGCTCCCAGAGGGGTCACCATGTGGGGCACTTTAGATGCCCCACCCTGCAAAGGCCATGGTGTTTCCCTGTGAGGAAAAGGCTAAAAAGTGTGTGTTTGTGTGTGTGTTTATTAGTGTTTTAATTTGGGGAGGGGGGTGGTAGAGGGGGAAGGGAGATGTTGGTTTCTGAAAGAGTATGCGTGGAGTAGCGCCTGTTTTTCCTAGAGTGCTTGAATTCAGCGTTGTTCATTGAAATGGGCACGTAGAAGATTCAGAACTGTTTATTAATTATTATATTTGAATGTATCACTCACCTTTCACCCTGAGGTGCCAGACATCCCCACCCCGCAGCATACAGAACTCACTGCCACAAGATGCATCACTGCAGGGATGACCACTTAGCCTTAGAGGCTCAATTCAGTGAGGGGAAGGAGCCAGGGCAGTTAAGCAGAAAGTCCATATTCAGAGGCAGTCTCCCCCTAAAGCCGAGGGGCAGGGGTGGGGTGGGGGGATGAGGTGGAAGAGGGAAATTGTCTGTTGTGAAAATAACATGGGGAGGAAGAGAGCCCTTGTGTCTTCTTGAGCTCCTTGAAGAAAAATAAGATATAATTTTTGAAATACAGTGGTACCTCTGGTTGTGGACTGGATCCATTCCAGAGCCATGTTTGCAACCTGAAAGGAACGCAACCCGCATCTGTGCATGCGTGGGTTGCGATTCGCCACTTCTGCGCATGCGCGCGACGTCATTTTGCGTGTTTGCGCATGCGCGAATGGTGAAACCCGGAAGTAACCTTTTCCGGTACTTCCGGGTCGCCGCGGAACGTATCATGAAGCAAACATAACAAGAGGTATGACTGTAAATGAAATACAGAATCACGGCCCACTTTTGAGCAGAAGAGGAGCCCCGCTGGATCAGGCCCATGGCCCATCTAGCACAGCATCTCATTCTCACAGTGGTCAACCATATTCTCCAATGGGAAACCCGTAAGCAGAACCAACCACAAGAGTCACTCTTCCCTCCCGTAGTTTCCAGCAATTGAGATTTGGAAGCATTTCTGTCTCCAGCTGTGGAGGAAGAGCCGAGCAATCAAGGCTGGGAGCCATTAATTGGACAAATTCATGGAGAAGGCCAAGGCAATCCTCTTTCAAAGCCACCCATGGTGGTGGCTGCTACTGCCTCCTGCAGGAAGGAGTCCCATAGATTAACTGTGCACTGTGTAAAGGAGGACCTTTGTCTGCCCTTAATCTTCCATATTCAGTTCTTCCTCTCTCTCTCTCCCTCTCTCAGGTGAAGAAGAAACTGCTGCCAAACTGGAGGCCCTGTATAGAGACATTGACGCCCTTGAGTTCTACCCAGGTCTGCTGGTGGAGAAGAGCCAGCACAACTCAATTTTCGGCGAGAGCATGGTGGAGATCGGGGCCCCATTCTCCTTGAAGGGTCTTTTTGGGAACCCCATCTGCTCCCCAGAGTACTGGAAGCCCAGCACCTTTGGTGGTGATGCTGGCTTCCAGCTGGTGAACACGGCCTCACTCCAGAAACTGGTGTGCCTCAACGTGAAGAGGTGTCCCTATGTGGCCTTCCGGGTTCCCGGCGGTGGCGAGGACGCCGTTGTGCTTGCAAAGGAGAAGGGGCCATTGGATGAGCTCTAGGACCGCAGTGGGGGCAGAGGGCAGGGGCTGCTCCTTGGCTTGGCTGTGGTCCAGCCAGTGGCAAGTGGCAAGGAGTGGTGGTAGATTATGGCTGGCTGGTGGGGAGGAATGGAGAGAACGGAACAGCATCCCTGCTCATCACATACCTGGAAATGTATTGTGGAGGGTTAGGTTCAGAGAGGAGAATTAAAAGTACAGTTTACTGGGAGAAATGAAAAGCCTTTTGTGGTCTGCCTGTCCTCTGCCCAGTCGGCTTCCTCTTTCCTTCCCATCTTCTCCTTCCAAGGTCATTTTGGCCCATCACACGCAGCAGTAAAACACGTATTACAGGGACATTGTTGGGTGCCAAGACCTTTCGCCTTATGACACATAGCCCAAATCACCTGCTCCTCCTGCTTTCAACTTTGATTTTTATTTGCTTTACTTTGCTTTCTGTGAGGGCTGGGCACTGTTGGGGAGCTCCTCAGCCACCTGTCCTGTTAATGTCCCAGTTGTCTAGACATAAAAACCAGCACAACACATTATATGCAGATTTATGTCTGCTTCATCATATGCCATGGGTTCCAATTGTATCTTTTACCCCCTGGAGCCAGTTCCTAAACATGATTCCCTAAAATCTCTAGAGGAAAATATAGAATTGCAGAACCATGAAGTCGTAAGGGACTCCAAAGGTCATGTCGTCCCTTGCAATGCAGGAACATCAGTAAAGCATGCAAGACAGATGGCCATCCACCCTCTGCGTCAAAATCTCCAAGGAAGGAAAGTCCACAACCTCTCGTGGGAGACCATTCCACTGTCAAACAGCTCTTCCTCTCAGAAAGTTCTTCCTGATGTTTAGTTGTAATCTCCTTTCTTGTAACTTGAAGCCATTGGTTCGAGTCCTACCCTCCATAGCAGGAGAAAACAAATTTGCTCCCTCTTCTATGTGACAGCCCTTAAGGTATTTGAAGATGGCTATCGTATCTTTTCTCACTCTCCTCTTCTCTAGGCTAAACATACCCAGCTCCTTCAACCGTTCCTCATAAGGCTTGGCTTCCAGACACACTTGATCACATCTTTCGCCCTCCTCTGCACACCTTCCAGCTTGTCAATACAATTGCAGAACCAGTTCAATCTCTTTTAAACCTGTGGTGTATACGTGCCTTAGAATAATAGGTTTGGGAAATTTTTGTGGGAGATATAAAGTGTTTTCCTTTTGACCTCCACTTAGGTGAGTGTGTGAGAGTGTGTGTTTCTGCTATGGGGCGGAGAGGGTGTTGGGAGTGCAGGGAATGGTCAGAATAAATAGTGATTTCATTTCCAAAAGTCACAAATGTGCTTCCTTTCTTTAGGGTGGGGGACCATTTATCATGCCATCAACTGGCAAACATGGTCGATGCTGGGGGCACAGGTGTGGTTGTTGGGCCCTTGAGGACAAGATCCAGCCAATCATTCTCCTGAAAGTGCTAAGATCTCTAGTCCAGGAGTGGGGAGACTCTTTCAGACCAAGGGCCACATTCTTCCCCAGGAAATCTTTCAGGGGCTACTTGCCAGTGGCGGAGGGGTACAGAGGCCCAAAGTGGGTGCTTTGGCAATAAGCCACATTCTGGCCACACAAACAGCAGACAAACATGCACCACTCTCCCAAACCAGCAAGAGGGGTCATCACAATCCCAGAACACCATCTTGATCAGGGAAGCCCAGCTTTTCATACCCCGTGGAGCACAAGAGTGCACAGACACACTGCCTTGTCATGCCGGGGTGGGGGGGAGTGAGGCCAAAATTTGAGCCCCTGCCCCACAGCCCTCGCACTGCCTTCCCAAAGTCAGCTCAGTGAGGTACCAGGCTTTGGAAAGGAGGTACCAGGCTCTGGCAGAGCCCTAGAGCCCTAACAAGGCTTTAGTTAACCCCCCCCCGACTTACATTGGGAAGGCAGTGCGATGGCTGGGCGGGGTTTCAAATGTTGCCAAGCGCCTCAGAGAAGGCCTCAAGGGCCGCATTGGGCTGTGCATAGCACCAGGGGCAGAGGAAGGGAGGCGGTGGAGGCGGCCTGCCATGGGTGTCATCACTGAGGAGGGAGACATTTGGCGTGCCACCCGCAACTCCCAAGCCTACCCCAAGCCGTCGGGGGGAGGGGCGGAGCTGCGCCGCCTTCCCCCTTCATTTTGACAGCTCAGGGGAGGCTTGGGAGTCGTGGCCGTCCAGCTCAACATTGCCCCACGCTCATGGTTGGCTCATGGTTTTTTGACACATTTCCACCCCAGTTCTCTGTCCCACAGGGCAGGAGGGGCGAGCAGTGAGCTGATTGTGAGAGTTTCAAGGTGCAGGTACGACCCACTGAAAACATTTTCGGCTATGATTTGGAGAAATCCAAATGCCATCACCAGCTTACACTAAAAGTTCAACTGTGAAAACGCTCTCCTATGGAAGGCACCAGTTGGTCAGTGCCTGTGGAGTCGCCAGCTACCACACTCCTGTGCTGCTCCAATGTGTTTCAATAAGGCTTCAGCAAGAGACTGTGACAGACTGAGGCCCGTGGGTGAGATTTCTCTCCCTTTTGCTCCCAAGTCTCCTGGGGAAGGCCTACCCTCTGCTGAAAGAGCCAGTTGGTCCCATGGCAACACATCCATGCATGGTCAACTCTTTAGACATGTGAGGTAAAGGGTAAAGAGTCCCCTGACCATTAGGTCCAGTCGCGGACGACTCTGGGGTTGCGGCGCTCATCTCGCTTTATTGGCCGAGGGAGCCGGCGTACAGCTTCCGGGTCATGTGGCCAGTGTGACTAAGCCGCTTCTGGTGAACCAGAGTGGTACCTATTGATCTACTTGCACTTTGACGTGCTTTTGAACTGCTAGGTTGGCAGGAGCAGAGACCGAACAATGGGAGCTCACCCCGTCGCGGGGATTCGAACCGCCAACCTTATGATCAGCAAGTCCTAGGCTCTGTGGTTTAACCCACAGCGCCACCCGTGTCCCTCTTAGACATGTGAACAGGGTGCTTAATAGGCCCAGCTCACTAGCAAACTCTGAGGTGGTGGCAGCAGATAAGACACCTTGCCTGTTTTTCTTTTGCAGCCATCGCAAGTGGGGGGGGGGGGCACAGGTGGGAATACCTAATAAATTTAAAAGCTTTTTCAGAAGGCCACCTTTGGGAGTATAATGCAGGGAGGTGGCGCCCCCAAGTAAAACCTAATCTCCCTGTGTTTATTTTTAAGTGGCCACGAAAAACAAAGCAGAGGTGTCAACCAGTAGAGAATGGAAATCTTATATTGTTATCATTGTTTATGAATTAGTAAAACCGGGCATCTGGTATAGGCAGCTGATATTGTCTTACAGCAGGTTTTGCAAGTCAAAGTATGAGTCAAAATGAAATGGCCAGCTCAGAAAAGGAAGTGTGTGGGGGGAGTGGAAGAGATATTTTAGCTCCACACGAAGGTCTTCAAGCTGCTGGTGCTGCCACCCCAGATTAAACTATTGACTGGGAGTAGCCTTATCAGAATAACATTTTCTGAGTTAGCATTGGAACCTTCCCCAACCTGGTGCCCTCCAGGTGTTGTGGACTACAACTGCGACATCAGTCCCTGTGATTGGCCTCAATGGCTGGGCCTGATGGGAGTTATAGAAGACATCTAGATGGCACCTGATTGGTAAAGGGTTCACCTAACCTCCTGCTGTAGCAGGTTAATATATCATTCTGCTATAGCAGCAATATAAGGATCTAGGGGTCTTGGTGGACCACAAGCTTAACATGAGTCCAGACTGTGATGCAGCAGCAAAAAACGCTAATGCTATTCTAGGCTGCATCAACAGAAGTCTAGGATCCAAATCATGGAAAGTAATAGCACCACTCTCTTCTGCCTTGGTCAGACCACACCTGGCGTCCTGTGTCCAGTTCTGGGTGCCATAATTTAAGAAGGATGTTCACAAGCTGGAAGGTGTGTGAAGGACGACGACCAGGGTGATTAAGGGTCTGGAAACCAAGCCTTGTGAGGAAAGGTTGAGGGAGTTGAGGATGTTTAGCCTGGAGAAGACAAGACTGATAGGAGAGACAATAGCCATCTTCAAATACCTGAAGGGCTGTCAGATGGAAGATAGTAATATCCAAGGCAACACGATGACCAAATACAATGATACGATATCAATACACTATATAATATGATATGAAATCACATATACAGAAAACTTATGAATCTCTGAAAGTCACAAAATATGCACTCTTAATGGATTCTCTTGAAAACATAAAACCAAATAAACATAAGTCTTATAAGTCTCTGAAAGAAGAAATGTATCAGATTCCACCTAGCCCAGCACCCTGTTCTCACAGTGGACAACCAGATCCCCCTGAGGGGAAACCTGCAATCGGGCCCTGAGCACAAGAGCAACACTCTTCCCTCCTGCGGACACCTCCCAGCCACTGGCATTCAGAAGCATTTATTGCCTTTGACCAAGGAAGCAAAGCAGAGCCATTGTGGCTAGCAGCCATTGATAACCTTCTCTTCCATGAATTTTGGTGGCCATCCCTGCCTCCTCCTGTGGGAGTGAGTGCCATAGTTTTACTATGCGCTTTGTGAAGATGTACATGTACAGTCATACCTTGGGTTACAGACACTTCGGGTTGTGCAATTTCGGGTTGCGCTCCACGCCAAACCCAGAAGTATCAGAACGGGTTACTTCCAGGTTTCGGCACTTGCGCATGCGCAGAAGCACTAAATCACACTTTGCCCATGTGCAGAAGCGCCAAATTGCAACCCGCACATGCACAGACGCGGCACTGTGGGTTGCGAATGTTCTTCCCGCATGGATCACGTTCGCAACCCAAGCGTCCACTGTACTTTGTTTTATTTGTCCTGAGTCTTCCAACATTCTGCTTCATTGAGTGTCCACAAGTTCTCGCATTAGGAGAGAGGGAGAAAAACTTTTATTCGTCCACTTTCTTCATGCTGTGCATAATTTTATAAACTTTTACCTTGTCACCTCTTACTTATCTTTTTTCTGAACTAAAAAGTCCCAAACAGTGGGCAGGCAGCCATCCACCAAGCTAACTTTCATGTCAGTGAGATACACATGTTTGTTCAGCCTAGGGGTGGAAAAGAAAAAGAGAGGAATAGATGGGTTACAAAAGGGAGGCTGGATTTTCCTGTTGTTGTTTTGATGACCAGTTTGCACAGAACTGTAACCTGAGCCTCATGCAAAAAAGGCTTTCGGGAAGGAGACAGATGGTGCGCCAACATTTCTAGTAAACAAGTATTAGCCTCACATGGTCCAGACACAGGTCGGGAAATTTAAAAAAGAAACCTAAAGGGCATTTGTGTGTTTGAGATCAAGCTTGCATGGTCTTAAAAACACTTCGGGGTTTTTTAGTGTTTGGCTCACTGATAGGCAGAAATGAATAATGTATCCACCCGAGCATGAGCACAGTGACATTCCTTGCATCACGGAATAAGTCATACCTATGAATGCTCTGCAACCCTCCAATGGCTGCAAGAGCTTCTGGGCCGAAGCAGGTCAAAGTGCACATTGCCAAATGGGAAAACCCACATCCCACCCATGGGTAGCTGCCAGTGGGAGCAGGAAGAAGCTTAGGGTGGTCCTTCAACACAGTTGCTTCTTGCAATCCAAAAGGATTTATTTGCTTAGCACTTTTGTACCTTGGGGCGTATGAGGTTTTGGGGAGCAGTAGTGCCTCAGGTGCTGTACATGTCATGCTCCTTCTTAGGTAGTTTGTCCGCCTTTGGTCCCCACCCTGCACTCATTTCTCACCTGTGGTTCCTAGAAGCTGTCAGCATGTGACAGCAGCCACAGCCTGGGAATGGCTTTGACTGGCAGGCTAAGCCAGGTGAGGAGAGCTGATGGGTCTCAAACTCTCAGTGAGTTAGGGATTTCCCCTGTATGTGAAGACAGGCTCCAGCGCATGGAGCGGGTGAGACCAAGAATGGGTCCAACAATCAAGAAGGTTGTTTCTGCATATGCTGTAGAGGGAAGTGAGGGGCAGGTGGGGCTCCTCAACCTAGGAAGGTAGCCCTTCTAGGAGAAGGAAAGCTCTAGTCCTAAACCTCTGCTGGCAAGGCAAGGCAAGGCAAGGCAAGGCAAGGCAAGGCAAGGCAAGGCAAGGCAAGGCAAGGCAAGGCAAGGCAAGGCAAGGCAAGGCAAGGCAAGGCAAGGGAAGGGAAGGGAAGGCAAAGCTAAGGAGTAAACTGCACAAATCCCTAGGATGGTTGGGTGGTGCCTTGTACTCCTCCTTCCAGCAACTCATGCAGCCCAGCAGGTGCCAAACATCTTGCTCTGCTTTCCTTTGGACCACATCAGTGTGTTGTCATCTGGGGAGGTCACCTCAGTGTTGCTAACACAGTGATTTGTCTTCACCCTGGAGGTGCACTCCATTGTCTCTCGAGACAGATGGAAGCCAACAACATTCATACCGTGCTCCTCAGCCAAGAGGGCTCCCAGGGCAGCTTGCAATAAAAAGAGAGAGACATGATACAAAAGGAGGGGGAAAGGGACAGGAGGGGAAGGAAATAGCCCTCTGCTCTAGGTCAGCTATCACCCCTCCATCACAATATGATCTGGACTTCATGATAAAATGGATTGAGACAGGCCATAGGTAGCTTGAGGTGATACCCAACTGGTGCAGGTTGTGTGCTGTTGCTGGAAACCGCAGGAGGGGAGAGTATTCTTGTACACAGATCCTGCTTGTCGGGTTCACACAAGAGCATCTGGTTGGCCACTGTGAGAACAGGAGGCTGGACTAGACGGGTCGTTGGATTGATCCAGAGGCTCTTATTATGGTATTATGAGTTTCAGTGCTTTTGCTTGTGTTCTGAACAGAGACAAAGGATTTTTCGTGCCTTAAAGGGATTATGTAGTTTATCAGCGCCAGTGTGTCCTACGTTGTCAAAAGCAACATCTCACACAAAATCTAAGTGACCTGTAGATAGAATCGTATGAACGGAAAACAGAGGCATATGCACCTTTGTTATCCATGAAAATCTTTCAGTAAAAACCTTTTAAAAAAACACACACCTGTTTTATGGATTAGCACCATCAATTAGTCTGCACTTTTCTGCATTTCGTTCACTTCAGCCATTTCCCTAATTCTCCGGTCCCAAACACTTGTCTATTCACCTGCATCTCAGCTTAGTTCTCTGTGTATCTGATGAAGTGGGCTGTTATGCATAACAAGTGACGCCATAATCAGCGTGTTAGTTTTTAAGGTGCTGCAAGACTCTTTGTGGAAAGGAAAACCATTTGGTCTTCAGATGTTGCTTATGCCAAAAGGGCTCCCCACCACTGATCACAACATTATTCTGTTAGTAAATTCTAGTGAACTCAGATGCTTGTTACTGAGAAAGGTAAACTAATTTAATTCATTAGGCTATGAAATCAATTGCATTTCATACCTCCAGCATCTGGGTTTTTTGGGCTGGCCCAGAGAGAAGTCCTATTGGTATTATTATTATTATTATTATTATTATTAATTAGATTTATAAACCACCCTTCATTCAAAGATCACAGGGCAGTTTACAATATAAAAACACAAAATACATACCATAATAACAAACAAACATCTTAAAAGGCAATACATTAGTACCTCCAGTTATGTAACCCTCTGGTTATATAAACTTCAAGATGCGAAAATGGCAAACCCGGAAGTATTTTATTGGGTTTCACCACATGCGCATGCGCAGAAGCAGTCCTCAGGTTGCGGAAACCTTGGGATCTGACCAGACCTCTGGAACGGATCCCGTTCGCAACTGAAGGTACCACTGTAGATTGTTTAATTACCCAAAGGCATGGGATGATAGGAATGTTTTTGCCTGGAGCCTAAAGACATGTAGAGAAGACTCCAGGCAAGGCTTCCTGGAGAGAGCATTCCACAAACGGGGAGCCACTGCAGAAAAGGCCCTGTTCTCATGTTGCCACCCTCCAGACCTCTCATGGGAGGGGGCACACA
The DNA here is from genome assembly GCF_964106645.2 of Podarcis pityusensis. Classification (NCBI taxonomy): domain Eukaryota; kingdom Metazoa; phylum Chordata; class Lepidosauria; order Squamata; family Lacertidae; genus Podarcis; species Podarcis pityusensis. Next base: position 1,858,664 of record NC_138044.1, on the reverse strand, counting down.
AAGAATGCCCTCATGGGTGATCACAGGGTCCAGGTTGGTTTATATGGGGAGAAGTGGTCCTTGAGGTACTGGGGTCCCGAGCCATTTAGTTCTAGTAGTCATTATGTCAATTTCCTGCTAGATGTTGTTACGTGAGTCACATGCGTTAGGCCACAACTGCATCTCAGGTCATGCACAGCAATGCTCTAGGTTGGGACAGATACCTTAATGCTCTCTAGGCCGAGGTTTTCAACCTTTTTGAGTCCACAACTCCCTTGACCAACTCCATTCTTTCTGTGGCACCCCTGTGGGGCTCAGGGGCCCAGTTACGTCCCCCCTTGCCTGCAGAGCTGGCAGCCTCTCACCCTTTTTCGAACACCCTCCCTTGTGGAGTGTTCCCTCAGCCTCCTCTCCCCTCCCCTCTCCCTGGAAGTCCTCTGGGCAGCTGCTGCCCCTGGGTCTCTGAGCTGCCCCCCTGCCCCAAAGAGAGATGCCTCCTCACACTGCCCCACAGGGGCTGGGGAAGCACCCCCTGGCCAGCCAAAGGTGCACCCTTCGCCTGGGGAGCTTGTAGCCAGGGCTGCTGCAACAAACAGCTGTGCAAGCCTTGGGGAGGCAGAGATAGAGGAGGGCATCAGAGGCGGGAGGGAGGGAAGGAAGGGAAGAGGGACAGAGGCCAGGGTTGCCCAAGGCACCTCGATCATCCTTCAAGGCACCTCAGGGTTCCACGAGACAATGGTTGAAAACCACTGCTCTCTAGGTATTGTGGAACTTAGAACTCCCATAAACCCATCCAACAACATTTTAGGTTAGAGAAAATGCGAGTAAGAGGTGACATGATAGAAGTTTATAAAATTATGCATGGCATAAAGGATGTGGAGAGAACAGTTTCTCTCTCTCTCTCTAATACCAGAACTTGTGGCCATCCAATGAAGCTGAATGTTGGAGGATTCAAGACAGATTTTAAAAAGTCCTTCTTCACATGGCACACGGTTAAACAGGAGGGGAGAGGGGTCTTGTGTTTGTGTCCTGCTTGCAGGTTTCCCACAACAGGCGTTGGGTTGGCCACTGCGAGGAGAGGATGTTGGACCAGATGGGCCAGCAGGGTTCTTCTTGCGTTTGAGTCCAGAGGGCACTGTGCTGGCTACCTTAACTGCAGGGTTTCACATCTGTAGTCACATTTATAGGTCATTAAAAATGAGAGAAAACCATCTGTTTGACAAAGCAGAAGGTGGATTAAGGGGCAGCAAGTTCTACATGGGCAACACTGAGGCTAAGGAGGAAGACACTGGAAACGATTGCTGCTGCTGCTGCCACCACCACTCTGGACTGGCTGCAAGAGAGGGTAGGCATGTTGGGGCTGATTGACGTTGGTGGGGAATGCCCCATCCCTCCTAACAGACCGGCCTCCGTGGGTGAGCATCTGTACCTGTGGCTCTGCTTTTCTTCCTCCCGATGAACAACAACCCTGGGACAAGGACTGCATAGCACCAACAGCTGCTCAAAGAAACAACTGGACAGGAAGCTTAATAATATTCATGTCTTTATTGCATTAGTTTAAAAATTGTTAGGAATACGTCACACATTTTCAAAGAGAGCTTAGCAAAATAGAGTCCATTTCTGCTGGAGGAACAGGGCGGAAGGTCATGTCTTGTAGATTAACACAGAGGATGAACATCCACAAACAAGCATAGGGCAACCTGCTGTTGAGGGCGATGTTGTACAGAGCAACACATCAAGGGCTGTTAAATGAATGCTAGGAATGCCCAGGACCCCCGGAGAGAATAGCCAGACTTACCAAGCCAACTACTGGGACTGAGCTATGGTCTGCAACAGTGTTTGCCAGCCTGGGTCCCCTCAAGGTGCTTTGGACTAGAACTCCCATCAGCACAACTCCCCCACCCCATTTGACACCTCGGGGTTCGTGTGAGCCCCACGCAGGCCTACTCCTTTGGGAGGGTGGGTTGCTGGCGTCCAGCTCCTGGCCAAAATGCCTGCTTGTGCAAAATACAGGTGCAAGATCCATAAAAGCATAAAAGCAAAGCAGCAACTAGGCTTCGAGACCCATCAGGAGCAGCGGCAAGGGCTCTGTGGTGGGAAGGCAGGGCAGAGGGGCCACAGGCTGCTGGACAGGTTTCAGCTGGAGGCTTGAGGTGGCTCCTCCATTTGGGAACGGTATGTGTGTTTGTGTGTGTGTGGCAACTGGGTAACTGCCTTCTAGGGGCTAGTAAAGGGTGGGCTTTTCTACTTGCCTGTTCACAGGTGCCTCTCTGCTCACCCTAGCCTGCCCTCAGTCGATCTCCAGGTCACTGTCGTCGCTGAGGCAGGAGGAGGAGGCATTGAGGACGGAGGTGAGGAGCACCAGGTCCTTCTCAGGGAGCAGGCCGCATTCCTGCAGGAAGCCCTCCAGGTCCCCGGCGAAGAAGTCCTCACCCAGTTGGTCAGTGATACGGACAAAGTTGCCCACCAGTTCCCCACCCTTGTAGACCAGGAGGGCCGGCAGGGCGCTGGTGGTGAAGCGGGAGCTGGCGCCGATCAGGGAGCTCCGCACTCGGCAGAACTTGACTGCGGGGTACTCAGTGGCCAGGCAGACCATGCATCCATGGAGGGAGTCGGCCCCTGGGACATCATCCTCGTAAATGTGGACCATCACCAGGGTATTTCTGGGCCCCTTGTCAATGGTGTCCAGGAAGGCCTCCGCACTGTGGATCTCGAAGACCTGCTTGAAGTACTGCCCGCTGCGCAGCTGCCGCCGCATCTCCTCCATGCGCTGCTTGCGGTACTGCTGCAGGAACTCCTCGTCATCTGGGCCCTCACGCAGCGCACTGTACTCCTGCAGGGTGAGCTGGGGAAACAGGCTGCCTCCTCAGTCAGGGGTGGCCCAAGGCCCTGTGCCACTCAAGGCGGAACGTAAATTTCCACCCTCCTGTCCTCCCGTTGCCCCTTCCTCCCCCCCCTCCTCCTGGCACGCATGGGCTGAGCTGCATAATATCAAGAAAAAGATGCTGATTACAACTGGAGCACTAAACAAAAGCGGCTTAAATTGGCACTTGCTGGAGGACAGCTCAGAAGCTGGAAAGGAAGTTCCCAACAAGCGAGGCAGTGCCGGCACAATACATTTTGCCACTTTAGGCAAAACAGTCAATGGTGCCCTCCTACAGCTGCCTTTGCCTGAGACGACTCAGGGCAGTTGCAGATAGCTGGAGGAAATGGGAGAGAAAAGAAGGATGACAGAGAGGCACAGGTGCCTCCTCCTCCTGCTCTTCCCAGGCATCCACCAAAAGCAGCAAGAGCAGGAGGAGGTGAGCTGTGCACTTCTGGACGCCCAGGATCTGCTGCCCCTCTCCTGAGGCAACTGCCTCACCAAGGCCAATGGACAGGCCAGCCCTTGCTACTAAGTTCCCCCGAAAGTTAACCCACCTGCATTCCTCCCTGCCTGAAATCCCCTGCCCCCTGCCTGCCTGTTTTTTAACTGATTTACTCCAGAGGCGGCACAAGCACAAGACCCCAGGTGCAGTTGGGGACTCCCCATCACCCTGGGTTGTGGGCTGCGCTGGTTGATGGGATCTAGATTCCAAAAATACCCAGAGGGCTGCAGGTTCCCATTGCTAGCTGCGCCCTGAACACTTGGCAGCTCTACCACCAGGTGATGAGTGCCACTCAGGGCAGGTGGTCCCCCGCCAGCTGCAAAACAGCACCTGCTCCAGGGATGCCCCTCTTCCTGTGCCTGTTACCTTGCCATTCAGCTTTTCCTGGAGCTCCTTCTGCTTCCGCTTGTCCTCCTCGTCATCCAGGTGGGACCTGCACGTCACTGAGAGCTTCTGGATGAGGCGCTCCATCTCCCGGCACTGTTCCTCCCGCTGCTCTGTCTCCAGCTGCTTGAATCTCCTCCAGTCGTTGATCACCCCTTTGGGGCCTGGGGAGGGAGGGAGGGAGGGAGGGGATGAAGCAGGCAGCAACAGCAGCAGCAACTTGCCACATCAATAACAGACGGTGCCTATGCCTCTGCCTCCACAGTCAGAGGCAGTGGTGCTTCTGAACAGCAGTTGCTGAAAGGCACAGGGCAGGGTGGGTGAGAGCGCTCTTGGACTCAGGCTCTGCTTGAGGGCTCCCCTTTGGGGAGCCAAATGGGGGAGGCTGGATTAGCTCAGATATGAGGAGCAGGCTGGCCTTGAGCTCAAGTAAAATCCTGTATGGATTACACACACACACACACACGCACAAACACTCCTGCCTGAGGACAGAGGACTCTGGACAAACCTCTGAACATCACAGTTGTGGATGAACTCTGGAGAGATTCAGAAGAGAGGAAAGAAACCACTTCTTCACGTAGTGCATGGCTGAACTGTTAAAACTACAAAACTCTCTCCCACAGGAGGCAGCAATGACGACCAGCTTGGGTGGCAAGGCTACTAGCCAGAAGGGCTAAGCTCTGTCTCCACAGAGGCAGTAAACAAACATATACTACAGCGGTTTATAGCAATAAAAACGTATGATATTAACCATTAAAATGGTTAAAAACAGACGTCAATTATAACCATTGTGGAAAGATGTATTCTTCATTGCCTGCATAGGGCAGGTGATAATAGAAAAGTTGTCAGCAGGCATTTAAAAGGTTGGCATGAATAGAAAGAGAACCAACCCAAGTGAAACTGACACAAAAGCGCCCCCACCCCACCTAAAAGAATGTATTAATTGTTAACACCAGTTAGCAAGAAGCCACAGGAGGAACGAGCTCTCACACTCAGGGCTTCCTTGGTAGTTTCCCATTGGGGCACCTGAATGGTCACCGTAGGAACAGGAAGCTGGACTGGAAGGGTCCCCCCTTTTATGGGCAGGGCTCTGCTTACGTCCCAGTCAAGAGCTAGCAGGGAATTCCAAATGTCCCATTAAAGCACAAACCCCATAATGGGTATTTTATAGAAAAATAACAAATAAATGTTTGTAAATTTATATGCATATGAATATAATGCTATTCATAAAATAATACAATATAAAATACAATACAACATAAAAACCACATACAAAAGATAATACCAGAGAGGGAACAGGTTCTGGAAAAAGACATGTCTCTGCACAAGTCCCTGGTGAGCCTTTGCCAGTCAGAATATAGAATCCTGGGCAGAAGGGACCAACGGCTGGATCTGGAGTGAGGCAGGCTCTTACCTCCCAGCGTGGGACAGCTACCACAGGGAAGCTTCTTCCAGGCAGGAGCCAAGAGGTGGATCTCTTACACAGCTTTGACAGCTGGACAATTGTGGAGGGTTTCCAAATATCTGGAAGAGTTACACCTTTCTGCATTTAACTTGGGGATTCCTACCCTATTTTCAAAGAAGGAAACATCTCCAACATTACCAATGAGATTGCCTTGCCCCACAAATGCCCATTCAACTGCTTCAATCAGCAGAGCTGGCACATAATACTTGTTCCACATTTGTAAGAACTCAATATTCTGGTGTGGCAGCACCTACACTTTAGAACTCCCTGCCTATTTGTCAACAAAATTGCTGAAAAACATTTTTGCTTGGACAAGTCTACGCAGATGTTTTGAAAGCTGATGTGAGCTTTTTAATAATAATTTTTATTACTTTTCAATTGTTATCCAATAATAGCCTCATTATAACAATACCAATTTATGATACAATCAATAATATCAATCATTCAAATACCAAATTATATAATTTAGATAAGGCGGCCCCCCATGTGCTAGAATTGATGAGTTGATGATTTTCTTTATTTCTGCATTCCAAAATCTTGTTGATTTCAATTACATTCCAGTCATAATAATAATGTCACACACAGGAAGAACAAGGATATAGTTTGAGATCCTCACCTGTAGTTTTATAAATCATTTAATGTGTCAACACGAATAGAAAGCTGATGTGAGTTTTAATCTGTTTTAGTCTACTGTCACTTTAGCTTTCTGAAAGTCTTAAAACATTGCTGCTAATCCTTCTTCCTGATTTTTTTTGTAAAACGTTTTCAGGTGTTGTCATTGTTGTTGTTTTTTTGGTATATACATTTTACAAAATAAAATAAAACTAAGTAAAACGTTCCCCAGCAGACTAGTCTTAAAGGATATTTTGTGTGTATTAAATGCAACTGATCGGCTCAGCCCTAAGGAAGTCATAGGTGAATTCGGGGACCTGGGCAAAAGGGAGGCACACCTGTGTTTACCGCACTGCCATCGCTGCTCAGCACCACGTTCCTGGGTTCCGTGGCATCCTGGGGGGAGCCATGCTGCTGCTCCTCCCCCTCCTCTTCTTTCTCGCTGTCCTCCTCCTCGCTGCTGCTGTAATAGTACTGGAGTTTTTCACCCAGCAGCTTGTCGTCCAGGGTAGTCATTGTGGGGAGCTGCCAAGAGAATGCACAGAGGGTTAACAGAAGCTCAGTTGCAGCCCTGGCTTTGCTTGGAAAGACCACTGGAAAATGGACCTTTGGAGGGTTGTCCGAGTTCTTCCTCGATCCAACTTGGGTGGGTTAGAGTGAGCTTAAAGGAGAGGTGCAAGCTCAACCTCAGCCTCTAGAACCAGAGAGAAGGAGCAGGCTCTGCCCCTATAAAGGTTACAGGGATGAGTGTGGATGAAATCTCACTCAGGGGTGTGAGACCTGCCCCTCTTCATCGCTGGCTTTGAAGAGGTGGACGGGGTGCATGGCAGTCTTAAGGGAAAGGACACATTGAACTCTCAGTGACCTTGCTCAACGACTGCACTTCTGCTCCAAATACAGCCTTTACACTCCCCCCCCCCCTACCTCTTCAGGTCCCAGAAGGACTTACCGTAATGCCCACGCCTACCATTTGCTCAGCCTGCAAATGAACAAGCCACCTGCATAGCACTGACACTGACACCTATGAGCACTGACACGGAGGATTCCGGTTTAGCACCACCCCTTTTTAATCCTTCCCTTTATCCTGAGCCAGATCTGCTCCCTCCGCCACGGATTTGCATACAACACTCTGCTCGCCATCTGGGATGCAGTTGCTCAGTGATTAAAATCAAAACAAGGAAGCGAGATTCTCCCATGAAACAAGAGATGCGAGCAGCAGCTCAGGAGCCCAAAACGTGGAATAATAGCCGGGGGGGGGGGGAGCATCTCTAGTTCTGGTCTAGGAAATGTGGTGTGCAGGGAATAGGTTACCCAAAGATGGAGTGATGGCCCAGGATTCTTTAAAAACCGGCTCAGGCGGTCCACAAAGGTTGTTAGCCATGAGAGACAGAGTGAGCCTCCAGATGCAGAGGGAGCCTACCTCGGAACGGGGATGAACAACATCTGGCACAAGAGGATTTGCCATGAGGCACCAAGTGATGTGAGAATGAGCCCCAGGACAGAACCCATGTCATTGCAGTGGGAACTCTCTTGCCTCAAGCATGGGGTGACAGTGCACTGGCCTCCTCCCTCCAGGCCAGGAAGGATGTGGTCAGCAAAGGGGAAACATCAGCCTGGTCCAGCTGCTGGGGACTGCTGCTGCTCAGTCCCCTCTGTAGTGAATTCACAATTGCCAAAAAAAAAAACCAGGCAAATAAGAGCCCAGCTCCAATCGCGAGCCAAAGGGCTACTAGTTGTGTGAGAACTTATGACTCCCTCAAATGGGGTGTCTAGCCTAGGCGTCAGTTGTGGCCCACGGGGACTTCTCTTTCTGCATCGAGGTCCCCCTCCCTGTTGTTGTTTTTTAATGGTTGTGATTTTTCCCCAGTTTTATTGTTTTACCTTTTTAAAAACCATTTTGAGGGTCCTTTTCTTTTTTTACAGTCAAGCGGTATATAAATTTTATGGAATAAATAAATATGTATTGACTGTAAAATGACACTCAGTGGGTTCATTTCGATTCATTTAATAAAATTTCATTTTATAATATATATATAAAACAGAGAAACAATTACAATAGTCAAAAACTGAAAGATGAAAAACTAAATAACATAGAATGAGCACAGTTGGGTTTAAAAATAACAAAGCCCAGGTAGAACCACAGAATTGTAGAGCTGGGAGGGATCTTGAGGGTCATCCAGCACACCCCAGGCAATGCAGGAATCCCAACAAGATCATACATGACAGATAGCTACCCACCCACCCCTCCCTGTTAATGTAAGAGATGGGGGAGTTTAAATGGAAGGTTAGCCACATGAGAACTCAGGCTAGAAAGGGTTCCCCATCCCATCTAGAGGTTTATGCAGATTAGCAAACCAATCAGATTAGCAAACACATCAGAACCAATGGGGCTGACTCTACTGGAAAACCCAGAGCAGCAGCTGTTGGAAAGAGGGAGGTGGGCAAGTTACTCTGCACGCTCTTCAAGAGGGCAGGGTGGACATTTGCAGGTTTGCAAATAAGGCCTCAGCATCCTTGCTTCATGGCTTTGTTTCCTTTAATATGTAACTTGATGGATGCTGTTTTTGGATAGAGGAAAGTATTTCTCCCTCTCTCCTAAAGCTAGAATTTGTGGACACCTAATGAAGCTGAATGTTGGAAGATTCAGGACAGATAAAATAACTAACTTCTTCACGCAGCGCAGAGTTAAAAATCAGGGAACTCGTTTCCCAGGAGGCAGTGATGGTAACCAACCTGGATGGATCTAAGAGAGGACTAGACAAATTCATGGAAGAAGAGAGGGATGTTGGTGGCTCCCAGCCACGATGGCTATGCTCTTCCTCTGCAGCCAGAAGCAGCAACGCTCCTGAGTACCAATTGCTGGAAAACACAGGAGGGGAGAGGGGTCTGGTGTTCAAATCCTTGTGGCTTTTCAAAACCATGAGCAACTGGTCAGACACTGTGAGAGCAGGTGCTAGCCCACAGTAGATCAGCCATAGTCAAAAGCTTCTGAGGGACAAGGTAGGTCAGTCTCTGCCAGCCTGGTCCCCCCAGCCGTTTTCAACAACAGCTGCTGCCAACACCAGCAAAAACATCTGGAGGACACTAGGTCGGCTAAGACGCCGGTAGGCTGTAGGGTTCCTGTAGTTTTGTTGTGAGGGATGCACAACTTTTACTGTGAATTACTGAGATCAAGGCTATGTGTTTTTTTTTTAAAAAAAGAATGAGATCAAAGGCACACTATTAAAATGCATTTCCTGTTAAGCCGAACAGCTGCTGCTGCTGCTGCTGCTGCTGCTTTGGGAGATTTCGACCTCTGAGCCAGGCTCTGTGCTCCCATTTCATGTCCTACATAATCTAGGTTTAAGGATGAAGAGAAAGGAGCTAGAGTACAACGCCAACACTCCCATTCAGTATTGCAAAATAAAGGATGCAGTGTGGACTTGGGGGGAGATAGGCACACTAGCCCTACCCCACATTCTCAATGATGCTAACCTTAAAAAACAGCAACTGATTTTGCTATACCAGCATCGGAAGGCAGAAGAAGAAGAAGAGGAGGAGGAGTTTGGATTTGATATCCCGCCTTTCACTCCCCTTCAGGAGTCTCAAAGCGGCTAACATTCTCCTTTCCCTTCCTCCCCCACAACAAACACTCTGTGAGGTGAGTGGGGCTGAGAGACTTCAGAGAAGTGTGACTGGCCCAAGGTCACCCAGCAGCTGCATGTGGAGGAGCGGAGACAAGAACCCGGTTCCCCAGATTACGAGCCCACTGCTCTTAACCACAACACCACACTGTATCTGGAAGGCTTTAATGTTTGATGTTTTGTTATGTTTTTATATTTTGCTGGAAGCTGCCCAGGGTGGCTGGGGAAACCCAACCAGATGGGTGGGGTATAAATAATAAAGCTATTACCATTACCATTTTATCAGAAATATCGCCGGCAGGGTGACACTTTGCCTGTCCTACAGATGGAAAAAGCTGAGCGGTCAGCTGCTGTGAAGGGCATAGAAGCAAAATAAGATAAATAAAAAGCCCATTATTGGCAACCTGCTTCTTAATGCAGGAGGGGAAAGTGGTAATGTGGCAGCTTCCCATCATGGGCATCTGGGTGGTCACTGTAAGAACAAGATGCTGGACTCCATGGCCTGATCCAACAAGGGTCCTCTTATGTTTCTTTTTTTAATAAAAAAACAATTTTATTAAAGGTTTTCTTACGAAAGCACAAGCATTGTCTCTTTTTTCAGGTTGTCTTTTCTACATATCAGTTACATTTGTTGTGAGCCACTAGTGTTGTATATAGTTAAGGGATCGGGGAAGAAAAGAGGGGTGGGGAGAAGGGGTGGTTGTTAACATTTATTTTATTTAGTGTACAGTGTGTGTCAGATTTTGCGTCAGCGTCACTTGGGTAGTCACTCTTCCTATTCGCTTATTGTATGTATTTCCTTTCTAGTGAGGGGGGCGGGGAGCCCAGGGCGTGGTTGGCTGTCTTCCGCTTGCAGCAGCGAGATTTGTTTGCGGGGGGGGGGGGGGGTTTAAGTTAGGCCACAAGAATCCACCGAAAGCATGCCAATCAATATGTTTTTTTTATGTTTCTGAACTTGACCTAGCCAATTAATGCCTGCGATCTATGCAAATAATAACAGGATCCACCCAAGAGAAAACGAGCAGCTGAGCCTAAATAAGGAAGCCTGGATTCTGCCTTCCTCGATTCCGGAGGCCCCAGCCGACTTCCCCCCTGAAACCAAGCGAGCGCGCCCAACCCAAAGCCCCCTTTGAGCCCGCGCGGGCGAGCCCAGCCCCCTCCCTGCCCTCCATGCCGCCTGGCCGCTCTCCCCCCGCACGAGAAAGGATTAGGCTGAGATGGAGCAGGAGCGGAATCTTCTCCCCACCCCGCCCTCCATGCATCTATCTCCGCTGCAGCACAGCCAGATGCTGCCGCCCCCCCCGCCGCCCCCCGAGCCAGAGGTGCTGCAAGGGATCAGAGTGGGGGGGGGGGCTAAGACCTGGGAGATCGAGGCCCCCCCATCCCTGGGCCGCGGCCGCGCGCTCTCAGCCTCTACCTGCCTCGCAGGGCTGGTGGTGGGGTTAGATGGGGAAGGGGGCGACCACGCGCGCCCCCTTGAGGCCCCCCCCCGGATGAAAACGGGGGTGCAGGTGCAACCCCTAAATGCAGAGGACGTTGAGGCGCAGAGATGCCCTGGGGCATCGCCCCTCTGGAAAGCGAGCCAGCCCCCGACGCGATCTCGGGGCCCGCGCGCCACAGGAGACCCACCGCTGCCCCACACGACCCCGCCCCAAATCCCCACTCGCGAGCCAGACACCGCCGCCGCCCCCCCGCCTTCCCACATACGAGCCCCACACACTCCATCCCACAGAGAGCCCTCCCCACCCCCTTGCTGTGGGGCCCCCCATAACAAAACAGCCCCACCCTCTGTCACACACGGGGTGCTTAACCCTTTCCTCCCCCCGCGCGCGAACAGCACCCTTTGGCCCCCTCTGTGGGGCAGAGGCTCCTCCCTCCCTTCCCCAGGGCTCCCCTCGACCGGCGCACCACGGATCGGCGCCCGCAAGCCCGAAATCCGGGCCCCTTCCCCCTCCTCACCGGGATCTGCTCGCTCTCCCTCAGTGTCTCCCTCGGTCTCCTAGTGACAGGAGGCGAGGGGAGGGGGAGGGAGCGGGAGGCGCAAAGGTTGCCGGGACGAGCTTCCCCGGCACTAAGAGGTAAGGTGGAATAGCAGCCTGCAACTGCACTTGCTGCAGGATCTCTTTCGGCCGATGCCGCCCGTGGACCGCACCATGGAGGGGGAGGGATGGGGGAGATCAGTCTTGCTCCCTGTTTTTTTAAAAAATTATAGCACCCTTCATAGGAGGATCACAGGGCAGTTTACCGTATGAAAACACAAAAAATACATAGCAGCAAAAAACAGTTACCCTCCCAAATTTTTTTAAAGGCCTGGGAGAAGAGAGATGTTTTTGCCTAAAGTTATGCAATGAAGGTGCCAGGAGAGCCTCCCTGGGGAAGGCATCCCACAAGCAGGGAGCCCCTGCAGAAAAGAGCCAAGCTCTACACGGCCACCTCCTCTTTCCCTATTTATCCACAGTCAAACATCTCATACAAGAAAGCCCTTCTTTGTGCCAACCAGTTAATTCCTCTTGCAGGAGCCAACAATGGTTACCAACCTGGACAGGCTTAAAAGAGGGACTAGGATAAATTCAGTGGAGGATAACAATGGCTACTAGGCCATGGTGTGTCCAGGGCAGCTGTTTACCAGCTCCACCTGGTACACAGGCTGAGACCCTCCCTGCCTGCGGACTGTCTCGCCAGAGTGGTGCATGCTCTGGTTATCTCCCACTTGGACTACTGCAATGCGCTCTACGTGGGGCTACCTTTGAAGGTGACTCGGAAACTACAACTAATCCAGAATGCGGCAGCTAGACTGGTAACTGGGGGCGGCCGCCGAGACCACCTAACACCGGTCTTGAAAGACCTACATTGGCTCCCAGTACGTTTCCGAGCACAATTCAAAGTGCTAGTGTTGACCTTTAAAGCCCTAACAGCCTCAGCCCAGTATACCTGAAGGAGCGTCTCCATCCCGATCATCCAGCCCGGACACTGAGGTCCAGCGCCGAGGGCCTTCTGGCAGTTCCCTCACTGTGAGAAGCCAAGTTACAGGGAACCAGACAGATGGCCTTCTCAGTATTGGCACCCGCCCTGTGGAACGCCCTCCCACCGGATGTCAAGGAAATAAGCAGCTATCTTATCTTTAAAAGGCAGCCCTGTTTAGGGAAGTTTTTAATATTTAATGCTGTATTGTTTTTAACACTCGATTAGAAGCCGCCCAGAGTGGCTGGGGAAACTCAGCCAGATGGGCGGGGTATAAATAATTAATAATAATAATAATAATAATAATAATAATAATAATTTGCCTGTGCGGATGGAGGCATCAGTGCTTCTGAAAGCCAGTTGCAGGAAACCACAGGAGGGGAGAGCACTGTTCTTGTGCTTGGGTCTTACTTTGGGGTTTTCCATTGGGGCATCTGGTTGGCCCCTGTGAGAACAGGATGCTGGACTGGATGGGCCCCTTTGGCCTGACCCAGCAGGCTCTTACTATGCTCTAAAACAAGCAGGATTTAGCTCCCTTCCTCCTTTCTTTTCCTTGCATTCCCCATAAAGAGGGATTGGTTGTTAAAGCACTTTGGGAACCATAGCACTGGGAAGGGGTTTCCCTCACAACTCTCAGCACCCTTAATGGATTCTTTTTTATGGGGGGGTGGAACTGTGGCTGTTTTAAAGTGGCTTCGTAGTACTTTAAACATATAGTGTGAATAAGCCAGAGCAGCATTTTTCATGTCGTTCCTTTTGTGGGGGCAGATTAGAAGTTCACTGTTGTGATGAGATTTCATACATATTGTTACATGCAACCCATTCTCCAAGTAATGAGAAACCCCTGAGGTTCCAGGAGCTTAGCCAGGTTCGGTTTCCTTGGAATGAAGGTCATCAGGGACTGTGGTGTATTTAGGATACATGGTTTATTTATATACATCTATACAACCTGAGCATGAGAAGGAGGGGCTCACAGCATCAATACCCCCAACAGCTCTTGCTTCTCCATCAGCCACATCTTTGGGTCCAGCCCAGAGCAAGCGTGTCTCTGGGTCTCCAGCTTCCAGCCTGCTTCCAGCAAGAGTATCCCTGGGTCTACAGCCTCCATCTGTTTCCAGCTCAAACACAATTCTGGCTATTTTCCTACCCTAAGAAAGTGGGGTGGATGAAAGGCCCATCCATTAGCCTGAAAGGCACCATCTCTTAGCTGCTGTAGCACTTGCAACAAAGCTCATTCAAAGTTTATAAACAAAAATTTCAGGCCAGTTCAGCAAACTCCTTTATTAGATTCTGTCACTGACCCCAAGAATTGGAAGGGCCTCAAGGCATCACCCAGACTGACCCCGCACCCAAACCCACAATTGTGACTTATCCATAGGAAAAACTATCATGTTCCAGCAGAGATTACCTGTCCCAGGACCAGTCCACTCTGCTTCAGAAAGGACTTTCCCATCCTCTGTTGCCCAATACTTTTTAAACAAAAGACACCAAAGCATGTGATCTAACCGTGAGTTATAACACCTTTGAGAAGAGCAAGCTATCACTGTGAATGCCTAGCTAACAGTTTCCACCTCCAACCTCAATGTGCAAAAATTGAGACAACCCCCCCTCCACCCCCATGTTTAGAGAAGAAGGCAATACAAGTTAAGGTGGACAAAATGTTTTATTTTACGGCATGCAAATACATGTCAAGTACTGCAAACTTTTTTCTATTAATTCTCTCTCAAACACTGAAAAAAACCACGATTCGCTAAAGTCCGTGTCCAGCCCAAAAGCTAATTATCTTTTCACTTCAGTGCAACAGAAAAGACACGCACACAGACTTCACTCTGCTATTCAGGCTAAATCACAAAGCCCACACCCATCACTCAAACTTCCCTCCCCAAAAATACAGACCGTACGGTCTAAGCTTTCCCATGTAAATCCTATTCCTATAACACAAAAGAAAAAAACAACAGAATTTGGAAATTGAAAACGGAACTAAATGGAATAGAATTCATCCCCCGCCCCAAATAGATCCCTTTTTTATTTTACAGATTTTTTAAGTTAAATATTTTTTTTTAAATAGAAGCTGAGTATGCATCATTAAAAATGAGGCATTAAATCCACCGTAGCGATGGTGTCTGCTTTATTATACATGATGGGTGTACACCATCTTTTATTTCATTTACATTTCAATCGAACAATAGATTTGCAAAGAAAATGTCTAATACAGACGTAGAAATATTCACACTTCAGCTTCACAACCGGTTGTAGAATTGACAAACAGCCCTCTTTTCCCAAACTTTCTGGGCCAAGCAGGTTTATAAAATGTTAATCAACGCAACGATAAAAGAAAAAGTGGTGTTTTTCTTTTCCTTTTAACTTCCAGGGAAAAGAATATGTAGTATATAGTATAAATGCAGACAGCAGATACTGCAAGCTAAACCACAATACTTTGGAGTGGCTGTACAGGGTGTGTGTGCAGTACAAAGAAAAGCCACGCATGTTGTATCACAACTACAGTATAATCTATTTGTCTGCACAGATAAGGAAAATGCATGCATCTCCATGCCTTGGACTAAATAACCGAGGACTCTCTCTGGGTAAGCAGGTGGTATCTGTGCAAAAGTGTACTTCGCCCTGTTTTCTGGCACTCAGAAACACAGCCAGAATTGTTTTTATTTTTAATTCAAACTCTGTCAAGTATATAAAGTGTCCATTAAAAAGCTTCACAAAAGCCTGTGTGTGTGTGTGGTGGACAGGTATTTGCTCTCTCAGTTTTGGGGCTGGTGGGATGCTCACAGTTTTGGCTCACTCCACTTCAGCCACCCCATTCCACCCTTACACCTGGTAATATCGCTTTGCCAGCAAAGCACCGTGCTGCTGCTGCTGCCCTTCCTCAGAGCCAAGGAAATGGCTGAGAGTTCTGACAGGGGAAGAACACGCCCCAGCAAAACACTGTGTCATGCCATGTTATTTGCAAATTCAGTCTCTAAATATAGAACTCCTAAATACAAAGGGCTTAAAAATAAACATCTCCCACAGGTAGTGAATGGCTGGCTATTGCCCCCTCCCCAAATAATATTGGGGTGCAGATGCAAGCACTTAGATTGAACCCTTTGCAAATCAGGCCAGGCTTAATCAAATACTGAGAAATGCCAGCCGCTCACAAAATTAGACATGAAAACTGCTCACCACAAGAAAACCCACAGCCAAGCCGCATGGAGTTTTTGTTTGTAAATGAAGTTTATTTCACAACAGACCTGGCTTTCAAATTATCAAAAAAGAATGGAAGAAAGGATACTACCAGGACTTCTGTTCTGGCATTGGCCACACACACTTTAGGCAAGCACTGTGTTCTACACTCCAACTGTCACCAGGTATTAATTTCGAACAGCGCATCTGGCAGGGACCAGTGGTCAAACCAGGCCTATCACAGACCTGCCACTCTTCCTTAGCACAGGCCAGCAGCTTCTCTATGCAGCTCAACGTCTCATCTACCATCACACTCAGCATTTGTTTCACATCTGAAGCTTGCTACCCAAAGCACTGAGTCAAAACGAAGGGGGAGAGGAAATGCACATTATGAGGAAGCACAGCTGAAGTTTACCCCCCGCCCCCCAGTATGCGTGCCCCCAATCCCCCCTGCACCTGCCTACAAAAATGCCACCTGCTGGCAGAGGGCAGGAACCACCCTCCTCTGCTCTCTCCGCCTGGCTCTCCTCTGGTTGGCCTGATTTTCTAAAGACACAGCTGCAAAGCAGGCTATGGTGCTGATTCATCTCAGCACCCATCCCTCTGGCTGTCCCAAAGACAAGGGATGCAGAGCTTCTTTGGGTCCCACCACCACCACCAGCTGCTGCTGCAATACAACCCCCACCACCTATGACTATTCTTGGCCATGTTGCCTGGGGATGGTTGGTGGTGGCTGGGAGCCCAAGGGCATCCAAAGGATGTACCATAAGTTGACTGCTCCACACCCAGACAGGCTGGCTTGTACAAACTGCTTCAGAGGTGGACAACGCCCAGCCAGAATGATGCCATTTCCATGGCGAGAAAGTCCCAGCTGTTTCATTGAGCCTGCAATTCTCTGTGTTGAAGATTTAAAGTACAACCTTGGAGCAGAGGCTTCCTGACAAGTGTGTGGCCCTTTTCTACAAAACTACTGTAGTGCAGGAGTTCTGGCTGCCTCTGTCAAAGAAGCACAAAGGCAGCTCGTTCCCAGTCCAGGTGGTAAAAGGACAGCAGAAATATGGTGGCTTTTAAAATTATGCGATGCCACTGGACAAGTGAACGAAGAACTGTAAACAATTTATGCCACGCCCCCTTCCCCAGCAGCACAACCAAGGTCTTACTATATATCCACCCTTGGATTGTATTGGCGCCTGGGGGAGCTCCGGTTCACAGAGGGGCTATTTCCCTGAGGGCAAAAATGAGGATCTCTCAGACTTCTAATATTTGTCTATTTTTGCAATAAAATAGCAATTCATTTTCTTCCTCCTTAAAAAACACGTCACCTGCAGCACAGAAGATCTTATTGTTTAAATATCCATGTAAAAGAGAGAGAGAGGCTGTTTTGCATATATCTCTATATATCTGAAGTTACATATAGCGCAAAAAAACAACAACTTTTGGAAGCATTTCAAATGTAATATTTATATATACAAGATTTCCCAGCTGGATCAGAGAACACAATAACAACCCAAATGGCATTCCACACCAAAATCAGTTAATCTTAACAGTCACAAGTTTAAAGAAAACGGGTACTTTAGTCTCAAATCCCCAGCTGCCCTGTTTCTCTTGTTGCAGGAGTGAGGTGGCAACAGGAGGAGGAGCCTGAGGAATTGTCCCATGAAATTAAGAGAAGGGATTTGGCTGACATATTATAAATAGCTCTTTGTGCCTTAGTATTAAATAAGTAGCCGGGGTCTTTCACAACATCACTGGAATTATATATATTATATAAATATATATAAACTAATGCTTGGATTTTTTTTTCAGATAATAATATTTACAACATAATTTTTTTCATGAACTTTCAAGTCAGCAGATATAAAATAAAAAAGGATGCAAGTCAGTATTGTAACGCTCAGAGAAATGCCTGTTTTTGCCCCACCCCTAATCCAGAAGTGTGCACGATATAGTTTCTTAAAAAAGGAAGTGAAAAGAAGCGGCCTGATCCTGCCCACGGGGTGGCATCCCAAACAGTCACCAGCTCTGTTCTGCCAGGAGTAACATGATCGTCTCTTTTGCAAGCCATTTGCTAGTGGGACGAGCCCTTGAGTACAGTATACCTGTGAAAATGTCACTTGGCTGAAATATCCCAGTACAATTCTCCAAGTAAACAACTTCACAGAAGTTAATTATCAAACACTGCAAAAAAAAGAAGAGGAGGAGTAATGCAAAAATCAGAACTAGAAAGCCATAGAAGACAAATGAGGAAGGTGTTATCTTGCCAGCAAGCATTCTTTTGCTCTACCACCTTCTGGGTGCCCTGAGTTTCTAAAGCAAGAAAGTAAAAGAAAATACAGCTCAGGGCCCAAGAGGTGTGTGTTCTTCAGGTGATGGCTCCCTACTTACATTTCCTTAAAGTCACATTTTTAAAAAGACACATTTATTCGTTGTTCTGTACAAGCCGAACTAAAGCTATACCATTAAGTGTTCAAGGCCTTGTCAAGAGTCAGTAATATAACCTAAACACTAAACTTCTCAGTAATGCTATAATCAAAACAACACAATGAGTGTCAAAAGAACTGCTAATCGCTTCTTATTTGACAAGTACATCAACAGCAATACTGTGTTGTCAAGTCAGTGCAAATGTGACAGAAAATGTTTCTTTTGCCGGGAGCGACTGATGCTGAGGCTCTGGGGACTGATCTGGCCGAAGGAGCTGCACAACTCAGAGCCCAGGGGACAAGTGCAGTGGGTTTTTGGCCTTATCCACACTTAGGTTTTACCCTGCTCTTTCTAGGCAGAGGTCTACAATTTAACGAACTGCGTCTCAGTGGCTTTTTGTGGGGGTTCTGCCCTAAGCTTTCCCTGTGAAAACCTGCTCTTCAAATATGAATTGGCGCAAACACCCATTTGGGTTTTCTGCAGATTGCTCTTTGAGCTTGCTGATCTTTAAAGAGCGGGTTTTTTGCAGAGAAAACTCCAGAGGAAAAAAAAGGGGGAGGGATCCCCAGATTGTGCCTGGAAAGAGCAGAGGAAGGTGCCGTACTTTTCCATGTATTAGACGAGGGGGCGTCTCATAGACGGAAAAGTACGGTCAGTGTGGACAAGCCCGTTGTCGATGTAACAATTCTGCTTACAACTCAAGAGCAGGTAAAGAGACAGAAGATGTAAGCGCTAGGATGCAGGCACTTCGATTTTGCACTCTATTTTTTGTACACAGGCAAGTTGCTTGATATGTGGAAATACCAAGCTCTAAATCAGAAGAGGGGTGGGGTAGGGGAAATGAAGGGGGAAGGCCAGACAGGAATATGCAAAGTGCTACACTACTGCATATAATGCAGTCGTGCAAAGATAAAAGGAAAAGGAAAAGGAAAAAGAAAAAGTGTATCAACCCTGAATTAAGTCTTATGTTAAGAGGATCCCCAGCGCTCCTCTCTCTCTTTCTCTCTCTCACATGCTTATTTCATGCAAAGTTCCACAGCTGAAGAAACAAGCAACTGCAACCAGATACAAGTTCCTCTCTCATGAAACAAAACAAGGCAAAACAAGTGAGTTCTATTCCCATGAGTCACTTCACCCCGAGGATCTGCTGGCTTCAATGAACTAACTTGCAAATTTATCTAGAGAGGCTGTCTTTCAACAAGAACGGCTCAGAAGGCGCCCTGGAATTTCCACAAACAAATTAAAAAGCTGCTCTTAAGCTTTTTACAAACCACTTGTGGAACGTGAACACCTGAGCCTAGCAAAGTGGTTTGTTTTCTCTTTTCTTTTTCCAGAATGCAAAGTTGAGAGGGGCCTGATGTATCAAAGAGTCCACAGGAAACAAATCACCCCAATAGTATTTTCTTAAAAAATATATACATTATATAATATAGTGTAAATGCTGCCTTAGCATGATCACGAGCTTGAAAACGTAACACCTCTCAGCTGTTAACCATTTTGCCATTTGCCACTGGCCTTAAAAAGTCACTTTTCCCTTCTGCCATGATGTGAGCTGCTGTGAGGCTGTGGGCTGTCTTGAGAACGAGGCTGCCCACTCCGGAGGAGGAAGCTGTGATGGGCAGGGACGTCACCCCGCTCACAGAGGATGCTGTTGGCTGGCTGAAGCAGGTCATTGGCAGGGCTGCTTTCTGCTTCTCCCTGGTGATTTTTTTTGGGTGGGGGGAGGGAGGGAGGAGAGGGGAGAAGGGGGAAATAAACCCTGATTATTATTTAAAATAGAACACAGGAATGTCAACATTCTCACAGCAATCCAAGGATGTAAAAAACAAGGGACAGTGAATTATCCCTGATAGTTTTGATACCCTAGTTGAGTTGTGATTTTTCTTCTTTATTTTTATTACTTATCATGACAGATAATGAACAGATGGGTTCTGACAGAGTTGGGGGGGGGGGGAGAAGCTGTGTTCATTAACCCTGAGCTCTCACACTGCTAATAACCCAGAATTTGAAAGAGGGCCCCTGCAGCATCAGTAAATTCCTCTCCCTTCTCTGTGGAGCCACTGGTGTAACTCTGGAACCTCTTGAGAGAAGCTAGCAGCACAGCAGTGGCCAGAAACGCTGTTGCGCCATCAGTGCTCAGAGCCATTTCCTTTCTTCACTCATCACAGTGGCTGAAGGGCCGCTGCAAATGAATGGGAGAGACTGGATTCTCAGCCTTGGAGGAGAGAAGGGGAAGAAGAGAGAAAGAGCCTTCCCTGTGTTGGTGCCCTCCATACATTTCGAACAACAACTTCTATCAATTGCCAAGATTGCATAGGGCTGGTGGGAGCCACAGCCCCCAAAATATGAAGGGCTTGGACTGGGTAAGTCTAAGGAGTAAGAAAGAAGAGACCAGGCAAGAGAAGGCCAGCATTCGGCAAGGAAGCATGGTGGATTTCTCCAATAAAAACACCACTGTGGTGCTTGAGACAGCTTTACTTGGAAAGAACAGCAGTGGCTGCTGGGGAACCCACAAAAGTGGAGTCCATGGGCTTACAAATCACACAGGCTTATATAGCCATCCCTTCGCCTTAGCTCTACACCAGCGTAGAAATTAAGTCATGTTCTCAGAAGAAAAGCATGCCTGGATTATTGGAGCTGGATGCCCAATTCAGCAAGGAGAGCAGGGTGCAGATTTTCTAGCAGGCTAGCTCAAGGATGAATTCTTCCTGCACAGAAATGATCAACACATTCTTTATATAATGTGAGAAAGCAGATTCTTTCCTCCAGTTTTGTGAGTTTCCCAGCAGCCACTTTTGTCCTGATCAGGTAAAGCTGCCTTAAACATTGCAATGGTGCACTTATTGAATAAATGTGCCACAGGGGACACAGGGGACACGAGGAGAGACAACAGAGGCTCTGTATCGGGGCACAGAAAGCTTCTGTTTCCGTCTGACACTCACAGAATAGCAAGGTCTTCACCTAAGGTGGGCCTCGCCTGCTGCCTGGGCTCTTTTGGAGGCTGTTCTAGAGGGTGGCCGTTCTCCAGAGCTGAGCCGTTGAACAGATGATCGTCCTGGTTGCCAATGCCAAGCTGCAGGTTCAGAATCTCCTGGAAGTGGAAGGACAGTGTTAGCCGTGTGGGAGTGGGGGGTGATGCCAACCAATCAGAACTCCCGCACAAATGATGGAGAAAGGTGAAGTGGAAATGGCATTGCTGAGAAGGATCTGAGAGGCTAGACGGCAGACCCTAAAGCTCCCTGCCATAGCCACCAGGGATTATTTGTGGCCAGTCCAAAATATAAGGGGAGGGAGAGTCCAGGGCCCAGGGTTAGGGGTATGTGCTCTGCACATAGAAGGTCCTGGGTCCAATCCTCCACCTCTACATTTAAAAGTGACTTAGGGAAGTGGGGCTGAGAAGACCCAGATCTGAACTGATGGAAAGCTGCTGCCACTCAGGGTAAACAGACTGGACCAGCAGTTTGACCCAAAAGTTCATGCAAGACACAATTCTACAGAGTGGGGAATCAATACTCAGAATTTTATGAACATCTCAATAACACTGCTGTGTCTGGAACTGGGAGTCTGGCAAGGCTAGGATTCAACCAGAGTTTTGGTCTGTGGTTATTTCATGCTTTACATGGAAACTTATAGGAGGGCCACCAGCTCTGGATTTCTGAGATAGTAGAGGATGCAAAGACACAGACACATTGGCATGTTCAGTGAATCAAGGAAACGGCAGTGTTCATGTACCTCAATTTGCTCTCCCTGCCCACCAAGCTCATCGGCATCGAGGGCTGACAGTTCCAGTTCAATGTCTCGGTCTGGTTTTGTGTCTGCACCGTCCTCCGGATAGTCAGACTAAGAAGCAGGATAGGAGTGGGGGAAAACAAACAAAGCACAATTGATTTAAAGAAAGGTCTTTCTGTGAGATCGCCTTACGGCCACTCAACCGCTTCAATCAGCAGAACCAGCAATGTTGTAGGTGCCACAGGCCACATGCTCCACATTCAAAAGATATTTTACTGTGGCAGCATGCACACCCTGAAACTCCCTCTAGGTGTTTTCACTGTACTCTATCTCTGTTATTTTTTTACTGTTAAAAACAGTTGTGTTTAGGTAAGCCTGTCCAGATGTTTAGAAAACTGGTGTGAGTTTTAATCTGTTTTTAGTTTATTGTTTCAGCTTTTCAAAAATCTTAAAATTATTGTTAATTCTTCTTACAGATAATTTTATTTTTTTCCTTTTCCTTAGGCTGCTTTGATATGTGTGTGTGTGTGTGTTTACAATCAGGCAGCATGCAAATTTTACAAAATAAAATAATAAAATAAAAGTTAGGGACCTGGCTCTTCCAAAATACCTAATGGTTAGCGGCTAAACTGAAAACAAACCAACCCATTTTGACAAGGTCTGGGTCCCCCTGTGTCAGCTACGTAAACACAAGTACATTCATGCATAGTTATGGAGAAGATATGTCGCAGATAGCTGAAGCCTTGACAATGAGTTCAGTGATTCAGTTATATGGCAGTGTCCCTCCTCCATTTCCCTTCTTACATGTGACTGACATATGCAACGTGTAGCCACTCAACAGGTTTGGCTGAAGCTGATAAATGTCATTTTGTTATGCAACCAGAAAAACATTACTCAGAAAAAAGAAAGGGAGGGAGGGCAGTGCTCCAGGAGAAGGGCATGGTGTAGAGAGATACCGCCCCAATGGTAAACAAAGGAGAAGTAGTTGCTGTTCCTGTTTCCACAGAAAATGGGGAATCAGGCATACAAGAAACTGGAAGCTCATAGTGTGTCCCTCAGCTGCAGGCAGAAAGTGCTTCTGGATTACCTGTTTATTGGTCATTCATCCTGATTTGTTTGGAAGGAAATTAGACAACGTTGGCTATTGTATGAGCATTCTCTCCTATTTGTTTGCAGGGAGGTTAGAGATGCCGTTGCATCAGGGCAGGTCTCACCCTACACTTTCCCAGTGCATTTTCACATTCACTTTCCTTACTGAAAAAAGTATTGACATTTTGGGGAAGCCTGCCTGTTGCACAAGACCTTGCAGCCAACTATAACTGCATGACCTGGATTTGCCCGTAAGTGGCAGGTCCTGTCCTGTTTTGCATCTGAAGTGACAAATATATATGCTGCTGAATCAAACCCTAACTCAGGCACTGCTTTCCCCACTTGCTCTTGGAGGAGACCTGCCCCTTGAGAACAAAAGGTGCCCTTCTAGGACCTTTGCAGGCTGCCCAAGGAAAAGAGTGGGCACATTTCACACAATGCCATTTCCTTCTTACTGAAGTTGCCCCTTCCTTTTAAGTTTAGAGTAGCCAGGCTCACTCTGAGGCCAGAGACATTTGCGGAGCTGGAACACTTCTGGGCATTACATGGGAAGACAGAGAGGGACCAACTGGGATGTGTCCAGAGGAGAACGTGAAAAAGATGGCGAGTCAGCTGGAGACCCAGGAAAGATGGAAGGCGCTGGGTATATGGAGGCTGGAGAACAGACAATGAAGTGGCAATGGGACAGCTATCTTCCAACAGCAGGAAAGGAGGAGCAGCCAGAATAAAACACTGACCCTCTTTAGAGACACTGGACCATCCCTGAAGGACCCTGAACCCATCCACCACTGATTCACAGCAGCAGGCCTTCTGGGTGGGGTGGCAAGATTAAGCAGAGAACAAAACAAAAACAGGATTGGAGTGATTGGCTTTTGAACTAGGGAGGGATGTGAGTCAGTTTTGAGTATTTATGTTTATCTACTAGTTTTGTAGGTGGGAGTGTTAATATTATATATTTATTATGTTTATATCCCACCTTTTTCTCCTAGGAGCTCAAGGTGGGTCTCCCCTCCTCGTTTGAGGTAAGATTGGGCTAAGAGGCAGTGACTAGCTCACTGAAACCAAGTGAGTTTCATGGCTGAGTGGCCTCCCAGATCCTAGTCCAGCACTCTAACAATTATGCCACCCTGGCTCTCAGCATTGAGCTGCTGTTCGTCTTTGTATTGCTAATGTTTTTTATTACTGCTATGCAGGAGGGCTGGTGTTCAGTTTTTGTTTTCCAAGTATGCTGTATGGAATATTTATGGGTTATGTGATTCCCTAACCTCTTTTCTATTGTATAATACATTTATGCATATATTCTTTTTCTTTGCATGTTGCTTGGAGACCATTGGGTGGCAAGCGACTAGAAAGCTTAGGAAATAAAGAAACAACTGAAGGGCTGCCCCCAAAATCAGGGGTGGGGGGCTTCTTTCAGCCTGAGGGCTGCCTCCCATTCTGGGCCAAGCCTCCAGGGCTGAAACGCCAGTGGCAGTTGGGGGCAAGAAGCATAAGCAGGTGGAGAAATTAATGTATTACCCTCAGAAAGGAGGGTAGTTTCTACACAGGCTCACTCCTGACAGATGACAAAGCAAGTTTGTTTTCTATTGCTCCAATGGGTTCAGATTACTAGAAAAAGGATTAAGACCAAACATTTGACAGAACTGTGGGATAACCAGCCTCATATAACTAACATGCTTAAGTCTAATTAATGCAAGATGGGGTTAATGACATAGACTAAACCGTCCTGCCAGGCTTAGCTAGGTCACTTCCCCTTACCTTGAGGAGTCAATAGATAACCAAGCCTATTGTTCCCTTCCAGTCTACCTGAGCAGCTCAGCGTTTGAAGAGGTTTCAGCTGGTTGTTCCAGCTCAACCACATGGCTCTCACAAGCCACTCTTGAGTTTCTATACCAAAATTTTTAAAATTTAGGAATCATCATCATCACCATCTATTTATTTATACTCCACCCATCTGGCTAGGTTTTCCCAGCCACTCTGGGCGGCTCCCAACAGAGTATTAAAAACACCAAACATTAAAAACTTCCCTAAACAGGGTTGTCTTCAGATGTATTCTAAAAGTCAGATAGTTGTTTATTTCCTTGACATCTTATGGGAGGGCGTCCACAGGGCGAGCGCCACTGCCGAGAAGGCCCTCTGCCTGGTTCCCTGTAACCTCACTTCTCGCAGGGAGGGAACAGCCCTCGGAGCTGGACCAGAGTATCCAGGCAGAACGATGTGGGTGGAGATGCTTCTTCAGGCGCTTTTACCACTTTGTGACTAAGACAAGTTTTGCTGCCTGTGCAACTTTTCTGAAGCATATGAATCTGACCAAACTTTTTTTCAATTGACAAAACATGTTGCCTTTTCCCTTGCAGGGGGAAGAGAAAAACTTTTGAAAGAAACCTTCTAAGGGGACATTTTAGAACTCACTTGGAGGGGCATGTTTTAAAGGTCTAACAGACTACATTCCCATGCTTTACTTTGTGACTTTAAATCTCTTGCTGGGGTTCTCTCACCAAAGAGAACTTGCACTAAACTTGGATCTTGGCCTCTAGGAAATTATCATATACAGTGTTTTTTTTTCCTGGGGGGATGCAGGGATACGCATACCCCTAAACATTTTGTGAATCTTATGTTTGGCCTCATTGAGGGGCAGTATTTCGATATGAGCAGGAAAATGAGAGTACCCCTAAACATTTTTTTAGAAAAAAAGCACTGCACATATACATACACATACACATACACATATACAATCACACCTTGGGTTACAGATGCTTCAGGTTGCATTTTTTCGGGTTACGGACCCGCCGAAACCCGCAAGTACCGGAACGGGTTACTTCTCGGTTTCGGTGGTCACACATGTGCAGAAACACTAAATCACACTTTGCACATGTGCAGAAGCGCCAAATCGCAACCCATGTGCAGCTGCGGGTTGCAAACGCTGTGGGTTGCGAATGTGCATCCTGCATGGATCACGTTCGCAACCCGAGCGTCCACTGTACATATACATATACATATACATATACATATACATATACATATACCAACAACAACTTCCTGATGGTACTGAGCTCCTCAGCAGGGGAACAGACTGCCTTCATTAGAAGAGTTTTTTAAAGCAGAATTTGGACAATCATGTATCAGGGAGATGGTAGAAGTGGTCTTCCTGCCTAGCAGCAGTAGGCTGGTCTAGATGACCGCTGATGTC
The DNA here is from genome assembly GCF_964106645.2 of Podarcis pityusensis. Lineage (NCBI taxonomy): Eukaryota > Metazoa > Chordata > Lepidosauria > Squamata > Lacertidae > Podarcis > Podarcis pityusensis. The sequence continues at coordinate 1,832,666 of NC_138044.1, read as the reverse complement.
TCCCTCCAGACTCTGTAATGCATTTACAGTGGTACCTCGGGTTACGAACTTAATTCGTTCCGGAGGTCCGTTCTTAACCTGAGGTACCACTTTAGCTAATGGGGCCTCCTGCTGCTGCCACACCGCCACTGCGCGATTTCCGTTCTCATCCTGGGGCAAAGTTCGCAACCCGAGGTACAATTTCCCGGGTTAGTGGAGTTTGTAACCCAAAGCGTTTGTAACCCGAGGTACCACTGTATTCTAAAAGGGGTCCCTCCCTTCAGTATCTTCTCCACCCAGCTCAGCTACTTTTTTTACCTCGCCGTTTCTCAGATTGATTTCATTGCTTAGGAGGGTCAAAGAGAGGGGGCTTCCTTCTGCCAAGGAGCTCCACTTCTGCTGCGTGGCAAGTGCGTTGGCCTCTCTCTGAAGCAGCAACGAGTTACTTTTGGCCTACATGGAAGAATAACAGAGGAAATGGCAGGGTGGAAGCAACACTCATTCCATTCCTCCCTCCGCCCTGCAGCTCTTGGACCATGCTCAACAGACTGGCCGGCCCTCTGTAAATTCTCCATCCCCCCAAAAAATCCCAGAGCAGGAGGCAAAGTTGCCAGATCAGCCATACCTGCTGCAGTTCGATGCTCAGTAGATCTCCAGTGCTAGAATGCTTTCCTGGGGCAGACACATCTGTAAGGATGAACCGGTCCCTTGAAAGAGAAGGAAGGTTTAGAAGTTGCTCCCTGCACATTCCTTGGAAGCGTGACACTGGACCTCTGATGAAGAAGGAAACAGATGGGCCTGCCAGCCAGGGGTTTCCTTTCATCCTCAGACCTTCTGAAGGTGCACAGAAATGTCCAGGGATGAAGGGAAATTCTCAGCTGGCTGGCCTGTCCCAGGATTCCCTCCTCTCTGCAGGAAAATGATGCCCAGCAAAGAGACAACTGAACCTCTATCCCCCCACCCTCAAACTGAACAGGCTGGTATGAATTAGTCTGTGCAGGGGTCGCTGCAGAATGCCAGGGAAATTACTACAATGGGGTTTCAACACATCGTATTTCATGCAGGGCAAATGTTGTCAGAAAGCACCCTCATCCCAAGCCCAGTCTCCACGCACAGGCTCTGGCAAGGTGGTGCTCACTCCATTCTATCGTCCTTTTATTTATTATTACAATCAATCAATCTTTATTACGGTCCGGAGACCCAACAAATCAATACAAATTGATTTGATTTATTATTACATTTGCATCCTGGCTTTCCTGGAATGAGCTCCAGGTGCAGTCGCTGGTTCTCTCCCTCCCCACATAATCCTTTTAAGGATGTAGAAAGACCTCTGTTGGATTAGGACGGGGCGGGGGGCACCTAACCCAGCATCCTGTTCGCACAGTGGCCAACCAGATGCCCCAATGGGAAGCCTGAAAGCAGGACCTGAGTGCAACAGCCACTCTCCCCACTTGTGACCTCCAGCAACCGGCATTCAGAGGCAGACTGCTTCCCACAGTGGAGGCAGAACACAAGAAATCCTGACTAGCCACCAGGTATAGCTGCATCCTCCATCCTTGCAACAACCCAGTGGGTTAGGTTAGGGTTATAGAAGGTGGTTGGTGCAGTGAATGGTTGAATGGGGATTTCAACCCAGATCTTCCAAGCCCCAGTCCCACCACTGTGGAGCTGTGAACTTAGTGCCGTGGCCTGAAAACTCCTACTGCTTCCATGGGATCTGGCAAGGGATCTGGGCATGCTGAGCTTAGGCGAGGTGCTGTGACCAGGATGGGCTCCCCAGATGCCCCCTTCGAGGAGAGCTCCCTCACTTACCGTTCTCTGAAAGGCGCTGATGAAGTAGAATCGGAATTGTAGGAGCTCCATCTGGAATCAATGGTGCTGACGTAAGGGGTGTAATCTGCAAACAGGCAAAAGGTGCAAACTCAGCTCGGGCCAGAGAGAATCCTGTCCTCCGCCCACACCTGCCGCCCTGGCATCCTCTTCTATATCATTTCCAAGGCTCCAGACCAACCCAGCCCATACCTGACATGCTGACTGGCTTTGTAGCACTTCCTTGGGAAGCAGTAGCTTGAATTGGGTCTGTCGTGTGATAACCCGTGCGCGACGACCTGGAGATGGCGCCCCATTTGGAGATGATGGGCCCATCGCTGAACGGAATGATTGGGTCTTCCTCCTTTGCCCTTCTCTGGGTGTCGAAGAGGTGCACCCGCCTCTTCATGTCCCCACTGTCCAGATCCTGTACAGCCCCACAAGAAAAGGAAAGCCCAGAGATAGAACCACAGAATAGTAGAGTTGGTAGGGGTCCAAAGGGTCACCCAGTTCAGCTTCCTGCAATGCAGGATCTGGCCTACACATGGCCTGGTGCGCAGGGAGGCTCATTCTTAGGCCCAGTGTAACATTTTGCACTCATAGGAACCCTTTTAGAAGCCGTTCCCTTCGGAATGTCATCAGGCAGGGCATCCAAATCACTTCTCGCAATCCTTACAACAACCCTGTAAGGTGCTCAGGACAATATATTTTCCCTTATGCGGTAGACTGGGGGGGGCACTCGTGCGTGTGTGCATGTGGACGTAAGATGAGGTTAAGGGAATCATGTTTTGGAAACTGGTTCCATCCATCACTGGCAGAGGGAGCGGCACTGGCTCTGTGCCTGGCTACCAAGCAGAACGGGCTCCAGAGGGGAAGCTGCCTTACCAGGAGCACAGCACCAGAATTGGCAATGACGTCCTTGGGCTCTGACTCAATGGCACTTATGCAGGAGCTGATGGTGCCACAGGACCAGGGAGAGTAATGGGAGAGGCGGTCGTCCTCGTACTTGGAGCTATGCTGGCTGGTGGCACTCTCGCAGAACTGAAGGAAAGAAAGACACCAGGTAAGGTCTGTGGGGTGGGTTTTAATCGGTAGGAGAGGCTATATTAATTGCAAATCATCCCTCCAGGTGCCCTTGTGTGCGGTTTGAATCAAGTTTCAAAACCCCTTGTCAGCACAATTAAAAGCATAGGAAATAGGCCGTAAAACCTTTGGGGGGCGGGCTTACCCCTTCCTAACCCACTTAACAAAGCATCAGACAACAGCTTGCCAAGTAGGTTAAACAAAATATTTACTTGCTTTACAATCATGCACTGGTTCACGGTAATGGCAGCAGTAAAAAACTATGCAGCCAAAATACTCGTTATTTACAGTATAACCAGCTTCAGGCTTGTGCCTGGAGTCGGAGCAAGTGGGGCCTGCCGGTCTCCGAACACTGGTCAAAAGGAAGAGAGAGTGGAACAGGAAATACTATATGTCCCTTCCTTTCCAGCAGAGGAGGGGAAATGACACCACACGGAGCCCTCTCTACCAATTTTATTTCTATGGTCTGGGTATCTGCCTATCAGCAATACAGCTCTGAGGATTTAGCCCCCTCTCATGCTAACTAGCAAGAACATGCATTTGTTAGATTTGGAGACTGATCTCCCACAAGATCTTGACCAATCATCCCAAAGGCCTTTTGTGTATTTCCCATGTCAGCAGCAGAAACATGTGCACATTTGGGGACACTGTGCTGTGCAGAGTAACAGAAGGAAAAAGGAAAACAATTTCCCTGTGATGAGGAGGTTGCAGGGAATCACATGGCAGAAAGGGAAGAGAAGGAAAAGGAAAAGGGAGGTGGGAACCAAGGATAAGTAAGAGCAACCACGGGGTGCCTGCTGAAGTTTTGTTTCCACTAGGAGGGTGGCAGGTAGGCCTGATGTGGGAGGTTTATCTTTTTATCAGGCAGCCATCCTAACCAGCGACATGGGACTGCAACTTAATAAAACAAAGCCAATGGATTCAAAGTGCAAGAAAAAAGATTCTAACCAAATCTTAGGAAGAACTTTCTGGAGGTTAAGAGCTATTTGACAGTGGAACAGACTTCCTCAGAAGGTGATGCAGTCTCCCTCATTGGAGGTTTGAAATCAGTGATTGCACAGCCCCTTCCAACCCTGCAATTCTGTGATTATGAAAAATCTCCCCAAAACAGATAAATGGTCCTATGCGAGTTGTTTAATCTCAATATCCTTCCCCAATCTAAATACTGGCCCTGGTGCAAACTGCTATTAGCTTGTGGTGGGGAGGGGGGTGAGTGGAAGAGAGAGAAAGAGCTTGTAGCTGCCTTGTTCCCCTCCATGAAGTTAATAGCAAGTGGTTGTGTATGGTGGGGGGAAGAGATTTGGAAAAGGAAAAGTGTCTAGGAGGATTAAATCACATCCCAGCTCTTCAAAGCAACCATGCAGGACTACAAATTATCAAAACAAAATTGTAGGAGATCCCAAGCCTCAGGACCACCATTGGTCATTAGACTACAGATGTGGCCTTCCAGATGTTGCTGGAATCAAACTACCATCACTCCTGGCTGCGGGGGAGGGGAGAGCCTGGAGCCAAACCATATTTGGAGGGCCACAAGTTCCCCACAATGCCCTATGGAGTTAAATCCCAAGCCATCGTGGGAAGCATCCACTTTCAGGCAGGCCACGAGGGAGCACGTGCTGCACCTCAGGAGAAAGGAGTGCCAAAGCATCTGGTGGAGCAGTTGTGCTCTTCCCCCACCCACACCCCTGTAGCTCTCTGGTGCCTTACTTCTCGGCTGAAGTCCACGTTGAAGAGAGGGGAAGGAGGAGGAGGAGACTGTGCGGCTGCAGGCAGAGTGGAGGAGGACACGAGAGGCGTTTTTGGTATGTGGCATGGGGCCCACTGCTCTGGCTTCCTCCGCAGTGGGTCGTCGTAAGTGGGTTTCAAGTGGCCACAAGGATCCTAGGAGAAAGGTGCCAGATCAGGACCAATTAACATTACAGGAAACTCACATAGAACCCAAGAGTTAGCCGCTCAAAGGCTTGTGTTACAAGAACTCAGGAAGTTGCCTTGTATGGAGTCACACCGTTAGTCCACTCAGCTCAGCACTGTCTCTGCTGACTTGTGGCGGCTCTCCAGGGCAGGGGACATTCCCAGACCTGCCTGAACCTGGGGGGCCAAACCTGGGACCCTTTGCACGCAGGGCGGGTGCTCTGCCACATCAGCGGCAATGCATAATTTTGTACTGTTTGATGCTATTTCATGGTCTGTTGTAAATATACTGTTGTGGGCCACCTTTATATTTTACATGAGTGGGTGGCACATAAACCTATTAAATAAATAAATGTTCAGCTGGCAATGCAAGGAAGGCGTTAAGCTGCATCTCCTCCCACCATGCCCAACTTCCTCCTGATCTGAACCATGTGACGGCAGTTAAAACCAGAAATACACAGCATAAGCTGTCTTATACTGACCCAGACCACGGGTCCACCTAGCTCAGTACTGTCTACACTGACTGGCAGCAGGTTTCAGACACAGAGATGCCATTGGGCAGTGAACCTGGGACCTTCTGCATGCAAAGCAGATGCTCTACCACTCAGCTGCAACCTTTCCCCTACACCCTTCTCTCTGATACTTCCCCCAAAGGAATTCACCAGCTGGCCAGGAGCTTGCTCTGATTAAACAAAAGACAGGCGTTAGCAACTTCCCAAAAGGGGAAGCAAGCCTTGTATCCTGCCAGCCTACATCCCAGAGGTGTGCAAGGATTCAAGTGTGGTACTGGGGTAAGGAATGTGAGGAGGAGGGTCACAAGGAGTCCTAACTGGCCCCTGCCCCAAGTGTTGGGTGCACTTGCTCTTGCTCCTTATGTTTGCTTTGTTTCACCTCTGCCTTGTTTTATGCAGTATGGGGCTGCTCTTCGGCTCAGAGCCATAAACCATTTAAACAGAAAAAAATCAGGTCGCAGAAATGCCCCAAAGTTATAAGACATCATCTCATTCGGCCTAGGGAGCTTCCAAAAAGGAAGCCACACAGGAGAGTAATTCATGCAGCAAGTTTAAGAGTCCCAGGCAAATAAAATGCGTCTCTGCCTACAGGCAAAATGGCACCAGAGGCCCCTGAGGAGCTGGTTTGGGATATCTGAGAGGCCTCAGAGCCGAAAGGAACAAACTCCAGTGGCTAGTGGGAACCTACCCTCAAGGAAGGCACCGTCCTCTGGTCAGCCGGCAACTGGCAGGCCATGGAATGGTAGCTGTCCAAAGAGTTGTATCTCTCTCGCAGGAAGGACTGGTGGGCAGTGGGGTGGACGACGTCCATGGGAGGCAAGGAGTTGCTCCGGATTATATCATCCCTTGGGTACATCTGCGGCCGCCAGATCCGCCGGCTGTCGTAGAGCGGGGCATACATCCCAGACGGGACTGGCCCATAGGGCTGCGGTGGCGGCTGGTAAGGAGAGCTCAATCTGTCCCCAGGGGGGAATGCGCTGTAATGATCGCCATATGGCACAGAAGCAGATGGGAGTGCGGATTCAGGGACATTGCTGGGCCTCACAAAGCGAGGGAGGCAAGGGGCCACACCAGCTGGAACTGTCGGTGGTGCTGGGTAGTATCCTATGGAACAAGAGACACTTGCTGAGCTTGGCCTAGAACTTCACATTATTCTAGGGCCAGTCTGCACATGCAGCAGAATTAGGAAGTAGTGTGGACTGCACCATGTTCAGATCCATTTTGAATGCTTCCCCATGCAAAAATGAATAATGATGATGATATCCCCACAAGCAGAAAACTGGCACAGCAGGGAGCAGACTAGGCTACAATTCTGCTAGTGTTCTACTTGCAGGGAGATGTTTTCTTTTAAAATTATCTTCCATCCATCCACCTGAAGCCTGCAATGGTACAGATAATTCTATCACCTTGTTTTTGCTGCATGCATTGACCAGGTGTTCTTAGCTGCCAGATCTTAGCTGAACAGAACTTACTTGTCTGCATAAAAACCATTCCTCTCCTCAGAATATAAGCCCAATAATAATTTCTCCCCTCTGTACACATTTAAATGGGCCAGAAATATTCTCTTCTTTATATGCCACAATGTAGATTGACATAAGGCAACTGCTGTCAGTGGAGTAAGGCTATTGGTAGAAATAATTAACAGAAATCAAAAGTAAATGAGCTATATGAATTTTACAACATACAGCTGCTAAAGTTGGGGGAGAGGGGGTCATTTGTCATCATGGTTCCCACTCACTCACAAAGCCTTCATTAGTCTCCACTGCCATTAACTACAGAACAATAATGGTTGCTACTGTTAACTGACACTTACAATCACTTGTCTTGGAGGCCTGTGGTCATGCACAAAGGTAAGCTATAAATGTTTAAAATAAATCAACAGCTTTGTGGCACCTACACATTAACAAAATGGCATCATGTTTTCTGTGCTACAAGTGTGTATAAAAGTAGTTGGGGGAGGGTGAGATCTGAACAGTACAGATGCTGCTTGTATTACCAATGCAACTTTTTTGTGAATGACCACTGTTAATAATTATCACTGTCTACTTTTCTGAATTTCATTTACCTCTGACCGCATTGATGAAAAAACCCTACCACCTTAATGTGCAACCAGAATAACATTTCATTCTTTCCATCTACAAAGCCTGAGACCCTTTGTCGATTTTGCTGTGATATACCAACACGGCTACTTCTCTGGTAACTGTTTAATAAATACCTGATTAATCAATTTACAGCACAATTCTGTGCATGTTTACTCAGAAGTAAATTCCACTATGTTTAGTGGGGTTTAGTCCCAGGTAAGTGTCCTAAGAATTGCAGCCTAAATTTGCATATGGGTATATAAAATATTTCCAAAAGAGGATGGGGGAAGAAGAGGAGTCAGTTTTGTTTGCAGATAGCATATCACACATGTAATAATAATAATAATAATAATAATAATAATTTATTTATACCCCGCCGATCTGGCTGAGTTTCCCCAGCCACTCTGGGCAACTCCCAATCGAGTGTTAAAAAAAATAAGCATTAAATATGAAAAACTTCCCTAAACAGGGCTGCCTTCAGATGTCTTTTAAAAACAGGATAGCTTCTTATTTCCTTGACATCTGCTGGGAGGGCATTCCACGGGGTGGGTGCCACCACTGAGAAGGCCCTCGGTTACATGTTACATGAGTTGCATCTTCTTTCTCCCATGCAAGCAGAGGGAATGCCTTTTTTAAGGGGCTTGCATCTCTTTGGAATATACAGTTGTATTAAAGAATAAATGTTAAAATCTGCCACTCAATATTTATTAGGAAGCACATTTTCAGTTGATGTTTTGAAACCAATCCATCTAGGCCAACTTTCCCCAGGTGCCCACCAGGTGCTTTGGACTACAACTCCCATCAGCCCCAGCCGGCATGGCCAGGCTGGAAGAGACATTACAGTCATGTACTGGGGCATCAGACTGAGGAAGCTTGAGCTACACACTGAGTGAAAAAGTCCTTTCTGTCCTGAATCTTCCACCATTCTGCTTCACTGGATGACTCCACTAGGTTCTAGTATTATGAGAGGGGGAGAAAAACATCTCTCTAGACACACCACACATAATTTTATACACACAGCGATAAAAGTTCTACTCCACCAGTGTGGGCCACCACTGAAAGCATGAAGGAAGAGGACTGTCCTTACTTGGGGCTTAAAGGACAGCAGGTCCGATGGCCAGGTCCATGATCCAGGGGTGGCCACAGAAAAGGCCAGGTCTGCTTGAGTGCCCTGTCAGTGCCTCACCTGCTTGCGGGTACTGCTGGGGTTCATAGGAGAGGTGGGTTCTGGGATCTTGAAAATACTGGAGGCTGTCGGAGTGAGGCGGGTAGACAGGCATTCGAGCAGCAAATGGGCCAACTTGGGGCGTGATGGAGTTCATCTCTGTGCCCACAGGAGGAGGAGGTGGCGGAGGAGGAGGACCTGCTGAGGTAGCTGCCACCTGACTGACAGGAGTCTTCGAAAGGGAACCAATTTTACTGGAAGAAATTCAGAAAGAGAGAGATTAAATTTAGGCTGTCTCTTGAATTATAGAAATCTCGGGGTAACTTTTTAAATTTAGGCATGTAGACAAAACCTCTAATGTTGGTTTTAAAAAGCATTCCCTCTTTGCTTTCAGTCACGGCAGGAATGGGGAGCCTGGGGCCTTCCAGATGTTGCTGGACCCCCAATTCCCACCATTCCTGGCTACTGACCAGGCTGGCTGCACACATCACAGCAGGGGCCTTTTTGAGAAGAGGAATTGCCTCCTGCATGGAAAAACAACATGTTCATGGGGGAGTAATGGGAACAGAGGGAACATAGGAAACTGCATTATACTGAGCAGGACCACAGGTCCATCTTGATCAGTACTGTCTACACTGAATGGCAGCACCGGCTCTCCAGGGTTTCAGGCAGGGAGCCTCTCCCTACCCTACCTGGCGATGCCACTGGGGACTGAACCCGGGACCCTCTGCATGCAAGAAAGATGCTCTGCCGCTGAGCTATGTTCCTTCTTTCAAGCATGGCACATACTTTTCAGAGAGAGGGTCTGCGAAGGAGCCCGGGGTGTTCTGTCCATTGGCTCCAGCTTTCCCCGCTTTCTTCACGTTCTCCAACACCATCATGGACGAGGGGTCAGAGCAACGTGGGATCAGCTGGGGGCTGCCACTCTCCAGGCTCACAATGCCGTTAGTGCTCTGTGACATCTTCCCAGAGCTCTCCGCGCTTCCCATGATGGAAATGATGCTTCCTGTCGTGGTGGATACTGCACTCGTGACACTGGCTTTGCCTAGCAGGGGGAAGGTTCTCACTGTGGCACTGATCTTCTTGTTCCTCAGCCGATACCTGTGGTTGCAATAAAGCAGTGGGTATGTGAATTTAGGTGACATTTCCCTTCAAAGTTACAGGAAGGGCTTTATTATGCCAGCTTCGCCGTTTCCTTCATTTGGTGCTGGTATGTTATTTTTAGTATAAACAAGACTCCGTTTTTGTTTCTACACACACCCCTTTTAATTGTTTTCCGAGATAAGGAGGGGAGGAAAAGGAAAACAGACATTCTGCGATCAAATCAGAAACAGGGACGGCTTCTGAAATTCTGGGGCTGTGCCTGGAAAATCGGGATACTTGGAAAGCATGCATATGTCTTTTAAAAATATTATTATTAATTTTATTTTCTCTCATTACAAATATACTTATAACATACAGCTTACATCACATCTCTCCCTCCCCCCTTTTGGACTTCCCTCAACTTCCATTTTTGATTTATTAACCTCATTCGTATATTCTGCTGTTTTCTACAAATATCATATTTTTCCTTTTATTACATTATCTGTTCCCTATTCATAAAGTGGTGAATGTTTATTTAAATCCTACCATCAGGTCAATATTCTTTCTTTGTTTCTGCAAATATAATATAAAAGTTTCCCACTCTTTTTCAAAATCCCTATTGTCCATTTCCTGGAATCTGCGTGTCAGCTTCGCCAGTTCCGGAAGGCATGCATATGGAGAACAGCTTCCACATGTGTATGGGCCTCAGCTTGCTCAGAAAAGCCCATTTATTATTTCTTAAATTGGAACTGTGTGGTAGAAAGGCTGGCGCCTTTATTATACATCTTTTGGCAGCAGGTGAAAATGGTCTTTCCTCGACCAGGCCTTTGGCTGACAGACATTCAATGCCCTTTTAAATGTGTTGTGGGAGGCAGGGATTATTATTGGTTTGTTATTATTGTTATTATATGTTTTGTGGGGGTTTTCTTGTATTTTTATGTTGTGACCCACTTTGAGATCTATGGATGGATATACAAATTTAATAAATAAATAGATGGTGATGGTGATAAATTGGATAGGGCTTGCCGCAGCATCTGAAGATGTTCCAGGAACACTCAAACCAAAGGGAGACTGGACATCAGGGAGCCATCCCCAAAGCTAGATCCTTTTGAGTTGTCTTGAAGGAAGGGTCACTGCCGAGACCCCCACCAACTTCCCTCCTCCAGTCTGCCCCACAGTTCTCTGGCTCTAGCTCTATCCCCCCTACAAATCTGAGCAAGGGGAGCTCCTATTCAAATTAGAGGCAGATGACTGTTTCTGAAAGAGCCAAAAGTAATTTGAGAAAGGTTTCAGCGTTACACCTGGGTTTTTTTTGTTTGTTTTTTTTTAACTGGTTTTATTTACATTTCAAAATAATAATCCATTAGTAGTTAATTCAATTTTTAAAATGATAGAAAATTGTAAAATTGCATATTTAAAGCCTTTTCACTCTTCATGCTGTGGCATCTTTTGTATTACCTTGTAAGACTCTTGCTGTGTAATAAGCTTGTTGGATAATCTTTATCATTATTGCTTGACTGTCTCTCATGGTATGTTAAGTATGCTGAACAGAATTTATTCAGCCTCGTGATTTAAAAAAAAAATAAATCGCTGCCACTTTTCAGTTTGTTTTTAGCTAAGCAATCTTTGTCAGTGCCAAAATTTTTTGTCCAAATTCACTTACGGTGCATTCTTCAATGCAGGAAAATAACATACTGTGCAGATAAGGAATTCGATGGAAACCCAGTGGATTAGATAGCAAAGGAAGTAATGTTAGTATCTTAAACTTATGACTTAAATGAAGATGAGATTGAACATTTTGGAAAGCTTGCTATCATTTAAAGAATTTCATGATTTAGCTAGGCCAAATACTTTTTTTGCAGGGGGAGGCATTGTCAAAGGAAGGGACGTCAACATATTTACATCAAATATGAGGGTGGTGTCCAGCTAAATAGACCTGCTAGTGCAAGTGTAGAAAACCTTTGGCCCTCCAGATGTTGCTGAACCACAACTCCCATCAGCCCCCCAACTGATGGTCAGTAGCCAGAGATGATGGGAGTTGTAGTTGAGCAACTTCTGGAGGGCCAAATGTTCCCTCCTCCAAGCGTACCTGCCATCTTAACGGCAAAAGAGATCAGGAATTACTCTCACACTGAGATGTTGGCATGGCTTCAGAACAAAAGGAGGCCTCTCAGGATGGAACAAGAGGCCAGAGAGAGAGTCAGGGACGGGGGAACTACAACTGCTGTTGGATGACAACCCACTCCCATCTTCCTGGTCTGGAGTCAATGGGAGTGGAGTCCAACAACACCTGAATGACCGCAGGCTGCCCATCCCTGCATTAAGGGAAAGATGTGCGTAGGAAAATAAAATTATAAAAGGGATTTTAAAACTAAAGAAAATTGAAATGCATGTGAAAAGGGCTAAGTGAAGTGAATGTTTTGTCTGCAAGGAAACTGCGAGAGAAGGACGACATGTATGTAGAAGCTACTGCTACAACGGTTAAGGTTAAGGACAAAGAAAGGAGTGGAAATTAAGAAAGTTGCTGTGCCTTGAGATTAAGCCAGTAGAAGCCAGTATAAGGAAGTGCTGCCATATATGGACACAGCCACCCCTTTGCTTGTAAACCTATAAATGCTTGTGGGGTTTCTTTTTCTTTCATATTTGGGTGCTACCTCTCAACTACCTGCTGGTTGAGGTTGTGTCGCACTGGCCTTACAACGCCTACATAAATGTCCTGTTTGCCTGGCAGTTGGAGTCTGGATCTTATTGACCATCCAGGCTGAATCCACAGGGTATTATTGAACTGCAATATTTCTCCACCCACCCACTTCCACCTTACTCGGTCTGGGGCCAAAGGGAGCTGGAGTCCAATGGACACCTGGAGGGCAGCAGGCTGCCCATCCCTGCATTCAGGGAACGCTGTTCATCAAGCCTCTGCTGCAACGCATCCACCAGCTTAGGGAGAGTTCCTGCTCCTCCCCCACTTCCCAGTACTTACTTCTCCAGCTCTTCCTGAGAGTGAGCGAAAGTGCAGTTGGTCCCTCGCGGACACCCGCCTTGCTGTCGCAGGTCACGGCACATGCTTGTTTTGTATTTGCTATTTGGTTGCAGCTTTCAAAAAGAAAGAGGGAGAGAGGGAGGGAAAACATTGCATTACATAAACCAAGCCTGGAATAAATCCCCACCAGAGTTGTTGCTGACCCCACTAGAACGAGAGAACCGCAGTTGCAAGACTTTCGCCTTACTGACAGCTGTGCTGGGTTCTGTACTCACCATAAAATTGAAGAATTGTAGATTTGGAAGGGACCTTGAGGGTCATCTAGTCCAACCCTATGCAATGCGGGAATCACAGCTAAAGAATCCCTGAGATGTGACCACCCAACCGCTGCTTAAAAGCCTCCAATGAAGGAGAGCCCACCACTTTCCAAGGGAGACTGTTCCACTGTCGAACAGCTCCTACGGTCAGAAAGCTCTTCCTGGTTTTTAGTTGGAATCTGCTGGTCAGTTAAGCATGAGAACTTTCATTGTTCTGTTAGTTCAACATGCAACCACGCTGAGAGAACATAAGAAGAGCCATGAGCCAGTGGCCCATCTAAGTCCAGCATCTGGCCCATCTAAGTGGCCAACCAGAAGCTTGTGGGAAACTCGCAAGCAGAACAGGCGCACTCCCTCTCCCGCCCTGTGGCTTCAAGCCACTGGTATTTGGAAGCCTTACTGCCTCCAACCAGGAGGTGTTAAGAATATGCCAGGCAGCATCAGAAAAGAGAACCAACCAGGAGAGTCACTGCCTGCCTCTGGCTCCTACCCTAGAAAAGCCCACAAGTGCCAACCCCCAGGAATCCAAGAAACAAGCAGCAAGCTACTTCCAAGCAGTTAAAACAAACCCCCAGCAACTATCCCTATGGACAGCCCCAAAGCTCTATCTGGCCCACGGATCATTGGTTCCTTTCTTTGCTTTCTTGTTTTAATTTTTCTTCATATATATATATTTAATTCTACATTTATTCTTATACCAAAAAAGTTAGCTAGAACAGATAAACACTATTACATCTTTCTCTTTTGTTGTTGTTGTTGTTCTAATTCCTGTGGGCCAAAAAGGATCCTAGAGTGTTGCAGATTAATGCTGATCGTAAAAATGAAATGACACATGGTCCATGCTTAATACTTTGGTTCCTAAGAGCAGTTAGCCAGATGCCTCTGGCCACCCGCAAAAAAGACACAAGCACCACCTCTTTATCACCAACAGTCATGGCAGCAGGTGGGCATTCCTAGATTAGATAAATTCTAATACTTGGATACAGATGTACCTTATTGAATCATTTTAAAATATACTTTTCTTTAGTCCCTTGGACCCAGCTGCCTATGGCAGGGGGAGACAAGAGGTGCAATCTCCCTTCTCTCCCCAAGGGAGGAGCCCAAGGTGGCAAACACAGTAATAATAAGTAATTAAAAGCACACTAAAAACAGATTCCAAACATTCAAACACATCTAATAATAATAAACACAATGAACCACCTAAAACAAATGTAGGAACAGCTATACCCAAATCATGTGTTCAGACAGGCCTGACAAAATGGGGGGGGGGGGGGAATCAGCAGGAGTCTAAAAGTGCAGAGCACAGGTGCCACCACAACCAAGGAATGATTCTTAAAAACAAAGAGCAGACATTTTGTGGCACTTTTAGAAGCGCATGACCAATTTGACATATATGGGATAAGGCGATTGCTTAAGAAACTAGTCCCATGTTGTTCTGGGCTTTAAATACCAAGAACAACACCTTGAACTCAGCCTGGTAGTGAACTGGCAGAAGGTGCAAATCTCTGAGCACAGGTGAAGATCCTGAGAGACTCTTGGTCCCGTCAGGAATTATGCAGCAGCATTCTGCACTAAATGCATTTTCCGGACTAAGCACAAGGGAAGCCCTACATAAAGGACTGCAGCAGCTGTGGAACCAATGTCTCTCTGAAGCTGAATGATTTTACCCTCAAAATGTGCAGCCAGAGGTCTTCCCCCTCAGTGGGGGCCAGAAAACTGTGGACCACCATATATCTTACAATTTTATTCACATCCCAAATCTACAGGTCAAATCTTAACTGCCCAGAGTGGTTGGGTCAACCCAGTCAGAGGGCCAGAATACAAATAATAAAATTGTTATTCCCAGTTCAGGAAGCTGCCAACACCTTCTCTGGGATTTCAAAAAGATGTCTTTTCCCCAGCCAGCCCTGTATGGAGAGACCGGGGACTGAACCTGGGAACTTCTGCATGTGGAGCAGGCGCTCTGCCCCTCAGTCAAGGCCCCTTTATTGGCCAAAAAGCAAGCTAAAAACAACCAGCTAAATAATATCAGTCAGTCACCTGTGGAGTTTCATGGCCTTTCCTACTGTAATTCTGAATGAAGTCCACCAGGCCATGGACAACTGTCTTCACAGCCACCATGGCATTTTCCAGTTGTTCCCATGTTGGAGATGTTGCATCTGTGGGAGCAGCAAAAGAGGAGGAAGGGGAAAGTGAGCTATCGGCAGCAAACAGGAATGCACCACATTTTTTGGTCAGTTACAACTTTTCTCTTGAGCTAAGCAGAAACAATCCAGGAGCTCTGCTGGTGCCACTGATGCTCAACTGTCATGGCGTCATTTTCTCACAGTATTTTTCTTGTAGAGCCAAACTGGAGTCCTAAAGTTTTGTTTTCCCAGATCTGTGATTGGGCCTCTCTACCTCTCTACGCGGGTGGCGCTGTGGGTAAAACCTCAGTGCCTAGGACTTGCCGATCGCATGGCCGGCGGTTCGAATCCCCGCGGCGGGGTGAGCTCCCGTCTTTCGGTCCCAGCTCCTGCCCACCTAGCAGTTCGAAAGCACCCCTAAGTGCAAGTAGATAAATAGGTACCGCTTTATAGCGGGAAGGTAAACGGCGTTTCCGTGTGCTGCGCTGGTGCTGGCTCGCCAGAGCAGCTTCGTCACGCTGGCCATGTGACCCGGAAGTGTCTCCGGACAGCGCTGGCCCCCGGCCTCTTAAGTGAGATGGGCGCACAACCCTAGAGTCGGACACGACTGGCCCGTGCGGGCAGGGGTACCTTTACCTTTACCTTTACCACTTCTACTATCTCACAGTTGGCAACTGCATAAACTGCCTCTCCCCATATGAACCAACCCAGACCCTTATCTCATGATCTGGAGCCCTTCTTTGTGTGCCCCCTCCATGAGAGGTCTGGAGGTGAAACCATGAGTACGAGTCTTTTCTGTGGTGGCTCCCCACTTGTGGAATGCTCTCCCCAGAGAGGACCACCTAGCATCTTCTCTACATATATTTAGGCACCAAGCAAAAACATTCCTCTTCTCCCAGACCTTTCGCTAATTAAATAATTGATGGCCTTTTAAATGTTGTATGTTTGAATGGAGGAGTGTTATTGTTTTATTTGTTATCATGTTATGTATTTTTGTGTTCTTATACCATAAACCATCCTGTGATAATCAGATGAAGGCTGGTATATAACTTAAACCAACTGACCAGCCAACCAACCAACCAACCAACCAACCAGGCTTCCTTAACTGGATGTCCTCTATATGTTTTGGACCACAACTCTCATCAGCCCCAGACAGCAGGCAAGGGGTCAGGGTTGATGGGATTTGTAGTCTAACGACATCTAGCAGGTACCAGGTTACTACAAAGAACGCACTCCTGTGGAGGAAACCACACAGAACAAGATAAAGATTGTCCCATGTGACAAAAGTACCGTATTTTTTGCTCTATAAGACTCACTTTTTCCCTCCTAAAAAGTAAGGGGAAATGTGTGTGCATCTTATGGAGCGAATGCAGGCTGCGCAGCTATCCCAGAAGCCAGAACAGCAAGAGGGATTGCTGCTTTCACTGCGCAGTGATCCCTCTTGCTGTTCTGGCTTCTGAGATTCAGATTTATTTTTTTCTTGTTTTCCTCCTCCAAAAACTCTTGTGGTCTGGTGCGTCTTATAGAGTGAAAAAATACAGTATATCTAGGTTTCCCATGACATGCACAAATCTTGCTGTGAGTAAAACAACTAAGAAAGAAATCCCCCAGTATACAGTGAAAAGGGAAATAAAACTATCCCTCTCCTTTTGTAAGGAAGGAATGTAAAACAAAACGCGAGTGTGCATGCTCAAGTACACATGCAGACCATTCACAAACCTGGATTAGGATCTATGTTGGCCAATAGCTCCAAATGGGGACGAAGCCTGTTTAAATTTGCAGGGTCACCCGTACGTTGCAGAACAATGGTCAACTCCTGCACACTTTTTGCAAAGGATTCTGGGGACTGAAGCTAAAGAAAAGAAACAAACAAGTGCTTTAATAATAATAATAATAATAATAATAATAATAATAATAATAATATATTTATACCCCGCCCATCTGGCTGTGTTTCCCCAGCCACTCTGGGCGGCTTCCAATAGAATATTAAAAATACAATAAAACATAAGAATCCTTGGTGCAGCGGGGAGGTTGGTACACCAAAAGGAATCCTGTACTGCTTTGCGTTATATGAAGGAAATTCTACTGTGAACCTATGAAGAGCCCTGCTGGATCAGACCATCTAGTCCAGCATCCTGATCTCTCAGCAGCCAACCAGACGCCTCTCCTGGGACGCCCACAAGCAGGACCTGGGCACAAAAGCAGGTTCCCCACTTGCAGTTCCTAGCAACTGGTATTTAGAGGCCTGCTGTTTCCAACAGTAGAGAGAGAACATAACCATTTTTTCTTGTAGCCACTGATAAGACTTATCTTCTATGAATTTGTCTTATCTTCACTACGTCTTGTGTGAGCAAATCCCATAATTTAATTATGCACTGTGTGAAGAAATACTTCCTCTTCTCCAGCCTGACTCTTCTGTTCTGTTTCATTGGATGGCTCCAAGTTTTAGTATTATAAGAGCTTATTTCTACCCACTTTCTCCACACATATTTTTGTGGATCAAGAAACATCAAATCTCTTCCCTGCTCCCCATTCCCAAATCTTATTCGTTATGTATTTTAGTTTTTGTTCTATAAAATGGTTGCTGTTTGATTGACCTGAGCCGAAGGTGTAGGCAGGAGAGAAATATTCCATAATTAACAGCACGTCTTCAGGTTGCATGAATTGAGGATCAGTGCTGAGAGGTTGTATCTCTCAGCTCAGAATCTGCCCTATGCAGCTTCATCACCAGACGTAGTGCTGTATTTCAGAAAAAACCAAATAAAAAGCAACTATTCTGTAGCCGCTACACACCTTGTCAATAATGGACTGCATGTGGGATTTGTGCGCCAGGTCTCCATAGAGTAGGGAAGACCACTGCTCTGGTGATATCCGAAGGCCGGCTTCCATGGCAATGTGGACAATCTGAGCATCATGTTCCCTACGCAATGCCTCATAGCTGCGAAATTCCTCTTTCAACTGCATCAGGGAAGAATCTTCATCTCTTTTGGTGACCTACACAAATGAGTCAATGAACAAACATGCCTGTTGTTGTTGTTGTTGTTTAGTCATTTAGTCATGTCCGACTCTTCGTGACCCCATGGACCAGAGCACGCCAGGCACTCCACGCCTAGTGCACTCAAATATCAATTTAAAGGATTGTGGGGCTGCATCCATGTGCAGACATAGTCCACCTGAACCACACTGCCTTTCAGCAGAATGCATGCTGATACCCCCCATGCATATCCAAAAGTGCATTTGATGGAAAGGAATGCACCCCATGATTATTGTGTTATAACCAGTTACTGCTGTCATGAACAATACTATGCTCTCATTGCATAGATTTAAACTTTTATAAAATTGACACAGACTTGTCATTAGGGTAGGGAACCACTGCCTCTACTCAAACCCAGATGGTGGTCAGTTGCTTTGGCTGACCTTGGAGAAGATAAATCAAATAACAAATGTAATAAATAATAATAATAAATGGATAGAACCAAACTTTTTGAAAAATATATTAGTTTTGCACTGGTCTTCCTTTGAAGTTTTAAAAGAAGTGGTCAGAGAGATAGTACTACAAAGATTTCTCATGAGTTAATTCTCATTACTAAACTACCCTAACATTTTCTGAGGTATCGTAACCAATATTTCATTAAAAGCAACTTTGCTAACTATGAGTTGCCTAGCTGCAGAAAACCTAGAATGATTTTTTTTACTATGAAATTTACTTTACCAGCAGGGTCTAGGGTGGGCTACAACGATGTAAATTTCAGAATTAAAAACAGTTAAAACAGATTAGAAATGAGAAACTCGAAAGCACTGCACCTTGAAGCATGAGGCTCGATATAGAAGCTGTACCACGTGGCCAATGCTGGTTTTGGATGCCTGGGGGAATCTTGGCTCCAGCCTCTGGACAACAAAAAGCACCAAGACTTTCCTGGAGAGGGCTGAGCCGTCTTCCAAGGCCAGCAGCACCAGCTTCAAGGCTTCTTCCTGCATAGCTAGAAAGCCATAGGTTGACGTTATTTAGGGTCTAGAAAAAGCAAGGGCAAACCATAGCAGGTTAAAGGATGTAGGCCCAAACTATTCTTTGCCTGAACCTTCGCAACAGTGAAGGCTGGGAACTTAAATTATTTGTTCCAAAAATAAACAGAGCCCACCAGCTTCTACCCCAAGGTGGGGACCTGGTAGGAAGTTTTCTCAAATAGTGTCTGAGTGATGAACAGCTCAATCCCCGATGTATCCATTCAGAAGTATGAGTCTTAGTTCCAAGGGAACTTGCTCCCAGGTAAGCATGTACAGGACTGTGGCCTCAGTGCTTCACTCTGACAAGTCCCTCTCTATTTACTCCAGCTAGGGGTTACCTGGACCGAGGAACTGGCACCCTCGTGCCCGGACAGCGGCCCAGAGATTGGCAGACAGTTGCTGAGGGTTCTGGTGCTGCAATATCAGCTCAGTGACAGTTCTCTCCCCGAGGGAGCGGGCTGCCCGCATGGCCCTGACCCGGCCTTCCTCTTCCACCAGCTGACAGTTCACTAGTGTCACCAGTTTCCGTTGCATAGGCCGGCTCAGTGCGCTCTGGTTCAGGCTGGCAATGCCTTCAGAAGGAGGAACAAAAGCAGAAAGGTTAGCAGGGAGGCCTTCTACTCAATGTGAAAGGCAAGGATTTCCTCAGTGAGCAGGTGGGGCACAATGGCATGTGAAATGCACAGATTTTGGTAGCGGTTGGGGTGGGGTGGGGTGGGGTGGTGCAGAATTCATTCAGTTTACATTTCTATATGAACCTACTACATTTGCACTTCCTGAACTAATAAAATACAAAACAAATCAAAGCACACACTATCCTTTGATGTCTCTGAATATTGTCTGTTTCTGAATTTTACAGTGCAGTGCATATAATGATGAATATGTTAGTGAAAAATACACTTATACAGTAATGGATATATTTAGGAAAAATATGAACAAAAATGCAATTAGGAGAAAACAGAAAATACTAGGCAAAATTGTGTACAATTTGTATATATTAGGAGAAACAAGCATGCAGATGCACACAGATTCTCCCTGAAGACGCTGCCCTTTCCCCCCCCCTTTTTTTTACTGCAAACAATCACAAATAAATGGACTGAATCAAACTAAAAGTTAGGAAAATGAGAAAATCCGAAACTGGCAGAATTGCCTATTTCTACCTGGGCATCAGGGAAAGGCAGTTGACAAATTAACTAATCTCCTTCCGTGTGGCTATATACTACTAAGAGGATGAAAGAAACCCCATGCCTCTGAATACCACTTGCAGGAGAACAATAGTGGAACAGGGCTATTGCGCGCATG
Source organism: Podarcis pityusensis (assembly GCF_964106645.2). Classification (NCBI taxonomy): domain Eukaryota; kingdom Metazoa; phylum Chordata; class Lepidosauria; order Squamata; family Lacertidae; genus Podarcis; species Podarcis pityusensis. Next base: position 1,812,313 of record NC_138044.1, on the reverse strand, counting down.
CCTTGCTTGTGGGTCTTTACTGGGATCCAAAAGGGCCCTCCTGGTGTCCTGGAACCTGACAAGATGAACAAGCAGTCTGATGTGGCCGAAGGCAGCGTCCCACCATGTGCGATTCATATTTAAAACCTTCAATTTGAAAAGGACACCAGCTTGACCGGCTTCTTTCACTACCTCATGGGGGAACTTACCCTTGCCTCCACTTAGTGGCTTCAAATAAAGTGCCAGATCTTCAACACATTTCTTTGCCACTTCATAGTGTTTGTTCTCTCCTAAGTTGCTTAGCTTGATGGTCTGGTGATCAGGTGCCTGTACAGATCAAATGCAGAAAGGAAGAAGCAGTGACCAGTGTGTAATTTGTTATCAAAGAATGGAGAGAGATACACACCATTAATGTGATGCTGCAGGAAATTATGCACCATTTCTCAACAAGCACCCTAATTCTGGAATTATGTAAGATCAAAGAGCTGCCACTAAAAATCTGACTTGACAATAAGCAGCAATGCTTGCTTATTTGATTAGACCCAGACCTAGCATAAGATTTCATGTCTTTAAGATACCACTAGGGTGTGTGTGTGTGAGAGAGAGAGAGAGAGAGAGAGAGAGAATACTTTTTATTAAAGGTTTTCTTGGTTTACAAAAGTACATGCAGACAATGCATGCAGTTTGTGAGGAAACAAAATGTTGATGTATCAAAATGTGATTTAAACACTTTTGTTATTTGAGGAAAGCCTTTCTTGGGGCTTATCCGCACTTACCTTTCTTCTGCTCTTTCCAGGCATGGTCTGCACTTTAAAGCTCCATGTCAGAGCGCCCCCTCTTCCCCCCCCCGAGCTTTCCCTGTGAAAAGCTGCTCTTTAAAGCTCAATCAGACCAAACAGCGATTTGCAGAAAACTTGAGTTGACATTTGCTCTGCTTGAGCATTAAAGAGTAGGTTTTCAGGGGGAAAGCTCCAAGGCAAAAAAAATCCTCACACTCAGAAATGGAGCTTTTAAGCGCGGACTTGTACTTGGAAAAAGTGGGGCAAAAGGTAAGTGCAGATAAGCCCTTCACCTGAAACTGAAGGCAAAGAAGGCAACAAAACAAAAGGCCAGTGAAACAGAAGGAATAAAACTAATGAAATATCAGAACTATTAAATGGAAACATACTAGCACGGTTTCCATATAATGCTAATATTTTTCCAGGCAAGCTAAACCACAAGCCCAGGTTCAGACAACATGCTAAACCAAACCATGGCTTAGTTTAATGCAGCAACAAAATTACTGGAGGTGCAAATTAGCCACCATTCCCTCTCTGGAAGCCTGCACCTCTGCAGAAAGCCATGGTTTGGCTTAGCAGTACATGCAAACAAGGTTGCTATGAAATTAACAAGTATAGGGTGCCTCCTCTCTCTCTTCTCCTTGAGACCCCCCCTTTTCTGCCTGGCCTTTGGCTTGTCAACTTTAATCCCCAAGTATAATCAAACTTTAAGTATATGGCACAGGGCTTGCCCACATAATTATAATAATATAATATTAATTTATTATTTATACCCCCGCCCATCTGGCTGGGTTTCCCCAGCCACTCTGGGCGGCTCCCAACAGAATATTAAAAACATGATAAAACATCAAACATTAAAAACTTCCCTAAACAGGGCTGCCTTCAGATGTCTTCTAAAAGTCAGATAGCTGTTTATTTCCTTGACATCTGATGAGAAGGCGTTCCACAGGGCGGGTGCCACTACCGAACAGGCCCTCTGCCTGGTTCCCAGTAACCTCACTTCTTGCAGTAAGGGAACCACCAGAAGGGCCTTGGAGCTGGACCTGAGTGTCCGGGCTGAAGGATGGGAATGGAAACACTCCTTCAGGTATACTGAGAGGTAGAGCTTGGTATCATCTGCATACGGATGAACACCCATCCCAAGCCCATTCTCCACTTCCTCCCCTGTGGCAACAAGCTGGCTCAGGAGGGCCAGTATATGCCATGTAGCATGTACAGTGCTGCCCTTCAACCAAGGGGAATGGCCAGAAAATGGGGGTTAGGAGCACCAGCAAGGAGGCTGCCTCCACTGTCCCCAGCATCTGCTTGCCTTATGGAAAGAACAGCTGAAAAAGAGAGAGATTCCCTTCTCCATCTATTTCCAGTTAAGGTATTTGAACTCCCAGTGTGTTTTTTCAGCTCCTGTACACAAGCAAAAATTCACAGGAGGATCAGACCTGATATTATTATTATTATTATTAATTATTATTATTATTATTATTATTATTATTTTGAGAGGTATAAATTCTAACCAAAACAAGCTCCATTCCTTTACCTGGGCTCCAACTAATTGGAGAAGTGCAAAGTTTACAGGAAGCACATCAATGTCAGTGTTGATGGCTGTCTGGTCAAAAGGGCAGGCCTTGCGGTGAAGCTTATTCAAGCAGGTCTTGCAGACCGTGTGTGAGCAGCCTAAGCTGATGGGCTTGTGCACATTCTCGTCGAATTCGTTGTAGCAGATTGGGCAGGACAGGAACTCTGTCCACTGAGCCGCCTGCACAGGCATCGTGAAAGCCAGGCACTCAGTCAGATAGCTAGCAAACCATGCTGTCTCTTGTTCAGGGGTCTGGCGGCTGTGAAGCAAATAAATAAATAAATGAATAAATATTTTTCTCCAGCTATATCCAAAGCTGATCACCAGCCACCAGTGACACAATGACCTTACCCACCCACCCCAAATGGTTTTGTAAATATATAGTTCCATGTAAGTGTCTACAGTTCATGTACAGTGAAGACCTTCCCATCCATTGAAGTGTTAAAAACACTGCATTTGATAACTAAGAGGCCACAGCTAATCCATTTTTTGTTTGTTTGTTCTGGAGTAAGGTTCCATGTGATTAGAAAGTATCATGGCAACACTATGAATTACTATGACTTTACTGAATTGTATTAATTGCATTGATGACCTTGTTGCTGCTGTTTGCTTTATTTATACACTATTTTGTTTGATATTATGATGATTGCAGTGTTTGTTTTTTATGCTATTGTTAATATTCTGAACTGCTTTGAGTTCAACATTTGTTGTTGGAAAAGTGAAATACAAATATTGTATCAAATATACAAATGCATTTTTGAATACAGACATATGTACATTCCTTTGCTTTTTCAAGCTGCAAAAAAGGTTGGGAGGTGTTTGTTTTCATTTAGAAACAAAAAGCAAAACACACAGCTGTCTGCTACCTAGGATGCTACACTGGCATGGGGGTCCGGGTTGACATTCTTACTCAGTGGCAAACAGCAGACAGGTTAAGATGGCATACATATATCTTAGATCAGCTACAAAAGCACACGAACGCCTCAGTGTTGAGAAGGAAGACTGCAAATATAGTCGTACCTTGGTTTTTGAACAGCTTAGGTCTTAAACGTTTTGGCTGCCAAACGCCGCAACCCCAGAAGTGACTGTTTCGGTTTGCGAAATATTTTTGGAAGCCGAACGTCCGATGGGGCTTCCACTGCTTCGGATTGACTGCAGGAACTTTGGTTTCTGAGCGTTTTGGAAGTCAAACGGATTCCGTTCAACTTCGAAGGTATGACTGTATAGCATTGTTTCTGTCCCTCAGTGGCTTAGCCTGAGTTGCAAACAAACTACTGGGCAATTAGACAATTATCTGGCTGCACCTACCCAACTGAACTCACTATTTGCTACACAAGCCTAGTCGAGCCCAGATGGCCCTGCAAATGGAATAACCCCCACCACCACCTGCAAACACTACACCACACTCTTCTATTTTCCAGGGACAGTCCCAGATTTACGGAAGCTGATGTAATCCTGGAATGCCCCACTTTTCCTTAATATGTCCCTATTTTCATCAGAGAAGTGTTGTAGGATACAGAGTTATGCAACCCCTGAGCCAAGGAGATAAGTAGCTATACAACCTTTAGAAGACATCTGAAGACAGTTCTGTATAGGGAAGTTTTAAAATGTTTATTGTTTTATTATGTTTGTATATATGTTGGAAGTCGCCTAGGGTAGTTGGGGCAACTCTGTCATATGGGCAGGATATACAGTGAGGGGGAAAAGTATATGATCCCCTGCTAAATTTGCCCGTTTGCCCTCTGACGAAGAAATGACCATTCCATAATTTTAATGGTAGGTTTAATGGTATTCTGTCTCTCACAGCTACAATAAACCTACCAGGGCAGAGGGCAAACGGGCAAATTTAGCAGGGGATCATACACTTTCCCCCCTCACTGTAAATAATAAAAAGATGATGATGATGATGATGGAATAGGATGTCCCTATTTCCATTGAGAGATGTTGAAGGGTATGCTAACCTCAAAAGACCCTGCCACAACAGTCAGTGAATGGGCTAAACAAAACACTTTCAGCCTACCGGCAAAAGCAAAAAAGGTAGGGGCACAGCCTAGCCTCCTTTGGGAACAAGTTCCACAATCGGGTTACAGCCACTGAGAAAGTCATCTCTCTCCACCAGGGAAGAGGCAGGCAGTTAAAATAAAGATAACGTACCTCCAAGCTCAGATGGAATGAAGGGGAGGGGGGCACTTTTGCAGGTGATTTTACATGACACAGCTAGGTTAGCCAACAGGTGTTTGGCATCTAATGCCTTGGGTGTCTCTAATCCTGCCAAGCTCCCAGCTTCCAAGGCAGTAACATCCACAGCCGTTGGGATCAGGACGACAACACTTAGATAATGCAATTATAACACACAGGCACAGTTCAACTCTTTGGGAACTGTGGCCAATCACATTTAACCAACCTGTCCTTTGTAACACCTCAGGTTTGGGAGATGCAGAACCAATCCCTGTTTGTTTGTTTGTTTGTTTGTTTGTTTGTTTGTTTGTTTGCAAAGCTTTTTCTATTTGGCAGAGTCAGAGCTGTGGGCACATTGAGATTACGTGGAAGCATGGGAGTGGGGAGAAAGAGCACAGAATGCGATATTAGGAGTGGCTTCCTGAGCATCTGTTTTTGCTATCCAACTCCTAAGTTAAGTTTCTAGCCTTTAGGTTCATGAAGAAATGCTTGAAAGTGTAGGCAATCCCTGTTGCTGAATCATAGAAGCCTAATGAACAGCAGTAGGGCATTGATGCCCATGCCCATGGTCAGCAAAACTAGAATGAATTATGCAAAATAAGGGAATTTGCATGATTTACACAGCCTGGGCAAGTTCAACTCCAGCATTTTAATTCTGTTAGGATGGGAATGCACGAAGAATGGATACCTAGGCGGCCCTGAAACCTGGAGTGGAGCTAATTCAACATTCTCACATGCCACATCCTGGCTCCCAAATTGAGAGCTGCACATCAAAACTGAAATGGGAAGCAGCCCCACCCACAGTGGGCAGGCCTTGACTTTCAGGTACCACAAGCGGGAAAACCACTAAACTGGCTGCTTGCGATGGGCATCAGCAATCTCACAGCAATACGCCTCTCAGTAACATGCAATGGTTGTCTGGATGTGATGATGGGCAGGGTGAGGGCTAGCAAGCAGAGACTGAATCCCAACAAGACAGAGGCACTATAGATGAGAAGTTGCTGGATCTAGGAATTACACATATTGCCTGTTCTGGATGGGGTTGCAATCCCTCTGGTGCCAGCTGAAGGGCGGGTGGGCATTTTTTTGGGGGAAAGGTCCTTGTGGTCCAAACTGGACCCTCTGGCGGGCTAAAATTGGCCTACAGGCTGGAGGTTCCCCACCTCTGTTATAAGGAATGATTGTTTATAGCTGGCATTTTTAGCATTGTTGGTTTTATTAAGTATTGAGGTTTAACACATTTTCTTTGCTACCTGCTCTGAGGCAGCTTTATACAGTGAAAGCATGGGTTATGAATAGGTTGAATCCAACTAAGCTCTACTATGAATAGTTCTATTTAAATTAATGAGCCTAAGTTTGCCATGCCCATTGATTTAAATGGATCTGCTCTGAGTAAGACTAGCCCTGGGTACAACCCTAAGCTTTAAAATAAATATGGGCAGCTTTATTCGAAGACCCTTATTTTGCTACCTTCGCCAGAAGCCAAAGATAGCTCCAGGCAGAAGGGGGGAGTTGGCGAAGATGACGGCTTTGGGCTAGATGTCTTCAGCAGGCTAATGCTTGCCTTGCTTCTGTTGCTGCTGCCCATGGTCGTATCTTCCTCTTCCAGGCCCAATACACACTGCCTGCCAGGGAGAGGCTGCTGGTTCTCTTGCTTGTGCCTGTCACTGCACCCTGGTTCAGAGGCAGAAGGTGCACAGGCAGGAGGAGCAGCAGCAGCAGCGCCAGAAGGCTCCAGGGCCGGCAGTGGTAGTCCCTGTTGAGGAACGGGCCTTGGCAGGGCCCCAGCCATGTCAAACCCTGATGCTGGCACTTGCAAAGAACCACTGGGTCATCATTCAACCCATCAACTGGGGTAGATTCAAAGAGTCAGGGCTTGGACCTTGTTATGCAGCTGAAAAACAGGAATGAAAATATGCAGCCACATTAGATTCTCGTGAAGGTGAACAAGGAAGACAGTAAATCACTTCTGCATAGTGGGCAAATCTGAATTGCACCTGAATTCCTCAGTTTCTGATTTCATATCTCACTCGGGCTTTGGCTGTGCAACAATCTAATTAGTAGCAACACATTAAAGTGCTTACTAGAATGCTGCTGATTAAGACTTGCTTTTTTGCATACACTTTAATTACAACCATCTGTTAAAAAATTCTGTTTGGAACCTCAGCTATCTAATGCCCTTAAGCAACAGGATATGCTTGATACACAGTGTTCTTATCTGCACTCAGAGTATTAACATTTGGAAGGCTTATTATTTCTGATTCTTCCAACTTCTGATTTCTGTGCTGCTTTTGCTGATGTAACATGTACAGGCATTCCCCCCACGCGTGATCAACTCACAAGTGACCATGTATATGCACAGCGCTGGGAAATAATTAAATAATTCAGTTCTGTAAGGCGCTTTTTTCTTTTACAAAGTCCCCCATGATATTCTTGCAAGGAAGCTGGTAAAATGTGGGTTGAATGAGGTAAGTGTTAGGTGGATTTATAGCTGGTTGACTGACTGAACCCAAAGAGTTCTCATTAATGGTTCCTTGTCATCCTGGAAAAAAGTGACAAGTGAGGTGCTGCAGGGTTCTGTCCTGGGTCCGTTGTTGTTTGACGTCTTTATAAATAACTTGGATGAAGGAACTGAGGGAATGCTCATCCACTTTGCAGATGGCAGCAAACTGGAAGGGCTAGCTAATGACGCAGAAGGCAGAATCAGAATTCAAAATGACCTCAACATATTGGAGAACAGGGCCCAGGCTAACAAAATGAATTTCAATAAGTCAGGGCCTGCACTTAGGCAGGAAGAACAGATGCACAAATATAGGATGGGGGACACCTGACTAACTAGCAATACATGTGAAAATAACTTAGGAGTCTTAGTAACGCACAAGCTTAACATAAGTCAACTGTGTGATGCAGCAGCGAAACAGCTAATGCTGTTCTCAGGTGCATCAACAGAAGTCTAGTGTCCAGATCAAGGGAAGCAACAGTACCACTCTATTCTGCCTTGGCCAGACCATACTGGGAATACTGTGTCCAATTCTGGGCACCACAATTTAAGAAGGATGTTGACAAGCTGGAAGGTGTGCAGAGGAGGGCAGCCAAGATGGTCAAGGGTCTGGAAACCAAGCCTTATGAGGAGCAGCTGAAGGAGCTGGGCATGCTTCGCCTGGAAAAGAGGAGACTGAGAAGAGATATGATAGCCACCTTCAAATATCTTAAGGGCTGTCACATGGAAGAGGCAGCAAGCTTGTTTTCTCCTGCCGTGGAGGGCAGGACTCGAACCAATAGCTTCAAGTGACAAGCGAGGAGATTCTGACTATAAACATACAGAAATTCTTTATGACAGTAAGAGCTGTTCAACAGCGGAACAGTCTCCCTCAGGAGGCGCTGGACTTTCCTTCCTTGGAGGTTTCTAAGCAGAGGCTTTTGGATGGCCATCTGTCATGGATGCTTGAGCTGAGATTCCTACATTGCCAGGGGTTGGACTAGATGACCCCTAGGGTCCCTTCCAACTCTACAATTCTATGATTCTGCTATTCTATGATACGGCATCACAAATAACAGTGGAGGTTTCTCCTTTGTAACTGTGCTCAGCAGCAACTGTTAAACACATCCGCTGTGAATTTGTCCTGAAGGAGGATAACAGCAACTATTAGCCATTAAAAATTAAACAAAACCTCCATGGTCAGAGCCAGTATACCTTTGTTTATTAGATGTACAGGACAAAATAACAGAAGATGCTGGGAGCAACACGGGTTGAAAGAGTTTTGCATGGGTTTTGCAATCTTTCAGATGAGCTTCAAGCAAAATTGGTTTATTTATTGCCCCTACCCCCCCCCCCAATTTCCCCAGGTCTTCAGGATGGGCAGGGTTAGCCTTTTAAATAAAATAAATAAATTACACAGCTTCCTTAGACCAAGCGCCTCACAGCTCAATCCTAACTATGGATAAATTATTTTTAAATTAATGGCACTTGCTTCTAAGTGAACATTGCTAGAAAGATGCTTGTTTATGTGCAATTTTAAGCAGATTTCTCTGAAACTAAGCTTGACTGAAACCAACTTGACAAACTTTCAAATAGTTGTTGTTGTTGTTTAAACTGCATTACACTGTTACTAAAAACAAAGCCATGGTTTCAGTGGCACCAAACTACATGCTTTGGCTAGTTACAACTGGTGAGAATTACACAGTGTCTTCAGGGAGGCGAGAGTCACTAATTTCCATACAAACCAAACATGAATTTGTCTAGTCTATAGAAAGGGGAGGATTCAAAAATTATATTGAGCTGGAGCACCTCAGTCAGTTCACTACTTGCACCCAACAAGGTATTCGCATGGAATTACTTACAGAGAGGACTTCCATCTTTTACACACCAGTTTTCTTCTGTAGCAGCCAGATAGAGACCTGAGTCATAGTCAAAGCCCAGGGAAGAACAGCAGTCACAATAATAGCACCCTGCATCGTTTAGACGTGATGACTTGAAGCTTAAATAAACCTTCTCTAGATAGTACAGACTCACTTATTTCTGCACATTGCATGATGTCTGCCACAAGCCAGGGCTCAGTCCTGGAATATGTGAAGAAATAAAGAAGACACACACCCTGAGCATGTGCAGAATGCCATTCCTTCATGTCTCATTAGCCCCTGCCTACTCCCACATTGCTGGGGCCAGCAGACAAAACTTCCAGATCACACAATCTGTCTTTAGAAATGAAGCACCAGCCACAACCAGGCCTCCCTATTAGAAGAGTTTCATATAGTGAATGGCTGCATTCGGGTGTCATGCTAAACCATGACTTATAGTGATTGGAACAAACGAGGTTTTCCTTGGCCCACTCCCCTGTGGTGCTGCTATGCTGGTCAAGGAGATCAAAAGCTTCTGCTTCCATTTTGCTTCCTTAATCACAGATTGGTGCTATGTCCAAATGCCCAAACTGTGGTTAATTTTAACTATGGTTTGTTGTAGCAACCCTGCTTCATGCCCGTGGACTGAAATTTAATCCATAGTTCACATGAAATATAGATTGGTCCAGGCCATAGTATATCATAGTTGATGGCTGACTGTGGACATGGAGATCACTACTGCTGTGCTCCCTGCAACAAACTGTAATCCATGGCCTAGTACTACATCTGAACCAGGGATTGTGGCTTGTTCATGAATACAAACTTTGGCTTGAGCAAAGTGGGAGCCATCTACACCTTCATGGCAAGCCATTAACTATGGTTTACCACAACCTGGGAATGCAGCCTTTGTCAGCCTTGCATGAAATAACAAGCTGTGGTTAATAAACAATGAAAGTGAAAGCTTTGGATCACCTTATAACAGCATTGCAGGAAAAGGGGAGGGGGTGAGCTTGTGATTTGCCTAGGCTTATTCTCTTAATGATAAACAGTAGTTTAATGTAGCCTTCCCCAGCCTAGTAGCCTGAAGCATGCGGAAGGCGCAACTCTCACCCTCCCTAGCCATGCTGCCTGTGGGAGGTGCAGTAGAGGTCTGGAGGAAGTACAGTGGTACCTCTGGTTGCAAATGAAATCCGTTCCGGAGGCCCGTTCGCAACATGAGCAGAACGCAACCAGCGTCTGCACGTGCACGGGTCGTGATTCACCGCTTCCACGCATGCATGTGACGTCATTTTGTGCGTCTGCACATGCGGGAGCGGCGAAACCCGGAAGTAACCCATTCTGGTACTTCTGGGTCGTCGTGGGACGTAACCTGAAAACGCTCAACCTGAAGCAAACATAACATGAGGTATGACTGTATAGTGGGGTGGAGGGAAGCAAATACTGCACAGCACGTTATTGGCTGTGCTGCATGCTGGACCCTCCCCTAACTGGGGGTACAGTGAGTGCTCTGTCATCCAGTCCTTGAACCTGCAGGTGCTGTTGGTTTGTTTTAAATAAAATCTCCTCCATCCACAATGACTGTGGATGAGGAGGCTGATCTGACTTGTGTAAGTGAAACCTGGGCAGATGAGCAGCAAGGAGTTGGGTTTTCCCCAGCTGGGTATTTTTTGCCAACCTGGGTATTCAGGGCAGCATGAGGGGGGGGGGATTTGGGGGGTGTCCTGTAATACTCTCTTTCTAGGCTTACCACATGACCAAATTCAAGTCCCGTGTGCAGAGGACATGTTAGGAGGCTGCTGGTATATTGCCCAGTTATCTTCCTGCTTGAGCTGACATAGGCAGTCTCTATACCGTGAACCACTGAGCTGTTGGTCATGGGGGATTTCAATATTCATGCTGGATCTGGGGCAGCTGAGTAGTTCATGCCTATCATGACAAAGATGGGGCCTTCCGAATATGTTATTGGTCCAATGCTTACAGCTGGACATGCTCTACAGGACAAAAAGAGGGTGATCTATCTTTCCCTTTTCATGATCAAGTTATCCCCTGGTGAGATTCAGACTGTCACTGTACTTTTCTCTATGTGGAGGAAGGGTATCAGTTAGGATGGCCCACTCTGACAGAAAGATGCCAACAACTACTACTACTACTTCCAGAGGTTGAGTCAAACAGATTCCCAAGCAGTTGGGGCTCCTACCTCCCCAGCTGATAGGACTGATGCTCCTGTCTAAGTCCCATGGAGTGAAGAGATGACCTACTTGATAAAGCCCAGATAGCTCTGTGGTACACCAGGGAGTAAAGGGTGCTCAAGCAGGTTGGGAGATGGCTTGAATGTGTGGAGGAAAACTCCAGACAAATGCAACTGAACTAGTATTCATTTATTATTGAGTCTGCTTAGTAGCAGTGAAGGAGGCAAAGAGTGTTTCTTTGCTTCTTCCATTGCATCCTTTATGTGCTGTCCCGCAGAGCTATTTTGTTGCATTTAACAAATTGGCCTAAATGAGTTTTTGGAACCCACAGCATCCTGCTATGTCTTGTTTGCAAGACATTTTAAGGATAAAATTGTATCTGCCAGGACTTGGACTCTACTATTGTAGCAGGTCAGTCTCAAGAGGTACCCAGAGTACTGTCTGGGCCAGTTTTGTTGGACGAATTCCAGCTGACATGGCTTGAGGTTGTGGACAATGTGTTGATGGATCACTTGACTTCTTGCTCTTGCCCCTCATAGCTGGTAAAATCTACGGGGCGGGGCTTGTTGGGCAGGGAGGGGAGGGATTAATGCCTCGTTGCAATATGGAGCAGTCCCAGGCAACCTGATATAGGTGGTGTTAAGGTCACTCCTGGTCTATATTCCCTGGACCCAAAAGATATGGACAAAATAGAAGAGTCACTCCTGTCCCTTTCTTGTGCAAGGTTCTCAAGTGTGCGGTCACTAACCAGCAAAAGACAATCTTGATGGGATTGATTTGCTGGATCATTTCTATTGGAGTTTGTTCCTGCTCTTGGCAGAAAAACTGCCAATATGATGACCTACGTTGGGAGAGATGGGAGTGTCGCCCTGTTGATTGTCCTCTCAGTGGCTTTTGATACCATCCATCTTGCTATCCTTTTAGAGTTAAAAATGGGTGGTGCTGCCTTGTGGTGGTACCAGTTGTAGCTGTATGGTTAGCTCCAGAAGATGGTGTCTGCAGGGGGGGGGGGGTATTGTTTGGTCCCATGGAATCTCCAATGCAGGTTTCTGCAATGTTCAGTTTTATCCCCCATGCTATTCTACATCATGTTGCTGAATGGAGACATTCAGAGTTTGGGAGTGTGTCATCAGTACTCCAATCCAGTTAAGGCAGAGACACTGTTAATGGGCAGTTCCTCAGTCTGTACAGGGTGTGTATGGAACCTGTTAGGATGGGATCACACCTCTCCTGAAGGAGCAGGTACTCAGCTTGGGGGTACTATTGGATCCATCAATGTCACTGCAGACACAAGTGGCTTGCATGGTGTCTGGTGGCCCAGCTGCAACCCCCTCTGGATTAGGATAGTCTGGCTTTGGTGGTCTATGATCTAGTAACCTCTAGTTAGATTACTGCATTATATGTTGAGCGGCCTTTGAAGATAGTTTAGAAACTGATGCTTCTGCAAAATTATTGACTACGACCAGCTAGCCCAATAGGGAAGAGTGCTAACAAGCCAAGAGAGGAGGTTGGAAGAACCAGAAGATGACCCCTGACCTGTCACAGAGAACTTGGCACTGCTTCTGCCATTGGCAGCAGACCCACACCCCCGGAAGAAACATGTTCCTTCAAGTGCACCAGTCTCTTAGTGAGTATTATGAGTGTGCTGTGTCTCGCCTTTAAAGGGGGGGGCGGGGCATGACCAGTTGTAATGTCTTCAAAGCTACTGCCTGGTCTTGGACCCCTGATGTCATTCTTTAACTCTTTAGCTATACAATCTGTTAACGTAGCCTGACGTGTACCATTGCAAGCCTTGAATGAAGCTTATTTTCTTACTCACACATAAGCATTTGAGTGGGAGCTTGGACCATCTTTCCACCTATGAGCCTACCTAGACCCCATGACAATAATCTCAGGTCCTTCTTAGCGTACCACCTCCAAAAGAGGTTTGCAGTGAGAGAACAGGCCTTTTCAGTGGTAGCTGGCCCCCAACCCTGCAATCTGCCTGTCACCAACACTGTTATTTTTATGGCACTAGGGGAAGACATTCTTATTCTCCCATGTATTTAAGCATTGATACTGTGTTGGGTCATTTGGGGTTTTTGTAGTAGAAATTGGTGCTTACCCTGCTGCTGAATGGGGAAGAGTGGTTTTGTACTCTGACTTATTTTTGTGGGTGAATGCTTCAGTGTATTTTTTAAATACAGTATTTTCTATGGGTTTCTTCAGAACTTCTTTGCAGGAAGCAAAATGCAAATAAGTAAGTAAGTAAATGATAAAAAACATCTGCTTGGCACAGGGCTGGGAAAGACTTGTTTATCATGACATACAAATGCAGCCAGCAAGTGGTATAGGACAGGACACAGAATGGATGCAACCTTTTGTCCTACAAACCAAAAAATTGCCACTTCTGAGAACAGATAATTCAATTTATTCCACAAAAAGAGCAGCAGCTCAAGGCACACCAAAGCACCACCCTGCTACTTCCATTTATAACTTTGCTTGAACCAAACAAATTTTAAATGAAAACAGTCACATTAGCATTAACATAAAAACATTAGTAACACTTTTTGTATGGCTGTGAGATTTTGTGTGTTAGGGTTAAATTGGGGGAGGATAGTTGGGGATTTTTAATGGTAGTTTAGTCTGAAATTTATTCTGTTTAACTCCTTGATTTTTAAATTCTTTAGAAATGAATTTTAATTTTTTTATTAAAACGGTGCCAACTTTATTTTAGAAACGTACAAATACATGTCAAAAAAGTAGGGGGAATAAAAAAAAATCAATAAAACTAACATGGGAAACTGCCAGACTATCTGTCCACACAACCCAGTTTTGACAGACTGACTGGAGCTCTCCAGAGTTTCAGTCAGAGAAGGATCTTCACTTGCTATCTAATCCTTCTAACTGAATATGCTGGGGACTGAACCTGGGACCTTCTGCATGCAAAGGTATGTGCTCTACAAGTAAGCTATGACCACTTCCTTGAGGACTGCTTCCTCGAGCTGAAATCTAAATAAATACGTATAGTTATGTATTTCACTTCTCCAACTCTGCTCCCTTCTACATGGGAAGACAGCTGTTCTACTTGAACACTAGCTTGTGAAAAGTCACCTGTGATGGAACTGATATGGCTCAGAAAGTCAAAGGTTATTGGGCACCCCACTGCTGGTGCAAATAACGGAATTCTGAATTACGCAGAGCTCTTCCAAAAGGTAGCGATTAAAAGCTCTTGCTTGCTGAAGAATTTTGTGCCGCTCAGAAGCCTGCTTCCCTCAAAGTCACATAATAATAATAATAAACATTGCCATAACTATTTTATCTCTCTAGAAATGGTAATGATTGTGTTCAGAACCCTTGATTTCAATCAACTATGCCCCCTTGATGGTTCAAGGCACAGACCACCTCTAAGCAGCTGCAGCAAGCTGAGCTAAATAGCTGGCATCTCTTGAGCTATTCTAGCATACATGCTGCATTTTTCTGTGCTGTAAAGTCTAAGCAGTGGAAAGACAAACTGGGCCTTGTTCAGACCACCATGTAGCTGAGCTTCAATACATTTCCACCAGCATTTTGTCTTCAAATTTCCCACAGGATAGACGGATGAAAAGCACTTCTATCATCTTTGAACAGGAGCACAATCAAATTTTAACTCACAAGCTAACTAACCCCACCACATGTAGGCTTATAAAAAATATTTCTACGCTCACTAGGAGGAAGGTGTGGTGGCGGGAAACTATAATAAAAATAATGGCATTAGGGTGACAAGTTTTGCAAGGATCTAATTTTAAAGCGACCACCTCTGCATACAGAGTACAATGTTAGAAATAATATTTTTGAGAGTTTGAGCAGGTTGCTTGAAATCAGGTGTGGGGAACCTGTGGGGCTCCAAGGCGTTGTTCCACTATAACTCCCATCATCCCTGACCACTGCTCACATTGGCTGGGACTAATGCAAGTTCAAGCCCCACGACACCCGGAGGGCTGCAGATTCTCCATCCCTGATTTAAACTCTCATGAGGACAAGCAGACAAGGAGGCAAATGGTGGTGCCTTTTGCCTAGAATGAAAGGGCTGCTCCGAGCACACCAGAATTCCCACAGGAAAAACACTTCCATGTGTGAAACAGCATACAATGCACACATAGATCATCACATGTGACATAAACACAATACACATGTAGCCTGGGAAGCAGTGGCATGCGTTGTGTACTGTTTCTTTGATAAATATTTCCCATGTACAGAAGTTATCATGTCTAAAGCAGTCCTTAGCAACCTGGCTTAACTGTATGCTCATGTGCATATACTTGACCCGAACATATTAACATGCTGGGCATGCAACCTCACACTTTTTAAAAATCTGAGCTCTGACTGCAGAATCCTGCAGATACATTTTGTGCAACCTGAAAGCTCATACCCAACATTTGAATCATCTCGGGGCAGGGGGTGCTCACATTGTTCTTCTCAAACTTTCCAATAACCAGGGAAAGTTGAAAGTGGAGGCAAAAGAAGATGACAGAAGAGGGCTAGGGGATAAGGAATATAGCACCTGTCCTACCATTAGGCAGACTAAGGCAGCCAACCTAGGCAACTGCTTCTGGGTATCAGGAAAGGGCAACAAATTGCTAATTATTTTGTTTGTTGCAATTTCACTGTTAGAAACAGGGAGAAACAATTTTGGGGATTTCTTCCTTGAGTGCTAAGGCAGCTACCTCGGTCTTGAGTACTATGCATCAAGATCCAGTGTGGTTAGGGAGAAGAGTCATCATCTGCTGTTCTGCCTTGGGCAGCAGAATAACTTAGGCTAGCCCTGGGAGGGTGAGATGAAAAAGTGATGTGTTTCAACGGTGTACAAATACACGGCCCCTCTTCTTTGAGGGAGAAAGTTCCCCTTATTCCTCATACAAACTCTCGCCCCAAGAGAGGAGGGGGGAATTAGTGTGTGTGAGACACCCACCCAGGGCACCCCACCCCTGTGCAGCCCAGCTGCATAGGGTCCCTTGCCAAAGGCCCAACTAGTGCAGCTGCCTGTTTCTCGCAGCAGCTAACCAGAAGGGCTCCCCAATCCGCAAGCGGGACACAGGAGCACAGCAGCACTCGCCCAGCTCACCACCAGCAACCCATCAGCCCCCAGTGACCACGACCCGTAGGGCAGCCTTGTTCCCGAGAGGGACTGCTGGTGGGGAGCCCAGCCTGTGTGTGCATTGGGGGCGGGGGGCTTCTCTCTTTCTCCCGACCCCACCGACTACCAATACTTTTTTGAAGGGGGAGGGAGAGGGAAATGACATCCAAAACAACAACTCCCCGCGCCCCCCTCAAATAATCGCCATTCCCTTTTCTTTCCTTCGGGGTCTGAGTGGGGGGAGGGTGATGACCCACACTGAATGGAAGCCCCCTCCCCGCACAGCAGCCTGGGGGGGCGGGAACGCACACTACAGGGGAGTGGGGTCGCCCTTCTTCGCCACCCCCCCCCCGCTGGGAACGAGCCACGCCCCCTCCCCTCCCCCATTCCACCCCCTCGGCCCGCGGGGTGAGAGGGCAGAAGGGGGGCGGGGCCGCCTTCCGCCTCACAGCCGCCGCTGGGCCCCCGCCCTCCCGGGCCCCCTACCTGCAGGAGGGCCCGGGATCTCCTCACACCCCCTCAGGGGCGCACCCCGGAGCAGCCCAGCGGCGGCGGCGGCGACGGCGCCTCCTCATCGCGGTGACAGCCGGGAGCCCCGCCCAGATCGGGCCCGCCCCACCTCTCGCGAGGGTTCGCCTCGCAGCCGCGGGCCCCGCCCACCTGCACCCCAAAGTCACGTGGAGGGAGGCGCGCTTGCTGGGCACGGAGAGAGAGGATAGGAAGAAGCGTCAGAAGGGCATACCACAGAGATGAAGCGCCCAGATGGGACCGGTAGCGACGATAGATGCCGCGCAGCGACGACCGCTCCCCGCTCCTCGATGCAGCTCGCCAGCCGCTCTGCAACGCGCGTGCGCCCTGCGCAGAAGTGAGGCCGGCGGGCGGAAGAGGCGACGTGTGCCGCGGCGGTGCTTCCTGTAATTCGCGCACGTTCGCACAATCACAGAATGATAGAGCGTTAAAGGGACCCCCGAGGGTCATCTAGCCCACCCCTGCACTTCACCGCACTAGAAACATTCGGTCGTGGCTGGTTTTAATTTTCTTTGTTGAACACTTTCGTTGTGTTTGCTACTCATTTTGTAACGATACAGTACAATCCTCGTAGGATTCTTGTGGGGATTAAGCGAGGAAGAGGAGAACCACGTATTATTCTACCTTGAGTTCCTCGGAGAATAGAAATAAACGAATAAATTTAGTAATATTTATCATTTCTGTCATACAGCTTTGCTTTTCATCCGTTGTTATAATTGTTCTCTCTGTTTTACATAAACTAAAAAATGAAACGGGGGGAAAAGCTTTATGAAGAAAATAAATATAATACTGTAGGCGCCTCCTGCTCATCCTTCAGTGTTTCTCCCCATACATTTGTAGCTCGATTCTGTCTGGAGTGGCAATATAGAAATGAAGAGGGAGAAGATTTGGGGAACACCCACATCATACATTTAAAGCACATGACTCCCCCCCCCAAAAAAAATATTATAATCCTGAGGACAGTAGTATGTTAAGATGGCTGAAAACCGTAGCTTCTGTGAGGGTAAAACTACAGTTCCCAGGTTTAGGGAGGGAGGAGTTGTGAGCTTTAAATGGTGCGGATCGGCCTCTGTATTTAAAGCAGGTGGGGAGGAGTGGGAGAAATAAAAGAGGGTAACCCCTGAGGTCCTGAAGTTGGAAGGGTTCATACGATAATAATACAGTAATAATAATTTTTATTTATACCCCGCCCTCCCCGGCCAACACCAGGCTTAAAGCGGCTAACATCAAATGTATAACACATTAATATATCACAATCAGATTGTCGCACTGGATATTTAGTAAAAGCTTAAGATTTCTCTTCACACTAGTGATTGGTTTCTAGTAAGACAGCATACTGTTGAAAGGATATACAGTGGTACCTCTGGTTGCGAACAGGATCCGTTCCGGAGGCCTGTTCGCAACATGAAAGGAACGCAACCCGTGTCTGCGCACACGCGGATTGCAATTCTCCACTTCTGTGCATGCACGTGATGTCATTTTGCGCGTCTGCGTGAGCAGTGAAACCCGGAAGTAACTCTTTCCGGTACTTCTGGGTCACCGCGGAACGCAACCTGAAAAAACGTAAGATAAAGCAAACGTAACAAGAGGTATGACAGTACGGGCAAGAAGCCCAGAATAAAATTTAAAATACTAACAGATGCAAAGGAAAGAGGTGGATTTGGCCTGCCAGACCTCAAACTTTATTATGAATCAGCAGCTTTTTGCTGGTTGAAAGAATGGCTGCTTCTTGAAAACACTGACATTTTGGATTTAGAAGGTTTTAACAATGTATTTGGATGGCATGCATATCTGTGGTACGATAAGGTCAAAGCACATAAAGCATTTAAAAACCACATCGTCAGGAAAGCATTGTTTAATGTTTGGATAAGATATAAGGATTTATTGGAAAATAAAACCCCAAGGTGGCTGTCACCGATGGAAGCGAAAGCTCTGAAAAAGCTCAATATGGAGGTCAAATGGCCGAAATATTGGGAAATTTTGGAACAAGATGGAGATAGATTGAAACTGCAGAGTTTTGAAAAACTAAAAAACAAAGTGCGAGACTGGCTTCATTATTATCAGATAATGGAGGCATACAATTTGGACAAGAAAATCGGCTTCCAGGTGGAAAAATCAAATTTAGAAACAGAATTGTTAGAACCCAAAACTAAAATTTTGTCAAAGATGTATAACTTGCTGTTGAAATGGAATACTCAGGATGAAACGGTGAAATCTGCTATGATTAAATGGGCACAAGACGTGGGACATAATATTATGTTTGCTGACTGGGAACAGTTGTGGACCACCGGTATGAAATTTACGGCATGTAATGCCTTAAGAGAAAATATTATGAAAATGATATACAGGTGGTACATAACCCCAGTCAAGCTTGCAAAAATCTATCATGTGCCTGATAATAAATGTTGGAAATGTAAAGAAACTGAAGGTACATTTTTTCACCTTTGGTGGACGTGCCCAAAGATTAAGGCTTTCTGGGAGATGATTTATAATGAACTAAAAAAGGTATTTAAATATACCTTCTTGAAGAAACCAGAGACCTTTCTCCTGGGCATAGTCGGCCAATCGGTGTTAAAAAAGGACAGAACTTTCTTTATGTATGCTACAACAGCAGCAAGACTACTCATTGCAAAGCACTGGAAGACACAAGACTTACCCACACTGGAGGAATGGCAGATGAAATTGATGGACTATATGGAATTGGCGGAAATGACTGGCAGAATCCGTGACCAGGGAGAAGAGTCGGTGGAAGAGGATTGGAAGAAATTTAAAGACTATTTACAGAAATATTGCAAAATTAATGAATGTTAGAATGATGGTGGATTGAAGTTAAGTGGTTTCTAGCTGTATATGTACAAAAGAATATGGAAAAATGGGTTTTTAATATGTAAAAATCTAATGTTATAATATATCAAGATTAAAGATTAGGATTAAAAAGGAGGGAAAGGAATTGTTGGATTAACAAATTGAATTGGAGTACAAAAGAGGGAGGTATGAGGAGGTCCGGGAAACAAGTAAATGTAAAAGAAGTGATGAAAAGATGGAATTGTTTTTAACTGTTTTTTTTCTTTTTTCTACTTTGTATTTTTCCTTTTTATTGTTAATTTTTTTTAGTAATGTGATTTCTTTTCTTTTGAAACTGTAATAAATATTTTTTTTAAAAAAAGACAGTACATCGAGAGCTACTTGGGTGTTTTGTAGGATCAAGTCCCTACTTTCACTTTTGTTATTTTTGCTATTAGTAGTCTCTCGGTTCTCAGATCTAGACCGGTTACACCCCTGTGCACAGTGGTCTTGGGGGAGTGCAACACTACGTCAGTCTCTTTAGTATTGAGGCAGCTATTTCTGGCCACCAAAAGCACCAACTAAGCCAGGAGTGACGTTACCTTTTCTAGTTTGGTGTTAATTTCCTCCACTGCTCTTGCAGTCAGCAGAGTCCGCGAGTATTCCTGCATAGAGTGGTGCCCTCTCGGGTAATAGTTCAAAAGATGGTTCATGGGCGCTCATCTCAGCGTTCTCCCCTCGGTGGTCTCCACCCATTAAAGCGTCCCCACCTATCTAGGAATGAACTCTGTTTGATGTGGTAGGTGCTGGATTCTGGGCTCTTACAAAATCATCCAGTTAACTCTGCTTGCACTTCTGCTATGGGCTCACTTGTGGAGATGAAGCCAATGGCTTCTTTTTCTTAGACATTTTCACAGAGATGCAGCTGCTACTACTTTCAGCTGTAAATCAGGAAACTCGGAATCCTTCCAGATTTAGGGCGTTTGATCTCCTCTCCTGCTGATAAGTAGTTGGTAGATTGAGTCGAGCTGGAGCTAATTAAGGCTTTCTCTGGGATGTTGCCTAAAACTTTTAGCTTGAACTTTGTGATTAAAATAATTAAGAAAAAGATACCGAGCGATAAAATACTAGAATACTAGTAAAAGCTAATAAAATGCTGATAAAACTAATAAAACCTCCTTTGGGGAGGTTCTCAGGCAGGGTGGAAGGAGAAAGAACTTGCCCATGCGAAGACCACCTGGTGGAAACCCTTACACATATCGTTCTCAATTGTAAACTATATGCTGATCTCCGCCAGCATTTTCTAGATCAACTCTGTATCCCCAAATGGAAACCAGAGTCGAAGGTTTTTTAAAAATTGTCTTCTTGGGGACCTGAATGGATTTGGATACAGCATTATGTGAATAGGAAGAAAAAATATAATTAAAAGGAGCATAACTGTTCACTAAGTGCTGTTGAAAATTAATTTATGGTGCTCATACATTTATAAGAAGCAAAATTTTAACACAACACTCATGGCGATTCTTAAGTAAAACTGGGATTTGCTTCTTAACAAGTGCATTTAGGGTTTCAGCTGTAAACTCCCAAGTCTTTTTTTCTTAAGAAATTGGTGGGTTGAAAGGGCAATATTTATTGAAATGTGAAGCACAACTTTAAAAAGCAACATCAAGGAACTTCTAACTAGTTAAGGAAACTGGTTTGATTTGCGCAAAAAGGCCTCTCCTCTCTGTGCAGAACTGTGTGCGTTCCAGAAGAGTTCAGCATGGTTTGCAGTCCTTTCAGTTCATTCAAGAGCATCAGAAATATGTCCTTCAGCTGTGGGAAAACTTTATTTTCACTACAAGTCATTTGGAGGGGGATTGGAGGGGGATTGGAAATGCAAGTCAGCTGGCAAGTCAACCAAGAAAACAGGATATCAAAGCTGCCATTCCCATAATTATGCCCTGAAGACAAAGCAGGCAATGAGTGACAACTTGTAAAAATTAGCTCTTAACACAACACTTTTACAGTGGGCTGGAGAGAGGAAGATAAGCCTTTAAACAGGCAGTAGGACATCACTCAAATACAGACTTTTCTGTTAAGCTAGAGCTTGTAGCTTATTATTAGCATACCAAAAAACTGACATCCAAATTTACAAAAAGCCAAAACCAGCAGATCACATAACACAGAAAGCCTAGGTCAGTTTAAGACTGTGAACACACATTATGGGCTGCAGGTGGCGCTGTGGGTTAAATCACAGAGCCTAGGGCTTGTCGATCAGAAGTTTTGGCGGTTCGAATCCCCATGTGCTCCGTCCCTGCTCCGTTGCTCGGTCCCTGCTCCTGCCAACCTAGCAGTTCGCCGGCTCCCTCAGCCAGTAAAGCGAGATGAGCACCGCAACCCCAGAGTTGGCCACGACTGGACCTAATGGTCAGGGGTCCCTTTACCTTTACACACATTTTATTTTGCATTTCCAGTGTGCTCCCACTGCTGGTTTGGGAAGCAGTGCGTCGTTCTATTTCTTACAAAGTCCTGTGTTTTGATGCATTTCCCCACAAAGCAGCTTCAACCCAAATTGAGAAAAAATAACAACTTGTATACGTGATAAGCTGGTAATGTCTACACAGCCTCTGTTACTGTATAAACTGTGTGTATACTATATTTTTTCAGGATAGATGGAGCTGACTAGAAACAAAGGTTGTGGCAAACTTTTACAACAACGGGGGGAAAGGACATGGCACTTAATAATGCCAAAATTGGCAAGGTGCTACATGACATGATCAAGGGCAGTGCCTCTGCAAAGCACATCCATCGTCCAACTTGACCAGTAACAGCAGCCATTGCATCAGATTCCTGTTGGATAAAGCATCGAGGACCCCACAGCAAAGCTATGCACCATACAAAAGCAGAACCTGACTCAAAATTGCACCAGATTGGCTGGAAACGGGGCATTGTTAGATAATGCACCATAGCGCAAAAACGTGGTTTCAAACCATGGATCCTCATGGATCCTCAGGGTTTTTGCATTGGCCCACCTCTAACTCACTGTCGAATCACACATCATGGCCATAGGCACAGCCTGCACACACAATAAACACGGATCCACAGCTTCCTGGCAACACTGTGGGCGAAAAACATGGTTTCGAAGCACGCATCCTCATGGATCCTCTGGGTTCTGGCATTGGGCCACCCCAAACTAACGATCAAACCACACGTCGTGTCCATGGGCACAGCCTGCACCAAAAAAAACACACGGATTCACGACTTCCTGGCAACTGTACTGCACTTAAAAGACTCAGTGCATAGACCTCTCACACCAAGCTGCCTCTCATAAAATTAAGATTGTGGGTGACTTGGGTCCCACCAGCACTATGCTTTGCAGCATACTCAAGCACCCTGTGAGGAGGGCAAAATTTATGTTCTAGGAAGTCAGACCATGGGTTCATGCTGCTCAATACTGTCTACAATGACTGGCAGCAGCTGTAAAGGATTTCAGGCAGCAAGTGTCTCTCAGCTCTCCCGGAAGATGCCATCGGGGACAGAACCTGGGACCTTCTGCATGCAGCCCACTGTACTTCCCCTAAAATGGGGGGGGGGGTGTTTCCCTCCACACCCAACCCAGAATCACCATTTAACAACATCCTCACTGGCTGCAAACACCAGGTGCTACCAACATGCGATAGCTCGCCAGGTCTAGGGGGAAGAGAGAAAACTTAAGTTGTAGATACCTTCTTTTTTATGACACAACATACAAAGGTAAGCCAGAGTAACAAATGGTCTAAAGAAACAACAGTGCCATAAATTTCTGGTCTTTTTCACCACCATCCTTAAATACCAGATCTCTGAGGCCTATTTTCATCAAATAATTAAACAGCACTTAGGAAATTCACAAGAAAATGAATACACCATATAGAGATAAACTAACCTGTTCACTGAGCGGAACATGCCGGCACCAACACACGCCAAACCAGTCCACATGTTTCAGCCAGAAGGAGCAGAGCAAAATCTTCAGCTGAAACTGATCTGGTTATAATCACACTCTGAAGCCTTGGGAGCCTGATTGGTCCTCCTGACTGCCACTGGCCTCCCCCAGTTAAAAGTTCTAGCTTCTAAGGCAAACATTAAGCTGTAACCTTCTTTTAAGAAACAACAAAAGATAAAGCGTGAAAGTGGTATCTCTGCTCCATGCAAGCACAAAATCCAACAGCATTCGTTGCAGCTGCACAGTTTTCCTGCCATGAGAGAAATCAGTAACAACCCATTAACTATTTAATTCACAGTTGCCTCCACTAAAACACCAGCGGTCCAAGACTTAATTTTTCTTTCAAGATTTAGGCTCAAGTCGTCTTGCAAAAAGTACTACTACTAGTAATAATAATAGCAATAGTAATTAATAATAATAATAATAACATCATAATCACCACCAGCAACCGAAAAAACTAAGTGCTGTGCAAAAGTAAAATAAGTCTCCTAAAGTTATTTTATTCACCCCACACATCTGTTCATCTGTTGACAACTCACCCCCTACCACCAGAAAGGGATGGGGGGGGGGAGATTAATTTTGTTCCATTTCCTGTTTGTGTATAGGATGTTCTCATCTCGGATGGGCAACTGGTTCTCCAACAAGCCTCCATGAACATCACCAGCGGAAATGATGTGCTACATCTAAACACCCATCTTGTAGGGTTGAGATCCAAAAGAGAGGTTGACCTCTATACTTGCAAAGGAGCTGACCTAACTGCACACTAGAGATGTAGTATTACAGTATTTTAATATATACTTTTTAGAAGCCGCCCAGAGTGGCTGGGGAAGCCCAGCCAGATGGGCAGGGTATAAATATTAAATTATTATTATTATAGAGATGGAGAACTCCCTTGGCTCAGTGGGCCAGATCTTTACCTCCCCCCACTTCACGGGCCAACTGTGCATTTTGATGGCTGCTGACAGATGGTTGGGTGGTTGGGTGGTCCCACTTATGTCAACATTTCCCTGTGGTGTGGTCTACTTTGCAAAGCAGCACCTAGCAGAATTGTACCAGGCGCTCCCACCCATCCACTGATGTCAACCAGTGACTTTGGCAGATGGGCAAGTGGGCGTGGTCTGTAGGAAACAGCCTGCAGGGTGACGTGGAAAACCCCTCACCTGGTGGGCTAGGGGTTTCCCAAACCTGCTCTACAAACCCTCTCCCCCTCCCACTAGTCATAGTCTATTCTGACTTCCGTAATGGAGTCAAAGGTGGCTTTGTCCATGCTGCTCCTCCCATGTACAGACGTCAGGTGCTTCTTGAGGGCAGACTTGTGCTTGAAGTCCATGTCACAGCAGTGGCACTTGTAGGGCCGGTCCCCGCTGTGGATGTTCAGGTGGTCCTGGAGGGTGCTTTTGGCTGTAAACGTCTTCAAGCAGACCATGCACTGGAAGGGACGGATGCCCATGTGTCCACGGATGTGCCGGTTCAGGTTCTTCTTCTGCGTGAATGTCTTCCCGCACTGCAGGCACAGGAACAGCTTGTGCATCTTCAGGTGGCGGAGGTAGTTCTCCAGGTGGAGAAATCCCCTGGGGCACTTGGGGCACTGGTGCCGCCACGAGTAAGCAGAGTCCCCTGGGCTCTGGAACCCACCTGTGGCCGTTCTGTTGGCTCCTTCTGGATTCTCCCCGCCAAAGTCTTGGAACTGATCCCTGGGCACTTCTGTGACCCTGCTCTCCACCGTTGAATTGATCAAAGAGTGCTGAGTCTCGGGGAAGTACAAGTTTGATTTGGAGGAGGTGCACGGCTGTGGAAACTGCTCACCTTCCACATCAGGAGCGCTGATGGAATCCATTCGGATAATGCAGATTTTGTTGTCCTTATACCCTATCTTGACCGTTGATATCTCAGGGCTTTTAACGCTCTTTGTTTCTGATAGCAAGCTCTGCTGAAGGTCCCCCTTTTCCGGTTTTATATGCTCCTCTGAATTCACAGGGCTGTCTTCAGAAATCTCAATGATTTCACAGTCTTTTTCAGGGCAGCCACCGCTGCATCCCAGTTCTGTCTCGGAGGAGTGGCACTTCTCAGGGCTGGCCCGGCTGCCCTCCACGGCCGCGTCAATCTCCAGGTACCTGGACAGTGCCTCCGTGCACTTTTCCACAATGTGCACCATCTGCAGGTAACTTGCAGCCGTTAGGTACTTGAGAAGCTCCTTCTTCTTCACCTCCAGAGCCCCCGTGTAGCAGGAGAGGAGCAGCTTCCGGCCCACCTCGGCACTCTGCAAGATGGTGATCCGCACCTGCTTGGACTGGGTGAGCAGGAACTGGTCCCGCATGAACGTGGAGCAAGCGGCGAAGATGACTTTGTGCCCTTGGAACTCAGTGTCGTTGATGTAGATGGAGACATCGCAAAATAGGTTCTGCTGTCTCAGCAGGTTCATCTTCTGCAGCATGGCGCCCCCCTGCTGCTCAAACTGGAAGTGCAGCACATCCGAGTCGGCCGCCATAGTGGTGATTCTGTTTGGGGAAGTGGGATGGTGGAAACAGAAAAAAGAAAGGTGCATTGCATACAAAGCTCAGCAGGTTGTTGTTAATAATAATAATAATAATAATAATAATAATAATAATTTATTATTTATACCCCGCCCATCTGGCTGGTCTTCCCCAGCCACTCTGGGCGGCTTCCAGCAAAATATTAAAATACCGTAATACATCAAACATTAAAAGCTTCCCTAAACAGGGCTGCCCTCAGATGTCTTCTAAAAGTCTGGTAGTTGTTTTTCTCTTTGACATCTGGTGGGAGGGCGTTCTACAGGGCGGGTGCCACTACCGAGAAGGCCCTCTGCTTGGTTTCCTGCAACTTGGCTTCTTGCAGCGAGGGAATCGCCAGAAGGCCCATGGCGCTGGACCTCAGTGTCCGGGCACAATGACGGGGGTGGAGACGCTTATTTGAATATCCTCCAGTGCACTCCAATGACAATGGCCTAGTTTAGTGGGTCCTACAATATTTGTGACCCGAGGCAGCTGCCTCACTCTACCCCATAGTGGAATCCTGCCAGGAAGCTGAAGGGTGAAAGATTCATGACAAACAAAACAAGCAACATCTTCACACAATGCAGAGTTAAAATTATGGAATTCCCTGCTGCTAGATGTCCTGGCGAAGGATGTGGGTGGCGCTGTGGGTTAAACCACAGAGCCTAGGACTTGCTGATCAGAAGGTCGGCGGTTCGAATCCCCACGACGGGGTGAGCTCCCGTTGCTCGGTCCCTGCTCCTGCCAACCTAGCAGTTCAAAAGCACGTCAAAGTGCAAGTAGATAAATAGGTACCGCTCTGGCGGAAAGGCAAACGGCGTTTCCGTGCGCTGCTCTGGTTCACCAGAAGCGGCTTAGTCATGCTGGCCACATGACCCGGAAGCTGTATGCCGGCTCCCTCGGCCAATAAAGCGAGATGAGCGTCGCAACCACAGAGTCGGCCGCAACTAGACCTAATGGTCAGGGGTACCTTTACCTTTAGATGTGTTGGCAGCCACTTGTTTGCTACTGGGCCATGTTAATGGTGTTGGTACTAACATATAAGTTCCTATGCAGCTCAGGACCAGGTTCCTTGAGAAACAACCTTGTCCCTCTGTCCACCCAGTAGATCACTGCAGATTGCAGGAGAGCTTCTCCTGTAAGGTCCGAAGACCTCAGAAGCTCACTCCATAGGAATTTGGAGCAGGGCTTTTAGCGCGGCTTCCCCTGTCCTGTGGAAGCGTATTCCTGTTGAGATACAATCAATAACCCACTATGTGCCCATTCCAGAAACAGTCAAAGACATTTTTATTTAGACATGCTTTAGTGGCTGGATAAATGGGTCTTTATCCCAAGTGCCCACCGATTGCAGCGGTTCTCAACATGTGGGTCCCCACATGTTGTTGGACTACAACTCCTATCATCCCTGAGCTCTGGCCTTGCTAGCTAGGGGTGATGAGAGTTGTAGTTCAACAACAACTGGGGACCCACAGGTTGAGAAAGGCTGCTGTAGGGTTTTAGTCTTGTTTTAAATGTATTTGCTGCTTTTGTGCTTTTGACTTTTTAAAATTTGTGTGTGTGTGTAAAGATCTTTGGAACAGTAGTTTAGAATGTGGTTAATTAATTCTAATACTATTTAGAAGGCTTTAAAAGAATGGTGGCTGACTCTCATCCCAGGGGCTTAGTAAGGCCTCCAAGTGAACGTTTCTAGCAGCAAAAACTCACCAATTTTGGGAGTGGCAGCAAAAAGAGAAATACAGTAGAAACAGTGCTGGTAGTGGAAAGAGGAAAGGGGTGTGTGTGTGACAGACAGTGTAGAGTGTACACACCCACCACTGGCATAAGGTCTCACGGGGGTTGGCCAATGGTGGATGCAGCCTTCAAGCCAAAAAAAAAGGCTCTCATTGGCTACTAGTCATGATGTGAGAAACGAGTGGCACTGTGGTCTAAACCACTAAGCCTCTTGGGCTTGCCGATCAGAAGGTCAGCGGTTCGAATTCGCATGATGGGGTGAGCTAGCAGTTTCAAAGCATACCAGTGGAAGTAGATAAATAGGTACTGCTGCGGTGGGAAGGTAAACGGCGTTTCCGTGCGCTCTGGCTTCCGCCATGGTGTCGCATTGCATCAGAAGCGGTTTAGTCTTGCTGGCCACATGACCCGGAAAGCTGTCTGTGGACAAACGCCGGCTCCCTTGGCCTGAAGCAAAATGAACGCCGCACCCCGTAGTCGCCTTTGACTGGACTTAACTGTCCAGGGGTCCTTTACCTTTATTTATTTTTTACTAGTCATGATGGCTATGCACTGCCTTTAGGATCAGAGGCAACGTACCCTGGGATACCAGTCACTGAGGGTGGTCAAGAGCAGGAGAGGTCTGTTGTGTTCATGCCCTGCTGTGGGCTCAGGAAATAGGATACAGAACTAGACAGAACCCAATTGGGGCTCTTCTTATTTTATTAAATGACAAGCAGTCCTGTGGCACCCTAAAGACTAACGCATTCATAAGCTTTCATAGACTACAGTCCACATGAAAAATCTGTGAGACGCATGGATTGCCCACTGCAAATAAGGCTAAACCTTTTGCCTCCTGCCTTTGCAACTGTTTCCAGAGGGATATACACAACTATCTCTTGCAGAAGAATGCACAAAAGAGTACTTTGCAAAATAGCAAAATTCTAGTTGTTTTGGCTACATGTCTCTTGATTGTAAAGAAAATAAAATAAAACCCTCAATGCACTTTACAAAGAGGGCAGAGGAATGAGATATAAGGGAAAACCGTGAAACAGCTCTTTTATACATTTTAGACATTTAGTCTCATCAAAAGACAAACTCAGCAGTTCCAGAGTGTATTTGCTGCCACACTAAAAGATTTCAAATCTGGAATGGGTAATGTACAGTATTGCACTTTTAATAGCACCAGTTCTGCAGATTTAAGCATTCAGTTGGGGATGTATAGCGTAATAGATATATAAGATTATATATATAAGATATATATCCCTCGTACCTACGGGACCGCTTCTCCTGGTATGCCCCACGGAGGACCTTAAGGTCCATAAACAGCAACACCCTAGGGGTCCCAGGCCCTAAGGAAGTCAGATTAGCCTCAACCAGAGCCAGGGCCTTTTCAACACTGGCCCCAGCCTGGTGGAGCGCTCTGTCTCATGAGACCAGGGCCCTGCGGGATCTGATTTCTTTCTGCAGGGCCTGTAAGACAGAGTTGTTCTGCCTGGCCTTTGGCTTGGAGTCAATTGGATTCCCTCCCCCTCTTTCATTTTTCCTTTCTCCTCCTGTGACGAGGCTGCATTTTAATGTTTTAATGTTGTATTTTAATCCTGTTTTTAAGTTGTATTCATTCAACTTTTTATTATTATTGGTTGTTAGCCACCCTGAGCCCGGCCTTGGCTGGGGAGGGCGGGGTATAAATAAAATTTACTACTACTACTACTACTACTACTACTACTACTACTATTAAAGCAATCTCACAGGTAAACTGGTCCCAAACTGTAAAAGGGCATTATATACTAGCAGTATATTAGTATACATTGACCTTGTCCCTGCGTTATTCAAGAAAACAGGAATATCAGCCAATAGAGACGGAGTCCTCTGATGCTTTTCATCACTCCAGGTTCCCTCCCTTTGTGCCCCCCCCCAACTGATCCATCCCAAGTGCTGGTCTTTGGGATTAGTCACCATGTTTTGATTTAACCAACATCAAAGGGAAGCACGGTTCATTTACTCCCCCACTCCTCTAAGCAGGTGTTTTTGTGTGTTTGTGTGTGTGTGTGTGTGTGTGTGTGTGTGCACGCGCGCATGCTGGAGGTGTAAATGACTATCAGACTTTGAAAGGCTGGTATAACTGGACCAAGTTCATCAATTCTGTCTAATTAATTAAACTATATAGTTTTAGTTGACATTCCGATAAATGCACAATTCATTGTGACTGTTTTGAACTTTGCTGTGCTACTATCTTCCTTAGTGGGTCATGCAAATAGCTTTCCATAGGGTTGGATAGGGGGCAGTGGGGGTGAGTTCACGAAACTAGGGGTGGTGGAGAAGCAGATGGAACCACTGGCTTAGCAACGGTGCAGCAATATTTAGGGACGCTTTTAATGTTTGATGTATTACTGTATTTTAATATTTGGTTGGAAGCTGCCCAGAGTGGCTGGGGAAGCCCAGCCAGATGGGCGGGGTATAAATAATAAATTATCATCATCATCATCATCATCATCATTATATGTGCTTCAGCAGGTGCAGCTTATTTTGCCAGGATGGGGAAGAGGAAAACAAAACAAAACAGCATCAGCATCAGCAACCCTTTAAAAATTCCCTCTTCTGCACAACAGCCCTGCTCTCTGCCGTCCGGCCTGAGAGAGGCCAGGCCAACATTTCCTTCAGCGATGGAAATGCAAGCTTATCCCAGGAACTCCTTCAGGTGGGACAGCTCCCCGCTTCCTTCCAGGCATCCCTTTAAAGCCCTGGGACCTGTCAGCTGAGGCTGCCTTGCGCTCTCTGCCACCTCCCCTCCCCCACACGCAACACCCCCAATTCCCTGCTCCTTGCTCACCGGTTGCTGCAGTCAGGGGTGTGGAAGAGGTCCAGACGGAATGCTTCCCAGGCAAGGGTGCAGATGGCTCAGGCGAAGGAATAAACTTCCGGCAGTCCCTCGGAGCATCACCTCTTCTCTCACTCTAACCCGGAAAAACATCAGCAGACCCATAGCCTCCCAAAATGCATGCACCTTGTTCCTGATTGGCTGCTCCTGCAACTTTTTCAACCAGCAGGGAGGAAAGAGGTAACAAAAGGCACACACACACACACACACACACACACACACCATCCCAGAGGGCATCTGCTGACGGCAGCTCTGGATATGTAATTTTTGGCAAGCAGCGCAGAGGCTCTTTCCAATAATATAGTTCCTTCCATTTTCTTATGAATTTCTATCCCTTTTCATATATTTGTATCCCATTCCACTGTGAATATATGGGACGTGGGTGGCGCTGTGGGTTAAACCACAGAGCCTAGGACTTGCCGATCGGAAGGTCGGTGGTTCGAATCCCCACGACGAGGTGAGCTCCCGTTGCTCGGTTCCTGCTCCTGCCAACCTAGCCGTTTGAAAGTACGTCAAAGTCCAAGTAGATCAATAGGTACCACTCCGGTGGGAAGGTGAACGGCGTTTCCGTGCGCTGCTCTGGTTCGCCAGAAGCGGCTTAGTCATGCTGGCCACATGACCCTGAAGTTGTATGCCGGCTCCCTCGGCCAGTAAAGCGAGATGAGCGCCGCAACCCCAGAGTCATCCACGACTGGACCTAATGGTCAGGGGTCCCTTTACCTTTTACTCCTGTGAATGGAACTTAAATGCACCCCCCTCACCCCAAATATATGCTTACCAGTATCCAGACAGCTGCCAGTGTATTCACTATCATTTTATTGTATGTGTTCGGTTCTGTATCATTTAATCTATCTGCCTCCATGGACAGAGGCAGCAATGCTTGAAAATACCAGTTGTTTCGTGGGAACCGGGGGCAGGGAGAAGACCCTTCGAGGCTTCGCACAAGCATCTGGGTAGCCACTGTTAAGAACAGGGTGCTGGGCTTAGTGGTTTCTCTTTGGCCTGACCCCGCAGAGGTCTTTTTATGTTCCATAGTATAACTGAGGGATTCATGCTTTATTTTATTTATCTATTTCATTAATAAACTACCTAACACTTAAGAAAATATATATATCTAAGTAGCATACTCAGAGTGGCTTTCCACAATTTAACTAATAACACCACAATATAAAAACTGGAAAGCTCACTGGAAGCACAGATCGTGAAGCTGAGGCTCCAAGACTTTGGCCACCTCATGAGAAGACTCCCTGGAAAAGACCCTGATGTTGGGAAAGATAGAGGGGACAAGGGGAAGGGGACGACAGAGGACTGATTGTAGTCCCAATAATCTTCCCCCAAAATACTGTTACAGGTTTGGGGGTCAATCTGGATGATACCTGGGGAGTCCCTTGCAGGCCTGTGATCCTGAATCCATGAGGTTTGCAATCTAGTAGTATGCAAAGCAAGTTTATTCGTATGATAAGGGCCTTGGTTGACCAACTAAGTCCTGTTATTCACCATATCCAAAGAGGTTGCTCTGCTGCCAAAGACCAATGGCTCTGCCATTTCCACCTCATTTGCCTGGATGCTTTGGGGTTGCACTTAATGATACCAAGACAACACTGCTTCTGTTCTGAGAGAGCATCTTTCTAATCAGCAGGCCAGAATGGAAAATGACCTGAAGTTAAAATGTATACTTTTTTTTACTTTCCAACGATTCCAAGTACCAGTTTCTGGAACCCATAAGAGGGCGAGGTCTCTTGCGCTGCTCAGGTCCTGCTTGCAGGTTTGACCACTATGGTGACAGGATGCTGGACTAAATGGGCCCCCTTTGGCCTGATCCCGCAAGTTCTTCTTGACATCCCAGTGCCTTTGATGAGCTGTAAACTCTGGAGAGTCTTTCAGATCTCTTTCCTATAACCTGCTGACCTTTTTATTTATTTCTAAGACAGCTTTATTTTACATTTTGGACAGATGGCTGTGTTTGTGCATCTTTAGAGTCTGTCTAAGCTGCCTTGAACATCGATGCCTAAACAAAAGGCAAGGTATAACTTTCAGTGAATAAGTAAGACAGACAGATAGAAAGAAGATAAAATGGACGTATGGATGGTCTCCTCCCCTCCCCCTGCACTAGTGGTTAGCTATATTAGATTGAGAGGCTTGCACAATGGATAGAATACACCCCCCCAAAATTGCACTAGTATGGCATTTGCCGACCGGGTCCCCTCCACTCATTTCAGACTACAACTCCCATCTGTCTCAGGCCACACAGCTTTGCCTACATTGCCTCATTCATTTTTAGAACAGCCCCTTATGGTAGTCCAGTATTATCATTCCCATGTTAACAGGCTGGGATTGAGAGGGATTTGCCAAAATTCCACCTAGAGCGTGCAGTACATGGGGTTCAGAGTACTGTTTAGGGTGACTGGCTGCTTTGTGCATTAGTGCTGGCTGGAGGAGATACGTATTTTATAGCAGTAAATGGTTGTAGCGTTTGTGTGAATGGCAGGAGTGGTATTGTCAGTGGTTGCGGTAAGAGTGTGTTTTATGTAAACTTGTATCAGGCTGGCTGCCTAGCGTTTCCCCCCTTCATCTCTAAGTTATATAGACGCAGATAGTATGCATATTCTGTATGTTTGCATTTGGAGTAATCTTAAGGTAAATCACCTAAGCTTGTGATTAGTGTAATTTATGTATTTTGATTTTCCCTACTGTAAGGAAAGTGCTGTACTGGTGAATAACAAGCAATCTGTAAACGTACTGATTAAACAAATAAGGGTCACTTGGTGTGTTTGTGGCTAAGATGAGATTCAAGCAGGCAACCACAAAGGTCATTAACTTGCAAAGGAGCAACCAGGCTCCTGATAGTTGCTTTGCAGCCATGTATTTTTCTGTCCATTATCTCATGTCACCTATGTCATCAGCTGTGGGGCAGTAGTTTGTGGGTTGAGGTAAAATGGGCCAATTTAGGAGCCCAGCTGGGCTGACTTGGCCCATGGGCCAGAGGCTCCCCACTGCTGATTTAGCCACTCCCCCCCCCCAGCTCTCTTTTAATGAATAACATTCTGCTCGGAAACTCCCCCCCCCCCCACCTTGCAAAGCAGCTCACAATGATCACGGACTACATTTCACATTAGGAGGTGGTGCAGTTGTTTTATTTCGAAGCCACTGTGATGACTTGGCACACACAACGTTGAGTGGTCTTTTGGTCCTGCGTACAAGAGCACATTCACAGATCAAAAGCAGCCTATGTTCTCTCCAATAGGGGTATTTGCAAAGCTTTTACCCTATGCTAATTCACAAGGGGCCCAACCCACTCGCACTTGCTGACATGGAGAAAAGGAGGAGGGTTCGTGATGGTTGTGGCTCCACCCACATTTCATCAAGAGCCTCCCACCCCGCAGTGGAACTCCCATAAGCCCCAGTCAACATTGCCAAAGATCATGGATGAGGGGAGCTGTAGCCCAGGAACACTGGAGGGCTACAGACCCGCTGCCCTTGTGCTGGACACTTTAAGGAGGATCCAACTGCTAGCTGAAACAGGAGTCACCCCTTCCCCAAATTACTGCTTACAGTTCCCTCCTGTCTCACAACAGGGGAAGCAGGAGAGATGAGGAAGTGAGACAAAGACCCTGGTTTGCATGTAAAGCTGAAGAAAACTATGGCTAAGTGTATGAATGGGCGAGTACTCACAGCATAAACCGCCTCAAATGTTCCACCATCTTCCTGCTCTGCTGCTTCCTGCCAGAGCTAAACTCCAGGGTGGATACACTTGACAAACTGCGATCAATAAACTACGAACAAACTTTGGCTACAGCTCCTGGCTTGCTTGAAATCAGACACAGCAAACAGCCAATATTAGACCAGAATGCTAAGCCAAACATGGCAAAGCAGCAGCAGGGTTGGTGAGAAGTGAAGCTTGCGGGCTTTTGCTGTGAATACCTAGACACTCTCTCATTCACATTTAAGTCATAGCTTGGCTTAGTATTACAGTGGTACCTTGGGTTACAGATGCTTCAGGTTACAGACTCCGCTAACCCAGAAATAGTGCTTCAGGTTAAGAACTTTGCTTCAGGATGAGAACAGAAATCATGCTCCGGGGGTGCGGCAGCAGCAGGAGACCCCATTAGCTAAAGTGGTGCTTCAGGTTAAGAACAGTTTCAGGTTAAGAACGGACCTCCAGAACGAATTAAGTACTTAATCCGAGGTACCACTGTATGTGTGAACTTGGCCAAAGAGGATGGGAGAACAAACAAGGTGTGTGGGGGTGGCACGGGAGGGGGTCTCAGCTTGTGGCACTCTCCTGCTTCTCTTTTTACTTCTCATGGCACCAAGAATGAGTGGATGTGGCTCCTGTGGGCAGATGCCAGCAGAGGCCCCAGACGAGGAACAGCGCATGCACTCTTCCCCCTCCACACCTCCTGCCCCTGCTGGGAGAGCGCTTGAGCGCAAAGTGGGGGCAGGAGGTGCAGAAGCACTGGCCCACTGGTTGGGGCCTCCAGCAGTGGATGGGAGAGTGCTTGTGTGCTGGATGAAGAATGGGGAAGGTCATCTTCACGCTCCCTGCTATGCAGCTCCTGCCACCAGCAGGCTGCAGTGGGGATCTATGCGGGGAGGGGGCTGGTTTGTGCCCCCCAAACTGTGTGCCTGGGGCAACACCCCCTGCCCCCCCACCCCTGGATGCCAGTCCCCTCAGCATTATGCAAAATTGAATGCTATTCCTTCCAAGTCATGGCAGCACGTATCACCCTCCCTTACAGTTCAGCCTCACAACAGAAGTGAGAGAGACTCCCTCAAGAGAATCCCTGTTCTATTTCCTGCTTCCAGCTCTCAGGCCACAGTAGTCTGCCAAGAGAACGCTGCAGAGGGACAGTTAGCCCAGGGTGGGTCTGAAAAACCCAAGAGACTCCTATCTTGCTATACAGGCCTGACTGCAGGGTGACACTGATGCTGTAACTCACAATAATAAATATTTAACCATTATTTGACTGCTCTTCCCTCCTCAAAGGTGTAATCCCAAAAGTTAGCTTGGGAGGACTCAGGGTAACAATCTGCTAACCACCTTGGGTCCCTGCGCCTTAAGAGCTCTGATGTCTTGGAGGTGTGGTAGGGGCCCAGTTATGCCAACTCCACCCACCTCACCACCTGTAACAGGACATCTGAATTATCTCACAAGTGCCTACAGGATTCCAAGCAGCATCCACAATGCAGGGTGAGATACTGGCCCTGGCGCTTGCGGTCAATGTCATAGAAGGAAGGGCTTGAGGGTGAGATCAAGGACTGAGGAGGTAAAGGAAACAAAGAGACACTGCGGGTGAGGACAGGAATAGTCAGGTGTGGCAGAGGGAGGCTCCAGGAGGAAGCCTGGAAGCCATACAAAGCAGAAGAGGGGGAGCCTGGCTGGCTGCTGGACACAAAAACGGATGCCACTTCAGATGAGAGGAACAACATGAGAGAAAGGCCCAGAAGAAAACAAAGACAACTGGGGCATGCAAGTTTAGCCTTTCTAGTCTAAGCACATACTTTCCACAAAGGGTGGGTTGGGTTGTTGGGGACAGGAACTCAGTCTGGGCAGAGGCACAGAGGCGATTGCCATATTCTGTAGCAGCAGCCTTCACCCATTTTAAATCAGGAAAGCGACTTCACTCACAACAGTCAAACAAGTTTAGGGGTGAAAATGGTCAGCTAGAGGGTAAGAAGAACAGAAGGCAAGTATCAAATGTTAAACAATACAGTTTTAAAAAATCACAGATGGACTAACAAATATTAAGAGCTTATAATTATCCAGTGCTTTCTCCCCATAAGAACTCAAGATCCCCCCTCCCCCCCGCTGAAAAACATATCTATCACAGGGTATGTCTGTATTTACTCCTTCAGCCCACAAAGCGGTAACTGCTTCCTGGAGGTACAATTCAAGTACCCTTCAGAAAAAGGGGGCCATCCAGCGCTGCCTTACCTAAATATCAAAGGAGTCAGGCTTATGCCTCTGTTCTTTCCACGCTAAGGACAAAGACACTTGGAGTCACCAAACACATCAAACCACTCTAGGGCAGAAGACTTGCTACAATTTTCAGTTCAGCCCCCACAGCTCATCCAGCAGAGCCTATTAGGCCGACACCCAAGTCCAAAGCCCGAAGCAGCTCTTCACGGCTCTTCCTGCCCCAATGTTCATAGAGAGGTGCTCCATCACCCATTTCAATTCGCTCAGGCGCTTTCGCTCCGCAAACTGAGCACTGCCTGCGCCAGTTTCCCGGTGTCCAGCACCTGACTGGCCTCGGCCTGCTGGCAGCCTTTTGAGTCTGTGCCTGAGCTGCAGCTGAAGGAGTCAAAATCCACGGCAATGTCCTGGACATTCCTCTCATTGGCGTTGTCAAAGCTGTTCTTGCCATGGAGCTGCTTGAGGTGCTTCCTAAGGACGGGCTTGTGGGCGAAAACCATGTCACAGTAGTTGCATTTGTGGGGCTTGTCCCCACTGTGCAGGTTGAGATGGTCCTGTAAGGAGCACTTCTGCGAGAAGGTCTTCCCACAGATCTTGCACTGGAAGGGCTTGATGCCTGCATGCACCCGCATGTGCCGGTGCAAGTTGCCCTTCTGTGTGAAGGTCTTGCCGCACAGCAGGCACATGAAAAGCTTGTGCATCTTCAAGTGGTTGGCGTAGTTCTCCAGATGCCGGAAAACACGTGTGCACTTGGGGCACTGGTGGTGCCACTGAAGGCCTTTGTCCACCCCCCGGTTGCTGGTGCCAAACATGTCTTTGGAAGCCATGATGAGGCTGTCTCCCCCCATGTACGAGAGGGTGTAGTTGTGGAGTTGGCCTTGCTCCAGGTCACCAGCTCGGTTCTCCACCGTGGAATTGATGAGGGAGTGCTGAGGCTCTGATGAGTGGAGGCTGTTCTGCTGCTCTGAGGAAATAAACTGGTTCTGGTCCTTCTTGCTTCTGACCTCTGCAACCTCCCCAATGGACTCCACCTTCACAATCTGGATGTCGCTATCGTCCATGTCCAGGCTGTCTTCAGAGGGTTGGATGCATGGAGAGTCTGGAAGCAAGGAGTCATCTTCCTCCTCCTCCTCCTTACTCCCCAGCCTCGGACACTCGTTTGGCTCTGAAGAGTCAGTCTGCTGAGGCTGCTTCCCCTCCTCCTTGTTTTCAAGCTGATGTTTTGGCCGGATGAATTTCCACAGGGCCTGTGTGCAGCGCTCCACAATGTGGCTCATCTGAAGAAAACTAGCCGCCGTCAGGTAGTTCACCAACTCCATCTCGGGAAACTCCAGGACACCAGTGTAGCAGGACAGAAGGAGCTGCCTCCCAACCTCCGAACTCTGGAGGATGGAGATTTTCACTTCCTTGGAGTCATTCAGCAGGAACTGATCCCTTAGGAAAGGGGAGCCAGCAGCAAAGACTATTTTGTGGCCGTGAACCTCAAGGTTGTCTATGTGGACCGTGACATCACAAAACTTCTTCTCTTCCCTCAGCTTGTCCATTTTTTGCAGCATGGAGTCCCCATAGTTGTCGAACTGGAAGTGGAGGCTATCAGTTCTCATGGTCATGTTGACAAACCTGAAAGGGGCAAGTGGATGAATACTGTGAATGCCACAGAAAGAAATAGTTTCAAGACTGTACTAGTTTCTTCCCCTGTGGCTCTCGTAATGATCACATCATCACAATAATTACTGTTTTCTCAGTTTCCCTGCTTGTCCCAAACCCAATATTGCTGAAAGAAGTGACTGGACTGTGGAAATTAGCTGTTGGAAAGTACCTCAGAAATTAGGTTATTTGCAGTGCAACCCCGAATGCATTTACTCAGGAATAAGTCTTACTAAGTTCAGTGGAGCTTACCCTCAGATAAGCGTGCACAGGACTCCAGCCTTACAAACAAACAAAATGGAAAATAAACTTAATAACTGTGGGGGGTGGGGAGGTGTTTCTGAGCAATCAAAGCAGCAGAGATGCACCATCTCATCCTAAACCTACCAATGACATTAAGCACCGAGAAAGACAAAGGCATCAACCTCTTCACTGGAGGTTTTGAAAGGGAGGCTGGACAGCCACTTGTCAGGTATTCCTTAGCTGTGATTATTGCACTGCAGGGGGCTGGACTAAATGGCCCTAGATGACACAGCTGGTGTGGGATGGTGCTGAGGCCACAACTCAGACATAGAGTACTTGCTTTGCACACAGAAGGTACCAGCTGAACCCACTCCTGCCCAGAAAGATACACAGACGCCTTCTTGAAGGTCACCAGCTCCTCACGTGACTGTACTTTGGCTCTTTCAAATTCAACACTGAGAAGAAAGGATCACTACAGTACTCACTCACAAACATACGAAGAGCCTGCTGGATAAGGTCAGTGGTCCATCTAGTCCAGCAACCTGTTCTCACAGTGGCCAACCAGATACCAGTGGGAAACCAGGGAGCAGAACATGAGCCCAAGAACACTCTCCCCTCCCATGGTTTCCAGCAGCTAGTATTCAGAAGCATTATCGCCTCCAATCACGGAGGTGGAACAGAGCTATCCTGCTCAGCAGCCGTTGACTGTAGCTTATCTCCTCCATGAATTCAGCTAATTCTCTTTAAAAGCTATCCAAATTAGTGGCCATCACTGCCCTGGGGCAAAACACGAGCATAGGAAGAGCTTGCAGGATCAGGCTAGCGGCCAACTCAGTCCAGTCACCTGTCCTCACAGTAGGCAACCCCAAATGCCGCAAAGGGAAACCCGCAAGCAGGATCCGAGCACAAGGGCTGCAGTCTTCCCTCCTATTGTTCCAGTGTGTGGGGAGGTTATCTAGCGCAGCCTCCGTCCTCACAGCCCCCAACCAGATGCAACCCGATGCTTATTCTAGGAAGCCCAGAAGCAGCGCTGCTGCAGCGGCACAAGAGCAGCTCTCACGTCCACATCAAGCGCGCTGTCAAAACAACCACCACCCTCAAGTCCCACTCCGTGACCTCCACGTCCCCACTCCCTCCTTTTAGCCAAACTACGCCTCTCAACCTCCAGCTGCATTTACGGAGCGGCGGACCGCTGTCATGAATGCGGAGGGCGATGGTGGGCTGGGCTCCGCCTCGTAACGCCCCCCCACCCCCACCGGCAATCGGAGCGCTCCTGAGGTGGGACAACCTCCGCCAGGTCTAGTGGCCGCGAGTTCCACCAGCCAACGGCTGGGACGGGAGCAAGCGGGGAAGATCACCGGCCCCGCCACAGCCCCCCAGTCTCACCCCACCTCCTCTCCGCCTCCCCCAGGCGGCGCAGCCACGGGGCTGGCCCGAGGGGCGCGGGAAGGACCGCGCGGCCAGCGGAGCTCCTCCGCCACCTCCTCCTCCACCTCCTCCTCCTCCTCCGCCACCGGAAGCTTGAATCCCCGCAACGCCCCCCCCCGCAGCCCCACTTCCGGCGCCGCTTCTTTTCCGAGAGGAGAGGGATAGAAGGGTTGCTAAGGAAGAGGACGGGGGGGCGGGCCCGGAAGCCCTGGGAGCCGGAAGTGGCCGGGCGCCCGTCTTCCGGCCGAGCCCCGGTCACGTGACGGCGGAAGGCGGGGAAGGAGGCGGAGGCGGGGGGCGGGATCGAGGTTGCGAGGCGGCCCGACTGAGGCCCGGCGGTGGCGGCGGCGGCGGCTGCGCTGCTGCTGCTGCTCCTCCTCCTCTTCCCGCTGCCCGGGGAGGCAGACGGAGGCCTTCGAGAGGGTAAGCCGGGCGCCGCCCAGCCCGTACCTGAGCCGGGTTGTGGGGCGGGAGGGCGCTGGCCGCCCCTGAGAGGATCCGGGGCTGGGCCGGCCGGGGGGGCGGCGGCAGGGAGGGAGGGAGGGAGGGAGGGAGAAGCAGCCGCCGCCCTCGCCCTCGCCCGCCTCACCCCCGGGAGGGTCGGCGCTCCTCTGTGTGGAAACAGCGGTTGGCCGGGCGCTTAGCGCTCCCTGGTCTCGGGGATCGGGGGTGGGTGGGGCTGGGGGCCGGCTCTCCATTATTTATTATTATGGGTAGCTATGACATGTATGTACCGTCCTACATCCGTTAATCCCAGGGCGGCTCACAGCATGAAAATGAAAGGTTAAAGCACAAAATGCGTAACGACAAGAACAAAACAGACCAGTAAACCTACCCCCCCCCGCCCCAATTCCCACAAACCCCTTTCCAAGGATATATATAGGATGTCAGTAAGCTCAAGGCCTGCTTGAAGAAGGGTTGCCACCCGCCCCCCCCCCCCCCGCTCAGGTACGGTCCCTGATGCTGCCAGGGAGTTTATGGGAGAGCATCCCATAAACGGGGAGCCACCACAGAAAAGGACCGTTCTGGTGTTGCCACCACCTTCCGGACCTCTCACAGCGGAGGCACAAGAAGAAGGGCCTCAGGTGGCGATTGCAGGGTTTGGGTTGGTTCATTTGGCCCATGCATAACGCTTACAAACGTTTGTCATGTCACCCCTTGGTCACTAAATGCTTTCAGGTTCTGCAATCCTTTCTTTCTTGACTACATCCCCTATGTGGATTCCTGCTGCTGGAGTGTAACAAAATCTTCCTTATATTACTTATTTTAACAGTAATTCCTCTTTGTACAGTTGCTTTTTTATGGATCTTCTCAGTAGATACCCGTATAAATGTAGGCATTCATATTATTATTTTGCACCCCCTCGGCTCACCTTCCTATGCGGCCGAACCACCCGCACCTAAATCCTGTGCTGGTAACTCCTATCATTCTTGATCACATTGCTGGGTGGGGCTGATGGGAGTTGGTGTACAGCAATTTACGGAGGACACCAGGTTCTGCATTCCTAACATAAAAGCTACTGCTGTTGTCATGATAATGCTCTCTTGGAGCGGGCACACAAAGAAGGGCCTCATAATTTGGTATACAAATGATGTTAAATAAAAATAAATTATTTGCAGTTGAATTGGGGTGCTCCTGTTGCTCCTGCTAACACCTGGTGTCGCTTTGGTGTTGCATATCCTCTGTGCTCTCTCACCATTCCCAAAGACTCCAGTGTGATGGAGAGTATTGCACGAGAAGTGGTGAGGCGCAAGTTCAAATCCCCTTTCAGTCATAAAAC
This sequence comes from Podarcis pityusensis, assembly GCF_964106645.2. Classification (NCBI taxonomy): domain Eukaryota; kingdom Metazoa; phylum Chordata; class Lepidosauria; order Squamata; family Lacertidae; genus Podarcis; species Podarcis pityusensis. The sequence goes on along the minus strand of NC_138044.1, from coordinate 1,770,793 downwards.
ACAGTGGGCAACCTTGGGCCAGTCGTTCTCTTTCTCAGCCTGACCTACTTCACAGGATTGTTGTGAGCATAAAAGCAGGGGGAGGGGAGTAGGCCCGCCCTGCCTGCTGCCTTGAGCTCCTCGGAGGAAAGGTGAAAGTTAAATTTACTGAATAAACCGGGTTGTTGTTTTTGTTGTTATTGATGATATTTAAAATAATAATAATCATGACACAGTATTATTAGCAGTGATGACAATATAGTGGCTGTTTGTGTTGTGTTTCCACTAAAAAGTACCTGAGACAAGTGCAGTAAAATTTCTGTAGCTGCCTTTCTTTGTCTCAGGCAATATTTTGGTGTCCATGGTATGAGCCTTCACATGTTTTGGGTTAATAGTCCACAGAACAGCCCCGTAAGTTATGCTGGTTTGAGTAGCTCTGCAGTGTAAGTATGTGTATTGTGGGAAAGACTGAGAGAAAAGTAGTGTTCATAAAGGTAGCCAGTGATGCTGCAGCTGAGGTTTTAATTGGGGGCCTCTTTCAGTACAGTGGAACCTCGAGTTGCGGACGTAATCTGTCCTGGAGGCACATCCGCAACTCGAAGCGTTCGTATCCAGAAGTGCCACGTCTACGCAAAGGGTGATTTAGTGCTTCTGCGCATGTGCAAAGTGCGATTTAGCACTTCTGCACATGCACGAGCAGCAAAACCCAGAAGTAACCATTCTGGAACGCAACTTGAAAAGACGTAACCTGAAGTGGACGCAACATGAGGTATGACTGTACAGTAACATCTCTGTATGTGTCATGTGCATAAAAAGCCCTGAGATGTAGGCTGGTACTGACTACTCATGTAATGGTGAGTTGATAGCTTGAGCTCTTAACTCATGGATCTTCTCAACTCAGCCCCTCATTCTGTACCTTGATTGAGGGGAACCATGGAAGTTAGAAGATTTGGGCTGCTGACCTAGTGTTGTCCCAAATGGAGGAGGATTGCAGAGCTTTGCCAGATCCTTAGGAAAGGTTGGCTGAAAAAATATTTATCTTGGATTTGTTATTTATTTATGTAATAAAATTTACACACCGCTTGATTTTAAAACACTTCAAAGTGGTTTACAAAAGATAAAACAGTACACTCGTACCTTGCTTCTCGAATGGCTTAGTTGCCGAACAAATTGGCTCCCGAATGCTGCAAACCCGGAAGTAAGTATTCTGGTTGGCGGACGTTTTTCGGAAGCCGAATGTCTGATGCAGCTTCCGCTTGAGTGCAGGAAGCTCCTGCAGCCAATCGGAAGCTGTGCCTTGGTTTTTTAATGGTTTCGGGAGTCAAACGGACTCCTGGAATGGATTAAGTTCGAAAACCAAAGTACCACTGTAAAATCAAGAAAAATTTACAACCCCACTTCAAAACATACAAAAGTTAGAATGCTAAAGCAAATTAAAATCATCTCAACTTTCTAGGCATCTGGGTGGGCTATTCTAAACAGGAATGTTTTTAGTAGATGCCAGAAAGAGTACAGTGAAGATGTCTGCTATATCTCAGTACGCAGGGAGTTTCGAAGTGCAGGGTGCCATGTTTTTCTTTTGTAGGTGAAGACAGGTGAATAGGGAGGTCCTTGAGATGGTTTTCCTTCGTGGTGGTTTGATGTCAACATCTATGGTATTGGTTGCCAACCTGGTATCCTCCACATGTTTTGGATTGGAATTCCCACCAGTCCCAGTCATTGTGGCCATGCTGGCTGGGACTGAAGCGAGTTACAGCCCAAAACATCTGGAGGGCAGCAGGTTGACAAAGACTGGCCCGTGTAGTCTGGTTTCATGCCCCACTCTCTCTGTTTCTTGGCCCTTCTCCTTTCAGCTACATGGGAGTCCATAAAATTTATCTGAAGGTGTTTTAGAGCTGATCTGCTTCAAATGAAACGACACCATGATGGTAGCCAGATCTGTGGGATGAAGCACTCATGCTTGCTTCTATAGTTTCTGTAGGGTGTTTGTTTACAAAGCTAGGATGGGGTGGAGAGGTGTGTGTGTGTGTGTGTGTGTGTGTGTGTGTTGCTGGGCTGTTGACAATCTGATTGCTGTAGGAGAGAGAAGTGAAGCCGCAAGGGTGTGTGCACCCCAGAAGTGCCTAGGTTGTTTTAGGAATACAAGTGTTGGAAATACAAAGGCTTTATCCATGCAAGTGTGTGTGAGGGGATAAACTTAGCCAGCACAAGATTAGTACTGGTTTGGCAACAATATTGTGTGGTTGGGGAAAGAACGAGGTTTTTCTGACTTTTACAAGAGGGAGTGGTAAAAAACAGTAAACTTGTTGTCTTTTATTCCTGTATATATCTGATTTGGCATTTGGTGTTGGTTTTAGAAGAAGTTTTAAGAGAGGAACTGAACCGGAATTAGAACAGTGCACATACACAAGACGCACACTGCAAAGGCGTGGGGGAGGGAGGGAGAATGAAAATCAGTTGACACCACAGCCATCTGCCTGCCACTGCCCCACCCCCTGAGGCATTTGCTATGCTGGCTTAGTTGGATGAGCATGTTATGCTTAGAATTACCTGATTGCAGGCTGTAACTCCTTTGATAAAGGACAGGGAGTGTTTGTGTAGCTTGAGCACCAGCTTCTTGGTCCCACAATACAGTGTACATAACTAAGAGTGCTACAGCATAATACTGGAAACAAATTGGTTGTGATGGCAGGGAGAGGCAGAGCTCATGGACCACAATCCAGGCAAACCCAAGCATTTTAGACTTGCATTTTTTTTCAGTGGAGGAGTTAAGCACAATGACCAGTCTGTCCCCAGTGAGATCAAGGGGACATAAAAAGTGCTCAACTTTGGCCTTGTTATATGCCTGCCTGCTTGCTTGCTTGCTCACCCCCATTGCAAAATCTGTTAAAAAGGGTGTGTATAATGTGGTTTTCAAAGGTTAACAAAAGAACAGGGAAATTCTAGAATATTTGACATTTCACAATGGTTCAAGAAATTGCAAAAAACTAAAAACAGACTGTGCAACTAAAGAAGAATAAAAGGGAGGTTGGATATTTGGTCTTGTTGGTAGATGAAGTATGATAGCAAATGTGTATACTGATGTGTCTCAGGAGCTCTATGTCTGTTGGTATGCATTGAAACTGATTGCTTTTTGAAGTTCATACAAAAGAAGGCTTTGACAATTTTCAGCATAGTCTGATGATCACTAATTCCTTAGACCACAGTTCCCCAAATTTGGGTTTCCAGCTGTTTTTGGACCACAACTCCCACCATCACTAGCTAGCAGGACCAACGGTCAGGGATGATGGGAACTGTAGTCCAAAAAGTCTGGGGACTGAAGTTTGGGAAGTCCTGCCTTAGATTATTGAAAGCTTCAACTGTGACCCAGAGTTTCTGAGAAGCAATTGGCATCCAGAGAATACTTGTATCCTGTTTTATAGCCTTGAGTGAAGGTTATAAAAAACAAATAAATGTAATGTAATGTTGCTTTCTCTTGATTTATGCCCCAGACAGTCTTCAGCAGTGTGTGTCAATGAAATTCTTGTATCACTGTTTTGAAGTGGCCTGCCCTGGGAAATACTTTTAGTTTGAAACACCAACCAGAGAGTCCAAAGAGTTGTCAATTTTTTTTAGGTCCTTCTCTGGAGCGGAGCCTGTAGTTCATCATCATCAGTTTATTTGTATGCAGTTTTTCCACAGTGGACCTCAAAGTGGCTCACAACATACCAAATGAACAATAATTATCATAACTCCAAAACAACAACAACAAAAAAAACCCATTAAGAACAATTAGGGACAACTGTAATATTAATGAACACAAAAAAATCAAGCCATACAGAAGTGCTGTAAGTAACCTAACCTAATTTAGCGTCTTAAAACTAAACAAGAAAAAACTTCAAGCTTTTCCTGCCAGGTGTTGTTGGGCTATAACTCCCACCTTCCCTGGTTAGCATACCTGTGGGGGTTGCAGTCCAAAATCATCTGGAGTCCACCAGGTTTGGAAAGGGTGCCATATATAGTGTGCATATATAGTTATATATATTGCTATGTATTGAGTTATGTAGTGCTACAACCCTTTAGGACGTTGCAGTTCTCATTCCCTGCTGAAACCAAATGGAAGCTTAGTAGTTGAACAGAATTGCAAGGTCTTCAGGACAGGGACCTATAATCTTTGTTGCACTCAAGCAGAGGTAGCCAGTTTGTTCCCTCCAGAAGTTGGTGGACTACATTTCTAATAATCCACGACTATTGGACATGCTGATAAGAGTTGTGGTCCACAAAATCTGGAAGGTACCACATTGGTTAGCCCTGCTATGCACGTATGTGGAAATGTATAAATAAATGGCAACAATGATGATCACACACCCCTCTCCCAGAAAACTTGCTCGTTTTATTGTCATATATGTAGGTTATATCCAAATATTGTCTCCCATGTATTTTCTGCTTCTCAACATGAGGCTTAGAATACACATTAAGAAGAGAATGTCAGATTCTCTGGGATCTTTGACTGCCACCATATTTGTCACTGGCCACTATCTTCTGTTGCCCATGACACTGTTGTGGCCATGTAGTGACCCCCCCCCAACAAAAAAAGTTGGAAGAGAGCCTAATAGTAGCACTTGGGCTACATATTAATCCTCAAGATTTTAAGATTAAAGTCTAATTGGTCTGGATGCCTGTATTTGTGCTTAGTTTCCCATTGAGTCAGCCTTGTATTTATAAGCTCCCTTTGAGACAGCACAGAGCTTTATACAGGTGGGTAAGTGGACTAGCAGAGGAAAGATGAGATGTTAAGCCCCTCTTTACATCTAGCATGGCAAGCAAGAAGGCAAGAAGCCTCCATTCTCCACATCCAGCAGAGAAATGCAAGAGGGATGTTCTCCCTTCTTGGGCAGTCTCTAGCCAGCTAGTAAATTAAGTAAATACCTTGCCTATTATGAAGAGTATTTCAAGGTAGCTTACAGTAGAATCCATTGAAAATACAAAGATAAAATAATAAATCCAGCAGTGTTTCAAGACTCCGTTTAACTAGAATAGTTCTGACAAGTGGCTGGTATACTTGATAGCAAAAGCCTCAGTAAGCAGGTAAGTTTTCAGCATGTGCCAAAAACTGCGTGATCACTTATTGTTGTTGTTTACTTACAAGACTGGATAGGGAAATCTGAATTTCTCTCCTGGGTGGCTGAAGCATGCCATTTCCCCTTTCAAAATGACTTGCAAAGGTTCTGGGGAGCTGAATTCTTAGCACAGAATCTTTGTGTGTTTGTGGCTTCTCAGATTGAGTGGTGGATCCTCTTTCTTGTTCACCAAGAAATGTTTATTCTCCAGCTGAAGGGTGATTGGGCAATGTGAAAAGCAAACTTTTATTTTTATTTTTTATTTAATAAAAAAAAGATGCTTTACTGCTTCTTTGGTGCGTCACTTTTCTCGGATAAAAATGAACGAAACTATTGTGCTGATTACTCACATTGAAGGATGGCTGCAACTGTGCTGGGTCAGACTTTACTGCTGGGTTGAAGAGGCATTATATTTCTATGGTATATGCAAAAAATGTTAGGCCTACCTTTGAAGCTGAAATTTATTGGTATTGGCACAGAGGATGACCTGTTCCAAAGATGGTGTAACTACCTGTGGAAACAAAGACCTGTCTTGCCAGCTGTTGAGAAAATAAACTTGTTGTGGGAGAGAGCCTTGGTGGGCCAAATGCTGTCTGTCCTTTTGTATTCTCCCTTTAAAGGAGGACTCAGAAAAATATTTGATTCAAGATCTCTGGCTTGGATTTTAATAGATGGAATGCTATTGTTGGATATTATGCCTTCTGACAGATTGCTGGTCATTTTGAGCGTCTGTGCGAGCGGCGAAACCCGGAAGTAATGTGCTTTGTTACTTCCAGGTTGCCACAGAGCGCAACTTGAACGCGCGCAACCTGAGGTATGACTGTACAGTAGTACCTCTGGTCACGTACTTAGTTTGTTCCGGAGGTCCGTTCTTAACCTGAAACTGTTCTTAACCTGAGGTACCACTTTAGCTAATGGGGCCTCCCACTCCTGCCGCCCAATTTCTGTTCTCATCCTGGAGCAAAGTTCTTAACCCGAGGTAATATTTCTGGGTTAGCGGAGTCTGTAACCTGAAGCGTCTGTAACCCGAGGTACTACCGTACTCCTGGCCCCTCCCTGTCGCAGGCAGGAGCAGAATGGAAAAGGCGGATACATTTAGCTTGCTGAATTGGACTATTCTTGGGGCAAGGTTTGTATATGAATGTGTGCCTTATATATGTATGCACACACATGGAAATGAAGCTTTTATTCGGCCAGCAACGAGGCCTGTCCCTGGCTACTTCTGGAGCCCATCCCCTCCCTTTCCCATTTGATTCATGTATGTGAATAAAGGACAAGCGGATTTTCTCTGTCCAAGGAGGAAAATGTAGTTAAATGTTAAAACATCTGAAAACTGGACTGCCTCCCAACCCTTAGCTCTCTGAGTGATCTGGAAATACCATAACTTGTTTAGATCTTAGGAAGAGACGTGGCAATTGTCTCTTGCAAGTTTTTTTTCCTTACTAAATTTGTCTTGGTCTGCATCTGTGATTGTGCCAAACTCCACTTTTCTGGGAGGTCTGAAGTTATCTTAATTATTTGGCGTATACTCTTGTAGTCCTGCTTAAAATCTCATTTTCACATTCCCCTGGGAGTCAGAGTGCCTTGGACTACATGAGCAGCAGACCTCAGCTTTTTAAGTGTTGCAGAAATACTGTGATGATTTTTAATACATATGCATGGGATGCAAAGTGTGCTGAGCCGTGGAAGTTAGCTGCAGTGAAAAATCCTGCCCATTTCTCAGTTCCTAGATAATGAAACCAGAGGTTTGTGAAGTGGTTCCCAGTTGAGGCCACAGCAGGAAGAAGTTCTTTGAAAAGAGAGAGCCTAGTGTCCTGGATCTGGGCCTTCCTACTTGAAGGGAGCAATGGAGACCCCCTCCCCCAAACTAAGGAAGCCTTTCCGCCTCCCCACATGCCAGGTTAGTTTGCCCAATTTACTGTAATTACTCCCTTCCCTCCTTTTTTGAATTTTTGCCTAAATATGGAAGACGGCCAAATCTGAAAGAGGCAGGAAGGAGCCGGTTGTGCCAGCTCAATTTTGTATTGGTTTTTTGAAGCTTTGCCTGCCTTATAATGTGTCCTGCAATTGATGCATCAATACACAGTGCATTGTCTGCATTGAACTGCAGCAGCAATTTCAAGCAGTGGATATTCCAGACCCTACCTGGAGGTGCTGGGGTGTGTGGTTAGGCCATTTGGCCTGTGGTGAAGGTGGGATGCTCAGGAGAGCTTTTCACAACTCATTTCTTCCCTAGCTGCTACAGAGTGGCCCTGCAGTGCTGCCAGCTGGACCTTCCGACCCAGTGGTTGCTGTCACCACCAACCCCAAAAGCAAAGGAGGGAAACTAGGAACTGCCAATTAATTGTTAAATCCTGGGATGCTGGACCAGTGCAATTTGCACAGAGCACAAGGCCCACTCTCCAGCCCTCTGCTTCTCCCTGAGAATAGGGTAAATTCCACTCTAGTCTTAGACTTCCAGTAGTGTGGAACCCAATGCAGTCTAGGTGCATTTTGGATTCCCAAACCCTGAGGGCGGCAATCACTCATCCAACTGTGAACTTTATATCTCTTATTAGAAATAACAGATAACGGAAAAGCAAGCAACAGGTCAAGCAGAATAATACACAATAAACTGTAGCCTATTCACTGCAACATGGTATTGCTAGTCCATTTAGCTGAGGATGGTGAAGCTTCCTGTTGGCATGGAAGACCTGGACTGGATTCCCAGCAGCGAGATTAGGAACAAAATGCAATGGCAGCTCGGCCTTTAAAGGCTCCCCCGCGGCTGGAGGCCATGTCTTCTGGCTCATTCTGATCAGTGAAAGCCAGAGTCAATCAGGTAGATCACATCTCCCAAGCAGCCCTTCTGAGCACCCTTCTGCCGTTGATAAAGCTGGAGGGAGACACATGATAACTAGGGCTGGGCGATGTAGCAATACATTGTCCAAAATTGGTTTGAAGTCCACATTGTGATAAGAGTTTCATAATACCTCGTGTTGCGTTTGCTTCAGGTTGAGTGTTTTCAGGTTGCGTCCTGCGGCGACCCGGAAGTACCGGAAAGGGTTACTTCTGGGTTTCACCACTTGCGCATGCGCAGATGCGCAAAATGACATCACGTGCATGCGCAGAAGCAGCGAATCGCCAGACATGCAGATGCAGGTTGCATTCTGCTCATGTTGCGAATGGGCCTCCGGAACGGATCCTGTTTGCAACCAGAGGTACCACTGTATTCAACTTGGAGATGTATCGGGGGGGGGGGGGGAGAGTAAAAAATTGTGATGTGGGATAAAGGGTGAAGCTGGTCATCACTCCTCTCATTATTCCTGCCTCCTCTGTTGCTCTGTACTATAACAAAAACTGTTGTAAAAACATGTTAAAGGTATCGGTTTTACATCCCTATGTAGTAGCAGTTGTCAGGACATTACCCTGTTTGCTTCTACCTAGTTCCATCCTTATTTCAGACATTGTGCTATATTGGTATATCACAATGCTTAGCTGCTGATGTATCACAGTGTTGACCACCAGGCACCGCTCAGCCCTAGTGATAGCCCAGCTTAGAGAAGTGGTGGGGCAGGGGACCAGGGTCCTGCGTCACATGGCCCACCTAGCTCAGTGCTGTTTACTTTCCAGGGCCTTGGGTGGAGTGCCATTCCAGTGCCATGTTATTGGGTCATTCAGCTTGGGGGTGGGAAGCATTTTTCAGCTTGAGGACCTTATTTCCTCATTGGAGAAACTTCTGAACAAGCCACGCCAGTGGTGGCCAGTGGCCAGAGGCAAATATTTGGTGTATCAATAGATGCAAATCCTAACCTTGTATTATTATCATTATTAAAATTTGTATACTGCCCAATATCCATAGATCTCAGGGTGGTTCACAACATAAAATTACATTATAAAAAACACAAAAGCCAGAAATCATCCTCCTCCTCATCATACCCCGCCCATCTGGCTGGGTTTTCTGAGCCACTCTGGACGGCTTCAAGCAAAATACAGTGGTACCTTGATTTTAGAACAGCTTAGTTTATGAACAACTTGGAAATAGAACACTGCAAACCCGGAAGTAGATGTTCTGGTTTGTGAACTTCGCCTTGGAAGCTGAACATGTACAGCTTCCTGTTGAGTGTGTTCCATTTGTAAATTGAGTCTCCTGCTGCTGACCAGAGGCTTCCTGTTGAGTCTGTTGGCTGTTGAGTCCTGAGCACCCATGCAACAGAGGTGATATTTGGAGCTTTTGTTTTTGCTATTTTGTTGCATTTTTGTTTGTGTGGCTTTTTCGTTTTTGTGACTGTGACTTGTTCTTCATTTTATGGGACTGACTTGTGACTGTGGCTTGTGACTTCGTTTTTGTGACTGTGTGGAACCCAGTTCAGCTACTGATTGATTGACTGTGTGACTGCAGAAATGGATAAAAGCCCCTGTCTTATTTATTTTATAGTACAGTACTTTGATTATTGCTTTTATTTTATGGATCAGTGGTCTCATTAGATAGTAAAATTTATGTTAAATTGCTGTTTTAGGGGTGGTTTTTAAAAGTCTAGAATGGATTAATCCATTTTGCATTACTTTCTATGAGAAAGCATGGTTTTAGAGCACTTTGGTTTTGGAACAGAATTCCGGAACGGATTAAGTTTGGGAACCAAGGTACCACTGTATAAAAACATAATAAAACATCAAACATTAAAAACTTCCTGATACAAGGCTGTCTTCAAGTGTCTTCTAAAAGTTTTGTTGTTGTTTATCTGTTTGACATCTGAAGGGAGGGTGTTCCACAGGGAGGGGGTCCACTGCCGAGAAGGCCCTCTGCCTGGTTCCCTGTAACTCTCGCAGTGAGGGATAAATAAATAAAAATAAGAACAAAAACAAACCAAAAATCCTCCCTCCCGCAACACATTTAAAAGGGCATCGAATGTCAATCAGCCAAAGGCCTTATTAAAGAGGAATGTTTTTGTCTGGTGCTTAAAGGTGTATATTGAATCCTCCAGCCAAACCTCCCTGAGGAGAGCATTTCATAAATGGGGAGCCACTGCAGAAAAGGCCCATTCTTGTGTTGCTTGCCCACCCAGCCTTGTGGCTATGTTTTCAATCAAACAAAAGCCAGCAGTTTCTGCACACGCCCTGAGCGCCTCTTCTCACCCACCATCCATGCAAGCAAGAGGTTGCGTTCTAGCCAAGGAAAAGGGAGGAGGGCATGGAGCTGGGCCAGTGAGAGGTGTGGCCTGCAGCAAGTCCCGAGGGCTACTTTGGGCTTATTGGTCTGAAGGTCCTCTGATATAGATGAAGATGTCAGTAATCTAACCTGGGACTTTTTGCATGGAGTGCGTTATTCCAGGGAGCTGCATTCCATCTCTAGCATGAGGATGAATGGTGCCATTTCTCTTTTAGCAACCAGAATGGCGGGGGCAACTTGGAAATGTGCTTTATTAAAAACCTATGTGGAGGTTGGGAAAGTGGAGTGGGTGACATCAGCTCTGTCTTGGTTTTAGCACTGTAACTGAAGATAAGGAAAGGCCTTGTGGGTTGCCTTGCTCTCCCCTCCCTGCCCCCTTGGAAGATCTGTGCCAGTGCCTTGGGCTGAAATGATGAAGTGTGCCAACCTCTGCCCCAGTTCCTGCTTCAGTGGCCATTTCTTAAGGTTTAGGGCAGTAGTGGGGAAGTTGTGGGCCCTTCAGATGTTCACCAGCCCCACTCAGCATGGTCCAGTGGAAAGGGATGGTGGGAGTGGTGAGCCAACAACATCTGGAGGGTCATCGGTTTTCCACCCCTGGTTTTTGGCATTTTGCTGTATTTTTAAACCACATAAAATAATAGAAAATATCTGAACAGTTTACAGTAAAAATACACCAACAATAACAAGGAAATAGTATTTAATGTAATTATTTTAACTTGGATAAAAACATGATTTTTGCTGCTTTGGGGGCCTTTTTGGCTGAAAAAGTGGTGTATAAATAAACTGTAGCGATAAGTGGTAACTTGGCTCAACAGCAGCTTGAGGTGTGCGGGTTCTTAACACTGTGCAGCTGTGAATTTAAGAACATCTCAAGGCATGACTTTCTAGGAGCAGCTTAGTAATAAACATACTTATTTTATTTGTTTTTCAGGTACTTGTAATACAAGCCCATCCATGAGTCAAGCTTCCTTTTTTTAAAGTCATGGATGACAAGGCCTCTGTTGGAAAAATCAGTGTGTCTTCAGACTCGGTATCCACTCTTAACAGCGAAGATTTTGTCTTGATTTCCAGGCAAGGGGATGAAACACCATCCACCAATAATGGTAGTGATGATGAAAAGACAGGCCTGAAGGTAAGAGCCTGTAGTTCAAGTCTGATCAGACAGAGATGTGAGTTCAGTATTGGGGGAAGAAGGGAAGGTATATCCGCACAGCACGGTCACTCTGTTCCATTTGTCAGCAGTTATTTGCTGGAACTGGCTTCTGCAATCCCAAATTAAATCGTTTTTTAATCTGAAGCATTTTTACACCGCTCTTCAACTGAAAAGGGCTCCCAGGGTGGCTTGCAAAGATCAGTGATAAGACAAGTCTTTGCCTTCAGACTTGCATGATACAAAAGGCATGATACAAAATGAAAAACATTTAGGAAGGAGAAGGAGGAAAGCAAACCTGGGCGTTAGGTGGGTGCTAAGTACTTTGTAACTAAGATCTATTGCCAGGCCGGATAACTTTTCAGTCAAAGTGCTGCATTCCCTTGTGGGCATGGTGGTGATGGGCAGAACAAAAACCAGACACTGCCAGAGGTCAGTATGTTATATTCCATCCATTCAGAAACCAGAGGTTTGTGTGCGCGCACGTACCCTCTCACACCATATCACTCCGTCTAGGCAAGCAAGAGAGATTATCACAGCTGAAGCACACATTCCAGCCAGATGAAAGCATTTGAGGAAGGCCACTGAGTAGTAGTGCAGCCTGGGAATGAAGTATGGCCTGCTCACATGAATCAGTTCCTCTTTTAGGTATCGGTACCTGCAGTGGCTCTCTCTAGAGCACTGCTTCTGCCCTCTCCCCAGTTTAAATTACATGGCTTGGCTGCTGCTTCTGACCATATTCTTTAACTGTGCACTGAACCAAACCAGGGAAGGGGTGCTGAGTGGTTGGGGAGTGTTGTCCCAGTGCCACAGATCATGAGTGTCCAGAATTCTTCTGTGTTGTTGTTTCAGTATTTGAACTGTGATTATTAAATGTTTGGTTGATTACGTGGTGTGGCTGATAAAGCCAAGCTTGCAGCCCACCTGATTTAGTGCAGACTGTTTCAATGTGATGTGGTTTGTTGGGAACCCTGGCAACCTTGAGCTTGGTGCAAGACACTGAATGATTTCCTCCAGCCCAGTGCGTGGATGCTTCCTGTTTCTCCAATTAGTTTACATCTGCTCCAGAGTCTAAAGAATAGGCTTCTTCCCAAAGGTATTGTGTTCCCTGTTTAAAAAGTAGGGGCCTGGCCCAGCTCTGCTCTTGAGCAGGCTTTTGAAAAACAATTCGAGGTCACAGTAATTACCAAACGGAATTATCTAATCTGGAACTCCACACTGTGTTACATTAGAGTGTTTATCACAGGCCAAGGTTAGATACAGTGCTTAATGACTTGGATGGCTTTGAACCTTATCTTGCTTCTTGTCTTGGCTGTGGTATTTGAGTGAGTTTGTTGTGTTTGAGTGATTGCTGTCTGGATGCTTAAGGGAAGCAGGGCAGCCTCAGATGAGTCCTGGGGGAAGCCCAAGCCACGTGGAGCCTGTTAGGTTTCCTCTCCTAGTTTTGGCCTCTCTTACTTCACTGAAGAAGTGCATAACTGTGCATGGAAAGAAGGCTCTCCATGCTGGGCAGAGAGAAAACATGTCCTGGAATACAGAGTGTGAGTGTTGAAAAATAGTGATGTGGGTTTTCTGGGGCGGGGGTTGGATTGTATGCAGGGGGAGGGGGAATCTGTGCAAATTAGGTTAATTTGCATTGGAAAATTGCCAACTTGCCTTGGAAGGCTTTCTGATGCCCTACAGTGATGTAGTTTAGCATATTTATTTCACTTGTATTTAGCAAATGAGTATCCTGTGGTATTTTTTGTCCCAATACACCGTAAATATTTGACCTGAAATGCTTTGAAACTTCTAAGCATGCCTAATACAGTGGTACCTCGGGTTAAGTACTTAATTCGTTCCGGAGGTCCGTACTTAACCTGAAACTGTTCTTAACCTGAAGCACCACTTTAGCTAATGGGGTCTCCTGCTGCTGCCGCGCCGCCGGAGCACTATTTCTGTTCTCATCCTAAAGCAAAGTTCTTAACCCGAGGTACTATTTCTGGGTTAGTGGAGTCTGTAACCTGAAGCGTATGTAACCTGAAGTGTATGTAACCTGAGGTACCACTGTATTGGGTTTTCAGTTGGCATCCATTCATTCTTCTCAATGAACTTATGAAATATAAAATTTACCAGTGGCTTTTTTGGTGTGTGTGTAAACACATTTACTGCCGTATCACCATTGGGAATGCTGTTGAACAAGGCTTGAGCTCTGATCATAAATGCTAGCACTGCTTTGAATGCCGCTCTTGACACTCACTTCCTATCGCCATGCCTCTTCCAAGGGAGTAATTATTACATGGTGAGATTGTTTTTTTCTTTTTTACCTTCTTAAAGTTGTAGAGCCTGGAAAGAGCTTGCAATGCTCAAGCACAGCTAGAAATTCTAGGGCACATCCATGGCATGAGCTTACGCTGGTTCCACGGTTGTGGCTTCTCACTGGGAGGATGGGGAAGTTGCATTGCTGGAATGGGAGAAGTGATGGGCTACCACAGAGGAAGGATGAGACCTGTGGTAAACAGTGGTCAAAACTGTGAATATTAATTATTGACCACTATTGCAGGGGCTGAGCCCCATTTATGTTTGTGGTGCCCAGTTAAGAATTGCTATTAAAAATGTTATATTAACAAGGTCTCACTGATGTGAACTATATATTAGTTCATGTGTTTAGAAAAAATAAATGGAAAGGGCGACTGAATTATGTTGTGGCGTCTGTAACCTAGATTTCAGGAGCCATCTGGTGAATATCTTATGTACCTGAGTTTCTAACACTGACAGCAGCTCTCCCCACATGTGATTCCTGGCAGCCAGTATTCAGAATCACACGGCCTCCTCCTTTAGTTTACTTGACTGTGTGTTTGCATATGTTGGGGGCTGGGGGACCATTGCCCAGTCCCTGACAGCCTCTCTGGTTAGAAGGGTTAGGATCTGCCTCGGACCCTTGAGAGACCCTGCCTCTCACAATACTTTCCTAGGTAATCAGGTAGTTGGTCTCTGTATACTGCAGCTTCCTACATTATGTGAGCAGTGATCGGGCTGGGAGGTGTCTGAGCGCACACATCTTTTAACATGCGTTGTTCTGGGGGAGTCACTTCTGTGCTTGCTTTTGCCCTTCGTTTGCCTACACATTTGGAGGGGGGGTGCTAATCAGAGGTTGAAGTGAGTTGAAAGACTTGACAGCACCCGGCAAAATAAGGGCCTCTTGCCAACATGCTTTGATCCTGGCACCAGTTGCTGGAAACCACAGGAGGGAAGAGTGCTTTTGTGCTTGCTTGTGGGTTTCCCACAATCATCTGGTTGGCTACTGTGAGAACAGGATCCTGGACTAAAGGGGTCATTGTCCTGTTCCAGCAGGCCTCTTATTCTCTTGCGTTACCAGCAATCCAGCTTTTCATACCAAAGTGGGTTTCAAGAGTACTTCAACCCTGAACTCACAGGCTGCACACAGCCAGGCATCATGTGAGTTTTGTAACTGGAGCAGGTCCATTAGCGACCACATGGAGATCTTTGGATGCCAGGTTGGCAACTGATATCTCCATCTGGCTAGCCTCTCCAGCTTTCTTAAGCAGGTAAGCAGAAGGGCTTATTTATTGCATTTATATCCCACCATATTCTGCAAGGGGTACATGGCTCACCCCCTTGTCGGTTAATTCGTACAACAACCCTGTGAGGTGGGTTTAGAGGCTGTGACTAGCCCAAGGTCACGACTTGAGTGGGGAGTTGATCTCCCAGGTCCTGGTCCGACACTCGATAACCACTACACCTTGGTGGCTTCCTAGAGTACTTCTGCTAAGGGGCAGCTATATAGATTAAGTAGGTAAATAACTATGGAGAAAACAAAATGTCACTTAGAGAAGGATCCAGGGTGGATAAAAATCAATGATTTTTTAAAGAAAAATAAATCAGATTTTTTTATTTAAATCAGATTTTTAAAATAAAATGCTTTTGGAGGAAAAATATTTTTAAAGATAGTTTTCTATTTAAGTTACATTATAGTCCAAAGGCTATTCATCAGGAAATAAGGATTTGTTTAAGTTTCTCATGTGTGCTGAAACTAAATTTTTTTAATTAAAATTTTTTGTTTAACCACATCAGTTAACAAAGATGGATACGTATGCTTTAATGCTACAGTATTGTCTTAGTTAAATAAATGGTTTAAATTGTTATTAAGGAAATGATTATTTTTCTCATTCCAATAAAGTACAGTGGAAAGGATGTCCAAATGCAAACACTTAACTTATTAAACCTCACTATAATTTCATAATTAATGGTCTATGTATTTCTAATAGTATAACCAAATCAGTAATTTTTGATATAACTGTAAAAACTACTCTGAATTTTTTTTATTCCAAAAATGAAACCTTCATCTGGTTGTAAATATTAAGATCATACTAGCAAGAATGAGTCTTTCTGTAAAAAAATGATTTAAATCAAGTCTTACTGACTAGTGATTTAAATCGTGATTTAAAGAAATTTAATTTAAATCGAATCCACCCTGGAAGGATCCAAAATATTTTCCTTGAAGCTTGAATTTGTTTTATACCGGATTGTTTTATTTGATGTTTTAATATGTTGTAAACCGCTTTGAGATTTTTTCTTTAAAATATAAAGTGGTGTATAAATGAAATGAATAATAATAATAACAATAACAATAAATTTCACAGTTTAAAAAAGGTACCTAGACATTCTGCTGTGATGACCGTAACTTAGGTTCAAGGTGCAATTTGACAATTACTGTATTTTTCGCTCTATAGGACGTACCGGATGATAAGATGCACCTAGTTTGGGGGGGAGGAAACAAGAAGAAAAAAATTCTGAACCCCAGAAGCCAGAACAGCCAGAGGGGTCTGGCTTCTGGGATAGCCTCTTGCTGTTTTGGCTTCAGGGACAGGCTTTGAAGCCTCCGCAGGGCAGCGGGGTGAAGGCACCCCGCTGCCCTGCGGAAGCTTTGCGCAGCTAACCCCAAGCTAGAACAGCGAGATGGAGCACTGCGCAGCGCTCCGTCTCTCTGTTCTGGCTTTGGGCTTAGCCGCGCAGCCTGCATTCGCTCCATAAGACACACACACATTTTCCCTTACTTTTTAGAAGGGAAAAAGTGTGTCCTATAGAGCAAAAAATACGGTAGCTTATATATCTGAGTTTCTAACTCTGGCTGCATATTGCCTTGTTGCATGTGGGGCTGGGGCAGAGGAAGCGAAGCCACTCCACCAACCCTTGTGCTGCCTTCCTAAAGCTGGATAAGCAAGGCTCTGGGCTTTGGGAAAGATGCGTTAGGCTCTGGCAGGGTCCTAGAGCTCTCCCATCTTCTTCCCAAAGCTGGGAAAGCACTAACTTTGCTTTGGAAAGGAGACGGGAGGACTTTAAGACCCTGCCAGAGGTCTTCTCTCACACCTCACACCTTCTCAAAGCCCAGTGACTTGCTTGGATGTGAGGGTCACATGTTGCTTAGGGCCACCCAAAAGGTCCAGAGTTAGAGGGAAGCAAGTTTGTTACCTATGGTGGGCCAAATGCCGCTTCATCATTGGCAGCCAAAGACCCGAGAACGGGGCTGCAGTCACCTACAGTGTACATAGCAATGACTAACAACCTGGTTCCTGTAATGTTAATGGGTGATGTCAGGAAACTGCCATCAGTGCCGGAGGGAGAGAGCAAAATCCAGAGGGATTCCAGAGAGCGTCCCGGGATTGGGAGAGGCAGCCCATCTTCTGGGGAAGAGAATCAGCGTAGCACCAGTGGAGAAGGGGGGCAGATGGGGGAAGCGGCGAGGCGGTCCCATGACTCCTTGCCGGGGACCAGCGGGGAGAGTAGAGGTCCTCCGCTGCCTACGCCCTCCTTGCGCAGAAGGCTTTCGCGCAGAGAGAGTAGGAGGAGACTAGGCGTCAAAGAGCTTCTTTGCTGGAAGAAGTTTAAGAAACGCCCACTGACGGATTCTGCCAGCGATTGAGTCAGCCACGGGTGAGTGGCTGTCCGGACAGAAAAGGTTCACTCAGGCAACCCAGCCAGGTGTTTGCACCGGCTTACGCACTAGCAACCCCTAGAATCACTACAGGTGATGATGAACCCGCTGGCTGGCATGCAGACGCACTCCTTGCTGCCCAATGTCTACTTGTATCCCTTCATATATTATGCTGGGATGGGGAACCTCCAGCCTTCCAACTGTTGCTGGACAGAACTCCCAACATCCTTGACTATTGGCCATGCTGGCTGGGGTTGAAGGCCCAATAATATCTGGGCAGCCCCAGGTTTCTCACACCTGCATTATAACATATCAATTAAGTCCTACTGTATTTGTTTCTCTTGTTCTGGAAACCAGCAAGTCTCTCCAGCTGAAATGCCCCCTTTGCATATGGTCTTTTATGCAGTTAAATGTCCTCAAAGATCTCCTCTCCCTCCTTTTGGATTTAGACTTTTTAAGGGCAGATTATTTGTGGATGCCTCTTCATTCTGTCTGCTGGAGTCTTCTCTGTGCACAGAAACCTAGGCAATAGCCTTCTACTGCACTTAAAAGAAATGTCAAACTGCCTCAGACTGAGTCAGACCCTGGGCGTTGGTCAGCATTATCTACTCAAGGGGTGGGGAACCTTAGGCCCAGGGCAGAATCCAGTCCTGTGTTTCCGGCTGCCAGGACCATCTTCACAGTTTCCACAGACCATGCCCCTTACTAGCCTTGCTCTGTATCCTCCTTGGGCTCCTTTGCTTGGCTGGAATTGGCCTTCGAACTGTGATGAAGCCTCTAGCTTGCCTGGATGGAGAGGTGTGTGCAAATCCCTTGCTGCTGCTGCTGCATGGTTGGAATGTAGCCTACATCTCAAAGGCAAGAGTCACATGCATTGCTCTGCCTACGTTTGATTCTGGCTCCCAGAAGGTTCCCTATAAATGAAATGCAGCCCTTGGGTTAAAAAAGATTCTGTGCTCCACAGTTTCCAGGATCTTGGGCAAAGGTCTATCCTCTCCACCTGCTTTCTGATTATTTTAACTGGTGATGCCAGGGACTCACAATGAGCCCCTCTTTGGTACACAAGGTGACTGCTCTGCCTCTGAGCCTACAGCTTTTCTCCAAAGGCTCGTTCTCTTCTGATGCAAATTACAGGGCAAAGCTACCTGCTGTCTAATTTAGCTCAACAGGCTTAACCAGATTTCAGGCCATCTTGGTCTGTCCTTGTACCGATACATGAAAGACTTCCTTCCAAGTGGAGACAGTAATGTTCCATGTGGCTATGGCCTCGGTCGCATTGAATCTGTGAGCCAGGATTGGCCAGCTTTGTGGCTCTGGAGGTTGCCTCCTTTCCTGGAGATGGAAGTGAATGTGACTAGGTGGCATCTCCACACCTACCATTCCAGTAGTTTACTCCCACGTTGACAGGGCAGGAAAACTCCTGTTTTGTGTACTGTTTGCACTTCCACTTCACTGGAGGCTTAAGTGACTGGTGTTCTTTGCTGGAAGGAAGCAGCCATCAGGTAAGTGAGGTGGAGAGTAGATGGAGGGGGATGTTTTTAAAAGGTGGCTGTACCCAGTTATTTCTCCTGGGGAAGCTGGGAGTGCTTGCATTCTGAATCATTTCCTTCAACTTCTCATTTGAACATCTTGGAGGAAGCAGCCATAAGATACGTCTGACCACAAACTACCTCTGGCCAAGTGTCAGCTCTGTGAGTCTGGAAGGTGGCCAAGGCACGCAGGGGGAGAGGGATGTTTGTGGCCAGGCAGTGGTGGAGAACCATGGCACAGGATGGGAGGGAGAAGTGGGGGCTCAGAGGCAGGGTGGTTTTGGCAGGGTAGTGTAGTGGCTAGAGTGTCAGGCTAGAAGCTTGGAGACCAGATTTGAATCCCAAGTCAGTCATGAAACTCACTGGGTGACCTTGGGCCTGTCAGTGCTTCTCAGCCTAAGCTATTTTACTGTGAGCAATAAATGAGGAGAGGGAGAACCATGTGAGCCACCTTGAGCTCCATGGAGGAAATGCTGGGGTTATAAGTGCAGTCAGGAGTGCCAAGGGAGCTACATGGTCCCTGTCTGTGAGGGGGAAACAGGAGCAAGGAGCCGCATACCATACAGCTTTGGCTTTAGTGCTTAATAGTAATCAACATTTTTATCCCAGTCTTCCTCCAATGGAATCAGTAACATGGTGCCTCTTTTTGCCCTCACAACTACCCTGTGATGCAAGTCAGACTTGAGAAGCATTGACTAGCTGAAGGTCACCCAGCACGTTTGACCAGAGGCTTGGGCCCTGCCTCTAGGTCTGAAAGGCTAAACACTAGCACTGCTGCCTTATGCAGCAGGCTGTGGGAAGACTTCTGAGTGGGCGCCTCTTTGCATTCTTTCTCCTTAGTAAATACTATATTATTCCTTTGTTTTGACACAAATGTGTTTGGGATGGTCAGATGTTATTTGATCTAGGTGTAACTTCACAGGCTAGGACTTGTCAGCAGGCAGGCATTTTAGTTAAATTGGTAAATGTGGAAGGATTAGGTGGGGAATAGAAAGCCATGGTAGAAATAGGTATGGTGCTGACCACAAGGGCAGCCCTGGCAGCTTGGGTGCCTGGGAGAAGTTGCCTTCATCTATGAGTTGTGAAGGTGCTGCAGCCTCTTCCCAGTCTGCTTTAACCACTCTGGAATGCTCAGCCACGCTATTCCCAGCTCCTTGCTGTCATTAATGCCCATCGGAATTCCACTAGTTGTTGCTCTTGATTCTGTGTCTCTACTGTGCAGTTTACACATTCAGAAGTCTGTAAGGCTGCTTTTGTGCTGGAGAGAGCAGTGCAGCATTTTCTTGGCCAAACCTGTTGCATCTCCAGAAGGCCGAGATCTTAGTATGCTTATGTATTGTTTTCATGAACATTGCAGATACCCAATGAAACCTTCTAGTGATATCAGTGTCTCTTGAGAGAGTTGAGAAAATGCAATGTTATTTGAACTACTTTTAACCTCTGTTTAGCCTCCTGTAGTGAATGTGTGTCTGGTCTCAGTCAAGCCCCCATCTCTCCTCTTTTGGCTCACCCTTTGCCACTTGCTTTCACAGATTATAGGGAATGGGAGTGAGCAGCAACTGCAGAAAGAGCTTGAAGACGTCCTAATGGATCCCCCCATCGAAGACCAATCAAATGACCGAGAACACGAGGAGGAGGACAGCCATCATGATGGAGGAGAGGGAGATGAGCCAGTCCTCCTCGAGGCTTCTGCATCCTCCACAATTAACCCTGTGTCTGTGGCGGGACCCCAGAAACCTGATATGAGTTTGCCAGTGAAGCCAGCGCAGGGAGGTGAGAGAAATTTGGGGCAGGTGGGTGGGAAATGAGAGGGCACAACCGGGTCATGAGAAGCCTCTGAAAGAAAGAGAAGGAAGCACAGATGCAGAGCAAATCTGGGGTGAGTTTCTAAAGTCATTCCTTAATACACTCATATTGTGCCTTCCTGTCAAAATGACACTCAAGGCAGCTAACGAACAATTAGCTTGGGCAATAATGGAGAAAGCCAGCAGAAACACTCAAGGCAGCTGACAAATGGCAAGGGACAGCAGCTGGTCAACTAACTTCATGCAAAGGCCTTCTCTTTTGTATCTATCCTCTGAGGTTCAGAGGGTGAAGGCAGGGGACATGGGGAACTTTTCAGTGGCATCCACAATATAGAATTCCCTGCTCTGTAAGAGACCTGACCACTTCATAGGGAGTGTTTTACAAGGCAGGTCAAAATGGCCTTGTTCAAGCCTGTCTTTTATGAAACTGGGACCGGTGACTCTTCCTGGTCCTCCCTGGTGTTGTTCGTTACTTGGTTCTGATATTTTGGTTAGATATTTTGGTTGGGAGCTGCCCTAGGGGGTAGGCTTAAAAGGATGGAAAGTGCAGAATATAAATGTGTTACTAAGTCTTAACCTGCACAGCAGTAATGCCTAGGAACTTGACAATCTTGTTGAGGTTGAACCCTGCCAGATACAGCCTTTTGCACTTCTGTGGTGCTTTCTTGGAGAGGAGCAGAATACGCACAGCCTTTGTGTATCCTGAGCAGAGACTGGCCAGGGGGCTTCATTGTCCTTCCTAGCTGTTCTCTTCAGAACTGGTTTTTCCAATCATGGCTGGTCTTTCACAACCATTCCCTAAAGGGTGGGTTGCTTTTTAAGGGGGAAGGGGCCAATTTCAATCATTTATATCACTAAAGCTTCCCATTGGCACCCCTGCTTATCAAATAGGGTGCAAATAGTCATATCTGAGAGTCAGATTGGTTACACAGGAGAGACTCATTTTAACTTAATGTGAGTGGTAGAGGATACTGATCCAATTTAGCAATTTGATACACAAATTAACGGACTCCGCTTTTCTGCTGTTTTGTAGATTCCGAGGAGTCGAGTCCTTTTACTCCAGTTGCTGATGAGGACAGCGTTGTCTTCAGCAAGCTCACTTACTTGGGCTGTGCCTCGGTCAATGCTCCCAGGAGCGAGGTGGAGGCCCTGAGGATGATGTCCATCTTGCGAAGCCAGTGTGAGATTTCCGTGGACGTGACTCTTTCGGTTCCTAATGTGTCGGAAGGAACTGTGAGGTACTTTCCCACTTGTGGTGTGGCATTGGGGGAGGCTGTGTAGGGCCGCCTGTCGTTGGCAGTGGTGTTTTTTAGGACCTGCTTTGTATACTGTGGCAATAGTTTCTAAGTTGCCTCATGGTTACTATGGGGCAACATCAAGACAATCTTCTGAAAAGTGTCTTCTTTGATAAACTGGTTGTAAATTGTGGCTGTTTGTTTTCTTTTTTTTAAGTTTCATTTATTTGTATGCTGTTTGTCCACAGTGCTAAAGCAGTTTATCAAAGTACAAAACATTGGGGGTGGGGGTGGGGACACAACTTGCTATGGAACATGTCAGGGCATTCAAATAAGACAAAAAAAACATTTCAGGAAGCATAGGATAAATGCCAGTACAGCAAGCCCACAACTTACGCAGGGGTTACATTCTTGACATTATGCCTAAAGCCAAAATCACGTATAGTCAAAACACTTCAAGGTGAAATGGTGGGTGGGATTGCAAACGTCTTTTTCCCCAGTACCCAGCCCCTTCTTAATTTTTATAAATTATTTTCTGAAGCTTGTAAAGCTGAATGTACACAAGTTAAATGTGCGAACGTTGTGGGCTTACTGTATTGCAAAGAAATGAATCTAGATACAAGTACAGTGCAAAATCTTAAGTTAATGGGCAAAATAAATAAATAAAGCCAACCCGTACTGTAAGTAAGTGTGCGGTCTTGCTTCACTCCACGGTGACTGCAGCAGCCTGACTTAGATGCAGTTCAGTTGGGCTAGGGATCTTCTCACCAGGCTAGATGGTTCACCGCCAACTCTCTGGTTTCTTGTCCAAAGGCATTTGCCAGCAGCAGAAACGCAGGTGGGTGGTGGGGAAGTCAGTGAAGGGAAGTTCACTCCCCCAGCCTCCCAGGTGTTCTGGTGGCTAGTGCTGGCTTTTCTGTGCTAGCACTGATTTTACTATTTTTCAGATAACAGGTGTTAAACTCAAACAAGAAATCTATAAATGGGAGAATGGAGGCATAATTATTGTCTAGTCTGCTCCTGCAACTTCTGATTTATGTGGACGGAAGATTTTAATAACAGCAAAAGAACAGAACTCTTTTTAAAATTATCTGTAATGTCCAGTGGAAGGAATTCAGTGTAGCACTATGGCAGTTATTCCAACAGAGCAAGCAATTCAGCTTATCCCATGCTGTTCTGAGGGTTCTCCTACCCCCGAAGCCAATTGGGGGTGGGAGGAGAGATAGGGAAAGTCATGTTGCCTTAGTGGAAGTCTTTGCTAGTGGGAGTGAGGGCCTAATGATGTCCTCTCTGCCCTCCAATCAGTGAACCTGGCATTTACAAATATAATACTCTTGGGATGGTACAGAGTGATTCAAGAGAGTCGGGAATAAATTCATATTTTCAAAGCCATCCCATAGATCATGATGGGCGTCAAGTATGAACAGTCCTCCATCAGGGAAACGTGTGTCTTTGAAAACCACATTTGCTTCCTTTAAGGAGAGCTGTAAAAGCATTCAGTAAGAAAGAAAGCAGAAACACAGAAGGTGCACTTCTGAATATGAGCTAAATTGCTCAATTTAGATCCATTTTTAGCCTATTAGAAAAGATTTTGCTCACTTAAATTGACCAGTTAATTAGTTAAAGATTGGATCCAGCATTAAACTACTTGCAGCTTGTCTGTCTTCAAGGTGAAGCATTTGCAGCTCACACCTTCATTTCCCCCTTTTGCTCTGCAGGCTGCTAGAACCCCCAACGAACAGCGAAATAGCCAACTATCCCATTTACAAGATCCTGTTCTGTGTGCGGGGACACGACGGGACTCCAGAAAGCGACTGCTTCGCTTTCACTGAAAGCCATTACAACTCAGAGCTCTTCAGAATTCATGTCTTCCGGTGTGAAATCCAAGAAGCTGTAAGTTCAGCATCTGCTTTGCCTTTGTTGATGCTCCTGCCTTGCATGTGGAAGATCCCAGGTTTTGTCCCTGGCATCTCCAGAGAGATCCTGTATAGAAACCCTGGAGAGTCGCTGCCAATCAGTGTGGACAATACTGAGCTGGAAGGATCAGTGGTCTGAATCAGTATTAAGGCAGCTAGGTGTATTTCATTTATTAATTAAATTTATGTCCTCCTCTTCCCGCCAAAGAAGGAATCTCCTTCGTATAATGTCAGTACCTTCTTAGTGATACTTGGTAACCCTGATGATACAGATCTTCTGCTTCCAGCCATTTATTTGTGCTGACAGTTTAGCATCATACTATGCTTCATAGTGGGTAAAACCTCAGCGCCTAGGACTTGCCGATCGCATGGTCGGCGGTTCGAACCCCCGCGGCGGGGTGCGCTCCCGTCGTTCGGTCCCAGCGCCTGCCAACCTAGCAGTTCGAAAGCACCCCTGGGTGCAAGTAGATAAATAGGGACCGCTTACCAGCGGGAAGGTAAACGGCGTTTCCGTGTGCTGCGCTGGCTCGCCAGATGCAGCTTCGTCACGCTGGCCACGTGACCCGGAAGTGTCTTCGGATGGTGCCGGCTCCCGGCCTCTAGAGTGAGATGAGTGCACAACCCTAGAGTCTGTCAAGACTGGCCCGTACGGGCAGGGGTACCTTTACCTTTACCTTTTATGCTTCAGTTATTCTGGGCTGGGCTCATTAAACTCTGACTGTGATCAGGTCTTTCTTCTCTGCGTTGATAACGAGCAGTGTTGCTGAGAAGGATTTCAAGATATGCACTTGCAAGATGGAATAATTTGTTAGATTTTGGCACAAATTTCTGATTTGGCTCATAGTCACAGACTTGGGCTGCAGCCTTGTGTACACTTAACACAGTAGGACTTCCTTCTGAAAGGCCATGCATAGAATTGCACTGTTGAAGGAAGCCATGGTAGAGGTCTTCCATTCAGGCACCAAATTCAAAGAGTGAGGCTGAGCAACTGACGGGAGTTTGGAGAATCCTAATGAAAGCGGAAAAGCATATCCTATCAAAACAAACAGAGTGGGTGTAATGTAGCAGTTACAAGAGCCGCCTTCAACCTGGTGTGCTCCAGAGGTTCTGGACTACAATTTCTGCCATGCCTGGCCATTAATCTCTGCTAGGTGGAGCTGGTGGAGTTGTAGTCCAAAGCCTCTGGAAGGCACTAGGTTGGGGAAAACTACATTAGAGTTTCTCACCAGCCCTGTGTTGAAACCCTCATTAACTTCAAAAGTGCACTGGATAGCTGCTAAGCCAGTCACGAACTCACTCCACCCTCAGAAATAACAAAAGAGCTGTTTCCCTAACTCTGCTCCCCACTAGGAATCCCAGCTGCTGACTTTCTTTCTCTCTGGCTCTTCGTGTCCACAGGTGAGTCGGATCCTGTACAGTTTTGCCACCGCCTTCCGCCGCTCTGCCAAACAAACCCCGCTTGCTGCTCCCTCTGCCCCGCAGACACCAGACAGTGACATATTTACTTTCTCCGTTTCTCTGGAAATAAAAGAAGATGATGGGAAAGGATATTTCAGGTGTGCTTTCCCCTCTTCATTTGATGCTTCTCTCCAGAACCCATTTCAACATGAAATATGGTCCAAGTTATTTTTAGCTGGGTTTTAAAATGCTTTTTAAAGAATTGTTTTATGTTGCTTGAAATGGTCTTTATGTGGATGTAGTCTGATTTTATTGTGTTAACCTTTTAAAAATGGTATATTTTATTTTTTATGAATGATGCAGGGGGTGTGGTTAATGAGGGGTCAGTAAACGGGAAGCTAAAATGGGTGATAGCTGACTAAGTTATTCCCAGAGTAGACCCATTGAAATAAATATGGACTTCGTTGGCTACCATCCAATAAAAATGAAGCACATTGTCTGAAATCAGGTATGGGAATTTTATGTGCTGTTTTCTTCTGGCTTGGACTTTGTTCAGTAGTGGCCCTTTTTGTTAAGAAGGGAAGAGCCACCGTGCAGCTGGATCGGGGGGCTGGATCCTGGCCCTGACAGGGCAACACTCTGGGGCAGACGTTCAGGACCCCTCCCAGCAGAAGGAGTAGGAAGGCCTCACAAAGGCCCCAGGGCTGGCCAACCATATTTTTAAAGTGAAGTAATATACCTTACTGCCTAAAGAGGAGGGCCTCCTAAGACCACAACGGGGAACTGTGCCCCTCCAGGTCTCCCTTGAGACCATAAGAAGAGCCTTGTTGGAAAGGGAAATATAAAAATAAGAGAGAAGGTAAAAAAGTGCTTATAGAAATGCTAAGATTAAAGTAAATATATATGGAAGTCAGGAAGAGGGGCGGGAGGGGGTTGATGCTCTGGTAAGAGTGAGGTTTGAGTTTATTGACGTATGTATGGATATTGTGATTACAAAAATAGAAAATGTAATATTATTTTTTTTTTTAAAAAAAAGCAGAAGAGCCTTGTTGTATCAGGCCAGTGGCCCATCTTGTCCAGCCTCCTTCCCTCAAAGCGGTTTTTTCCCCATTGGATACATGCTGGAGATACTGGTCTCTTGACCTTGTTGCATTTGAGCGCCCATTGCCAAGCCCAGAAAACTTAAGACCTGTATCCTTAGCTTGCTTTATCTAGTGACCACCCTTTTTTCCTTCTGATGTGCACTGCCTTTGGAGTCATAGAGCTGTGAGGCCACCTGCTGTTCATTCTTGTCATAGCAGCTCTACATGTGTCAAACAGACTGGTGGCTGAGCAAAAAGAAATTGCCTTTTTAAAATCTTGGTGCCTCTTTTAAAAGAGAGTGCTGTGCGTATTGTTGATAGGAAGCTACATTCTAGTACGTCTTAGGTTTTTTGTTTTTTAAAAAAACCCAGTCTACAATTACCACCTCAGCTAAATCTTAGATCTTCTCACCCCATTCTCGGGCTTCCAGTTCCTTATGTTTTCATTCCTCTACACTTTACTGTTTGTTCTCCAATATTGGTTGGAACACTTATTTCCTACCATCCTTCCATACCCTGCTGCAATCAGACTCTAAAAAGCCTTTTCAAGCCTAATTGGTGTTGTGGTATGAGTGTGTGTGTCCTGGAGATTAATTCTTGCCTCCCTAGCTGCTGTTTTCCATTAAGACTACCCACCACCCTCAATATGCTTGAAAGAAACTATAAACACTGATTTCCCCCCCCCCCCAGCCTTATTTCAGGTGTGGGATGGAGAGCAAGAGAGAGGTGTGTGAGATTTCAAATACTGGTGATTCCTGTTTTAGGGCATGCTGTTGTCCTTGTCGAATCACCAACTCTCTTAGATTTCTGGACTCACCAGGCTGTGAAAACTCTCACTTGCCTACTGATTCTGTTCTCAAATTTGTGACTACAAATAAGAGGACCGTGTGAATATTTCCCTTTTTGACCACAGTGCTGTGCCCAAAGACAAGGACCGGCAGTGCTTTAAACTGCGCCAAGGCATCGACAAGAAGATCGTCATTTACGTACAACAGACAACCAACAAAGAACTGGCAATTGAAAGGTAACTTTGTGTCTATTTCCTCTGAAGAGCTTTGGTGGGCATTCAGGAAGGGGCATCTTTGGTGGTGGCCCCACACCCAAGTAAGATCAGACAGGCCCCCTCCCTGCTGCCCCCATCATTCAGCCCACACACTGAGGTTCCCTCACTGCAAGAAGTTACAGGGAACCAGGCAGAAGGCCTTCTTGGTAGTGGTGCTCTCCTGTGGAATGCCCTCCCATCAGATGTCAAGGAGATAAAGAACTACACAACTTTTAGAAGACATCTGAAGGCAGCTCTGTATAAGGAAGTTTTTAAACGTTTGATGTTTTATTGCGTTTTTATGTCTGTTGGAAGCCACCCAGAGCGGTTGGGGCAACTCAGTCAGATAGGTGGGGTACAAATAATAAAGTTGCTGTTATGTGGAATGCTGAAATGCTGCTAACATTTATTCTTACTGTGCTTGG